>NC_066620.1:157883054-159083054 GCF_025201925.1 Gopherus flavomarginatus | reverse complement strand
GGTCTTCAAACCATTTTTGAGGATTTCAATAACTCGGTCCTGGGATAGGGGTTGTTATAAAATTGGATGGGTGGGGTTCTGTGGCCTGCCTTGTGCAGGAGGTCAGACTAGATGATCAGATTGGTCCCTTCTGACCTATGAGTCTATGAGTCTATGAGTCTAAAAATAGTCAGTTTCATGCTTTTAGATGTTTACATCTGAAATTTCACAGCGTTGTAAATGGGGGGGGTTCTGACCCAAAAGGGGGAAATAGGGTGGGGATTGTGGGATTGCTACCCTTACTTCTGCACTGCTGCTAGCAGGGGGACCAGCACAGAAGTGAGGGTTGCAGGGTTGTCACTTTTGAGGGGAGGCAGGGTCGGTCTTATAGGTGGGCAACCATCCAGGACCCCATGGTCAGGGTATGCCGTGGTCCCCTCCCACAGCCTGCCCAGATCCTTTTAACTCCCAAGCACTGGGCCCAGAGCTGGGGAGGCACAGGGCTGGGGATGCTCATACACTGGGGGCTCTTACTGTACACCGGGGTCCAGCTGCTAGTCCAGACTGGGCTGGGTTGGGACAGGACTTCCTCTTCCCCTGCAGGGGCCGTTCTTGGGGCTGGGTCAAACCCCCCGCCCCCCCCCAACCCAAGGAGCCTCCCCTTGCTGCAGGAAGCTCAGTGGCTGCTCTGCTTTCAGCTCAGCTCTGAAGGCAGCACAGAAGTAAGGGCAGCACACTGCAAGCTGGAAGCTGCAGCAGGAAGCTCAGCGACTGCTGACTGCTGCCTAGCTCTGAAGGTAGCACATCTGTGGAGCTTCCTGCAGCTGGGGGAAGAGGAAGTCCTGTTCCTCCCCAGCCTGGCCAGGACTAGCAGCTGGAGCCCAGTGAATGATAGATCTGCCTCCCCCACAAGAGCCAGATTTCATGGGGGAGATCGAATTTCACGATCTGTGACATCTTTTTCATGGCTGTAAATTTGGTAGGGCCTTAACTATAAGTATGGAACTATTGTGATTCAGAGATAAAATAGCCTATCAGACTAAATCTCTTCAACTGCTCTCTGAACAGCAAAACAGTCTTGTGTTAAACTCTGTCACGGCTGAATTTAGTGGCCTGAAATTGTTGCTTCTGTTAATGGTGTTGACACATTGGATCCTGCCAACCAGCTGATGTGGTGACATCATTTTGAGATATACTGTTTCTATGGTGCTATTACCACAGTGCTAGTGAGGCTGGCGGCTGTTGATATGCTACCCATGGGCAGGACAAGTATTGGTGGGATACCTGAAGCTACTGACCATATTATGTATCCCACAACCTGGGAGTGGTTCTCCACCTATTCATCAGTGCAATGTAATCTGAAGGCCCCAGTTCAGCAAGGAACTTCAGCATGTGCTTAACTTTAAATGTGTGACTAATCACTTCCTATACAGCAAAGCACATAAGCCCATGCTTAAAGTTAAGAATGTGCTCAAATGATTTGGGCCTCAAGGTACTTAAGCATATGCTTAACTTTGAGCATTAATTTAGTAAGCATATTTCTAATTACTCTGCTTAATCAGGACTTCAGTTTGCATGAGAATTTGTTTCTTATTTAACATAATTCTTGCTTTATGTAAGAAATAGAATAGAGTTGTCTATTTTCTAATGGTTGACAGGTTTGCAATTTTAAATACACCTCTACCCCAATATAAGGGTATCCTCAGGAGCCAAAAAATCTTAACTCGTTATAGGTGAAATCATGTTATATCGAACTTGCTTTGATCCACCATAGTGTGCAGCCCTTCCCCCCTGGAATGCTTCTTTACCGTGTTATATCCGAATTTGTGTTATATTGGGTCGCATTATATCGGGGTAGAGGTGTATATTATAATTAAAATTTTGATTCCTTAGGGATTTTTGAGATGAGACACGAGATAAATACTGTGGCAGTATAACTAGGTTCATATCTTTGCCTTGCTTACTAAGTAATATAACAAATGAAACACATATTCTGATGACACACTGATCTGTGATCCATGCAGAGAGACAATATGGAAGTGCTGATAACCTGAGCCTGGCTTCAAGTACCAGAAGCAAAATATCAGACACTGATGCAGCAAGTGAGATTATTTAGAAGTGTTGCTTTTGTTTGGAGACCTAGCTTCCTGGTATTGAGGTAGAAAGGAACACATTGAATATGTCTGCAAGTAGAAATACATGGCTAGAGGAAAAACTTATATCAGTAAACAGGACAAAAACATGCCCCTGGGACAGGGGAAGAGAAAGAGCTTGCATTTTCTGCAGTAAAACTAAAAAGAATATAGAAAGATTAGCTCTGCAGAATATATGACCATGCACATCCTCATGACATTAGGGCCTTGTGACAGGTTCTGGGTAACTCCATTATTAGAAAAACCTTCACGTTGAATGGAAGTGACTATAGAAGCATCAGTATTGCTTATATCAGAAAAGGCGTATCTTCTAATCTACATGAATTGCTCTGTTGACATTCATGGGAGAACAAGTGACAACGATGGGGACTATAGACATGCAGGTTAAACTCCAAGGTCAGAGACCTCCAATGTCTCTGATTATGGTCTTTATTCCCATACATGAGAGGCCAGTGATGGATCAAAAAGATCCAGCTGAAATGGCAAAAAGCTCACTTGATGGAGTAAAGTAAAACCATATAGCTACAGATTTCAGGAACATGCTTTGGTTTTCAAAGGAGAAATGGAGAGCATGTAATACTTCACTGTAAAAGCTATCCAATAAGCTGGGCAGCCCACCTGAATGTTACAAGGACAACATGAGCTCACGATATGCCATCAGACCTTCAAATCAGATCTGGAAAGTCTAGTCAAGACAGGAGTTGTGTCATGCACAGATAAAGAGCAACTGCCATTGTTCCAGCACTTAAGTTAAAAGAGAATTTGGGGTGATTTCAAAGTGACTATAAATCCAGTCTTATGTGCAGAACTTTATCCTTCCTCGTAGTTAACATTTATTTTCTTCCTTACCAGGCAAAATTTATTGAAATTGAGTCCTGCCAAGCTTACTTACAAATGCAGTTGGAGGAAAAAATCTCAGGGGAATGCTAACAATAGCAGTGCCTAGTGAGTTTTACTGACCCAAATAAGTTTTTCAAAATGTAAGCTCAACAGAAATGCTTCCATTAAATGCTAATTAAAGAAGAAGAAAATAAAAAAGAAAATAAAAAATCAGCTGGAAACAAAAGCATTCTCTTGCAGGGTTTGCCATCCAAACATTGTAACATATTCTAGTGCAGGGGTCCCCAACACGGTGCCCACAGGCGCCATGGCGCCCATGGGAGCGTCTAAATGTGCTCGCATCCTGGCCGCCGATCGAGCATCCGCCAAATTGCTGCCGAAATTTGGCGGCGATGCTGCTTGCCGCCGACAAGTGACATCATCGAGAGGCATCGCCGCTGAAATGCTGCCGAAATTTGGTGGCATTTCGGCGGATGCTTAACCACCGCCATGGTCCTTCGTCTGGCACCCGCCAGACGAAAAGGTTGGGGACCACTGTTTTAGTGCATGAGAATTGTTGTGATAATCAGGCCTACAAGTTACGAGCTCAGCTGTAACAAGTACATCTAAGTTAATAAGAAGTCATAATAGCCTATAACAGGGATTGGCAACCTTCGGCACGCGGCCCATCAGGGGAATCCGCTGGCGGGCCACAAGACGTTTTGTTTACTTTGACAATCCGCAGGCACGGCCCCACGCTGCTCCCAGTGGCTGCAGTTCGCCATTCCCACAGCTTCCATTGGCTGGGAAAGGTGAACTGCGGCCACTGGGAGCTGTGCCTATGGAGAGTCAACATAAACAAAATGTCAAGCAGCCCTCTAGTGGGTTACCCTGATGGGCCACATGCCGAAAGTTGCTGACCTCTGGCCTGTAATAACAAACGTTGATCGGAGAAGGTGTGAAAGGGAGACAGACTGAATCAGTCCAAACAAAAAGGCCTACCGATATTCAGGGACCATGTTAAGATCATGCTTGGCAAACAAGAAAATTGTGGAACCAGAAATCAGTGAACCAAAATTGGTGTGTCAGAAATGAGGCCTAACTGGTCGACAAAATAATGGGAGAATGGGCTATTCAACCCATCTCTTCCTTTTGGGTCTATGATGGGGTAGTCCACCCCACACAAGTTTTGAGTAGGTTAATATGGGCCAGAAGAGGCCAGTTAACTTTATATGCTGCACCTGGAGTAAAGCCAGGGCTTGATAAGCTTTAATGGCAGATGAAGCCCAGCTGGGGGAGAGGTTGAGATAGGAGTATAAAGCCAGGAAATGAGAGCACAAGGAGATCTGCGGACACCCTCTAGGGGAAAAGGGGGTTGGCTAGAGTCAAGGAGGAAATGCAGGGGGAGAATAAGCTATGGGTCCAGTCCTGCACCAGGGAATTTGACAAGAGGCTTAGTGATGAAGAAGCCACAGGGAGTGGAGAAAGCTCTGGTGGAAAATTCAGAGATAGGCAATGAGATAGAGAGATGGGGTAGGAAGGAGCCCAGAGAAAGAGCAATAGGGTCTGAGACTAAGGAGACCTATGTTGATTGTCATAGTGTCTCTGGGTTGGATTCTGGAATAGTGGGTGGGCCTGGGTTCCTCTACCAGCCACTGGCACAGGATTTGGAGTTGGAATAGAAGGTTGTTTGAGATGGCGTATGGACAGCTTGTCCCATGGGACTTTGTTACCCCAGAATGTGGGGGGACTATATAGTGACCTGGCTGGAGGACTGAGTTACGAAGATGGAGCACCCTGAGTTACAGAGAGAGAGGGGCCACAGCATGAGTGATGGACAGAAGGTGGTGCCAGATGGGGCAAAAGTTAATTCCCAGACCCAGACAAAAGGAGGTGCACCTTCAGTGAGTCGAACTGCTTTATTGGGTCCTTAAAGAAAGATATTTTAAGGGAAAAAATTGGCTACTGGAGTGAGCTTCCCCATTGTGCCTGCACTCTCACCATTTCATGGGACCTTAGGCCTTTGTCATTCTGACCCTAAGAGGTGTCCTGACCAGCTGGGCCAGAAAGAGGGACCTTGATGACATTTTCACCTCTGCTGGGTTTTAAAAATACTTTTACTTGTAATAACATATGTTAGAATTTAAGGAAACTGGAAAAACATTTTGATTCATAAAATATGACTTAGGTTAACCTTTATTTATTTAAGCCAAAATGAAGTAGAGCTGCTTTATCGACCGAAAAAGCAGCAAAGAATCCTGTGGCACCTTATAGACTAACAGACGTTTTGGACTCTATAAGGTGCCACAGGTTTCTTTGCTGCTTTTACAGATCCAGACTAACATGGCTACCCCTCTGATATTTTATCGACCGAGGAGCATACAAAATACTGGGGCATCTAAATTGGATGTTACGGCTCAAGAAAGAGTCATTGTGGATAGTTCTTTGAAAACATCTGCTCAATGCAGTGGCAGTCAAAAAAGCTAACAATATTAGGAACCATTAGGAAAGGTATAGTTAATAAGACCGAAAATATCAAAATGCCACTGTATAAATCCATGGTGTGTCCACACATTGAATACTACATGCATGTCTGGTTGCCCCATCTCAAAAAAGATATATTAGAATTGTAAAAAGTACAGAGAAGGGCAACAAAAACAGGAACAGCTTCTCTATGGGGAGAGGTTAAAAAGTCTGGGACTGTTCGTCTTAAAAAAGAGATGACTAATGGGGGATATGATAGAGGTTTATAAAATTATGATGTGTGGAGAAAGTGAATAGGTAAGTGTTATTTACTTCTTCGCATGACACAAGAACACGGGTATCACCAAATGAAATTAAAAGGCAATAGGTTTAAAACAAACAAAAGGAAATACTTCACACAACACACAGCCACTGTGGAACACATTGTGGAACTTGTTGCCAAGGGATGTTGTGAAGGCCAAAAGTATAACTGGGTTCAAAAATTGATTAGATATGTTCACGGAGGACAGGTCCATTGGATGACATTAGCCAAGATGGTCAGGGATGCAACCCCATATTCTGGGTGTCCCTAAACCTCTGACTGCCAGAAGCTGGGATACGATGATGATAAGGGATGGATCACTGAATACATTGACCTGTTCTGTTATTTCCCTCTGGAGCATCTGGCACCAGCCAACTGTTTGAAGACAGGACACTGGGCTAGATGGACCACGGGTCTGATCCAGTATGGCCATTCTTATAATCTGGTTGAAAATAGCTTTCATTATTTGTATGCGTTAACTGTAAATTTCTTGGAATAGTAAATTAATTTATATGCATTGATTGTACATCTCCTCTGTAGTGAAAGAAACTACTGTTAATAGAATTAACTTTGAACTGGAGAGCTGAAAGAAACAACTGTTAATAGAATTAACTTTGAACTAGAGAGCTGTAAAAATGATCTTCCAAATGAATATTTGCTAAACATGACAGAGGCTGTGAGAATCACTAGCAAGCTCAGACAAGTACAGTGATCATCCATGTCAATACTGGAAAAATTGTTTTTGCCAGAAGTTGTTTTGCATACTTAATAATATGCCTCTGATGGGAAACACTGGAAAACACTGATGAATGGTAAGCTGTAAAAGAACAATTTACTAAGGATGAAAATACTAGATATGCGGAATCCCTTGTGTTAACATAAACATATCACACTGTTTCTTTTCAGTATAGCTAATAATCTTCAGCTGTGCTAAGACTCATTGATGGTTGCAGAGGATATACTTGAAAATCTGAAATGTGGTTGCTATGAAATTGTGAGGCAACGGCAGCTGGGTAGGGTGACGTGAGACTTATACAGCCTCGGTTCTCTGAGTGCCTGTGGTTTAAAACAAAAATAGAACAGGTGAGAAGTACTTCCAGCTCTTTAAGAAAAAAAAGTACTATGGGACTATACAGTTGTTGAACACCCTAAAGCTAAATGATAATAGACCCTGATGATTTTTTTGCAGAAAGACAGGGGTAACATCCCTGTGCAGCACTCCAACTGTGCAGTGCAATTAGAATAACTTCTACCATGCAGTCATGAACACAAGGCAGGTAGCTTAGAATCATAGAAAAGCAGGGTAGGAAGGGACCTCGAGAGATAATCTAGTCCAGCCCCTGGTGCTGAGGCAGGACCAAGTACACCTAGACCATCCCTGACATATGTTTAACCTCTAACCTATTCTTAAAACTTGCAGTAATGGGGATTCCCCAACCTCCCTTGGTAACCTGTTCCAGAGCTTAACTACTCTTTTAGTTAGCATTTTTTTCTTAATATCTTAATATCTTAATCTCTCTTGCTATAGCCCATTAGTTATTATCCAGCCTTCTGTGGGCATGGAGAACAATTGATCATTGTCCTCTTTTAACAGCCTTTAACATCTTTGAAACCTGTTATTAGGTCTCCTTCTCAGTTTTCTTTTCTCATGACTAAACATACCGTTTTTTTTAATCTTCCCTTAGTCAGTGCAGACTGAGGGACCCCAGTAAGAGACACTATCAGAGTCTAGCCTGGAAACCTGCAAGCCCCTGTTTGAACAGAGACTAGATTGGAGAGGGCACTCCAGGCACCAGGCCTGAAGAGACCTAATTCTCGACTGAACTGATCCCGGGGCTCAAACAAGAACCATTATTGCTCACTTTGGGCTTGGCTACACTCGAAACTTCAAAGCGCTGCTGCAGCAGCGCCAGCGCTGGGAGAGAGCTCTCCCAGCGCTGCACGTCCTCCACCTCCTCATGGGGATTAGCTTGCAGCGCTGGAAGCCGCGCTCCCAGCCCTGCGGCACTGTTTACACTGGCGCTTTACAGCGCTGTATCTTGCAGCGCTCAGGGGGGTGTTTTTTCACACCCCTGAGCGAGAAAGTTGCAGCACTGTAAAGCGCCAGTGTAGCCAAGGCTTCAAAACTATAACTGTTTAAATCTCTGTATCTAGGGTATTTGCAACATTTCTTGCCAGTCCTGGTAAAATAACCTGGTAAAATAGCCATAAGTCTGAGTGGTTATTGGGACCCACCAGGGCTAGCTGCCTACAAGGCCTAGCTGCTGAAGCACCTACAATGCTTTCCTCCAAGTCATGGTACGCCTGGCATGCTACTGGCACCTAAGGGGTTGGTGTACTCCAGCACTGAGCAGCTGCAATAATTACACAGTAAATGCGCACCCAAGGTGCTGCACCGCTACTTCCCTGGTTTGCTTCCTGCCAGACCACTTCTCTCCAAGGAGAAAGGGTGAACAATAAACAAAATAAATCCACGGTAAATCTCACATTTTTTGATTGTCCAGAGGTCTTGTGTCCTCAGCAAGTCTGGTAGAGTCCCAATAGTCAGAAGTCCCAGACAGCTGAACCTCCCACAGTTCTCCCTTCAAGGAGGTAAGAGTGTAGGTCTGTTCACTTCCACTATCTGCCAACAGCTGTATATTAAGAAGGTGATGTTTGGGGCTTCAAGTGGAAGAGACCAGTGTATGACTGAGAAGTATCCAATCACACATGACTCTGTCCAGGCTGGCAACCTATCCTCACTCCCTGGCTTAACATACACCTTTGGTAACAGTTATGTAGTCCTACAAGTGTTACTAGGATGTTGTCTCAGACTACTGGAGAGGGCACTGAATATAGAGGAATTCAGCTATGGCAGAAGGGATGATGATGTGGCACAACCACTAGCATGGTAATGGCTGTTATACAGCACTCATATATAGGGCTTTCCAGTAGCTCTGTGACCAGCATCACCATCTCCACACCCACTCTTGGTGAACACACAGTACCCACTGCAATGACTACGCTTCTCACACTGGGTTGACATCAACCACACTGTATATTTCAGGCCCAGCGTGTTCACAGCATTGGGCATTTTGACTCAGCTGCTGCAGTTGAGCTGTTTGATTCTAGTAAACTGGACATTGGCCCATGCAGATGAGGTGAGAATGGATCCCATCACTGTCCGGTGTGATGTCCTTCATGGCTCAGTCGAATGAGAGAGAAAATAGCAGAATTCTGAAGCCAACTCTGTTTCTAATCTCTTGTTCATCCTCTGAGACTGGAGTAGTTACTGCTAATCCCTGCTACTTCTGCTACACCCTCATTTGTTCTGGCCGTGAATGTGGAACCGCAACTTTTCTGCCTAACCCTCCTCCCTTTTTATCTGACTCATGAAGATATCCCCTAGGCAGCACACACAGGCTGTGAAGCTGGTTCTGCAACCATGTGCTAAATGTAGAGTTGCTTTTACTGTCTATTGAGAAACACACTACTTGGAAGCAGAGTGCATTTGCGCTGCCTCAAGAGATGCATAGGGATTTTGCCAGCATGTGTCCATATTGCAATGGAAAAATCTGTGACTTCTTGAGATTAATTTCACTGTGTATTTCCCCTGGAGGTACAGGATTAGTGGTTGGTCAAAACAGGCAGGAGACGCATCCTTCCACTTATATCCTGAAGTATTAGGCACTACAGAAATACCTAGACAGCTAGCAAGTCATCAGAAAACCCAGGGAACTCCAAACATACATGAGTGTCCTTGCTGCCTTTGTGAGACTCCTAGAACCACATCCAGCATTTGGCAGCATGGATGACTTCCATGCCCTACTGCCATTGGCTCCTTACTTGTGGAGGCATCCATGTGACCTATTCAGTTAGGGTTAAAGTGTGCATATCAGGAGATGGTGCTGATTCAGCCATGATGCATTCCATCTTAGATTAGGCATGGGGAAATGTGGTATATGATGGCTATCCCTAACTGCTTCCTCCCGTTTCCCGTTTGGTAGAGATATACTGTGAATATGTCATGCTGTAGTGTGACAGGTGCTTATTTCCTGTGGGCAGGAAATTGCTTAGTCTTTGTTGACCTGTGTAAGGGATTCCCAGTAATTTTTTAAACCATCTCTAGATTATTATATGGCATCACCTCCGCAGTGTCTGAGTGCCTCCCAAATAATTAAACAAGACCGATACAAAAGAAAACACTCTTGTTTCACCACCTTTAAGAGGAACTTGAATAAATATTTGGATGCTTTGTTTTTTTAAGTGAGTGAGTTTAAGGAGTGAGTTGACTTGTCTATACTGGAAATATACCCATTACAGCCATCACTGGCCAGCCACCTGTGTAGCTGCACCAGAGCAAATCATGGACAGGCTAAGCCGTAATTTATACTAGTGCATTTTATTCCAGTTTCAACAGCAAATAGCAGCTTTCCCTGTCTATGCTAAGGGTTCACACTAGTGAAGCTAAACTGATGGCTGGTCACCAGTACCTGAAATCTTTGGAGATAAGGCCTGAGTGCAAGTTTGCACATGTTTGTCTAGTCATTGAGGGAAAAGTGAGTCAAGGAAATGAGTTTTGAAAGTAATGAGAGCTCTGGTGATTCTTATCTCTCGCAGGAGTGAGATCCATAATCTACGTCTGGTGTCAAGAAACTACTGTTTCCAGTGCCTGTAGGCCATTCTCTGTAAATTGATAGTTTCATTATTTCAGTGAGAGATGGATATAGAGGAAAGTAATGCACAGGGAGGGCCAATCCTGCAGCAACCTGCATGGAACTTGGAGGGAGGAGCACAGGTGGCAGGAGGGAAGAGTTTGAAGGAAGAGGCACTAGTCAGCCAGGGAAAGAATTCTCTGTAGTAGTTCAGCTCCCTCTCCATCTAGTGTCCCAATCCTGGCCACTGAGGATGTTTGCTCCTAGCAGTCAAAGACTGGTCATATGCCATTATAGGCATCTCATCATACCATCTGCTCCATAAACTTATCAAGCTCAGTCTTGAAACCAGTTAGGTTTTTTGCCCGCACTGCTCCCCTTGGAAAGCTATTCCAGAACTTCACTCCTCTGATGATCAGAAACCTTTGTCTACTTTCAAGCCTAAACTTGTTGGTGGCTTTATATCCATTTGTTCTTGTTTCCACATTGCTGTTTAAATTAAATACATGTTCTCCCTCCCTGGTATTTATCCCTCTGATGTATTTATAGAGAGCAATCATATCTCCCCTCAGCCTTCTTTTGGTTAGGCTTAACAAGCAAGGATCTTTGAGATTTTCCATTTCTCTGATCATCCTTGTTGCCCTTCTCTGTACTTGTTCCAGTTTGAATTAATCTTTCTTAAACATGAGAGGCCAGAATTGCACACAGTATTCCAGATGAGGTCTCACCAGTGCCTTGTATAATGTTATTAATACTTCCCTGTCCCTACTAGAAATATTTTGCCTCATGCATTAGCCCTTTTTCATGGCTGCATCACATTAGCAGTTCATAGTCATCCTGTGATCAACCAATACATCCAGGTCTTTCTCCTCCTCTGTCATTTCCAACTGATAAATTCCCACCTTATAGCAAAATTTCTTCTTATTAGTCCCTAAGTGCATGACCTTGCACTTTGCACTGTTAAATTTAATCCAATTTCTATTACTCCAGTTTTCAAGGTCATCCAGATCTTCTTGTATGATATTTCAGTCCTCCTCTGTATTGGCAATACCTCCCAACTTTGTGTCATTCACAAATTTTATTAGCACACTTTTGTGCCAAGGTCATGAATTAAAATGTTTAAATAAGATTGGTTCGAAGACCGATTACTGAGGAACTCTACTTGTAATCACCCTCCAGCCTGACAGTTTACCTTCAATGTGACCTGCTGTAGTATCCCCCTTAACCAGTTCCTTATCCAACTTTCAATTCTCATATTATTCCCCAGCTTCTCCATTTTAACTAATAATTTCCCATGTGGATCTGTATGAATGCCTTACTGAAATATAGATAGATTAGATCTACTGCATTTCCTTAGTCTGAAAAAATAAATTATCTTCTCACAGAAAGAGATCAGGTTGGTCTGGCACGATCTAACTTTTGTAAAACCATGCTGTATTTATCCCAATTATTGTTTACCTCTAAATCCTTAACTACTTTCTCTTTCAAAATTTTGTTCTAATATTTTGTATACAATTGAGGTCAAACTAACAGGCCTGTAGTTTCCAAGATCAGTTCTTTTCCCTTTCTTAAAAAATAGGGACTATATTAGCGATTCTCAAGTCATAGGGTACGACCCCCGAGTTTATGGATTCCTTAAAAATCCTTGGTATTGGTCTTGCAATTTCATGTGCCAGTTCCTTTAATATTCTTGGATGGAGATTATCAGCCTCTCTCGTCCCCTCTCCTCCCCCAGTTTCGTCCCATTAAGCTATTTGAGTTTGACTTTCACTTCGGATGTGGTAATTTCTACTTTGATATCCTCATTTCCATTAGCCACTCTGCTTGTACCCCCAAGCTCCTCATTACACTTATTAAAAACTGAGGCAAAGTATTCATGTAGGCATTGGGCCATTCCTTGATGATTTTTCATCTCAACCCCATCCTCAGTGCTTAGTGGTCCCACTTCTTTCCTTGTTTTCTTTTTATTTACATGGCTATCAAAACTTTTACTATTGGTTTTAATTTCCTTTGCAAGGTCCAATTTTGGTTGACTTTTGGAAATTCTTACCTTTTCCCTACACTTTCTGACTTCCAGGAGGCAGCTTTCCTTTGCTGATCCTTCCTATCTTCCATTCCTTGTAGGCTTTCTGCTTTCTCTTAATAACCTGTTGGAGAGGCTTGCTCATCCAGTTTGTTCTCCAACTCTTCCCTAAATTTTTTTTCCTCTTGTTTGAGATGCAGGCTTCAGATAGCTTCTGCTACTTTGACTTAAAGTAATTCCAAGCCTCCTTCACATTCAGATTCTTGAGTTCTTCAGTCCGCTCCATTTCCTTGACTAATCCCCTTAATTTTTTAAAGTTTTCTCTTTTGAAATCAAGGACCCTAGTTGCAGACCTTTATTACTTTATCCTTCCATTTGGTTTAAATGACTTAGCTCATGATCACTCGAATCAAGGCTGTCCTCTACAACCAGTTCTTCTGTGAGGTCCTCGCTACTTACCAATACTAAATCTAAAATAGCATAACCTTTTGTTGGTTGGTGACTACTGTATTTGGTGAAGAAATCTGTCAACTATCACATCCAGGAATATCTGGGTGCTGCCATTATTAGTAGCACCCGTCCTCCAATCTATACCTTTTGAAATTAAAGTCTCCCATAATCACACAATTCCTTGTAGAATTTATTTAATTAAAAATATTAAAGATATGGTCTCCATATTAAAAGTCCTTATCCATATCCATATCCATATCCTTGCAGAGCCTCTGGGGCTTGGGTCCACGGTGTTAATTCTTCCATGACCTAACCTCAGTGGCAGAAAACACAATTCTATAGTTATGTTGTATAAGCCTGGTACAATTTCAGTTACTATGTAGGATAAGAATTTTAACATACTTTAAATAAAACTACAAAATCAACATATCAAAAATAATTGTCTAGGTTTTCTTTCACAATGGAAAATTAATTCCTTTTTGTGACTATTTTAGCCCCTGCTCTTTGTTTGCACTGTGGAATCTTTATAGGGGATGTGTCATAGCAACTGATGAGGATTCTTTCAATGAGGTAACAATAACAGTAATATAGGTTTTGTGGAAATACAAAAACCAGGAGAACTTTGCAGATCAAATTTTCTTGGTTTCTTTAGTATTAAGCTGCATTGAAACATGCTGTTCAGGAAAAAAGTTTTCATCTATTACGCTGAAGAAAAAACTTGTAAATATGTCCTGAACAAGAATATGTAAACACAGCTGCCAAAAGAAAGAAATGAAGTAATTTCAGTCATTTCAACCTGCAGGCATCCTATGTTTACCTTTCCCTAATAGAATAAAGAACAGATGAGGACAGCTGTTAGGGAAAGTTGAGGGGAGAGACTATTTTTAGCAAAAGCAGCAAAGAATCCTGTGGCACCTTATAGACTAACAGACGTTTTGGAGCATGAGCATCTAAGTAATCAGAGTGCGGAGCTCACCGTTCATTCTCTGCATTTGTCATAGACCAATAAAACCTGCTGAAGTGCACTAAAAATGACTTTCCATAAGCTCTAACAGAAACTCCATGAGCTTGCCCCTAATTCTCCTACTAAGAACAAGAAGGTTGCCCACCCCATTCTGCCCTACAGACATGGTAGGGTGTTAAAAGCTGCCAGCAGTAAAGGACAGCTGTGTGGAGACCCTTTGTTCCATATTGCCATCCCTCCACCTTGCCCCCAACCTTCGTACCATCTTGTATCAGCTGGTGTGGGAACATGCTGCCAGGGGCTCTCCTGAATGCTGATGCCTCAGAACTCATGGAAGAGAGAGGAATCTTGTATTGCTTTCTGAAGACAATGGGCCTGATTTTTCATAGCCTCATTTGTACGTTGTGTATATCAGCATGGTAGCATTTTATATAACTTTTGTATAGGTGTAAGTGACTGCACAAGGTGCAAGGCACTGGAGAATCAGGCCCTCTACCTATGGTAATGTGCACTGTTTTGCCTTAGAGGTTTGGGTGTCTGTGAGTTTTGGTTCCACCCTGTTTACAGCACAAGGTCCTCAGTTTTTAGTCATTATTACTTTTACAGAACTTTCCTTGGCTTCAATATGAGATTTGGTTGAGTAAGAGATTTAAGATTTGGCCACTGAAAATGCTGATAACTCTAGTCATACTCCATAGTTGCATAAAGGGCCAGGTCTTCAACTGATATAAACTGGCATAGCTTTATTGGAAATATGCTGATTTACACCTGGTGAGAATCTGGCCCAAAATGTTCAAGCCCTTGAAGAAATCACACTAATCTTTTAAAGCCAGAAATAAAGCCATCATATGTGTCTGCAGCAAAATTCTATTGCAGTTTCATACCAGAGCCGTGGCTGTGGGATTGTTGTTAACTCCGTCTGCAGAATGTTGTTACTTAATTAAATAAAATTTTGTCTACAAGCAAAGCTCCGAAAAAATGTGTAATACATGTTTTAGCAACATGCTAGCATAAAGAAGAACTTTTGAATCATAATCTCAATTGAGAAAGTCATTAGCTCATTCTGGATGAAATTTGGCTGGAGTTTGAAGGGATTACTATTAGAGCAGCGAGAATGTGGGAAAATCTTCCTGGCAAGGCAGCTCACATTAACACTTAAAAGTAAAGTCTCAAACTTGGCTGTGTTAAGTTCCTAACAAGATCATTATGCTATGATCAGAATCTAAATGTGACCTAATACTGTAGATGGTTTATTTATGGTTTTGATTCGGAAAAATTTGAAGTTAACGTTTTCAGTTGTATTCCTTATGGTAGGAGGGAACATTGGATAGTGGATAGTAGGGTAATGGTCCTGGTAATAAGAACTCCTAAGCAATGGGTACATTAGAGAACTTCTACAAAAATTATTCACACTTGCTAACACCAGTTCAGCTGCAACATTGTTAGCAATGCTTCTGATCATTGTGTGGATGGCTTGACTGGGTCAAATCTGTTAAACCTGCTTAATGAGGCTAATCAACATAGTGCTGAAAATAGGTGCTGGAGCCAGGGAGCCATCTGCAATAGGGCTCTCAAACTGACAACACCAGTGCAGATGAAATGGTATTAGTAACAGTAAGGACTTGTTGTTTAAATTCCTTAGTGTGGACAAGGCTCCACTGTAGTTTCTGCTCCTGACTTGATGTGACACTGATTTGATGTGACCCTCAGTGAATCACTTACCACCTTGTATTTCAGGTAAAACATATGTAAAGTGGGTGTATAATGAGGCTTAATTAATTAATGTTTATAAAGGCGTTTGAGATTCTTGTAAAAGGTGCTACATACGTTGCAGTTATTATAATAATGGATGTATTTGGGCATGTGATGGAGAAGCACTGTCCTTGCTGACTCTGGGCAGTGCTATGCTACCTGTCAACTTACAGAAAGTCACTCACATACAGAGACAGGAATGAGTCGCAAGGATGGAGACAGAAGACACAGCTAGGCTACATTACAGCCGTTTACTTTATAAATTATTTCTTGGTGTTAGTTAAATACATGTGTTATTCTAAAACCTGCCTCAGTTATCACTCAAAGCAGGTTTGCTGTAGATAAGCATATACTGCTCTTAATAGAGCTCCATGGCTAATGTCAGGAATAGATCAACAGAAAGGCAAGGTGGGTGAGGTAATATCTTTTATTGGACCAACTCCGGTTGGTGAGAGAGAGAGAAAGGAATATATCAGTGAATCAGAAAAGAGGCTGCCCACTCACATGTCAAGTACTTTGAAGGACTCCCTGAAGTTCCTCCCATATATGGCAACCAAGGAGAATGGCAGGCTTCCAGCTGTAGTGAAGTGGGCCAGAATGCTAAAACACTGTGCTCGGTAGTTGCCAAAGAGAAGAAAAATATTTATTCGCTTATTGCCTGGAACTTCTGAAGCCTCTGTGGCTGTGAAAACTAGGAGACCAGGGGAGCGTCTGTGTGTCAGCAACTGCATAAACTACTTTTCAGCTGATGAGAACTCTGGAGACATTAAGAAAAAAAGGTTGTCACTCTAAAGGTAGAACGAACACAACACTCAGAGAACTTCTAAGTTGCTTGAGCCCAAATTCTACCCACAGATGCATATAAGCAGCTGCCATTAAAACCTGGATGCTTTTGAAGACTTGGCTTTTGGAATGTGTTTCTCTGCAAGAAAGTCTGTGGTTATGAGTCATGTGGTTGAACCCATGTTTAAATTCTAACGGGTGGCATATATTAGGTGGGGTTTTTCCTTTGCCCATCCCAGATCAGCTGAGTTATTCTGGTTTTACCTCACGAAGACTTCTTTTTATTTAAAAAAAAGAATCAGGAGAATTCACGCTGTATCTTTTAAAAAAAATACATATTTATTGGTCTTGGGTAAATGTTTGTTTTTTTCATTTTGTCCAGGAGCTCAGTAAGGAGAAAATTTAATTTTTGAAATATAAGAAAGCACAATACTTAAGTACTTACTTCTGGCAAAACTCCCATTGATATGAGAAGCAGATTTGCCTGAGTAAAGACTTCAGGATCTGAATTTATGTTTCAGAAGGGAGAAGAAACAAATACAATTCAGTCAAATTAAGTTTTTTCCCTTCTCATGGCCACCACAACTAATAAAGGTTATTCAGTCCAAATTAAGCCATTAGCTATGTCCATGCAACAACATTATTCTAAAATTATGCCTTTGTGATACTGCTTCAAACTCATTGTCTTTAATAAGTTTACACAGGTGTAACTGCATAGAATTTAGTGAACAATTCTGTTGATGTACATGAAAATGTTATCCATTTCTCTCTCTCTCTTTCTAATGGATATAAATTGTGCTTTGCTAATAGGAAAAAAGTACTAAAAACTTTTGTCACTAAAATCAGCCCTTATGACTCAATACACACAGGATGCAGATGTTATGAAGGAGGTACCAGTTTTATAAAGTTGTGTTTTCAGTGTTCATAACAAAGAACAAACAGATGCTCAATGAAATTGATATTCAACACATTTAAAACTGATAAAAGAAACAATATAGAACTCAATGCAACAATATATATTGAGCCCAAGAACCTAGCAGGATTTGTAAAATGACTGAATGCTTATATGGATCACAAGAACATTCATAGTCCCATTATTTAGGACAATATTTTAAAAATGAATGGATATAAACCTCCTGCTTCAGAGCTCATGCCAACCACTAACTCACAGAGGTTAGGAAGAAACATTCCCTCTGGACAGGTTATTCTATAGTTGTCCACTATAGGGTTTCTCACATTTAAACTATACTGTGCCTTGATTAGTTTTAGTTACTTTAACTAACTTACATTTAGTTACATCAAAATCATTCTTTTGGCAGATTCATGGTCTGGTTTCCAAACTGTCCATCCAGATTATTAGATCCCTCAGACAAGGGATATAAGTACTAAAATATTGCATGACTTTATTTTCAAAACTGGACTTCCATCTGGTATATAAAGAGAATGTGCAAGGCTTTTTGTAATGTTGTAATGGAGGATGAGTTCAACCATGACCTTAGAAATTGGTCTTCCTAGATTGCTGGAATCAGACTTGTGAAAATCATGTAATTGGTCTTTTGAAAGAAGGGAGAAGAGAATATATATTAAATATATATTTCATAATTTTGATAACAAAGGGGAAATTATTTTTAATCTACTAACTTTTATGGCCCTTAACGGCAAATTTATTGTGTTTGTTGGATGACATTATAATATGTCTATCAGTGTTTCTAAAAGAATATGCTTATGCAACAGGGTGCCCTGCGTCAAGCTAGGGTGTCCCCGTCAGCCCGGTGCGGGAGTTGGTGCACCCCATCACGTGGGGGTCCCCCCATTAAGCAGGTGATTTTGGCCAAGTGGGTCCTGGCCCCTGGCGGGGTCACTTAGACAAATAGCCCATAGTCTTTGGGCAGGGAAAACAAACAGTCTGGAGCTCTGGAGCCTCCTGGCTGGGGCAAAACGAACAACCAGTCTAGAGCCCTGCAGTCTCCTAGGTGGGGCAGGCAGCAACACGTGGGGAATTAGCCCCCTGGAGGGGCAAAGCAGTAAGCAGATTGCATCCCCAGGACAAGGCAAAGCAACCAACCAGTCTATGGCCCTGCAGCCTCCTGGCTGGGACAGGCAGTTGCCCTGGGGGAATTAGCCCTCTGGGCAAGGCAAAATATCAATCATTCTATGGCCCCTGGGTGGGGCAAAACAAACAAACAGTCGATAGGCCTTACTACCCTCTGGCTGGGACATAGAACAGGCAGCAGCTTCCTCAGCGGGCAGCAGCTTGGCTTCTCCGGCAGTATCCACAGTCAGTGAGTCGCCTGGAGCGTAGTCCGGGTATTCGGGCTCTACTGCCAGGAGCGTCACAGGAACTGGCACAGTACGTCCGTCCTCCTCCATTGCCCTCCCACACCCTTACTCAGCTGGGCAGCCTCCTTTTATCTGGCTTCTTCATCGGGAGCATGCGTAGCAGGGGAAAGGGGACATGTCCACGTGGGCCCACAATGATTGATCCGTCCCCGGAGGCCCAGTGCGGGGTTGGTACACCCCATCACAGCCTATCATAAATAATCTCCCAACTGTACTATAAAGTGGAATAGTCTTGCTTGCATACACATTACTAAACTGCGTTATAAACATATTACTGCATTATATTATAGACAACTGTGTATTACAATTTAGTAACATGTTTCGGTCCCAATTACAAGGCAAGACTAGACCCTCTTATAACACAGATGGGAACTATTGTTTTATAACATAGTCTGTGAACAACTTAGATTTGAATGTGTAAACAGCTCCATAAGGGCCTGATCCTATTCCCATTGAAATCTGTGAGAGATTTGTCACTGACTTAATTGAAGAAAAATTCGGAAGTAAGTAATGAAAGTGGATCAATAGTAGCACGAGTGTTCTTTGAATTCCCCACATATTCTCATTGTTTTCTAACTGATTTATGCTGAGAACCAGAAATAATCACTTTGTGGTCACATTGCAATTACCTGACCTTCTTCAATCAAATTAAGTAAAAGATTAGATACTAAGCAGAATTTTGCACAGATTAGAATTTGGTTTTCAGTAGAAATTTCCTGTCAAGAGAGGAAAATGTTATGCTTAAGATGATGGGCTAGGACTCAGGAGGAGCTGGCTTCAATTCCTGGCTTTGCAACAGACTTTCTTTGTAATCTTAGGAGAGTCACTCTGTGCCTCAGTTCCTCATCTGTAAAAATTCAGACAACACTTTAATACTTCACTGGGTGTTGTGAGGACAAAGTCACTCTTATTTGCAAGACTCTCAGATATTATGTGACAGGGCCCACGTGATAGATGGGTGCATAACAAAAAAGTAGAGAATATTTTTGATTATGGATTTTTTTTCCTTTCTGTATAGATCACTCATTTCTAATATGATTTTATTCCTTTCATAAGCAATGTTGATATGATGATCTCAATTTATTGCAGTAAGGTCAGTATCTTGATAAGGTAAATTTTTACTTTTTTAGACTAACCACTGCAACGTTGGATGAGATGAAGAAGGGGCCTTACATTTGAAAACATACAGAATTGAAAAAAGTAGAAATCTAGAAAATGTAGAGACATTCTTTCCAGGGATAATTGGATTTTTTTTCTTAATAGAGGTTTAGCCTACTCTGATGTCTGAATAACAGGCATTGCTCCTGTTAAGAACAGTGTAGGAAGATGTAAGACTGCGTGTGTGCGCAGGTACACTCTTGACTCATATTTAGCTTGTGGACCACTATGATCCCCGGATCTCTTTCTGCAGTACTCCTTCCTAGACAATCATTTCCCATTTTGTATGTGTGCAACTAATTGTTCTTTCCTAAGTGGAGTACTTTGCATTTGTCTTTATTGAATTTCATCCTATTTACTTCTGGCCATTTCTCCAGTTTGTCCAGATCATTTTGAATTACAATCCTATCCTCCAAAGCACTTACAACCCCTCCCAGCTTGGTATCATCCACAAATTTTATAAGTGTACTCTTTATGCCATTATCTAAATCATTGATGAAGATATTGAACAGAACTGGACCCAGAACTGATCCCTGCGAGGCCCCACTCATTATGCCCTTCCAGCATGACTGTGAATCACTGATAACTATTCTCTGGGAACTATTTTCCAACCAGTTTTGCACCCTCCTTATCGTAGCTCCATCTAGGTTGCATTTCCCTAGTTTGTTTATGAGAAGGTCATGCGAGACAGTATAAAAAGTGTTACTAAAGTCAAAATATACCACGTCTACCACTTCCCTCCTATCCACGAGGCTTGTTACCCTGTCAAAGAAAGCTATCAGGTTGGTTTGACATGATTTATGCTTAACAAATCCATGCTGACTGTTACTTATCACCTTATTATCTTCTAGATGTTTGCAAATTGTTTGCTTAATTATTTGCTCCATTAGCTTTCCAGATACAGAAGATAAGATGAGTGGTCTGTAATTCTTAGGTTGTCTCTTATTTCCCTTTTTCTAGACTGGCACGATATTTGTCCTTTTCCAGCCTTCTGGAATCTCTCTCATCTTCCATGACTTTTCAAAGATAATCACTAATGGCTCAGATATCTCCTCAGCCAGCTCCTTGAGTATTCTAGGATGCATTTTATCAGGCCCTGGTGACTTGAGAAATCTAACAGGTCTAAGTAATTTTTAACTTGTTCTTTTCCTATTTTAGCCTCCGATCCTACCTCATTTTCATTGGCATTGACTATGTTAGATGTCCAATCACCACCAATCTTCCTGGTGAAAACTGAAATAAAGAAGTTATTTAGCACTTCTGCCATTTCCACATTTTCTGTTATTGCTTTTCCTGACTCATTGAGTAACGGTACTACCCTGTCCTCTTGCTTCTAATGTATTTGTAGAATGTTTTCTTGTTACCTTTTATGTATGTAGCTGGTTTGATCTCGTTTTGTGCCTTGGCCTTTCCAATATTTGTATTATTTGTTTATATTCATCCTTTGTAATTTGACCTAGTTTCCACTTTTTGTAAGACTCTTTTTTGATTTTTAGATCATTGAAGATCTTCTGGTTAAGCCAGGTTGGTCTCTTGCCATACTTCCTATCTTTCCTACACAGAGGGATAGTTTGCTCTTGTGCCCTTAATAATGTCACTTTGAAAAACTGCCGACTGTCTTCAAATGTTTTTTTCCTGAGACTTGTTTCCCACAGGATCTTACCTACTTAACTCCCTGAGTTTGCTAAAGTCTGCCTTCTTGAAATCCATTGTCTTTACAGTAACTCCTTGCTTAATGTCGTTCCTGAAAAATGCGACTTTAAGCAAAACAATGTTAAGCGAATCCAATTTCCCCATAAGAATTAATGTAAATATGCGGGAGTTAGGTTCCAGGGAAATTTATGCGCACACACACACACACACACACACACACACACACACACACACACACACACACACACACACAGTATAAGTTTTAAACAAACATTTTAATACTGGTACACAGCAATGATGATTATGAAGCTTGGTTGAGGGTGAAGTCAGTGGGTGGGATATTTCCCAGGGAATGCCTTACTGCTAAATGATGAATTAGCACTCAGCCGAGCCCTCAAGGGGTAACCCATTGATGTTAATTTAGCCTCACACTCTACAAGGCAGCACGAATGGAGTGAAGGAGACAGCATGGCAGAGAGAGACAGAGATACGCACCATGTGTGTGAGAGAGAGAGAAACGCATTGCCCCTCTAAAGTAGATCAGCAAGTTGAGACAGCAGCTGCTACCAGCAAGCTCCCTCCATCGTGACTCCTGTCGTGTTCCCCTCCGCTCTATGGAGATAGGGTAAGCAGGGTGCAGGAGCAGGGGGAAGGGGACACCCTGACATTAGTTCCCTCTTCCCCTGCCCCGCACAGCAAGCAGGAGGCTCCGGGGAGCAGCTCCAAGGCAGAGGGAAGGAGCAGCACATGGCAGTGGGGGAAGGGATAGACGAACTGCTGGCAACTGATAGCCTGCTGGGAGGCTGCCACACAGGGAAGTTAGGGGAGCCGATAGGGGGGTTGCTGGTCCACCCTGGTTCCAAGCCCCCACCAGATAGCTCCATTGGGCTGCTCTTCATGCAAGTAGTGGACAAAGTAGGTAGCTGCCAAATGACGCTATAAGGGAGCATTGCGCAACTTTAAATGAGCATGTTCCCTAATTGATCAGCAACATAATAACGGAACAACGTTAACTGGGACGACTTTAAGTGAGGAGTTACTGTATTTTGCTGTTCTCCCTCCTATCATTCCTTAGAATGTGTAAATAAAACTAATTACACTAAGAAAATGCCCAGACTCCACAGCGGTGATTTCTCTTCCTGTTCAAAAATGACCTGCAGACTCAACATCTGCTCCCACTCAGCAAAGGGGTGACATTACTTTAGCATTGCCTAAGAGTGAAGTGAACAGTTGATTAATATTCCATAGTTTATGTGGCCCTGAAAACAGCCTCATGCAGGCTTCCTCAACCATACATCAAAAGCAAGGAGCACTGTGGGGCAGGTCTGTGTGGCTAGCACCTGGCTGATTGTAGAAGCCTAGAGGATACTAGGTTTTAGAATGCTACAATGTTAATGTTACAATTTAGGATCTGTCTACACCAAAAATACTTCAGTAGCACAGCTGCAGCACTTCAGCTGCACCGCTGTAGTGCTTCAGTGTAGACACTACATACATCGACAGGAGGGATTCTCCATCAGCATAGGTAATCCACTTCCCCAAGAGGCGGGAGCACTGGCTGTACCTGGGTTTCGCCAACATAGCTACGTCTATCAGGGGTATGGATTTTTCACACCCCTTAGAGATGTAGTTATGCCAAGTAAGTTCCCAGTCTAGACCAGCCTTTAGATGTATGACTTATGTTTACACTGCCAGTTTTCTTGTATCTGTTTTTACTCTTTCTGTAGCAGTGGACACACCATATAGGAGATAACCTCTAGATCAAACAAAGAGGACTAAAGGGCCTTTTATACCTTTGCCTCTCTGTTTGGTGAATAGATGGCATGTAGTTTTAAGCTCTCCTTTTTTGTCTCCTGCCTGGACCTGTCAGTATGTTGAAAAAAAAAATTAGAAGATATGGCCCAGATTAACCCCACATCTGTAGGGGTTGCAAAGTAGCTCTCTTAGGTTCCATGAGGCAGCTGCAACAAAGAAGAGCTTCATTCCCTAGGTATCAGTCATACCATTGCACAACCTCTGATGTTCAGCTTTAACATACATATCTGGGGCTCCATAGAAACCCTGAGAATGAAGACTGCCTGGTGTCTTTCACATTCTTCAACCTCATCCATTTTTATGGATTACATTGTCTGACTCCAGGGTCTCTGAGCAGACCAAGGATTACAGGTAGTTTGCACTGTTTTGTTGTTATTCCTGGTAGAGTTTGTGCTGCCAGGAGCCTGCAATGAATCTGGACCAACAACTTGATTGTGTTAGATCCCTGGTCCTCTGAAGTAATCTTGTTATTATACCCCCTTGTGATTTGGTGTAAAAAAGAAAAATAATGCAGAGTGAAGTATAAGCCAATAGACCAAATTGTTTAGTCAAAAGCTGATAAATTTTTTTTTGACTTCATTATTTTCATATAAGCAAATGTGATTTAAAAAAAATTAGAACTTTTTAAAAATCTGTATATTTTGCATAACTTCAACATTGTTGTTGAAAAGTGTAGCCAATTTTGAACTACACTTGTGGTTTGTTATTTAGAATGTTCAAGAAACCAGCTAACTAAGTTTAGCCAAATGTATTCCCTAAATACAAAACAGTAGAATATGGAAAAGAGACATACATGCCCTCTTTCTGGGAACTAATTCTTATCTCTGTCATAACATTTCTTCCCAGATCTGGACCTTAGTGTCCAAAATATGGGTGTTAGCATGAAAACCTCCAAGCTTAGTTACCAGCTTGGACCTGGTATCGCTGCCACCAGCTAGGAATTATACAGTGCCTAGCTCACTGTGGTCTCCCCAAAACTTTCCCTGGGGGACCCCCAGACTCAGATGCCTTGAGTCTTACAACAAAGGGAAATAACTCCCTCCCTTTGTTTCCTTGTTACCTCCTCCCAGGCTCCCCTCCCTGGACGACCCTAGGAGATTCCCTGCTTCCAGTCCTGGAAACACAAGTACCGAGAGATCTAATCTCTCTTCCCCCTCACCCAGAGAGTATGCAAAGTCAGGCTTAGTAAATCTAACACAAAGAGATTTTCCCCCTGACTTCTTCCTCCCACCAATTCCCTGGTGAGCTGCAGACTCAATTCCCTGGAGTCCCCACTAAAGAAAAACTCCAACAGGTCTTAAAAAGAAAGCTTTATATAAAAAAGAAAGAAAAAGACATTAAATATAGTCTCTGTATTACGGTGACAATATACAGGGTCAGTTGCTTAAAGGAAAAAAATGAATAAACAGCCTTATCCAAAAAGAATACAATTTAAAACATTCCAGCAACTACACACATGTAAATACAAAAGAAAACAATATAAACCTATTGTCTTACTATCCTTGTACTTACAACTTGGAAACAGAAGATTAGAAAGCCAGGAGATAGAAAAATCACTCTCAGAGCCAAGAGGGTCAGACCCAAGACAAAGAACAAAGAACTCACACCCAAAACTTCCCTCCACCCAGATTTGAAAAAGTCTTGTTTCCTGATTGGTCCTCTGGTCAGGTGTTGTTTGTTACCCCTTTCCAGGTGAAAGAGACATTAACCCTTAGCTATCTGTTTATGACAATCTCACAGTATGTTCAGCTTACACTAAAGATGTACTTCAAAGATGCACACTCAAATCCACTTCTGTTTATATTTCTTGAAACTTTAAGTTTAAGCCACTAGTTTGTGCCAGTTTTGTCCTGGGTACCTTCCTATCCCTTTCCCATATTTCATTTTGAATACTACATTCCAAGTGTTGATGAGCCATAAAGTACTTCTTAACTCTACTTGGTGCAAAAAATTCATGCATCTTTGATTTGACAAGTTTCCTGCTAGTATTCCTGATAAGGTCTCAGTATTATGTCCAGTTCTGGATGCCACATTTCAGGAAAGATGTGGGCAAATTTGAGAAAGTCCAGAGGAGAGCAATAAAAATGATAAAAGGTCTAGAAAAAATGAACTATGAGGAAAGTTTGAAATAAATTGGTTTATTTAATCTGGAGAAGAGAAGATTGAGGTGGGACATGATAGTTTTCAAGTACATAAAAGGTTGTTACAGGGAGGAGGGTGAAATATTGTTCCTGTTAAACTCTGACAATAAGACAAGAAGCAATGAGCTTAAACTGCAGCAAGGGAGGTTTAGGATAGACATTAGGAAAACATTCCTGTCAGGGTAGTTAAGCACTGGAACAAATTGCTGAGGGTGGTTGTGGAATTGCTGTCATTGGATGTTTTTAAGAACAGGTTAGACATACACCTGTTAGGAATGGTCTAGTTATTACATAGTCCTGCTTCGAGTGCAGGGGACCGGAGCGTGTTGCCAATGTTATAATCACACAAAACCGAACACTCCTGTCACGCTCCTTCTCTGAGGCCCTGCCCATTTCCCACGCCTTCGCAGAGGCCCCGCCCTGCTCACTCCATCCCCCCTCCGTCGTTCACTCTTCCTCACCCTCACTCACTCTTACTGGGGTGGGGTTTGGATGAGGGGTTTGGAGTGTAGGAGGGGTCTGGGGAAGGGGGTTGGGGTGTGGGGGGATGAGGGCTCTCACTAGGGTGGGGCCAGGGATAAGGGATTTGGGGTGCAGGAGGGGGCTCTGGGCTGGGCCAGGGGATTGGAGTCCGAAGGGGAGCAGAGTCCCTGCGGTGCTTACCGTGGCTCCAAGGAAGTGGCCACCAGGTCCCTTCAGCCTCTAGGTGCATGGGCAGCCAGGTGGCTCTGCGTGGTGTGCACTGCCTTTGCGCCTGCAGGCACTGTCCCCGCCTTGCAGCTCCCATTGGTTGCGGTTCCCAGCCAATGGGGTCTGTGGGGGACAGTACTTGGTGCAGGGGCAGCATGTGGAGTCTCCCAGTCCTTGGCTGCCCTAGTGCCTTGGGGCTGCAGGGACCTGGCAGCTGCTTCCGGGAGCAGCGCTGAGCCAGGGAAGGTTGGGAGCCTGCCCTAGCCCCGGGCCCCTGCTGTGCCACCGGCTGGACTTTTAATGGCCTGGTTGGCAGTGTCGACTGGAGCCACTAAGGTCCCTTTTTGACCAGGCATTCCTTCTGTTCCTGGACTAGATGACCTCTCAAGGTTCCTTCCAGTCCTACACTTCTATGATTCTAATGCCAAAGCTGACTTCAGCTTTGCAAAGTGTAGTGGGATATGGTGAATGGAATTGTGAGAAGAGCATAATACATTAATTTAGCATAACTTCCCAACACTTTAGGGGTATAATGTATATTATATTAATACCATGCATGTAGTACCTATTAATGTTGTGTTTACTATGCCTAACACATTGTAGGAATGTAGACTGACTGAACTAAACATGGGGGAGGCCTTATTTCTTGGAAGACAGGAATACGGGGGTAAATTAATTAGCAGGCTGAAAATGGAGTATTTGCGCTAAGATAAGTAAATAGATTAGTAAAATAAGAGGCAGAACTGTACAGAGCATGTTGTACAGGGATTGGTTCTTACAAAGTAACTAAGCCAATCACAAAATGTGTTATGCAGTGTATCCTGAATGCAATGAGATGTGTAAATGTATGTGGAAGGGAGAGGTCTGCTGTGTAACTTTGGATGTGTGGTATGCCTCCCCATGCTTTAGTCTAATCAGCTCAGAGTAGCTTTGCTGTATGCCAAATAAAGGAAACTGAGTGATGAGACTGGAGTCAAACTGAGTTCTTGGGGAACTGAGTGGAAGAGTCTCAGGGAGACCCCAACACACACATACTGGCTGGCAACATGAACACCAATAATTCCGGAAGCTCAGTGTTTCACTTCAGGTCATATTTGTTAAATGTTTCTTTTCTAGTATGCATGAAACATTCCAATACCTTACTTCATGCACTAGAAGTAAAAATAGAATCTCTGCTAAAACAGAAGTCTCTCTGTGTGTGTGTGTGTATATATGAAAATGCCTTTTATTTTATCAGTGCACAAAAGCTGAATTTTAGAAGTTTAGTTCTCAACTAATCACATCTGGCTGGTACATTTGGAACATCTCAGTACATCCAGTTTGAGGCTCTTCCCTGGAGGTCCTATTGGCAGCTGGTTGGCCCACTGGCCCTAGTTAAGCCATCAGCAAGAATGGGAAGCTGTCCAAGCAACTGGGATCCAACCTGCTCCCACTCCTCTGCCTTGACTTCCTGGCATCCTGACCTGGCTTGACTCCTGGCGTCTGACTTGTGGTACCGATCTCGTTTGATTCTTGCCTGTGACCTTGGTATACTGAGTGGCCTGACTTTGGTTACTGACTTGTGGTTCTGATCCCAAGTTTGTCTCTTGCTTCTGATGTCCCAGTGTCCTGACCCAGCTGACTCTCAACTCCTGTCTTGTGACTGAGGGCTCTGGCTCTGACCACTAGGCCTGGCTGCTCATGACCCAGCCATGACATAGTGTTGGTGTACTGGTTTAAATTCTTATATGGCACCCTCACCATGGCATCTAAGTTATCTAAAAGTATCATATGAATACTGGATTTGACCATCACTAGAAGGAGATTGTCCACCAAATGACACTTGTCATTCAACAGTAGCTCATTTTCAGTGATATCAAAGGCAGCTGAGAGATTACCTTGGACATTTGATTTTTGTCTGCCAGAAGGAAATCAGTAGTAAGACCAGGGAAGACTTCATACCTTAGCTGGGCCTAAAACCTGACTGACAAGGATCCAGGAAATCTGAGGGCTCCAGGTGATGCCAAAGTGGCTTTACCTCAGCTTTTCTATAAATGTGTCAAATAAAGAGAAGAACACAGACAGGATAATAATCGGTTAAAATGCAGCATCAAGAGATTGACCAGTAATTGCTATTCTTTAGACTGTAAACTTTTGGGGGGAGGGATTCCCTTATTTTTAGCACAATTTATGCATTATGCAGTTCTAAATAAGTCATAGCAGTCCTGTTTGGTAACAGGGTGCATGTTTAATTATACTTAGTGGGATACATCCAGAAATAACTTAAGGGAAAAGTCAGTTGCAATTTCTGCCCCCTTACTGGTTAGGAAACATTGGTGCTGATTTCTGCTACATGCACCTTTTAATGCACAGGTGATTGAACTAGTCCTAAATTGTGTTATTTCATTAGAAAAAAGTAGATCTGGTGAGATCATTTTAAGCATAAGTTAATTGTTTCTTTACCTTAAATAACGTTCAGCTTTTGCAGCTGTTTAGTCACTAGGGAGGGGCCTGGCTTCACGTGCCATTGTGCATCTGTCAACTAAATTAGAGATCTAAATGAAAAATCTAGCATTCATGAGAATTATGTGCATTTGGGACACTCCCTAGAGGACTGTGTGTAACAAAACATGAATGGACTAGAATGAAATACTGCATGTTCATCTTTGACAGATATAATCCTGCTCCAATGTAAGGAGAAGGCCTTTGTCTGCAGCCATATTGTAAGGCCTAAAGCCTAAGGCTTTTGTTTGCAGCCAGATTAAAAGAGCAGCTGAGCAGCAGCCATTAGCTGAGAAGCAGGAAGTCACATCCTAATATTCCATCTAAATTCCATTAAAACAATGTAATATCAGGCTGCTAAGAAGGAGACCCCGTCCTAATAGCACTCACTATCACCAGATAAAGAAACAGATCTTAAGATGGTTAAAGAAAACTTAGTTTAATAGCATCCTGTCTTGCAAGAAATCACTTATCAATAGGTGTGGTTGTGAAACCCTCATTTCTTTATTGTTTTGTCATTATGATCCCTGTTTCTCTATTGTTTGGCTGTGTGATCTCTGTCTGGTTCTTTGATTATTTCTGTCTGTTACATAATTAATTTTGCTAAGTGTAAATTAATTAAGGTGGTCGGGTAGGATTGGTTAGAGAATTTTGTTTTAATATGTTAGCATTGGTTAGTAAAATTTTAGTATAATGATTGGTTAAGGTATAGCTAAGCAAGGCTGGAGTTTCACTGTATAAACTGGGTCCAAAAGAGAGTTCTTTGGGAACTAACTCCAGGACACAGCCCCAAAGATCAGAGTTGCCAGATCTCAACACTCTGCCAATGACACCGTGCAGAAACGGGAGTCCCCCCAGATGGACTTGATCCTGACTGGCCAGCAGGGAGAAATTCATCTGTTTCATTTGGAGTGGTGAGCATTGTATGTGTGGTATGTGCATTCTCTTTTTGGTGATTGTTAATATATAGAGGTTATATAGGATATTATTGTGTAAGGGTCTTTCACTGGTAAAAGACCCCGCAAACCTGCAGAGTGTAAGGTTACGCTTGAGCCCACAGAAGGGTGAGGGTGGGTAACTGAATTGACAGGGGTACTCCTGAGCCTTAGGGACAGGGTAAGGGTGGGTGCCCCTAGAGTGTGTGAGTAACACAGAATTTTGTGCGGGTAACACCAGTTCTGTTCACATCACGTAAAGCAAAACTGTACTCATTTTCCTCAGACTTGCCTGTGCTATATAATTAAGTTACAGGGAGTGCTGCTGATGGACCTCAGTCCTTTCCATCATCTTCTGTATTTCCATGCAGTAATGAGACTACAAGATGGTGATGATAATGTGGGAGAAAATAGCGAGCTCTGTTATCTGATGAATTCAATAAGCTCTGTGACTGCTTTAGGTCCAAACCAATGGCTGAATCAATGAGGGTGCAGAGAGGTATTCCTGCTGCACTCTCTTCCACAGGAATCCTGCCACTGCAAGACGGAGCAGGATTCCCCAGGATCCAGGCCAAGGTGATGCTCTGTAAGGGTCACTTTGATGCTCCACTGAGCAGGATCATGGTGCATGCTTATTAGATGCTGATGTTCTCTGAACTGCTGGCCATGGCCCCTTAGGTTGGTGTACCACTGAGTGCATTCCTGTATGCTAGAGAGGGATGCTACCTAACAGTTCATGTGGGTGGGAATCTCGTCCTGCCTTTCCCTCCTTTTGTGTGTTAGCCCTTAACTAGCATGCTTCTTTGCTTACTTTTTAGCAGACAAGATGTGTCAACTCCTCAGTTTGGGCAATTTGTTTTTTATTTGTTGGTTTCTCTAATTTGCTTTTTGTTAGAGAGACAAAGTGGGTGATGTAATATCTTTTATTGAACCAACTTCTGTTGGTGGGAGAGACAAGCTTGTGAAATTACAAGGAGCTCACTGTCTTATTAGTTTCAATGATCTATGGCCATTATTAGGACAGAGCTTTTTAGCTTTGCAAAAGATGAGTAGTAAGTTAGTTTCATGATGGGATCAGTTGAATGAAATGCTTGGAGGCGATTCTTCTATCCGAGAGAGCTCACCAATATAGAAAGCATTTAAAATACTTTTGTAATGGAACTAATGAAGTGCACTACGCATTTAGCGCAACACCAAGAGTAAGATTTTGTGCCTCTTAGACCACCCTATGGCTGTCCCTACTAATAGCTGTTCAATTTTTCAATTTTTTTCCAAACTGATAGACAAGAACTAAATAAAGAAATGAAGCATTTGGAAGAAAGAATATTGGCCAATAGCCGTTGGTGTGCTAGAGCCGTGGTCAGAACATCTGGAGAGAAGAGAGGGGGTTACATGCCACCTTTCTGCTCTCTTGGTCCTGGGACTTATGAGGGCCTGAACTTGGCTTGGCACAAAGCTGCTCTAACTTGCAATAGTAGATATAGGCCCCCAATCAGCTGCTTTACTGGCCAGTGCATGGTTTTGTGGTCCTGCCCCTTCAAACTCTGACACGTCTTCTCCCCAGCCTGGAATGCCACCTATTCCGGGTCAGGCTCAGGGGTAAGAACTGCAGGAATGTGAAAGCTCTGTGAGGATTGTTAGTTAATTGTTGCTGAGAATGCAACTCACTAAGAGCTACAGTCTTTTTAATGTTGATGTTTTTGATAAAATGAGGCTTGCTGGCAGAACTTTATTTTATTTTTCTCTTCCCTTCTTAATTTAGGTTCCTTTGGAACTCTTGTTCTTCCAGCAGTAAGTATTATTTTCTGGTGCTACTTGACATTCATAGCAGATGTTTATGTTGGATGACTGCAGTCTCTCAATGCTTCTTTTACTGACTTAGGTTGATGACACAATATATTTTAGTGTTGTGCAAAATGTAAATTATTTTCATACTCATAGAATGGATGCCCCAGCTGACCAGTGAGCCAGGGAGATCCAAATCCAAATGATTTGTAGCTTGTTACAGAATAATTGAAGGGTTTAGAAGGCAAGTCCCAGCATCAGCTGGCATAGGACTCTAACATCTGAACAGCCTTTACACTGCTTAGTTTATGATTGGTAGACATCATTCTTCCCAACACACTAGATGAATAGTGACAAAACCCCCATCCACAAATATTAGATCAAAATTTTAAACAATTTCACCTTGATGGTGTTCATACACAATACTCTTTTGGAATTGCATTCTCTAGCAAACAGATTTTCCAATTTAAAACAATATGTTAATCAGATATTGCAGAATGTATGTGGAAAGTGAATTCTGAATTTGTAATAATAAGTATTCACATTGGAAACCTGATCTTAAGAGTTATGCTATCCTATCAAGGAACACATTTTACCAAGGGCTAGTTTTCAAAGGTTCTGAGCATCAGCAACTCCAAATGAAATCAATGGGAGATGCAGATACTAAGCATCTTTAAAATTCAGACTCCAAATAATGCGTGTATTCAGTCAAAACAATTGAATGGGACTGACAAATATAAAATATTTGAAGCAACACTCAGAGTGAACAGTTTGTGAATTTTAAGAAATCCATAGGTTGCAATATATTTGCACAAAACATTCATTCAGCAAACAGACTAAGAATTGCAGCCCATTCATGGATACTGCATGAACAGAAAAGAGTTTAATTCACTGTTAATATCAATTATTATGAATTATTTGCTCAGTTCTTAAAGAACCACTCCCATCTTAAACACCATTATTTCCCACAACCTTTGAAAGGAGGTAGTTGCTGTGATTACTAACGTATTTTAATACATAGTGAATAACCACATAAAGCAAGGGATGAAAACTGATTTTGAGCCAGATTCTGCCTATGAAAAGGCAGCTTTGTGATGCTCCAGTGCTGTTCTAACAGACCAGTGGGAGTCTTTCCTGGTGAGGGAATCCCTACAGCAACTCTAGGGTGCCCCTTCCAAGCTCTATTGCTGAAGCTTGGGTTTTGTTGGGGGAGATACGAATGTGACCAGAGCACGCATCAGTTCCTTGTGATCCTCACCCACCATAGTGGCCTCTAGGAGACTAGTACAAGCCTGCACAATTTAGAGCAGCCCCGAGGCTGTGCTAATTTGTGATGAAGACTGAAATTGTATACTGGCCAGTTCCAGGAAGCGTTAGATCTAAAGGTGGCTCTGATGCAACCTGAGGAGTCTGTAGAGTTCAGCTTATAGTGTTTTTAATTACTATCTGAAGCTATGATAACTAAGGCTAAATTTGTTGTCATAGTTATTTTTAATAAAAGTCAGGGGTAGATCATGGGCAATAAACCAAAAATTAATGGCACCCGAGACCTGTTCGTGACTTTGCTAAAAATAACCAGGGGACAGGGCTAGATGGGGGCAGGACTGGAGTCCCATGGTGGGACTGACAGGCCGAGCTCGGCTACAGCGGCCGCAGTGGGGGGCACAGCCATGGGGGGCACACAGCCCATGCTCCAGAGCTGACCGCAACTGCGGGACAGGGATGTGTAGATCCAACTGAAGCTCCTGCCAAGCCCTGGTCACAGCCGGAGAGGGATGCACAGCCCTGGGAAGCTGTGAAGGAGGCATGTGGCCCTGGCTGCAGCCCCACCAAGCCTGGGACGCTGTGAGGCTAGAGCACATGCACCCAGCAGAAGCCACTGGGCAGGGGCACATAGCCCTGGCTGCAGCCCTTGGTGGAAGCTGCGGGGCTAGGGTATGTGGTCCCGATTGTGGCATGTGGCCCTGGCTGCAGCCCCCAGCAGAAGCTGCAAGGCTGAGGCTGCAGGGTCCTGGTTCCAGCTAGCCTCAGTTGCAGGGCAGGGGCGCATAGTTTCACCTCTGCCTCCTGAAGCGTGGTAGTCACGGAGGTCCGGAAAAGTCATGGAATCCGTGACTGCCATGACCTCCATGACTAAGTTGTATCCTTAATGATAACTAATTCATTCTTTCAAGGGGAATTTTTTTTTCATTAGCATGGCTACAGTGTAATTGTCTGGTAATGCAATCTACATAAAGTGTTACTGTGAGTTACTATTTTTGGTTGTCATATTTTCCTGGGCTGAGGTGAGAGCTCACGACAGTAACTGATGTGGTTTACAGCTGTACTTCTTTTATTCATAGCCCAACTATTATTATTACTGTTATTGTTAAGAAAAAGAAAGCGAGGGCAAGAATACCATTGTGAGCGAGAATGATTTTTGTCATGGCTGGGGGAGAAGAGAGTAATGAAAAAAGATGGAGAGCGTAAGTGGGAAAGCACATAATAAGCTCCTACTAGACACCACTCAAGAGTTGACTAACTCCTATTTGGTCCGGAAATGCCCTTTTTAGAGTATTTTTTTAATGGGGCTGAGGAGTTGGAGTGAATTGCTATCATTATTTTAGCCGTGACTTCCTGAGCTTGTGGTCTCTGTCAGCTGAGAAATGTAAGCAAGCATGCAAGTTACTTTTAGTAAAACAGTTATGCTGCCTCGTTTCCCTATTGCTGACTTCACATGCCTGATAATTTCCGACATCAGCATCAAGAAGGATGAAATAGCCAGAGTAGTGACAGGAAGAACAAAATATTTTTTTTCAGGACGTGTTAGCATTATTAGGAAGTCAAAAAGTGATAGAGTAACCCATTTTGGCTGCCATTATTAATAATAATAAAAATCTATGAAAAGTATATTCGAGAACTGCAAATAATCAATGTGGATTTTTCATAAAAAAAATCAAACCAAATCCTTGCAAGTGTGCTCATATAATAATTATTAGGAATGTTTTCCATTGCTGTAATCAAAAGGAACAAGTTCTTTATTTGTTTTATCTGTTGTTTTGAAGGCTCTTAATATTTCTTGGATTTTTTGATAGGGAATGTTGGCTGTTTCCACAACTAATACCATATAATTAAATACATTAAAATGTTCATAATTTTAACTTACATTTTTTTTTACATATTGAGCAAATTTTTTGACAGAAGTTATAAGTGGGGCTGTGTCCCTTTAGTTAACATTTTCTAGAATATTTAGCCATGAAGTGTGACAGGCTTAGAAGACATGAATCATATGTTCTTGGCAGTGTCTCTACTAAAGACTCCAGTTTAAATAAAAATCACCAAGTTTAGTGTGGCATTCCTCCTCAAAGATTTAGTTTGGTAAGTCCTAATTTGAATGATGGTCTTGGTTTCTGTGATAAATGTGCATTTGGCATAGGAAACATAAAGATATAACTAGAGAGAGAAAAGAGAAGACAGTAGAACCTCGGAGTTACGAACACTAGAATTATGAACTGACCAGTCAACCACACACCTCATTTGGAAGCATAAGTACATAATAGGCAGCAGCAGCAGAGAGAGAGAGAAAGAGAGAGAGAGAGGGGAGAGAGAAAGCAAATACAGTACAGCACTGTGTTAAATGTGAACTACTTAAAAAACAAACAAACAGGGGAAAGCAGCATTTTTCTTCTGCGTAGTAAAGTTTCAAAGGTGTATTAAGTCAATGTTCAGCTGTAAACTTTTGAAAGAACCACCGTAATGTTTTTTTTAGTTACCAACATTTCAGAGTTGCGAACAACCTCCATTCCCGAGGTGTTCGTAACTCTGAGGTTCTTCTGTATATTTTAAGATATTTTCCTGTATGCTGTACTAATGATTTTCACTTTTTTCACTTGCTTATATAAATAGAAAATTTACAAAGGAGAATAAAAATTCTCACTGATTTCTGTGTGCATACATGTATAAGTACACATTCTGAATAGACATATGATTTAATCTGTATAGTAATTGTATGGCATTTTTCCCACTCTGGAAATTCCATCCACTTGTATGACCTTAAAACAAATTTTAAAAGCAAGAGAGAGTTTATTTACAGAATATGGTACAATATTTTTCAGCGCTGGGCCTGGTGAATTAACAGATGCAATTCTCATTACCAGTTTGAGATGTGTGCTTAATTTCCTATGTGTTTTACTGAAAAATGTCTACCTATTGCATTTAAGTTGATATGATTTCAGAGGATTTACTCCAGATTTGCACCATTCTAACTGCAAACAGAAGGCCATGTCACATCATCATTTTTTTTTTTAGCAGAAATCAGCTGGGTGTTTTGTTTAAAAATCTGATGGCACAACACGACCCAGAATTAGGGTTAGCATGGGTCAAGGATCCACAGTACCCACTCCACAGGCTCACTTAGTATGCACCAGTGTCTTATTCAGGGTGAAACTCCCCTATGTACCACCTGACTCTCTACACTACTCAGGCCCTGTATAGGGCCTGCATACCTGCTAGGCACTGCTGAAAGGTTTTCTGCACTGGACCCACGTAGAAAGCTATGATGGTGGCCAGTTGGGGACAGAGCCTGGAAATTCACATTTATTATTGTTTTTCGTTGAAGTACTGGAGGGAGATAATTATTTTGAAAAGTATTATTAGAAAAATTATAGTGTGTGCACTGCTTACAAACTCTTAAGCCACTGTAACATGGCCAAATCAAACCCAGTTTTCCCTGAAAGGCACTCTTCCTAGAGTGATGGCTCAGTTCCTCAAAGGTATTTAAGTGCCTAATCCCCCTCCCCCATCCAATCCTGCGTACTCTCCTTATCAGGCCTTTTGTTCAAACTTTCGAGGAAAATTTATTAGCAGACAGTGACCACGTCAGGAAAATTTCAGCCCCCAAAGTGAAAATTGCCAAAATTGCTAAATAACTGAATTAAAAAAAAGGAGGGTGGGGCAAGTTAAGTGGAAATACTTAGGCAAATTTTAACTATACATTTTTCTCTGTGCTCCAGTTATATATGTGCATACATAGAAACTCCCCTGCTTACATTTTGGTGAGTCTGATTATAGGCAGGAATAAGATGAAAATGTTTCAGAAAGGCACATCTGAATGAAAGTTCTCAGACAACTAGCGGGTAATTGCAGGAATGACACTTTTAGAGTCAGACTCCTAGCTACCAAGTGCAATGTTTCTTCATCCTGCTGGGGCATGTTTATGGAAAACTATGAGTGTTGGTTCCATAACAGGCCAAGCTACTCAGGAAATAGGTTGGCTTGTTATGGAAGTCCAACAACCAACTCTGCGTCCAAACAGCTAAGGATTTCCATATGGGGAGGAAAGATCACAGAGATGGGGATGACGGTAGAGTGCTCATCACCATCATGTCATGATTTTGCTCACAATGGAAAAGTACCTCTGTGCAATCAGAAGTAGTATAAGTGGCTGCATATCCCAGGCAATCTGCAGAGCTACTTACTGAGCAAGTTGCTTTCTCCTGGTGTGGGTCATTTGTTGCAGATTTCTCCAAAATGATATATTTAAAGACCAAACTATCTGGGTGGAAATGCACCTAGCAAAACTATCCAAAAACAGGAGGCCTCTCAGAGAAGTACATATTCACAAGAATGGTACAGTTTTCACATTAAAAACATGTTTCTCTTTTTGTGAACTAAATCAATTGACTTGCTCCTGACGGTGTCAGGGTATACATGACATGTATTTATGAAACAAGCTTCCCTTCATGTTTACAAACTGCAGTACATGAGACTGTAACAGAGATACTCTTTTTTTCTTTCAGCTGCCTTTGAACAGCAGGGCTGGCAGTTATGAGTTACTGGTGAAAGGCCATGCTGAGGGCCGGCTGTTATTCTCTAACAGCACCAGCCTGTTATTTGAGCACAAGAGTATCTCTGTCTTCATCCAGACTGACAAGTCTCTATATAAACCAGGCCAAGAAGTGAAGTTTCGGATTGTCACTGTTGATCCTGATCTCAAACCTTTCAAAACTTCTCTAAGCATATACATCCGGGTGAGTACACGTTGGAAATGTAGCAGTAAACTGGAATCAGCTTGACATTTGAATTTCCAGTCAAGTCATGCTCCTGAGTATGCTCACATTTAACATGCAGCATGGGTTTTACTTTAGGACCCTCGAGGGAATTTGATTCAGCAGTGGTTGGCAGAGAAAGGTGATTTGGGTATGGTTTCCAGAAGATTTCAATTATCAACAAGCCCTCTACTTGGAGACTGGTCCATACAAGTACAAGTCAATGTGAGTATTAACACTGTTGAATTGTATAGAAGATTAGTTCCTCCTGCCAGATAGTGGAATTCTCCACAGTTTAAGAATGAAATTTAAGTTTTCAATGAAGAGACAAAATAGAAACAAGTATAAGCCCTGATTCTGCAATGAGGCTGAGGCTTCTTGAAGCCAGTGTGAGTCTGCCTGTACAGAGCTCATTGCAGGACTGAGGCTATAGGCTGGGAAAACGAACAAAACCTAGGTAAAGGTTTTAATAGTATATGGTTTTGTAGCAAACTAGAATTCTGGACATTCTAAATTATGGTGCATATTTCATCCTGAGCTTTGAGTTTTGGTTTTCACAGTTAATGTTACAACTTACAACAGTTAACGTTGTTTAAAATTATTTAGGTTTTTAGAAATATTTCTTTATGAAAGAAAGAAGTAATGGGAGATTGCAAGCAGACTGTTCTGGTGTCTTGAAAAGAGGCACACTTAAATTTATTAATGACAGGCAAGTTTACAAAAAATCAACATGGTATGCAGCCAGTCTCTGGCTCAAGAGGCCATAGACTCAAACACTGGAGCTATAATTTTAAAAAGGGATGGATAGTTTTATTACATCAGAAGCTCAGAAATTTACAGTAGTGACTGGGAGAGCCATTAAAATGACTGAGTTATGCACAATAGCAAATACGTGAGTAATAAAGCAATGATAAGGCATCTCAAAATGTATCACTAAACTTTGTTTAGTTGGTAAGTTGTAATTTATAAGAGTTTCTAACTGTTTACGATATTTCTGCACAGTCCATGAAATGTTGATTTTCATAGGGCCCTATTAATAGGACTCTGTATGACTGCAGGGGTTCATCCCCTAGCAGCTTCTAGTGCAGGATTGGGAGCTTCTACAGTACACCTTTAAGAGAATATATACTTCATAATTATAATAAAAACAAAAATGATTCTTTACAAAATCATAAAATGTTACTATAAATTCACTCAGTCTAGATAGGTTTCAGAGTAGCAGTCGTGTTAGCCTGTATCCGCGAAAAGAACAGGAGTACTTGTGGCACCTTAGAGACTAACAAATTTATTTGAGCATAAGCTTTTGTGGGCCAGAGCCCACTTCATTGGATGCATAGACTGGAACATACATCAAGAAGATATGTATAAATACAGAAAACATGAAAAGGTGGAAGTGGTGGAAGCCATACCAACTGTAAGAGGCCAATCAATTGAGATAGCTATCATCAGCAAGAATAATAAAAAAAAACTTTTGAAGTGATAATTGAGATGACCCATTCTGTGTGGACTCCTCCTGAAGGTCGAAACAACAGACTAGACTTCTATCTACTTCTACATAGATTGGTTCCATCGACGTGCATGGGCTGAAATTGTGGAAAAGTGGAATCACTTGCCCCATAACCTCAGCCGTGCTGAACACAATGCCATCAACAGCCTCCGGAACAACTCTGACACCATAATAAAAAAGGCTGACAAAGGAGGTGCTGTTGTCATCATGAATAATTTGGAATATGAACAAGAGGCTGCTAGGCAGCTCTCTAACTCCATATTCTACAGGCCATTATCCTCTGATCCCACTGATGATTACTAAAAGAAACTACACCATCTGCTCAAGAAACTCCCTGAAAAAGCACAGGAACAGATCTGTACAGACTCATGCCTAGAACCCTGACCAGGGGTATTCTGTTTTCTACCCAAGATCCATAAAGCTGGAAATCTTGGCTGCCCCATCATCTCAAGCATTGGCATTCTAACAGCAGGATTGTCTGGCTATGTGGACGCCCTCCTCAGGCCCTACACTACCAGCACTCCCAGCTATCTTCAAGACACCACTGACTTCCTGAGGAAACTACAATCCATCAGTGATCTTCCAGAAAACACCATCCTAGCCACTATGGATGCAGAAGCCCTCAACACCAACATTCCACACAAAGATGGACTACAAGCCATCAGGAATAGTATCCCCAATAATATTATGGCAAACCTGGTGGCTGAACTTTGTGACTTTGTCCTCACCCACAACTATTTCACATTTGGGGACAATATATACCTTCAAGTCAGCGGCACTGCTATGGGTACCTGCATGGCCCCACAGTATACCAACATTTTTATGACTGACTTAGAACAATGCTTCCTTAGCTCTCGTCCCCTAACACCCCTACTGTACTTGCGCTACATTGATGACATCATCATCTGGACCCATGGAAAAGAAGCCCTCAAAGAATTCCACCATGATTTTAACAATTTCCATGCCACCATCAACTTCAGCCTAGACCAATCCACTCAAGCGGTCCATTTCCTAGACACTACTGTGCTAATAAACGATGGTCACATAAACACCACCCCCCTATATGGAAACCTACTCACCACTATGCTTACTACATGCCTCCAGCTTCCATCCAGGACATACCACATGATCCATTATCTACAGCCAATCTCTAAGGCCTGGTCTACACTACACGTTTAAACTGATTTTAGCAGCGTTAAAACAATTTAACGGTGCACCCGTCCATACTATGAGGCCCTTTATATCGATATAAAGGGCTCTTTAAATCAGTTTCTGTACTCCTCTCCAACGAGAGGAATAGCGATAAAATCGGTATTACCATATCGGATTAGGGTTAGTGTGGCCGCAAATCAACGGTATTGGCCTCCAGGCGGTATCCCACAGTGCACCACTGTGACCGCTCTGGACAGCAATCTGTACTCGGATGCAGGGGCCAGGTAAACAGGAAAAGCCCCGCGAACTTTTTAATTACATTTCCTGTTTGCCCAGCATGGAGCTCTGATCAGCACGGGTGGCGATGCAGTCCCAAATCCAAAAAGAGCTCCAGCATTGACTGTACGGGAGATACTGGATCTGATCGCTGTATGGGGAGACAAATCTGTTCTATCAGAGCTCCGTTACAGAAGACGAAAAGCCAAAGCATTTGAAAAAAATCTCCAGGCTACACAATGCTGCGTGACAAGCGTAATGGAAAGCCAAAGAATCAAATGGACGCTCATGGAGGGAGGGGGGCGGTACTGAGGGCTCCAGCTATCCCACAGTCCACAGCAGTCTCCAAAAACTATTTGCATTCTTGGCTGAGCTCCCAGTGCCTGTAGGTTCAAACACACTGTCCGGCATGGTTCAGGGTATAGCTTGTCAATTTACTCCCTCCCTCTACCATGTGAAAGAAAAGGGAAAGAAATCGTTTCTTGACTTTTTTCAGTGTCACCCTACGTCTACTGAATGCTGGTGGTAGACGCGATGCTGCAGCAGTGAAGAGCAGTATCCGCTCTTCTCCCCTCCCCGGTGGCAGACAGTACAATATGACTGCTATCCGTCGTCACCATCAGCCTGTGAGTGCTCCTGGCTGGCCTCAGGTGAGGCTGGCCGGGGGCGCCTGGGTAAAAATAGGAATGATTCCTGGTCATTCCCAGTAGATGGTACAGAACGGCTGGTAACCATCCTCATCACAGCAACTGGGGGCTGAGCTCCATCAGCCCCCTCCCTTTCCTGTGTAAAGAAAAGCTTCTGTACTGCCTGGACTATCATAGCAGTGGGATGCTGGGCTCCTCTCCCCCGCACCGCTTAATGTTCTACCTGGACTGTCATAGCAGCGGGAGGCTGCCTCCCCCTCATTTTATCTCACTAACAAGTCACTGTTTCTTATTCCTGAATTCTTTATAATTTCATGACACAAATGTGGGGGACACTGCCACGATAGCCCAGGAAGGTTGGGGAGGAGGGAAGCAATGGGTGGGGTTGTTGCAGGGGCAACCCCTGTGAATGGCATGCAGCTCGTCATTTCTGTGGGATCTGACACGGAGCAACTGTGCTCTCTGGTACGCTGGTTCTCTAGTATACTTGCCCCATATTCTAGACAGGACTGACTATTTTTAGAAACCATAAAGGAGGGATTGACTCGGGGAGTGATTCCCAGTTTTGCCTTTGCGCCCCTGGCCAGCTTCAGCCAGTGGCACCCATGATAGCAGCAGACAGTACAGAACGACAGATAACGGTCATCTTATTGCCAATTTACAATGACAGCAGATGGCACAGAACAACTGATAACCGTCTCTGCTATCATGCAAAAGCAAACGTATGCTGCTGTGTAGCGCTGCAGTAACGCCTCTGTCAGCGGCATCCAGTACACATACGGTGACAGTAAAAAAAAAGCTGAACGGGTTCCATGGTTGCCGTGCTATGGCGTCTGCCAGGGCAATCCAGGGAAAAAGGGCGCGAAATGATTGTCTGCCGTTGTTTTCCAGGAGGAAGGAATGAGTGATGACATTTACCCAGAACCACCCGCGACAATGATTTTTGCCCCATCAGGCACTGGGATCTCAACCCACAATTCCAAGGGGCGGGGGAGACTGCAGGAACTATGGGATAGCTACGGAATAGCTACCCACAGTGCAACGCTCCAGAAATCGATGCTAGCCTCGGACCATGGACGCACACCGCCGAATTAATGTGCTTAGTGTGGCCACGTGAACTTGACTTTATACAATCTGTTTTACAAAACCGGTTTATGTAAAATTGGAATAATCCCGTAGTCTAGACGTACCCTAAGATACAATTGCATTTGCTCCAATCCTTCAGACAGAGACAAACACCTATAAGATCTCTATCAAGCATTCTAAAAGCTATAATACCCAGCTGCTGAAGTGAAAAAACAGATTGTCAGAGCCAGAAGAGTACCCAGAAGTCACCTACTACAGGACAGGCCCAACAAAGAAAATAACAGAACGCCACTAGCCATCACCTACAGCCCCCAACTAAAACCTCTCCAGCGCATCATCAAGGATCTACAACCTATCCTGAAAGATCATCTCTCGCTCTCACAGATCTTGGGAGACAGACCAGTCCTTGCTTACAGACAGCTCCCAAACCTGAAGCAAATACTCACCAGCAACCGCACACCATACAACATAAAAACTAACCCAGGAACCTATCCTTGCAACAAAGCCCGATGCCAACTCTGTCCACCTATCTATTCAAGTGACACCATCATAGGACCTAATCACATCAGCCACGCCATCAGGGGCTCATTCACCTGCACATCTACCAACATGATATATGCCATCATGTGCCAGCAATGCCCCTCTGCCATATACATTGGCCAAACCGGACAGTCTCTATGCAAAAGAATAAATGGACACAAATCTGACATCAGGAATCATAACATTCAAAAACCAATGGGAAAACACTTCAACCTCTCTAACCACTCAGTGACAGACTTGAAGGTGGCAATTTTACAACAAAACACTTCAAAAACAGACTCCAAAGAGAGACTGCTGAACTTGAATTAATATACAAATTAGATACAATTAACTTAGGTTTGAACAGAGACTGGGAATGGTTGGGCCATTACACTAATTTAATCTATTTCCCCATGTTAAGTATCCTCACACCTTCTATGGGTCATCTCGATTATCACTTCAAAGGTTTTATTTTTTTTCTCTCCTGCTGATGATAGCTCATCCCAATTGATTGGCCTCTTACAGTTGGTATGACAACTTTCTCCTTTTCATGTTCTCTGTATGTATAAATATCTTCTTGCTATGTGTTCCAGACTATGCATCCAGTGAAGTGGGCTGTATCCCACGAAAGCTTATGCTCAAATAAATTTGTTAGTCTCTAAGTAGGACCGGTTCTAGGCACCAGCTCAGTAAGCAGGTGCTTGGGGCAGCCAATGGAGAGGGGCAGCATGTCCGGCTCTTCAGCAGTGGGTCCCTCAGTCCCGCTCGGAGCAAAGGACCTGCCACCCAATTGTTGCCAAAGAATAAAGCAGCGGTGATAGAGCTGCCGCAGATCACAATCGTGGCTTTTTTTTTTTTTTTTGCGCGCTGCTTGGTGCAGCAAAAACCCTGGAGTCGGCCCTGTCTCTAAGGTGCCACAAGTACTCCTGTTCTTTTTTCAGTCTAGATAAATGCTGGATAGTCAGTTGCAATGCAAAAGAAGGGGACTTTTTTAAAAAAAAATGTTGCCCACTAGATGTCAGTGAAACCAAGGAAAAGGCTTAATACAAAACTAGGGTAAAAGCACTAAGCATCACTGAAACCTGCATGCTTTAGGCATTGCAACAGAAAAGTTCTATGATGTTCTTTGCACTAATGCAGGGCTTTAGCATTATTTCTCCTTGACAGCAGAGACAAAATTTTAAGGGTACATTTGATTCCCGCAGGGAGAAACAATATACAAATTTATTGTATTTTGTATTCATTTACTTATAGTGCTGATTTGAAAATTTTTCAGCAAAATATTTTTCCGTTGAAAATGCTCCTTTACTGAAACTGAATTTCTGCGGGAACCTGTCAATTCTGATGAAATTTGGTTAGAAACAAAATCAAAATGAAATGTTCATTAAAGTTGAAACATTCCATTCCAATAAGGTCAAAACAGAACATTTCAACCATATCCAAAATGCTTAGTTTCTATTTTTTCTAAATGAAATTGTCAAAATCAACACGTTCCCATGGGAATTTTTGATTTCAATTAAATGATTCAGTTTAAATTAAATGAAGGATAATCAAACCAGTTAGTTAATTATGGTTTTTGATTTCTAAAGGGCAGACTTTGGGAAATTTAAAGAAATTAGTTAAATCAACTAGACTGAAGAGCTCAAGGATGTGAATGTGGAAGATGCTTGGAATTTCTTCAAATCAGTTATACAAAAACTATCTGAAATTTGCATCTCCAGCAACAGGAAAAAATTGGTAGAGAAGAGCTCCGGACCCAGCTGGATGAATAATTATCTCAAAAAAAATATTAACAGGAGTAAGCAAAGCACCTATGAGGAATGGAAAAAAGGGTTGATCCGCAAAAAAGCTACATTGTGTAGGTTAGAAAATGTAGGAATAAAGTGAAAAATGCTAAAAGTCAAGCTGAATTAACTCTTGCCAAGGAAACTAAAATAAATAGTTTTTTTAGTTATGTAAATAAAAAGAGAACACGGAAGGATGAGGATGGGCAATTGGGCAGTGTAGATGGGAAGGAGATTAAAGATAGTCTACGTATGGCCCAAAACCTAGATGAATACTTTTCCTTGGCAGTACGACTGATGGAATGGGTATCTAGAAATGGAAATTAGCACATCCAAGGTGAAAGAAAAACTTTCAGTTCAGTGCGCTCAAATTGGGGGGTTTAGTAATTTCTATCCCAGAATACTGAAAGAGCTAGCACATAAGATTGCTAATTTGGTAGCAAGGATATTTAATAAATCTATCTATTTATGGGTAGCACCATATGACTGGAAAATAACTAACTTTGTACGTATATTTAAGAAAGAGAAGAAAAGTGACCTGGGCAATTACAGAGCCATTAGTCTGACCTCAGCAGTATGCAAGGTTTTAGAACAAATTGTGAAGGAATGAATAATTATATTCAGAGAGGTAAATGGTAAAGGCGATGTAATGCACCATGGGTTTACCAGAGGTAGATCATGTGAGGTTAACCTGATTTCCTTCTTTGAGAAAATAACTAATTTTTTCAGATAAGGGAATTGCATGTAGTAGATTTTATATACTTGGACTTCAGTAAAGCATTTGACACAATACCACATGGGAAATTAGTAATTAAATTAGGGAAGATGGGGATCAGTACAAGCATTGTAAGGTGAATAAGGAACTGGCTAAAGGGGACAAGGCAATGGGTTGTGCTGAAAGGTGAATTATCACATTGGAGGTAGGTTACTAGTGGAGTTCCTCAAGGATCGGTCTTGGGACCAATCTGAGTCAATATTTTTATTAAAGACCATGACACAAAAAGTAGGAGTGTTCTAATGAAGTTTGCTGATGATACACAGTTGGGAAGCATCATCAGTACAGAGGAGGATCAGAATATTATACTGGAGAAGCCGGATGACCTTGAAGACTAGAGTGACAGAAATGGGGTGAAATTCAATAGTACAGGAGTGCAAAGTAATGCATTTAGGATTAATAATAACAATTTCTGCCACAAGCTGGGGGCTCATCAGCTGGAAGTGGCAAAGGAGAAGAGAGATCAGGGTGTGTGATTTGATCACAGGATGACTACGGGCCACCAGTGTCATGTGGCTGTGAAAAAGGCAAATGTGATACTAAGATGTATCAGATGAGGTATTTCCGGTAGAGATAGCGTAGCATTAATGCCATTGTACAAGGCACTGGTAAGACCTCGTTTGGAATACTATGTACAATTCTGGGCACCCATATTCAAGAAAGATGAGTTTAAACTGGAACAAGAGCAGCTAGGATGATCAGGGGAATGGAGGGCCTGTCTTATGAGAGGAGACTGAAAGAGTTTGGTTTGTTTAGTTTAGCAAAAAGAAGGCTGAGAGGGGATATGGCTAAAGAACAATGTTGGCACAAGAACAAATAGATATAAACTGGCCATGAACAAAGGCTGGAAATTAGAGCCTGATTAGAAATCAAATTCTAATCATTGGAGAGAGGGATGAGGTTCTGTAACAGCCTCCCAATAGGAGTTGTGGGGGCAAACAACGTAATTAGTTTTAAGAGAGAGAGCGGGACAGATTTATGAGTGCAGTTGTATGATGGGGTTGCTTGTGATGGTAGGGGACAGGGCTCAGCAGTCCTGGGGCTAACTTTTGGATTATGTTTTATGTTCGTAAACCTCATGCTTCAGAGTTTCAGCTGGCCACTTGCAGGGGTCTTAAAGGGCTTCCCCCCAGTGTGTTCTCGGAGGGTATATTTTTTATCTCCTTCCTCTGAAGCATCCGGGATGGCCATGGGCATAGGCGCCGACTCCATGAGTGCTCCGAGGCTGGAGAACCGATGGGCAGCTCCGTGCCCCGCCCCTCCGTTCTAGCTCGCCTCTGCTCCATCTTCTCCCCTGATCGCGCTGCCATGTCCTGCTTCTCCCCTGCCCAGCGCTTGTGCCACAAAACAGCTGTTTCATGTGGCAAGCCTGGGAGAGATGGGGGAAGAGAGGGAACGCAGCATGCTTGGGGGAGGAGGTGGGGCCAGGATGGAGATTTGGAGAGGGGTGGGGTGGAGTTAGAGCAGGGACTTTGGGGCAGGGTGGAGTTGGGGCGGGGCCGGGGCCAGGGCTGGGGACACGGGCACCCACTGGAGAAAAAAAAATATTGGTGCCTGTGGCCATGGGTGGTGATAAAACATTGGGTAGGGAAGGCCAGGGCTATGAGGTGGCTGAGTATTCTCTCAGGTGCTTGGCTGGCTGGTTCTTGCTCACATGCTCAGGGTCCCTAACTAATTCTTGTATGTGGGCTGGGGAGGAATTTCCCCCCCAGGACAGACTGGCTGTAACGTTGTTTTTTTCCCCTTCCCCTGCAGTGTATGGGTATGGGCCACTTCCCAGGATTATCTGGGAATATCTCACTTAATCATTTCCCTGCGATTGTAGGGGCCTCAGTCCCTTCTATTGTTTACCTGTGGGCTGTAATACTTTGGTCTAATTTTGGTTGCTGGGTTTAGTGTGTAGGTACTGAGTGGTGTTGGTGACCTCGATATACAGAAGGGCAGACTAGATAATCTGGTGGTCCCTTCTGGCCTCCAATGTTATGAAATGGCATTTTCTAACTGAAAAAGCTTTTCGAACAGCTAGGCATTCTGCTGTGTTTTGTTGTAGGCTCTTGTATGCCTGACAGTTTGTATAATTACATTCGTCTGGCTTCAGTATCTACAGTCTCATAGACTCATAGACTCATAGGTCAGAAGGGACCAATCTGATCATCTAGTCTGACCTCCTGCACAAGGCAGGCCACAGAACCCCACCCATCCAATTTTGTACAACCCCTATCCCAGGACCGAGTTATTGAAATCCTCAAAAATGGTTTGAAGACCTCAAGCTGCAGAGACACCACCAGCAAGCGACCCGTGCCCCACGCTGCAGGGGAAGGTGAAAAACCTCCAGGGCACCTGCCAATCCGCCCTGGAGGAAAATTCCTTCCCGACCCCAAATATGGCGATCAGCTAAACCCTGAGCATGTGGGCAAGAGTCACCAGCCAGCACCCAAGAAGGAGTTCTCCGCAGCAACTCAGTACCCATCGCATGCAACATCACCCCACAGACCATTGAGCAGACCTGTCTGGTGGTAATTCAAGATCAATTGCCCAAATTAACGATCCTATCATAACATCCCCTCCATATACTTATCAAGCTTTGTCTTAAAGCCAGGAAAGTCTTTTGCCCCTACTACTTCCCTCGGAAGGCTATTCCAGAACTTCACTCCCCTAATGGTCAGAAACCTTCGTCTAATTTCAAGTCTAAACTTCCTAATATCCAGTTTATACCCATTCGTCCTCGTGGCTACATTAGTACTAAACTTAAATAATTCCTCTCCCTCCCTAACGTTAACCCCCTTGATATATTTATATAGGGCGAGCATATCCCCCCTCAGCCTTCTTTTGGCCAGGCTAAACAAGCCAAGCTCTTTGAGTCTCCTTTCATAAGGCAGTTTTTCCATTCCTCGGATCATCCTCGTAGCCCGTCTCTGAACCTGTTCCAGTTTGAATTCATCCTTCTTGAACATGGGACACCAGAACTGCACACAGTATTCCAGATGGGGTCTCACCAACGCCGTATACAACGGTACTAACACCTCCTTATCCTTGCAGGAAATACCCCGCCTGATGCATCCCAAAATCGCATTTGCTTTTTTAACAGCCGTATCACATTGGCGACTCATAGTCATCCTGCTATCAACCAGTACCCCAAGGTCCTTCTCTTCCTCCATCGCTTCCAACTGATGCGCGCCCAACGTATATCCAAAATTCTTATTATTAATTCCTAAATGCATGACCTTGCACTTTTCACTATTGTATTTCATCCTATTTCTATTACTCCAGTTTACAAGGTGGTTCAGATCTTCCTGAATAGCATCCCTGTCCTTCTCCGTGTTAGCAATACCCCGCAGCTTCGTGTCATCCGCGAACTTTATTAGCACATTCCCGCTCTTTGTGCCAAGGTCAGTAATAAAAAGGTTAAATAAGATCGGTCCCAAAACCGATCCTTGAGGGACTCCACTGGTGACCTCCTTCCAGCCCGACAGTTCACCTTTCAATACGACGCTCTGGAGTCTAGTCAAATATTACATTGCTGTCAAACTATTCATGTTTCCCTAAATTTGTTCTAAGTTTTTAATGCCAAAATCTATCAAGAAATTAATTAATCACCTAGATTTCACTTTAGTCCTGCAGTGCTGTCTTCTCTGATAGGTGTTCAGATTTTCTACCATGCCCTATATCCTAGATGTTTCTGTGTATGTTATTAATTAGTGGTATTATTTTATTCTAATTATCTTTGGCTAATGTTTGATTTGCATTTGATTTAAGAAAGAGAGGTGGGAGTGTGATGCCACAATAGCTACTTGAGTTAGTGGATACTGATCTGTATGAAAAGACTAATCTTTATTTCCCAGTCCCACTCAGATGCTATGGGTCAAAGATCTGTGGAGAGGATATGGAAGGAGAATACCAAAACCAAAATTTAGAAAATATAATAATCCATGTCCCATTCAAGGAGGCTTCCAAACTGATTCCACCTGGCAGAGAGCCTAGATCTTTCATTGTCATTAGGAGGCAAGCAGGCTTTCTTCCTTTCTCTTAGGTGTTAGGTTGGGAAAGGAGCATCTTATTGAAGTTCACAAGGCCCTTATCTCAGCACCACCAAACATACAATCAGAAGAACAAAAGTCTCTAGGGTCCAGATCAGGCTGGTGTCCTGGTGCCTGAGTGAACCTGCATGCCATAGCTGCCGACATTATTGTTGTTTTTTACCACCACTGCTGCCCCTCCCATTAACAAAAATTACCCATTAGAATAGAGGTTTTCAGATTTCAAGACCAAGCCTACTGTCTCTAAGACTCAAAAGTACTTGGTGCCCAATCTTTGTGGTTTTAATCAATGTAGTTATAATGGATTCTTGTTTTGACACTATACTTTTAATTGACACTTGTACCATCTCATTGTGGGCTGCACATTCCTAGTGCTACACATTCCTAGTGCTAGTGCTACACATTCCTAGTGCTAGTCCTAGTGCTACACATTCCTAGTGCTACACATCCTACAGTTTGAGAACTGATGACTTCTCTCCCTCCTTCCCTCTTATTATCACTCTCTCATTACATCTTATCTCAAATTAGATTATAAATTCTCAGGACATTTACTAAGAGTTATCACATAATGGTTTCTGAGGTGTAACAATTGTTACTCAGAGAAGGATTATAACTGTAGTAATTCAGTTTTTACTTTTGGTCAATGCTAAGTTTAAAATGGTGACCAAAGCACCAGAAGATTAGAGAAAGGCAAGTGTTACATCGTTTAAAAAAAAAAGAAGAATGTTTGGCATTTATTTCCCCACAATTCTAACTTCTATCTCAAGTAAAACAATGGAACACAAACATGAACAGTAGTAAGAAGCATAAATTAAAAAAAACAAAAACAAATTGTATGGGAACAGAATAAAAATTTAGTGGAAACCCATAGATGTAATATTGGATATCAGCAAAGCAGTTGAAATACTGTCTTCTGAAATCATGTTCTCACTTATTTCAATCTAAATAAGATATGCACTTTATAATAAATAGAAAACTATCTGAGGGACCACACAATAAGGATTAGGATAAATAGCAAAATATTGGGTTGGAAGGAGGTGATTAGCAGGGAACTGTAGGGTTCTGTGTTAGGCCCTGTCCTATTAAATAAGATATGAATGATCAAGAAAAGTGAGCAGACATAATGTTAATGACATTTGGAGATATTACTGAATTGAAAGGAGATGCAGACACTACAGATAATAGAAAAGGACCTACTTAGAAACAAGCTGTAAGGTGCTGTTTTCCTACCCCAATCCAAACAGTTCAGCCCTCCTGAGTCTTGTTTAACACAACTACTACAGTCTCAAAGTAAAGTCATCCCTGTTACAGTCTGGTGCACAACATGCAAAGTGAAATCCTGACACCATTGAAATCAATGTCAAAACTCTCATTGATTTCAGAGAAGCCAGGATTTAACCCACAGTACTTACAGGAAACCCTTCCAGCCTGAAACTTTTCCTTAGGGTTGTATAGAGAATACCTTACCACTAAACAGATCTCTAATCCCTGGCTTCCTCTATCTGAGGGGTGTACCCTTATATCAGGTACACTAGCAGTCAGCTCTAATTTATTTAACCTCTCTTTAGCCTGTTCATTCCTTGCCAACACTGCCAGCCTATTGCAGGCAGAGAATAACAAAATGGAATTCAACTTTGAATTATATTTCCCAATATGTATTAGCTTGCATGTTTTCCAGCAAAACATAGCTATGCAATGAAGAACGAAATAACCTGAAAGTTGTAATGCTGAAAGAGAAGTAGGGATGACAGTTGGTAGTGCATCATTACTATGATTGTTTTGTTATTTATTTGTATTATAGTAGTGCCTAGAGTCCAGGGCCCCATTGTTCTAGGCACACTATAAATATATGTCAAAAGTGATAGTTCTTGCCCTGAACAATTTACAAGATATGAGCCTGCAATATGGTATGGGAGAAAAAAAAAACCAATGCAGTTTTGGGTTGCATGCACAAGGCAAGCAGTTTTGGGTGAGGGAAGTAATAATTTCTCTCTCTAGCCATGCTGAGAGTACACCTGGAATATTGTTTATTTTTGTACATCTGATTACTAGAAACAAATTAAATATGAAGGAATTCGAAGAAGAGTTAAAAATATCCCTAGTGGGCTGGATGGAATCCTTTAGTCAGTAGGTTTGGGGCTGGAAAGAAAGATTATACTAGCATTACTAAATACGATATATTTAAAAGGCATAAACATAAAAAAAGGAATAGGAATTTTTAGCATAGTTTAAGGTGTTTTAGCTAGGAGTAAAATAGCGAGATTAAGAGAAAATGCATGTGATTATGAGGAAAATTTCCTGACAGTAAGTTTTATTAGTTTATGAAATAGTCTCCCAAGGAAAATGATGGAAGTGCCTTTGCATGGCATATTTAAAACTAGATTGGACAAATCACTAGTAAATGCACACTAGGGAACAATCCTGCTTTGACAGACAGATGGACTAGATGACCTAGTAGGGTCTTTTTCATTCCATGAGTCTATGAATCTATGACTTTTTCATATTGCCGGGGAAGTTGTCAACTTAAAAAAATTGCTGCCAAAAGCTCTGAATTCAGTTTAGTCTATGTCTTCTGCTGCAAATAACTCTTTCAGTCCCGTGCAATGGAGTGCACAGAAAACTTATTTCAAGAAGGAAAATACCTCCCCTTTCCCAGCTATGAAAGCAGTGAACTGCTAATGCTTAGCTCAGCAAATGGACTGTTTTTGTGTAAAATATAATTTAATTCCTAGAATAGGAATGAGCCTTTAATAAACGTAGATCGGACATACAGTAAAATGCAGTATCTATCACTTCTTTACCTAATACAGTGGAAATCGTAGGCTGTGATAGTACCTTTTCAAATTTACATGGAGTGTTAGTAAGATATAAGGCAATTATTCCACTGGTCATTGCTCTGAACATAAGATTGATTGCTCAGAATTCAGACAATCTGAGTTTACCTTGTGCTAGAAATAACTCGCTAGGAAAAGTAAGTATTTATATATAAAGATACACCAGACGCTTGCTCCTTGCTGGGGCTTGGCTTTATTAACAAAGAAATTAACAATAAGATAACATGATTTCACCTGGAATCTATTAAGCAGTAGGAGTGTAAGATCTTTAAATCAGGTCCCCTCCATCCTCCATATTGAGAGCTGGAAACTCCTTTTGTCACCCTTCCACCTCAGCCCAGCCGAGATTTTCCACATGGAGTCCTGTAAACTGTTGGAGGTGAGCCTTTTAGTTGTCCCCTCCCCTGCTCTACTTAGCATTTGAGACTTTTGAGGCAGCCACTCTGCTGTGGCCCAATATCTTCACCCATATTCCATCAGACAATGAGGATTTAGTGAACTACTTCTAGATGAATGCAGGAACTCATGTAGCTGTTGGGACCACTGCTCCATTCTGTCCAGATCTGACCTTCCTTTTTAGATTCCACCAAATGACAAGCGCTGTGGAATCCATTCAGATAGGCTCCAACTCCAACTAAGCTTCAGAATCTGTGAGACTGACTCTTGAGATTTCATATAAGGCATCAACATTATCTTGAAATCTTACTTCAAAGCCATCAAAGCCAAGCCTTGGACAATTAGTTGGACAGAACAAATACGTACATTTGTTTTACATTTTCAGATGAACTCTGGCATTACTATTGTATATTAACCAATGGCTTTTTGGTATACTTTTGCTTCAGATAAGACAAATTAGGAATATTTCATTTCACACATCATGTTTTAAGCCTCCTTCCACAATTGCATCTGTTTATTGGCTCTGGTAAGCCTAATGGATCAGTGAGATCCAGGCTACAAGACATATTAACGTAACAATTGTTTTAATGTTTCTTTAATTGATCTGCTGTTTGTCACCAAAGAATGCTCATTAATGTATCCCATATGGTTTAGAAAGGAGCAAACAGAAATATGAGTGATTAATGCATCTGCTTTAAAGGAAAGTTTAGTCATGTTATTCCACGTGTTTGTTTGCAGGTCATCCTGAACTTTATAGATTGTCACCAGCAGTAAATCAGCAGTCAGACATTGCAATGTTGGCAGTGTCTTTTAGCGTAACAGTGCACAAGTAAAAAGTTCCATTAAGGGTTATGTGCACAAAGAGGCAACAGACATTGTACTATCAGCCACAATGACTTTCATTTTAGATTAAGAGAACAATAGAATAAAAGAAATCAAAAGTAAAGTCTCAGAGGGAGAGCACAGACTGTGTGTCTCTTTGGACAGTCTGCCCCAGTCTGTGAGAACAAAAATGGCTTTTGAATTCTGAATACCAGAACAGAAGTTTAAAAGTGCAGTACACAGAAAACTGAAACATTACAGTCACATAGCTAAATGTGCCACATAAGGGTTACTTTTTAAAACTGTGATTCTGGAGAAAATCAGGAAGCAACAGATGGAATTAGAAAGACGGGAAATACAAAGAAGAGGCCTTGAGCAATTTTATATATTCTATAGAAAACTTAGTTCTTCCATCCATTTGTTTTAATCCAATAACCAAAAGTAATTGAGCTAAGTTCAGCCCTGATGTATCTCCATTGAAGCCAGTGGAGATGTAAAATGATACTGGTCTACTTTGTAAAGTGCTTTGCGATCCAAAATATGAACAGTGCTATACAAGATCTAAGTATTATTATTTATTAAGGAAACTAAGCAGTTCAGGATACACAAGGCTAACAGAATCTTGCAGATTTACTGAGTTAATGAAGAACTTTAAGATTACTTGTATACCTCTGCTGTCTTGTCTTATAAACTCTTTGGGGCAGGGATAATCTTTTCATTATGTGTATTTACAGTGTCTAGTGCGGGGATTGGCAACTTTTGGCATGCAGCCCACCAGGGTAAGCCCCCTTGGGGGCTGACCAAGTTTGTTTACCTTCTGCTTTGGCAGGTTCGGCTGATCACAGCTCCCACTGGCAATAGTTTGCCACTGTGGGCCAATGGGGACTGCGGGAAGCGGCGCGGGCCAAGGCATGTGCTGGCCGCCGCTTCCCGCAGCCCCCATTGGCCCGGAGTGGCAAACTATGGCCAATGGGAGCCGTGATTGGCCAAACCTGCCGTTGCGGCAGGTATACAAACTGGTCCAGCCCGCCAGGGGGCTTACCCTGGTGAGCCGTGTGCCAAAAGTTGCCGATCCCTGGTCTAGTGTAATGGAGCTTGTGATCCTTGACTGGTGGTCTCTCTGTGGTAAATAAATAAATAATACTTATCTTCACTGATATAATAAATCAATATTTAGTTCTTTGTTATGTCATTATTTAAAATGACATAATTTCAAGGACTATAACTTAACTTGTAGGCAGAAATCTAGCTTTCTTTTGACTTAGCTGAGTGTGGAACTGGGCCAGAGTAGATATAATGAACCAAGTAATCTAAGCACAATTTTATATACCTTGTTCTGTTTTTCTGTAGGATCAAACTCATTATCAAAGATTTACCGTCACGGAATATGGTAAGTGAGTTCCATGTGCACTCAGACACAGAAAATTGTAATCCTTCTTTTCTGGGAATGGGAAAGTGTTATACTGTGTCAAGATGACAATGCAGCTCAAAAACTACATTGATGGATGTCTTTTTTAAGTGCACATCACAATAATTCACATACTTCAAATTGATTTCTGTGGAAGAGAGTCATTCGATTCTTCAGGTATCAATATCTGGCATTAAACTCTTGGAGATAAACAATTACTTGAAGACATATGGACATGAAACCCCACTTGAATCTCCTACCTCTCTGAGACTGACCCACAACTTGCAGGATCAGGATGTCATTTAGCAGTTTAATCAATGATATTTTGGATAAAACTAGAAAAGTGGTAGAAAAAACAGTGAGGACTTCGGTTTGCCAGTATCTCACCAACAGCAATTAGAGGATATAGTTTGTGCGGGATGTTCCCTGGTTATCTAAATGGACAATTCCTGCTCTGTGCTGTGAACGAAGGCAGTAACTCTAACTGAAGTCACTACTAGTATGCCGCGAGGAGGCATTCTTAACTTTGAAATGATGATCAGTGTGAATTGAACTAGAGCAAATGAAGCCCCATCATCTGTGTAGTCTTTTAAGTTCACTGATAGTAAAGACTGAATTGATTGAGTAGTTTTACTTTTTCTGGTCTGACCTGAGAGAGAAAGGAATGATATATTAGTTCTCAGTCCTGCAAGTGTCTCTGCACAAATGGACCTCCATGTGTGCTTGGAGACTCATCAGTTTGACTCTGTACGGGTACAGCAGTCTGTGTGTGGTTCCCAGTGCAGTATCAGCCTTAGATTCACACCAGTTTTGGTTAAATGTGTCCTACCTCACGTCCTTTAGGAAGCTGTAGTAATGCAATCTGTATTACAGTGAAATCACTTGTCCATCAGAGTGGTGGGAGAATCCATCATCATTACAGTGAAATACTCCTATTACTTAAGATTGACACTTGTTCTCCTGAGTATGAATGTAATACTTCTGACATGTTTTAATGTTAGCTTTTGATTGTTTTGTAGTATTACCAAAATTTGAAGTTACTCTAACAGCATCATTATATTATCCTTTGAAAGACAAGGACTTTACTGGTATTGTCACTGCAAAGTAAGTAAATCATAAATTTACACAACTTTCTCACTGGATTAATATAATTCATATATATTCATGTTACTTTATGTTCTAAAGTAGTTACAAAATTATAAATCAATCATAATATGGATTTTTAAAGGTGACAAATGAGTGTTTCATCCCATTTCTAATTTAGATATTATTATTTATTGAACATGAGAGTGTGCTTAGTGTGGCACAAACATGGTGTATGACCAGAGAATTTAGAATTTAGAACCTACTTTTAAAAATGGCAGATTAGTTCTCCAAAGATGGTGGGAAATGGAGACTAAAGGAGGAATAATGTTCATGTATAGCTCCATTTTATTTGAAACAGTTCAGTCTGGATTTCAAGAGAACTAAAATTGCAAGTGATCGGGGAGGAACTGAAATGTAATTAACATTTGTAAAGCATTTTGAAATTCTTAGATGCATGTTGCTACATTAGTGCTAAGTATTGTCACTATTAAAGGTTAAAAAGTTTTATTAATTGCAGCTGATTCTCTTTTAATTACTTTAGAGCATTTAGCAGTGTGTGTTATTATTATTATTCATTATTTTAAATCTGTTACAGTGCACTGTTGGGCAGCCCAGGACAATTACGCACTGTGACAGGCTCTTTCACTGATCTGTGATAGTGTCACTGGGCTGTGGGAGTGAAAATATCTAGTCCTCCCATCTCTCTCAAAAACCCTCATACTAAAACATCCCCAATAGAGCTTTCTGCAGTCCCCAAAGGCAGATGAACCAGAGAGTCCATGAAGTTTACAAGGGACTTTGCTGTTGCCAGTCTATGTTACATGGAAGGCACTCTCATACTACGGAGCTGAGTGGACTTAGAAACCCATAAGAAAGATGGCAAAGATTCTTTGGTGTCTAGAATTTGCCAGTGTGAGTTGGGGTTCAGTGTTATGCATATAGGTTTACTTAACTCTTCCATTTAACTATGATTGAATGGTTACAGTTATGACTGATGGTTGCAAGGCAATCAGGTTTGGATGTCATAGGATTCTGTGAATTTGAATCCCTTGCAGTTCTGAAGTTTTTTGGTATACTGGGCATGGCTTACCCCTCAGTAATATTTTTATGATAATTCAAGTATACTGTCTTTGGATAAAAAAGCATTGAGATTTACACTATCTTCAGATTTGTCAGTGTTTCTTTTTATCATGTTTGTAATATTACCAGATTGAGATATGAAAGACACAGGGATGTTGCCAATAACTTGGTAATTTCTAGGACTGATTATAGCGAAGGCTGTGTTTATGTCACGGAGGTCATGGAAGTCACGGAATCCGTGACTCCCAGAGACCTCCGTGACATTCTCTGCTTCAGCCCCAGGAGCTGCGGATTCTGGAGCTGACAGCCAGCCCTGGCAGGGCTCCAGTGGCAGGCTACAGCAGCAACAGGGCCCTCCCTGCAATGTTCCAGCGACAGGAACAGACTCCTGAGGGAGCCCTCCTCAGGGTTCCAGCCACGGGTGACAGTCTTGCAGTGGGGATGCTTTGGGCAAGCGGCTGGGGGTGTCCCATTTTCTCTTTGGGAAATATGTTCACTCTGCAGCTCCCAGCTGCTGTGGGTGGAGGCCACCCCCTCAGCAACTTCCAGCTGCCACGGGTGAAAGGGGAACCCCACAGCTCCCAGCCACCATGGTGGTGGGGGAAATCAGGGAGCTGCAGTCGCAAAAGTCACAGACAGGGCATGGCTTCCGTGAATTTTTGTTTATTTCTCGTTACCTGTCTGTGACTTTTACTAAAAATAATCATAACAAAATCTTAGCCTTAATTATAGCTGATTAATGTAACTTGTATTTTTAGGTCTTCCAGCCTGTCCTCTAAAAGACTGCAGTTGCTGCAGAATGCTGTTGTGAAAGTTTTTCCTGGAACTAAGATATTTGATGATATTTTTCCGGTGTCTCTGTTTTAAAATCTCTGTAACAGTTGCCAGTGTAATTCCATATTAATTGTACAGTATTTAAAGTGCTTACTTGCAGGCTTACTAACAATATTGGTCCAGAGTCACTCTTTGATTTGCTCTTTTTAATTTCCCTTGCTGTTGTTTGAGGTCTGAGTCTGATGAGCTATTGGTTTTCCTTAAACATAATCTGGAAGCATTTGCGCAAAACAGTTTAGTATCTGTGCTTCACAATAATTGGACTAAGCTTCCTAATGACATTCAGAAACCTGAATTTGTTCTAACTTTCAGATTAAAATTGAAAAGATTTATTTACTGTTTTTAATTATGTTTGCATTGTAGGATGCCTGGGGCCTTTTTTTTTGGAAGAATGCTAGATCAGTTTATTACTTTATGGGTACTCTGCCAGGCATATTTTAAAAATTAGGTCTGAATAAATTGGGGTCTCCTGGTCTGTATTAGCTCCATCTGGTAAGATTAGTGCAATCCTCAAAGGACACACAAGTTCCTCTCTCACAGCCTTTAAACTCTACTGCACTAAAATTGTGCTACATTCACATTTTGTTCAATAGCATTTTAAAAGTTTGACATTTTCTTATTTCTTGTGAGTCAATGTCATAATTATTATGAAATGATAAAATGTAATAAGTCTGACCAATTATTGTTTTTCTGCAGTTATTTTGATATTGATTGTACAGCACCTTGTGATGGATGAACAGTGTTTTATAATAATAATGGACTTCCGAGTGGCTGTGGGGGAAAAGAGCAGCACTTTCCACTTCTGTGCACATTCCCCACCTGCAATGTGTGGGCTCATGCCCTTGATGAATTTCAACTGATGCCAGCTTTAAAAGCTTCTCATCGTTTCAAAGTACAAATGTGCCGTAGTTTTATTGAATGCCATCAGATATATTTTTTATTTATTCTTCGGTCTTGTAAATTCTTCAGAAATCCAAAGCCATGTGATAATGGTTCATATGATCTCACTTGTCATGTTTCAGGTATACTTATGGAAAGCCAGTGAGAGGAAGTGTAATAGTCACTTGCATTCCTATATCCTACTGGGGGAGCAGGAGAAATGTTACTAAAACATTGGAGGTGGGTCTTTGTTGAGAATTTGTAGAGTCTTTATGAATGTAAGAACTTTACTTTTGCATCCACTTCACTGCCAAGATGAACTATCAGAATAAACCCTCATCAACAATTATAAACACACATTCTATCCCCATTTCAAAGTAGCAGCCATGTTAGTCTGTATCAACAAAAAGACCGATGAGCACTTGTGACACCTTAGAGACTAACAAATTTATTTGAGCATAAGCTTTCATGGATTAAAACCCACTTCATCGGATGCATGCAGTGGAAAATACAGTAGGAAAATATATATACACAGAGGACATGAAAAAATGAGTATTGCCATACTAACTATAATGAGAGTAATCAATTAAGGTGGGCTGTTATCAGCAGGAGAAAAAAAAAAGCTTTTGTAGTGGAAATGGGCCATCCCTGATTATCAACAGTTGACAAGAAGATGTGAGTAACAGTAGGGGAAAAAATTAACATGGGGAAATAGGTTTTACTTTGTGTAATGACTCATCCTCTCCCAGTCTTTATTCAAGCCTAATTTAACGGTGTCTAGTTTGCAAATTAATTCCGATTCTGCAGTTTCTTGTTGCAGTCTGTTTTTGAAGTTTTTTTGTTGGAGTATTGTGACTTTGAGGTCTGTAATTGAGTGACCAGGGAGGCTGAAGTGTTCTCTGACGGGTTTTTGAATGTTATCATTCTTGATGTCTGATTTGTGTCCATTTATTGTTATAGCTAGTATGGCAACACCCATTTTTTCATGTCCTCTGTGTATATATATCTTCCTACTGTATTTTCCACTGTATGGATCCGATGAAGTGGGTTTTAGCCGATGAAAGCTTATGCTCAAATAAATTTGTTAGTCTGTAAGATGCCACAAGTACTCTTTGTTCTATCCCCATTGGGAATCTTTTTTTCTGTTGCCTCCTATTGTGTTGCTCACACACTGCTCTTCGTTGATTCTCTTGTTCTCTTCTGGTAAGCCACTCATATCACCCTCTGTACTTGAAGCATCTTCCCTGACTCTAAGCCAATCACTCACATTTTTCTTCACACCTTTCATCTAAACTCACTTCTTCCTGTTAATCTTCCATTGCTGGTGTCCATACCTGCCTGTTTTTCATCCAACATTTTAATGCATTCAATAAATTGAAAAGAAAAAGCCAACAGAAACATCCTCACCCTTATATGGGACTAACAAAATGTATGTATCTTGTGTCAATTACGTTATGTGCAGCAGCCAGCACATCGGGGCCCCAGCCATAATCCTACAGCTAGGTACTTCCATCATACAGATATTAATAACTAATAAGCATATCTCAGTCTTTCACAATTTAACCTTTGTCATTCTGGTAATCTCTGCTCACTTTTTGTTTACTATAATCTCTCACTATGCTATGTCTCAGTAGATGCTCAGTACTTTATTCACAGATTTTGAGGCAAGAAGGGACCATTATAGTAATCTAGTCCGACCTCTTGTATAACATAGGACAAGTATTTGACCTAGTAATTCTTGCATCAGGCTGAGCTGGGTCATATATTTTAGAAAGACATCCAGTCTTGATTTAAAGACTTAAAGTGATGGAGAATTAACCACATCCTTTTACAGGATCATATTCTCCACTTCTAAGCTTCCTGGGCAGGGACTTGGTATTTCACTATAGAACACCATGCACTAATATTCTGGCAGTGTATAGATAATGAATATTCATAATAAAACATCAAAATTTGCCAGGATCAGACCCTATTGTTGCTTACAGTTAAAATACTGTTATTGATGATAGAGTGATAGTAAACAAGAATGATGATTGCAAAAACAAAGTATTAATATCTTAATTCATGAACTGTAATTGTAGTTTTTTATTGAGGGAACTATCTGATTTAACTAGAAATAATGGATAAAAAAAGTTGTCCGGATTTTAACTGCTTTGAGTTTCGATGACTCCATTGGAAAAAATCCAGTCAAACAAATTAAAATCTTTGTTTTCTCGTTATAGATCAATGGATCTGTGAACTTCACTTTTAATTACTTGGAGTTTGAAAATGTAACTGCTGTCCAACATGCACAGTATCAGCGTGATATAGTTTACAGAGGGCCAACAGAAATTATAGCTGTAGTTACAGAATCACTTACAGGTATGTTACTTACAATGTGATGTTGCTATAGAGAACAAATGATTGAGCCATATCCTAGCAGTTTGTTTATATGCAGAAGGGCTCAGAAGGCTGTACCCTTCAAATCATGGGAGAGAATAGGGAGGATGGCAATGTGTGGAGTGGAGCAGTGTAACACATGGAAGCACTGTACAGCCTCAGGGATCTGGTGCTGAGGGAAAGGGTACCAGTGCGTATGCCTGGATTGTCGGGGCACTGGAGTCCCCACTGGGAAGGATATTGACAACAGTAGAAATGGGGGTGGTTGGAATTAATGTTTGAAATACAAGAGAGTTTCCTCAGTGTTGTGAAGAGCTGAGAGAAGCCTTTTGAAAGGATTATATATGAAATCATGTCTTCTGAACACTCATGATTACTCCAACAGGAATCACTCAGAATGCAAGCACCACTGTATTTCCAAAGCAGAATGACTACATCATTGACTTTTATGACTATGCTAGAACTCTAAAGCCTTCTCTGAACTTCACAGCTACTGTAAGTTCTTCTATTTAATTATGGTTTGTTCATCAAGATAGTTCTTGTGTAAGAAAAATAATCAGTGTTCCTTTTTGGTTCTGCTTAGCTAAAAATGTCTGCTGAGGGTTAGGGGGAATTTACAAATTTATTCTAAGGACACCTCTTATTTCATTGTATTTGTGCCAGCAATTTTAGCACGAGTGTCATTAGCACTAGAAAATTATAAAACGATGGGAAATGTTGTAGAATGGATATTGGCTCAGGTACATGGGATATATTTGGAGATGGTTGGTGAAGGCTCTTGAGGAAAAGAGATTTTTCACAGAGTCTTTAGGATTTGCATCGGGGCTGATTATTTTCCATTTTGATACCATATTTTTGTTCAGTCAGAACACTCTATAGCTAGTCTGGATCTTTTAAATAACTCTGTTAGCTAATGAATCTCGTGCTTTTACTAACATACACTTATTACTTAGCTGTTTTCTAGAATCCTGTAAAACTTGTTTATCCAAAACCACCTTATGTAAAAACCTCTGGTTTTTGAAAATGGGTTATGTCCTCTGTGTTTTTCCTTTTCCTTTTACCTAAAACCCTGTCATCTAACTAAATCTCATGTTCCCAATTTTAGACAGATAAAAGGGTTTCTACTCTATGACAATGTCATCATTTAACAGGCAATCACAATTGCGCCATGTAAAAGGGAAACACTTAAAACCCTGTTGAAATGAGCCAAGTGAAATTTTTGTGTGCTGATGCTGTGAAAAACTTGGATCCAGACAGATAAATGGCAAGTGCTGAATATGAGCATTCACAGCAGGCCAGCCTAACCTTACCATTTAGCTGAAGACTGTGGCCTCACAACTGGTGTCTTTGGCTTTTGGTTCTTCTCCCTTCCCTTGCTGTCCTCTCAACTTGCTCCCTCTTTATCCTCATCCACTTTATCCTCCAAAGCAAGACACAGTGGGAGGTATTGGAGGAAGCTGGTACCAGTGTTGAGCAGCTGACAAGCGAAGAGAGGGATTGTCAGCTATCCACACATATGGAACATCTACTGATAAGTGGAGCTCTGAATATGAGATACACATAGAAGAAGGCAAATTAGTGGACTGAGGGGTGAGGGAGAATTAACAGTCTGGTGGAAGGGGTAGACTTTAGATTAGGGAAGGAGAGAGATGAATTGTGTAGGGGGTGAATTTATGGAGTGTGAGATAGAGAGGAGACTGGATATGGTACGGGGGAAGGGATTAATGAAATGTGAGAACTGATATAATCTGTGAAGGTAACTGAGGGATTTGAAGTGGAGAAGTTGTGTACTGGAGGTTGCTCATTTTGGGACTTTTCCTCAGGCTTTTTGATGAGCCCATGTCTGAATCAGTTCTGTTCCTCCTACACGTGACTTAGACATTGGACTAACCCTTGTTGCTACTCGTGCTCAATGCGCATACTTAGCTGTGGCATGCTGTAGTGGTTTCACAAGAACACTAGTAATCTTCACAGTTGGAAAGGGGAAGGTTTCCCATTGTGCCTGCTTTGTCTTGCTTCCCATTCCATTTACCAGTCAGAGTCAGTAACATAGAATTGTAGAAACACTGGGAGAGACCTAGAGAAGTCTTCTAGTCCAACCCCTGTGCTGAGGCAGGGGGTTGGATTAGAGGACTTCTCTAGGTCCCTTCCAGTGTTTCTACAATTCTATGATACTGACTCTGACTGGTAAATGGAATGGGAAGCAAGACAAAGCAGGCACAATGGGAAACCTTCCCCTTTCCAACTGTGAAGATTACTAGTGTTCTTGTGAAACCACTGCTGCATGTTGAGGTGTCACATGCAGGAATTGAGGTGTCATGACAGACATATTACAAACCTGAAGATAACTGCTGTTTGAAAAATATAATCATGTCATAAAAACGAATGTATAGTTACATCTCATGAATCCTGGATTTATGTTGTGGCCTGTCTTATGACTACTTCCTTGTTTTTTCTTATTAGCTAAAAGTAACACGTTCTGACAAAAATCAGCTGACGGCCGAAGAGAGACAAAATTATGTCACAGTCACTGCAGAACAGTCAGACACAGTTCCTCACCATGCTGTGTTCTCTGTATACGAAAATGGAGCTGTGCAGCAGAGAAATGAGACAGTGCATATCCTAAATTATACTGTCCCAGAAAATGGAATCATTCACCTTGAGGTCCCGGTTCTGACTAATACGATGAGTCTGCTCATTAAGGTATTGTTTACATCATGAAAACTCAAAGCATTAATCCAGCACAATTCAAAGAATGAGACTGTAGTGGCTTTTCAACAGTACATTGCCTCTGACTTATGCAACAGCTGGTGTGAGAAGCAATTATTTCTTGTTTGCATTACAGTAGCACCCAGGCCATTGTCCTAGACACCACATAGCGAGAGAGACTGCCTGACACTAAGTATACAAGGCAGACAATGGATGGGAAAGGAAACAGAAGCACAGAAAACTGAAATGGCTCACCCAGTGTCACACACTAGGTCAGTGGCAGAACCAGAAATAGAAACCAGGTCTTCTGTTGTGCAGGGTAGTGCCTTATCTACTCATCTGTGCTGTCAGAATTCTGGTCCTCATGTGGGAGCTTGAAGATATTGATGATTAGCCCTAGAAGAAGAATAGGGAAGGTATAACTCTAGTTGTACTTCAGGTGATTCCCTGTCTGTTTTCATAGCTCACTTGATGAATGGCACAGTGAATGCTATCCCCTCTGAGGAGGGTAAGGGAGAACAGGAGGTTAAAATAAGAAGTGGGTTTCATATTCAGTTCAAGGCCATGAGTAGTGACAAGATTCTGAGATCTTTGGAAAATTGTAATTTTATTGGTTTGAGTTTGAGCTCTCTCACCAGCTGTTGCTGTTTCTAGATGAAATTCATGGGGCCAGGTTCCTCTCTAAATCATATCAGTGTAAATCTAGAATAATTCTATTGGCTTCAGTAGAGTTGCTCTGGATTTTATACCAGTAGAACTGAATAGAAACAGACCACAATGAGAATAACTGTAGTTGATATAAACTAATGGGAGATATGACCAACCAAGGAATTACTAATGTTATTAATGATAGTGCCTTAAAAATATCTGAAAACTAATCTCCACTCAGTTGCTCATTGACTTTAAGTGACATGCCAGACATGAGTACTATGAGAATGGCAACCACATGGCCCTAAATGTCCTTTTTCAAGGGCGTTCCTAGGGTCCTTGAAATTTTGGTGAAAAAAAATGGTGTTATGTAACCCCCTTGCAAAACCTGACCACCTAGTCAGAGCCTGTGGGCAGCTGGACTGACGAGAATGACAGCACATATGGGGATCATGGATCAATGCATGTCAGGCCAGTCTCATGATGCCACTTTCCCCTTCCCACCACTTTAGGTTGGTTGTCCCCAAAAATCAGGAATTTCCCGGTTTCTTAAGGTTGTTCTAGGCTTGCAGTAAGGTTGTCAAAAAATCTTTCCCCGTTTCGTAAACTTGCTTCAGAGCTGTGCCAAGCTCTACTGAGCTGCTACATGCCCTCTCTCTAATCTGCCAAGCCAGTCCCAAGTATACCTTCCTGCCCACGCTCTTCACCATGAACTCACCCATCCACATGCCGCATGTCTTGTTTTTTCACTTGGATAATCTGGTCACCCTATGTTGAAACCATATGTATATAACATTTTTAGTCTGTGTCATACAGTATATAATGATAGCATATACATGAGCATTAAATAGATTTTTATAATTCTAGCAACAGCCTTTTTTGTATTGTCTTACAGGCTAGTTTCCTTGATAGTGAAAGTAACATAGCAGTTCACGGTGTATTCAACTCCCCCAGCATGACTTACCTCCAGATAAAAAAACCAAGACAAGATGTAAAGGTAACACATGTTCATATGAAGCTATACTTGCCAATAAAACATTACTGTCAGGTATTCATCATGGACAACTATTTAGTCCTATCATCATGTTATTTCTCCAGGCTGGGATTCCTTTTGAGCTGAATGTTGCAAGCAACAAGATAATAAAGGAGATCAGTTATTTGGTAACGTACCAATTTTACATGTGTATGACTTGAGGTGATTGTTACCAACCTGAGATAAAGTCAAATGAGTAAAAAAAAAATGTGATTCAATATTTAAGAGATTTGATTATTATTGATTTGCTTGGTAAACACAGTGGATCCAATTCTTACTTTGTATTTGCTCAGTCCTTACTCAGAGGGAGTCCCACTGTCCCCTTGGAGCTGTATGGGAGAGGCCGCTCTGCCATTCTTTTAAAGGGAGGAGTGTGTTCCTCTCTATGTCAGGCCAGCTCTGTTAGCTATTGAGCCTTAGCAGCAGTGCCAGCTCTCACCAATTAGATTGTGCTCATCTACTGGGCAGGGGTGCATTTCCAACCCCTCCACCCCAAGAAGCCACATGGGGTCACAGCACATTCTAACCCTGATGATCAAGATGCTTGCTGTTAGATGGATAGATTTCTATTAACAGCAAGCTGACCAAGTGTGACCTTAGAATCTTACATTTGACCTGAAATAGGGCACAGATCTATTTTTTTCTTTTTTATAATGTAAAGGAAGACTGCTTTTTTGAAAAAAATGAACAGTTTGGAAGTCTGGTGGTTCTCCTTGTTTTTTATATCTTAGGAATAACAAGAATGTTAAGTATGGTCTTTTGTTGGTTTTGTTGGGATTGGAGGTCTGAAATGTATATTCGGTGATCTTTCTCGGCACTGAAGTGAAGAATGGTGTCAATTTGTGATTGCAATACAATTAGTATCTTATTATAACGTGGACATTTTATTTTCCCTTTCAGGTGGTAGCTAAAGAACAGATTGTGGCTGTAGGCACAGAGGCTTTGACAACGTTCACTTTAAAACCAGAAAATTCCTGGGCTCCTGTGGCTTGTATAAGTATCTTTTATATTGATGAGAATGGGGAAGTTGTAAATGATGCCCTGACTCTGTCTATTCAGCCTGTTCTTGAAAACAAGGTAGTAAATCAAAGACTGAGTTTGCAATGACTTTCTTTATATGTCTTACATGCCAAGTAATAGTTTAGAATGGAAGATTTGCAGATATAAAAATCCTCCTCAATGTAGGTCTGATTCAAAGCTCACGGAATTCAGTGGAAAGACTTGCACTGACTTCACTGGCAGTTGGTTCCGGCCGTATGTGAAAGACTGTTTGAGGAGACATTGGGAAGATACTGGTATCATAGAAAACCAGGAGAGAATTTCTTCAACTATGATTCCCCCAGAACTGGACTAGAGAAAGATTCAGAAGGGCCCTACTCAGAAAATACAAGTGTTGTCCTCTCAGAGGAGAAATACTCCCAGCTGTGATATGAATCTGGAAGGCAGAAAACACAGTGAAATGAAGACGTTTCTGCTGTGTGGAGAGGAACCGAACTGTGGAGAGACTGCATAGAGGGACTGTTTATCCCTCTCTCCATGAGTACTGCCAGTTCTCTTTGTGGCAATACAGCAGTGGCATCTGGGACAAGGTTGGCCAGTGGGAATTTTTCTCCTGTTCAATGGAGTCAAACGCATTATGGCTAAAAGGGCTAATGTGATCCTTAAAATGTGATCCTTATGCTCCAATACATCTGTTAGTCTATAAGGTGCCACAGGACTCTTTGTTGCTTTTTACAGATCCAGACTAACATGGCTACTCCTCTGATAATGTGATACTTGGATGTTTGAACGGGAGAAACTCTAGTAGGAGTAGGGAGGATATTGTACCTCTGTATTTGGCATTGGTGCAACCACTTTTGGAATACTGCATCCAGTTCGTTGTCCAGAATTCAAGAAGGATGTTGTAGAGGGGCAGAGAAGAGCTATGGGAATGATTAAAAGATTAGAAAACATGCCTCATAGGAGCTCAATATATTTAGCTTACAAAAAGAAGGTTTAGGCATGACTTAATTACAATCTGTAAGTACCTACATGGGGAACAAATATCTGATAATGGGCTCTTCAATCTAGTAGATAAAGGTAGGATACAATCCAACGGCTGGAAGATGAAGCCAGACAAATTCATACCTGAAATAAGGTGTACATTTTTAACAATGAGGTTAATTAACCATTGGAATACTTTATCAAGAGTTGTAATTTTAAAATTGGCAATTTAAAAATTAGAATTGGATGTTTTTCTCAAAGATATGTCCTAGAATTTATTCTGTGGAAGTTCCATGCCCTGTGTTATAGATGATCACAATAGTCCCTTCTGGCCTTGGAATCTATGAATATGCTGAACAATTTTCATTGGAACCATCCTTGGGAGCTGAGGATTTTTTGTGGTGTTATATACAGGTTGTGTGGCAAGGGGGTCAGAAAGCTGCAGTTCATACCCCATATGTGACACATTCCTGCTGTGTTGCATATCTGTGTTTTTAGAAGGTCAATAAATTAAAAATAACAATCAGTAAAGGTAACGTAGCTGAGAGCTAAAACTCAGAAGTTTAAGATCAGAAACAGGAGAAGATATTTGTAACAAGAAAGCATATCTTTCCATTGACTTCAGTGGTGCTGTATTAGGGTCCTAGTGAAGATTACAGTATACTTTATATTACAGAGCTAGGGCCTGTTCTTGCAAACTTTTGAGTAAGGACTAGTCTTGTGAGCATGGGTTTGTGGGAACAGGCCAAAATATAAATATATAATTAAAGTGCAATTTAAAGATGAGAAAACCAGGCAATCTTAAATACAGAGATAATGGAAAATTGGGAAGAAGAATTAATGGGAATTAAATATTAGCCTCATGATTTGAGCCACTGAAACCTTCAGATTTGGAAACCAATGGGATATAATGAAAGAATTGATCTTCTTCAAAGCTACAAAAATTCCAGGCTATTTCTACTTCTCTTTGTGAGGAGTAGCTATTCAAATTTCCTATGTGCAACAGAAACGTAATTGGTTACTTTTGGGAGTAATTTATAGCCTGTTCTTGCTTTTTATTTCAATAAATAACTCAGCAACTGTGTTTTAAATGTCATTTAATCCAAACCCAACTCTTTTCATGAATCAGTCTGTTGTCTTATTTACAGCATAATAAGCAGTGATAATCACATTTACTTTAGCCATTGATAGTATGTTTGCCACTGGCCCAGACTTTTCACAATGAATGTAGTGCTGTGAAGACCTGTTTCTCTCCTTCAATTCATTTTTCCAGTCAAGAGTTTAGAGTAAAATTTGGTTTTCTAATTAAGAAAAGGGCAAAATTATTAATCTGAAACAGGAGTACTGAACTGGCATCTGTTCCTCAACCCCTTATGCAAGTACGAGAATAGCTGTGGAAGGGCCATTTGGAACCTATGGGGCTGGTTTGCAGATTGAAAGTATAACCCACTGGTCAGAGTGTGTTACACAACCCCCTCTGTGCCCAACCCACAGAAGATGTAAGTGTGACTGCTTCAGCTACAGAACCTGGTGCTTTAGCTCAGACTTGTCCTTTTAGCTCTAGTGGTCCCTTCAGTACTCATTATTGGCCAAGATAGTGGCCATCACAGAAACAAAGGATGTTCATGGGGATGCTGGTGCTTACCAACTACAGATCTAAGGAATCTGAGGGTTAAGGGAGCAGCATGTAAACCCTTAGTCCCTTCCAAGAGTTGGTGGGAACCATGCCTTCCCCAGTGAAACCAGATTCTCAGCTACAACTAATTAAAATAAAAAGCTCATGATTGAAAGCTCTTGGCTGACCCTGAAATATTACTATATAATTTAAACCAACATAATTTTCTTCTTTTTCTTAGATCAAAATATCTTGGAATAAAGATAAAGTCAATCCATCTGAGAAAGTCTCCCTTAAAATCAGTGCAACCGAACCCAGATCTGTAATTGGACTTTCAGTTGTTGACAAAAGTACAAAGCTCCTGGGAGAAAGTAATGACATTACAGAAGACAGTGTAAGTAAAAGAAAAAAGCTTTGCATGCAGTGTATTTCTGAAAAGAATAAGGTTATGGAAACGTAACAGTTTTTATGTTTTATTTTACATAGACATATTTACATAGACATATAAAATGCAACTTTGGGACTGATCTTGCAACCTTTACTTATGTGAACAATTCTTACTCATTCAAGTAGTCTACCAACATTAGTGAGCTGCTTATGAGTATACTATTTGTAAGTTGAGACCCTTTATTTGGAATTCTACTTGTTCTGTCCTGTAAATTATCATTCCTTAGATATGCTAGAGGACTAATATTCCACTCAGCATTTTTTTCCAACACGTTGAACTTTGTCCATCAAACTGCTCAGTTTTCACAGTCAAATAATTTTTTGTTTAGAACCAAATAACGTAGGAAAGCTCTTCACACATGTCCGCTACTTCCCGCAGCTCCCATTGCCTGAGAACGGCCACTGGAAGCTGCGGGGGCCATGCCTGCGGACGGTCAATGTCCACAAAGTGTCTCGTGGCCTGCAATCAGCTTACCCTGATGGGCCGCACGTGGCCCATGGGCCGCAGGTTACCCACCACTGGTATAAGCCATTATTGTCTAACCCCATTCATCTGGTAACTCCAATATTCCAGAGCCAAGAGATCTACTGTTTGAGGGATAGCTCTGCAAATTAACATCCTGTACAGTATATTTTATGTAAAGAATTGCATCCTGCTTTAACAATTTGCATTATCTTCTTTTTCTTAGGTGCTCCATGAACTACATTTGTACAACACAGCACAATATTTTGACTCAGTGAGAAGTCCTCTCAGTGTCTTTCAGGTATCATTTTTAAATCTTGAAGTTGGATTTTTTCTCTTTAATTGTTTGTACATCCTCTGCAGAAGGAAAATATATTAAATACTCCTAGTAAAGTTTGAAAGCTGTAGACAATGCACTGTTTTCATGGTTTCTACTGTGTTTGTCAAGAGGGGATCAAGTTGTTTTTGGGGAGAATTTAATTTTGTTTTAGAAAAGTCTAAAAATGAAAGTATTCACAGAATTTTAATAGATAATAGTGAAATTCATCACTATATGCCCATTTCAAAATGAAAGCATGCAGATGAACTATCAGTCCACTGAAGTCTTTGTACTTAATTCTTTTTTTCTTTACGCTAAAATGTCATGCCACCCTAAGTGATGTCTGATGGTGTGGTAAGGATTCAAAGTCAGAAAATAGCATTTGTTGTGGCAGGCATTTGACTTGCTAAAAATTGACTTGCATTTAAAAAAGAAAGAAAGAAATTTAAAAAGAATGAAAGAAACAAAAAATAAGATATTGAGTACTTTGCATGTCCTGTACTGAGATAGACTGTACGTTTGTTTTGTTATTTTTTAACCAGAAGTGCAACCTCTGGGTATTGACTGATGCAAATCTTCCAGAAGACAAGAATGATGTTCTCTGTAAGTAATAAAAATTGGCATAGCCAAAACGTTGTTATCTGCTAGATCCAGGAGAGTTAAAGATAAACAAACAGGGACAAATTCTGGTTAGTTACACCAGGAAAAACCCAGAGTCATTCCACAGAAGTCATAGACTTACCTGTATGTAAGCTGGTATAATATGGGAGAATTTGGCCTACATGTTTTATCTTTGTGTATTTTGCGTATTTGTCAGGATTATGTTATTGTCTGAGGTGACAAAAGATCCATCGGGGCTTGAAGACAAATTCTGAAATAGATATTTCAAATACAGACCCTTCCTCTAGAGCTGGAGAGGGTTCCTATCCAGCAGAACCAGTGTGGTTCAGCTGTGCACCTTGGGTGACTAGATTTGTGTGCAATGTACTGGAGGTGAGTTGCACTCTTCATGAGCTCATTGCATCGAGCCTGCAGGGCTATTAAACAGATCCTTTCGCCCTCTGTCTTATGTGTGTGGGTACATAAAACCTTACTTCATATGACTGAATAATCTCTGTGGAGCACCTCTGCAGCTACTTTACAGTCTAGGGAGAAGAATTCCTGTCATTTACGCTGCACCCAGCCTGGCTAAATCAGATTCTGGGCTCAAGATTAAACCATAAGAGTCTGATCTTGTAAATGCTTATTGACATGAGCAGTCTTAACCACTGTGACAAGGCCCATTGGCTTCATCCCTAATGACTACCCTCATGAATAGGTGTTTGCAGGATTGCAACCTGAGATGCTTGGAGAGTTTGGGGTATAAATATGGGGTAACACTTTCATAAGTACTTAAATCAGTTGATGGGACTTAGGCTCCTGATCAGCTTAGGTTGGTCTGAACATGGGACTTAGGCTATTTTGCATTTTTCCCCCATGGACTCTGGTTTCTGTCCATGCTACTGCTGTCTTGACATGAAGTGGCTGTAAGGGGCCTGGACCTGAGAGGTGCTTTGTGTTTGCAACTCCCATTGGCTTAAACAGCAATGGCTCAGCAGTCCTGGCACAGCGCTATTCATACACTATGGAGTATATATATACCCCCAAAGAGTAGAGTATGTCTACACAGCATTTGGAAGCAAGTGGAAGTGAGCCCTTGGGCTAGAGGGGCTCACACTAGTGCTCTAAACAGCGCTTTGAGGTTGTGGCTTGAGTGGAGCTTGAGGTCTGAAGACCCCCCTCCCTAGACTTCAGAGCCTGAGTGCCAGCCCAAGCTGCAGCTTCAAAGTACTGTCTATACAGCTATGTTTGGAGTGTAGCACAAGACCTGCTAGCCCAAGTCTGATGACCTAGCTGGGAGGCTTGCTCCTGTTTGCTCCAAAATGCTGTATAGACATAGAGACCTGCCAAACTTAAATTTCGTGTGCAATGCTTTTGTGTTTTTAAGTGAAAATAACAGTGCAATAACACTAAATTCAATTCAGAAATACCATGTGTACTCTTACCAAACTTCTCGTGAGTTTGTGAATAATTATACACAAAACAAGCTGCTAATTTTATTTTTTTTCGCTATGTAGAGTTTTCTGATAATTGACAATAATTTTGACTTTGTAGATGATGAGATGATACCCCACAGTGCAGATTTCACTGACTATCTAGATTCTGCAGCTGGATTTCCTGCTTTCAGTAGTCCACATGTAAGGAAAAATTTCCCGGAGACTTGGCTTTGGATTGACACCAACACTAGGTAAATGCACTTACTTGCTCTGGATTTCTGACATATTTTAATTATTTTCTAGGGGCATGTTGCACTATTACATTCTAAATAGTATTCTGCATTGATTCCTATTACTATTTATATTACAGTACCACCTAGAGGCAGTTACTAAGGTTGGAGGTCCACTGTGCTAGGCATTGTACAAATACATTTTAAGAGACAATCACTGCCTGAAGATCTTACAATCTAAATAAACAACACAGAGAAAGGTTGGGGAAAGGGAAGTAGTATTATGTCCCTTATACAGATAGGTAAATGAGGCACAGGGAGATTAGATGATTTACCTCAGGTGACACTAAAATCTGTGGTAGACGCAGAAATTAAATCCTACTTTACTGATCCCTAGTCCAGTGTCTTAACCATGCTACCATCCAAAATTGCTAAATTGGTGGCACAATCTGACCTGTATTGTGCTTCAGTACATGCTACTCATTTAACTAAGAATCAGTATCAGGAACTTTAGGAAAACAGCTGACATCTGGAGGGTATTTCTATAGAATATACAGGGATTTATTGTCTTACAGTGAGTAATTTCTAATTCACCATTTAATTATTACTTTGGGGCCTAACAAAAACATAGTTACAGAAAGTTAGGAGAAGAAGAAAAGGTAAACAACAATCTTTCCTGTTAAGAATTCAGACTACATTTATGATCTATCTTAAATATTTCATTAACTGAGCATTAAATTAGCACTTTTGAAATTCGGATGTGCTTTTCTATTATTAGATCCAACAGAGACACAACAATGGAAGTTACTGTACCTGATACCATCACTTCTTGGGTAGCCAGTGCTTTTGTAATATCTGAGAACCTTGGACTTGGAATTACAACTGCTCCTGTTGAGGTAACATAGTACAATATAGTTCCAGTTTATGTTAGCGGTAACACCCCAGGTTATTATTTTCAGTTTTATATTGTAAAAAGAACAGTAGCAACCTGATTATTTTAATAAGGAAAACAAGACTTATTAAATACTATCAAATTTTAAGCAGAGTTGCACACTGAAATCAGTGGGGAGTTCTCCTTTAAAATCTGTGGTACCGTATCCCTCCTTCTCCTGTATGCATAATAACTTTAATACTGCATAATGATATACAGTGATTCTGTGCCTTTGGGTGTCTGTCTTTGTTGGAATACAAGTGCATCTGCTTGCTGCCTGCTTTTGTTTCTTTATTTCACAGCTTTAGTTCAAAATATGTTGTATTTTCAAAAATATACCTAATATAGATAATTCTTAAAAATACAAACCTCTAATTACAGCACTTTCAGAAAGCAATACATAAAAAAGAAAAAATAGATTATTAAACGAGTCCATTATTTTGCATTTTATTATATCCTTCACCATTGGTATGAAGATAGGGCCATGGAGAGACACATTTTAAAATCATCCATTACTTAAGCATCTAAAACAGTTGAAAATCATTATTTAACAGGATCCCAAATGATGGGAAAGGTCAAAGCTTTCAAACCTGGATGTCTGAAGTTAAACTTTTAAATCATTCTAGGCACCTAAGATATGAAGTGCCTTTCTTTTCAAAAGTGCCAAGAGCCCAGCTCCTCGCATGTGAACCAGGCTAGAGAGCATGTCTATGCTGCAGTAAAACACCTGTGGCTGGTCTGAGCTAAGACTCTAGCCTGAGCCTGAACATCTACACTGCAATTTTATAGCCCTGCAACCTGAGCCTGGGAGCCCGAGTCAGCTGACATCGGCTAGCCACAGTGTTTTATTGCAGTGTAAACATACCCAGAGAGTCCTCAGAAAAAGGCATTTGCTATTGTACTGAACAGTGGTTCTCAAACTTTTGTACTGGTGACACCTTTCACATAGCAAGCCTCTGTGTGTGAATCCTCCTTATAAATTAAAAACACCTTTTTATATATTTAACACTATTATAAATGCTGGAGGCAAAGTGGAGCTTGGGGTGGAGTCTGACAGCTCATGACTCCTCATGTAATAACCTCGTGACCCCTTGAGGGGTCCTGACCCCCAGTTTGAGAACCCCTGTGCTAATAGTTGCTTTAGCTCATGCTTCAGTCCTATCATATTACTAGGGCTTCTGTTTTTCTGGGTTTGTTAATTTCATTTTTTGAGGTTTATTTTTAGCAATTTTTGAATTCTATGTAGATATCTAAAAACTGGGTTTTTCTGGGGCTCTCTCTTTGTACTGTACTGAGTAATCTCTTTGTAATGTTCCCTAGTGTGCTGTAGTGTCACACTGTTTCAAACAGTGCTATGTTAAAGCTCACTAGAGAATCTTTAATGTGCATCAGCAGGATCTACACAGACCAATTAATGTGAAACCCATTAGTGTGTTTTAGAAATCAAGCCCCTGTAGTCCACATTACTGCTCTGCATAGACAAGCCATTAACTACAATTAACTATTTCTGGTGTTTGTCTGGAGATTTTTGGATAAACACTGTTTTCATTTTTTATTGTGTGTTTTATTGGTGTTTATTTGTTAAAACCAAAAATCAGAAACAATGCATATCGCCCTAATGCTAATTGTCCAATACAAGTAACCTTGTTCTCTAATCCAGGTTTATCAATGGGAAAGTCTAATTAGAACAAATCTGAATCTAAACTGTCTGTAGCAAATTTAATAGCTAATATATGACCACAGGGGTTCACTGTTGTATAATGATTTTGTTTTCCAGTTAGAAGCTTTTCAACCCTTTTTCATTTCCTTGAACCTTCCTTACTCGGTTACCAGAGGAGAGCAGTTTATTTTGGAAGTAAACATCTTCAATTATTTGAAAGAAGCAACCAAGGTAAATATAGGCAAACTTTTTTGTTAGTATTTTTCCCTTACCATTTTGCTATGCTCTGAAGTTTGTCAGCTCTTCTAGAGGCAGTTTTTAATATATGAACTATATGCTACAGGAGTCAGGAAAATCTAGTTTCCTACATGTAAATCATTGCACCCAAATTAGTCAAACGGACTATATATTTTTGGCTTCCTCTGAATGGGATTGGCCAAAAATAGGATTCTGGGTTTGATGGTTGGATCTGGTATGACATATAATGTGTTCCTGAGCCCTACCATTTGGTGAATGGCAGTTCCTGTGAAGTGCTGAGATCTTCAGTTCCCATCTACTTCCAGTTCTTTCTTTGCCTCTTGTCCATGTTTTCTTGCTCTGATTCTTGGATGTTGCCCAGACATTGCAGGGCTTACACATACTATAGTGATCACATCTACTTGAGATTCTTGAATAACACCCTTTTTCCAGTTAAAAATATTAATCACAATCTTTTTATAGGTTATGGTGACTCTTGATCTCAGTGACACATTTGAAATTCTTATCACATCTAATGAAATAAATGCTACAGGAAACCAGCAATCTGTGTTTGTACCAAGTGAAGATGCAAAGACTGTTAATTTCCCAATCAAACCGAAACAACTGGGAGCGATTTCTATTAAAGTGACAGCAATATCGCCCACTGCTTCTGATGCCATCCTCCAGAAAGTTTTAGTGAAGGTAAATATTCAAAGACATAGGTCGTTTCAAGCATTCAGAGATGGTATCCCCTTAAAAAGGAGAATGTTGTGAAAAGGCAAACCAAAGGAATGTTTATTTATTTCTGTTTTGACCTGAAGCTTTCAGAATGGGTGAATGTTAGCAGAAAGTTTATCTTTTAAAGAACTCCTTCATTAATATGTTTTAGACTGCCTTTTAAGAAATATAAACAAAAAAATTGCTAAATTTTACAAACCCTTGATCGTGTGACTGGGTGAACATGGGTGAGCGTGGGTTTTCAGGACTGGGTCCATGGATGCTACAACTATATTATAATCCAGCCAAAGAAAGTAAAATAATAGTGTTGTGAGAAAAAGTTTAATGGGTTTAACTGCACAATTGACTTTATTTCAACACAGCTTTAATATGACAAATTGTGGGAGTGGTAGAAAGTTAGGGTGACTGGACAGCAAATGTGAAAAATAGGGATGAGGGTAAGGGGTAATAGGAGCCTATATAAGAAAAAGACCCAAAAATCGGGACTGTCCCTATAAAATCGGGACATCTGGTCACCCTAGAGAAAGTTAGCCAAAAGTTATTTGTAAATAAATTAAAGAAACTAAAATTCCCATCCAAATTCTGTGTTTTACACCAGTGTGACTCTATTTAAGTTAGGTATAAGGGCCCAATCCTATATCGTTTGCTCTCAAGAGTAGTCTCTTTAAATTCAGTGAAATTTAGTAAGGATTCATACTTGGACTCTAAGGGTGAAATGTACCGCTATGTAGAGGACAAACACTTCATCCTCTAAACAGACTTGTGCTGGCACTAAGGATATGTCTACATTGCAGCTGGGAGCCAGCCTCACAGCCCAGATAGACAGACTCATGCTAGCTCAAGCAGACTTGCATGCTAAAAATAGCAGTGGCTGGAACTAGCCACTTGAGTCTGGGCCTGTCTGATCATCTGAGTCTAAGCTCAGGTCTCTTGCCTGTGACACCAGTCATGCAGCTACATGCACATTGCCATTTTTAGTGCAGTAGCTTGAGCAGACGTAGTGCAAGTCTGTTTGGGAGGCATGCTTGCAACTGCAGTGTAGACGTACCTGAAGGTACTTGTATGACCCCCATTACTGTAATGTCTGAGCACCTCACAGTATTTAATGTATTTATCCTCACACCACCCTGAGAGGTAGGGGAGTACTATTATCCCCATTTTACAGGTGAGAAACTGAGGCACAGAGAGGCTAGACAACTTGCCCAAGGTCACATAGGAAGTCTGTAGTGGACTTGAACCTGCATCTGTGGCCATCTCCTTAACCCTTGGACCATTCCTTTCCTTCCTTCCACTACTTTGTCCTTCACACAGGGTGAGTTTACCCCTGAGAGCAAAATTTCATTCTTTGAGCATTACAGTGTTGCATTTGTGTGAAAGAACAAACCTTTGTCCTAGAATGCTCTGCTCCATGGTCCTGATCCAAAACCCTTTGAAGTCAATGGAAAGATTCTCACTGACTTTTGTGGACTTTGTATCAAGCTCTGTATATTATTGTTTGTTATTAACAATTCGTCTAGATAAGCCATTACTACAGGGGGAAGTGCCTGCTGTTTTTAAGAAACACATACATGTGCATCAGCTCAGATGAGTCAATACTCTACTTCTTGCTGTGTTAGCAAGTAGCAGAAAACATTTGTTAGCAGCAGTTTAGATCTCGCGGTCCGACAGATACTTTTGTACTAGCACAAAGAGAAATCTAAAGACAGCACATAAAGTTTTTGAGATTAAAGTGATCCTTTTTGTTTATTTTGATAGGCTGAGGGACTGGAACAGTCTTATTCACAGACACGTCTTTTAGATTTGACTGGGAATAACCCACCAACAGTATCAGAAACTTTGGATTTCACCTTCCCTCCTGATGTAGTAAGTGGCAGTGAAAGAGTACAAGTCACTGTTATTGGTAAGGATTATTTTATCCTATTTACACCTTCATTTATTTTCTGGCAATCTGTCTTACGCTTTTCAGACTGTAAATATAAAACTGTTTGCTGGGCTTGTGTTGGATTTACAGTCAACTCAAATAGTTTCCAAGATATGGTATGGTGTGACACTGTGTCATTACAAACAACTGCTTTTGAGATGCCAGTCTACCCAATTCCCCTACAGAACTAGCAGAGGGGTTCTCCATATAGCAGAGTTCTTCCTTTGGCCCAGGTCTGCTCTCCTGCCTCACATGGTTAATCTCACTGAAACCAATGTGGAGGTCAGTGTGAGTAACGTGAACAAGATTTGGTCCCAGGTGGTTGCTGATTTGTGGTTTTAATGACACCGTGTTTATACTCATATTGGCTTAATTTTAGTGTTAGACTGTTGGGATGGATACTGCCCTGGTTAACTCCCAAAGTCCTCTCCCATCATCCACTGGGCTAAGAATGAGGTTTCTGTGGAGCCTGTTTAAGACAGAGGAATTTGAACCTTACTTGGATATTATGGTGGTTAGTGTTTTCGTCATGTAGGGGTCTCTTTTATATGGTTAGAAATCCAGCTTTTAATAAGAAAGCTCTAGGCCAGTATAATTCTGAGACAGAAATTGCAAATGTGTACAATTAATGAAACAGGAGGGAGATTCTATTTTGTTTTTGAAAATAGTGACTGCTGAGCAGTTTGAAATCTTAGAATAAGTCCCTGGGCAGATAGGTGAGTGGGCAGTGTGCAGATGTGATGGCTAAAGGGACATGAAAAACGCAACATATCTCATGCTTCCACAGTGTAAGTAACCCCACCCTCTATGTGGTATGCATACATTTATATGCACTGAACTTTAATTTTATCTTTCAGGTGATATTCTTGGGCCTTCTATCAATGGCTTGGAATCACTGATTAAGATGCCTTATGGCTGTGGTGAACAGAACATGATAAATTTTGCTCCTAATATTTATGTTTTGGAATACCTGACCAATACAAGGCAATTGAAGGAAGATATTAAACTGAAGGCTACATCATTTATGAGAGAAGGTCTGTAAACTTTCAGGAAAGATCCTAGATTTTAAAAAAAATATCATACTGGTAGAAAATACTTTATTTGTGGCCCTGCATTTGGAATTTGATTCACTATTCTTTTGATGATATGTGAGCTAGACAAGGAGCCCACTTATTTGTAGCTGTGTTGGTTCTCCAGGGCTGACAGTATTAAAAAGTCAGATAATTTTACATTTGTCCCTAAAGTAAGATCTGCTGAGTATGAAGATGCCATTTGTGTATAGTAACTTTCCAGGGTAAAATTGCCCTGTAAAAGGTGACCCATATCATCATTTTTGGAGCTGGTTATCTTTTGCCAATAAAGCAGTACAAGTCTGAGTCTTTCTAACTGCTCCTTGCATCATAAAGGGTTCCAAGTTAGTTAGAAACACAGATTAATCCCTGATAGAACTCCTTGGACTACAGTAGATACCAGGTCTGAATTTCATCTTGCTTCCTAGACTGATCTCCCCTAGAGGGAGAAATAATCCTGTGAATAGAAATATTCTCAACGGTGTAGTTTCCAGGAGTTCTTCTTGGCCTGATGATTAGACTTTGGTCACCCCAGAGCTACACAGCAGAGCTTGTCAGAAGTATTCTTTCCTGCAGAAAGTTTAGATGAAGACAGTCTTGTGTTTGTTTTTTGTTTTTAGCAAAATTTTTCATGGACTTTTTTTTGTTTTTGTTTTTAAATTGAAAACTGAGAAATTTTAGCTGAAAACCAATAATTTTAATTTGGAAATGCTACTGCAGTGAAAGTTGTACTCTGGGTGCCTCATGCTCCCATTCTGCTCTGTGGCTCAGGTTACAACTCCTAGGATGCACCACAGTGTCCTCACTTGTTTAACCACTGTAGTGCATCATGGGAGATGTAGTCTGCCTGGGGAACCTGGCCTATAGAGGATAATAGGGGCATGAGGTACTACAGCTCCCTTAAGGCATCATGGTGGCATTTCCAAATGTAATTGTTTTTGTGTGTGTGTTTGGCCAAAATTCTGTGGTTTTCCAGTGTTCAATTTTTTAATGAAAAAGTTGAAAGTTTTCCATGGAAAGTACACTTTTCACAATACATTTTGTTTTCTTAAAAACCCAATTTTCTGTCAAACAAAAGTTGGATTGAAAATTTTCAACCAGCTCTACTACATAGTTTGGTTGCAAAATAAGAGGGGGAAGAGGGAGAAAAGAGAGAGAGCTGTCATTTTAACAGCTATTCTCAAGTTCGTAAGCAATTTCCTGAAGTGCTCTTAAAAACAAACAAACAAACAAAAAACAGAAAAAGGCACTCTTATAGTGGATAAAAGTGTCCACAGAGAGGGCTAAGAGAAAAGGAGGCACTGTTATATCCATTTTACAGATAGGATAAAGGAGGTTAAATGATTTCCTGAAGGTCGTACACTAAGTCAATGGACAGGTAGTGATAAAAAACACCACAGTAATTTTTAAATCTGTAGAACACCACTGGAGAAAATGCAGTATTCCATGAGGGTAGTTTTATTTTCTGGTTATTAAAATTGTGCTGTCAATATTATAGTTTACTAACCATATCATACTTGGCTAGCTCACCAAGCATGTATTCAAGCTGATGGACATATCCCAATGGAACCAATATATGAATCCAGACCTCTGTATACAATATATGTTGTCATGGTGCCATTGAAAGAACTGTGCCAGTCCATTGTGTTCTTTGCAAAACTCTGGAAGATATTTGCAGCAGTGACAATAACATAACATATTTTTATTAATCTTACTGTGCAATAAATATTATTATTGATGTGGCTATGCAGACAGCCAGGATGGGGTTTTGCATAATGTTCCTAGCATGTGAAATCTAGGACAAAAGGTTTCAGAGACACTAAAGGGTCAGTGGAGAGCAAAACAGTTCAACTAAAAGACTCGTTTCATTTTAAAAAATCTATGTAAATTGATTTTGCATTGTAGTTAAAATATGAAGAAAAGGATGTTGTACTGCTATTAGTGGTTGTGATAGTAGACTAAACTCAGTAAGTGGTTGATATCAAACTATACCTGAGTTTTTATTAAAGATACATATTATCAACAAAAAGACATATATGTGTCAAACACCAGGAAATATCTTGGAAAACCTAGGGATGTCTTTCAACCAGAGTCTTCCTCTAAAACAGCAGTTCTCAACCAGGGGTTTGGGGCCTCCTGGGGGGCCGCAAGCAGATTTCAGGGGGTCCGCCAAGCAGGACCACATTAGAGTCAATGAGGCCCAGGCGCGAGGCTCTGAGCCCCGCCACCTGGAGCTGAAGCCAAAGCCTGACCAACTTAGCTTTGCAGGACTCCCTGGGTGTGGGGCTCCGGGCAGCTGCCCTGCTTGCTACCCCTAACACTGCCTCTGACTTTTACATGTAGAAAAACAGTTGTGGCTCAGGTGGGCCGTAGAGATTTTATAGGATGTTGCGGGGGCCTCAGAAAGAAAAAGGTTGAGAACCCCTGCTCTGAAGCACGTCTCTTCATGGCTGGCTGGTCACTGCTGACCCACCTCATTGTAGGACCACTTTTTCCAGTATGCTTTTCTGACAGCTAGCTGGTCCTTTAAATTTGGCAGAGACGAGCAGCTGCAGCTCTAACGTAGCTATATAGCAGCTATGACTACTTTTTGCTGCATCTTCTGCCTTTCTAGCTGATAGGTATTTTCCTTTCTGCTTTTCTTTTTTCCTATTATTCAGAAGATGGTACATCTCACTGTGCCTTGAATTCATTCTTAGGTTTAGGTACTGCAGCAGTGGAGTTATGTGAAAATGTACAGTTGTGTACCAATCTAACGTCCCTTGATGACAGGAGGATTAAAGATGGGGTGGGAGCCATGCTCCTCAGTTTCCATAAACAGATCCTTCATGTTACTGCTACCTAATTTGTTTGTTTTTTGTATTCTCTCACTCATATTTACTCCTGCACATTTGGCAGAAATATTTTGAAACATGAGATTTAAAATCTCCATAAATATATTCTGCTGAAGCAGTCTGACTTCTCTTTCTCTGCTGTCTGACAGCTCCTTTCCTGAAGCCCCCAGAAAGAAATTCCAGTTTGAATCTACTCAAGAGTAATTTATACAATACCTGTCTTTGCTTTGGTCTCTTCAGGCTACCAAAGAGAGCTTCACTACCAAAGGGATGATGGCTCTTTCAGTGCCTTTGGCAACAGTGACTCCTCTGGGAGCACATGGTAAGTAATTTTGCCAGAAAAGAAAATGCTCCGTTTGGAATTTTGTCAAATATTTGCATATTTCACTGTGACTAAAACATTTGTGAAACTGGTAAAAATGCCCAGATATGGTTTCAGTCTGGTTTTTGATATGTATTTAGGCCAACTTGTAAGATTCTCTAAGAGACTAGGTGGGTGAGGTAATATCTTTTATTGGTGAAAGAGACAAACTTTCAAGCTTATACAGAATTTACTGAAAGAGCAGCAAAGAGTCCTGTGGCACCTTATAGACTAACAGACGTATTGGAGCACAAGCTTTCGTGGGTGAATACTCACTTCATCGGATGCATGCCAGACAGAATTTACTGTCTTTTTAGCTTAGGTGATCTAAGGCCATTATTAGGACAGAGTTTTTTAGCTTCACAAAAGATGAGTAGTGAATCACTTTCATCAGAGGATTTGTTGAATGAAATGCTTGGAGGTTATTCTTCTATCCCAGAGAATAGCTCACTAGAACAGAAAGCATTTTATAATGGAACCAATGAAGTACACTGCACATTTGACTGCTAGACACAACACAAAGGGTGAAATTTTGTGCTGTGAAACCCAGAGTTTCCTCGACCTTAAAGACACCATTGCGTCCTCTCAGTTCCAGGCTGCTTTGGGGCTAGATTAACCCCCAGCATAATTTAGGGAGCTGTTTTAAATTATGGCAGACCTGACTGGGCTGACACTGAGGAGCTGTTTGGTAATTACAGCTGTTCAGAATGGCTGTAATGCTGCGTGCCATGGTGCCACCCTCTTCCATTCCCAATATGTGCCATACTCCAGGGCCATGGTTCTCAACCTATTTATCATTGTGGGCTGCCATGTGAGGCGGACAGGCAGCTGGGAACCCAGACCATTAGCACACATCTGAGCCACAGCAGTGTGATCTGCGGCCCACATGTTGAGAAGTGCTGCTCCAGGGCTTGTGAGGGGCACTGCAGCCTGTTGTCCTTCACAGTGCCTTTGCTTTGGGGGGAGGAGGTTCACCCCAGCAGGCTGAAGTGTTTTTAGGATCCCTGTTTGCTCCTGCAGCTGTGTATAAGAACTGGAGCAGGAGGGAGAATCCCTCCCAAAGTCTTGTGGTAAAGATAATTTCATGCTATTACAAAAATTAAGGCTAGCTCTGAGCATTGTTCTGTCCATGCTCAGCAAATAAATCATAGCTGTGCTGTTGAGTGACTCATCAGCCTTGAAGCTGTTCGGATACATTTAGGAGTATTTGTCATCAAAGTTCTGAACAGCTTTTAAATCTTTCTTTACTGAAGACCCATAGGATGAACAGTCTCTCTGAGGGTGAAATTAGACCCTGCGCAGAGGGCCAGCACAAGGGCTATGCCCCACTGTGAACAGGTCCCCCTCTCAGCTCTTGGAGACCCCTGCTGGTAAGCCCTCTGGGCAAACCGAACAGCACACACAGTTCACCAGGGTACCTTCACGAAGTGTCTTTATTATTGTCTTCTGCCTTGTGTTCCAGGTCCCACCAACATAGCAGCAGTTCCAGCCCCTTGGCTCAGCCTTTTATACTATTTGCCTTCTCCCAGCTATCCAGCCAGTGAACTAATTACTGCATTTGCTCATCAGGCTGTCTATAAGTGCAAGTGATTCTTTCTCCACCATCCAAACCTGCTCTTACTCTAATTACACCAGTGGTTGTTATAAGTGACCCAGGTTCTAGCTTTTAAAAGTTCTCTTTATAGCTGCTAATGGCACCATATCACACACTTCCCCCTTTATTTCTCCTAGCTTAGTTAGGGCCGCCTTTTCCAGTGGTAATCAGTTTTCTCTCTGACATGTTTGATGTTCCTTATGGGGGTGATTGCCTCTGCCTCATTGCCCCTGGAGTTCTCTTAGTCTGACTTTCTGTGGGCCAGCTGTGAGGATTCTCCATCCACAGAATAAGAACTCCTTAGCTGGGGGTGTACCCCACAATTCCATTTCATCCCACAGGTCATTGCAACAGGGATGAACTCAGACTTTGGCCCTGGATCTGTCCCATCCTTTGTAGAGCATTCTCAGTCATCCTCCCCCACCATCACCCCACTGTCTGATGGCCTCTCCTCCCCCTTAGTTGTTAAACTCTCAGGGATCTTCCCTTTCTCTGGGGTACATTGGATTCATCTCCCACTCTTTCTTTAGGTTGTCCTGGTACAGGTGAGCCCTGCTCCTCCATCCCCTTTTCCTGCTGCTCCTCTACTCCAGTATTTCCTACCTTGATCCCATTTTCTTGTCTTGTTGGTTCCCATCTAGGGTTTACTCTTATCCGCCCTTGTGGGCCTGGGGTCCCCTTTTTCCTACCATCCAATGAGGTTCCTTCCCCTGGGCCTTTCTTCTACTTAAAGGGAATGGGTTCCAATCCATCCCTAGGACTACAGGCAGAGTTCCCCCTACTCTGACCCTTTTCCATCAGAACTTCTCATGTACCTCTAATGGGACTAGCACCACCATGTGTGCACTCTATGCCTAGAGCATTCCCTGCCTGAACATACTGTGATTTAACTAGCCTGCTCTGCAGGAGCAAGCAGTCAGCTGCCAAATCAAAAATACCCATCTTTGGTCTTTGGCTAATGCTCACAGGAATTGTTTTTACTCCCTTCTGAGAGCTTCAGATCACCCCAGTCCAGCTGCAATATTCCTCCATTCCAAATACAGGCAGTCCTTTTCTGTCTCATTGGCAGCAAGTGATATCCTGGCTGGCTGAAATGACCTTCCTTTCATCCTGTCTTGCACCTGCAGGTCTTATTGCCTAAGCAATCTCACATGATTACCCTCCTTCTCCTACCTTTGTTGGACATGCCGCTTTTTTAAAAAAAAAATCTGCTTCAACGCACTTGGCCGGTTTTACTGCTGCCTCCATTGTCTCTGGTTGGTGTCTCCTCACCCAGACTTGAGTGGTACCTGGGAGGTTCTGCAAAAACTGCTCTAATATCACACCTCCATTACCACTGCCATATCTTGCCCCTTGGCCTTCTGCATGACTGTTCTGGGCTGTACCTCAGCAGTCCACCTGGCCATCTTAAATTTCTGTCTGTATTTTTCAGCTGACAAGCCTACCTGATCCTGCATAACAGCTTTTAATATCTCATAATTCTTGGCCTGCTCTTTGTTCAATACTGTATAAGTGGCTTGGGCTTCTCCTGCCAGATAAGGTGCTAAACTGTGGCTAGGATAAAGGATTAGAGGCCTACACCATTAGCAGTTCTTTCAAAAATCAGTAAGACTGCATCAGGATTATCCTTGGGGCCCATTTTACAGTGTCCCAGCCCCTTGACTTCCATGCCTTGTGGCAGGACTTATCACACTGTGTGCTAACTGCTACTATACCTGAAACACTCACTGTTGCTCCACCTGCCATCCCAACAGAGGTTGTTTCTTTGTCTGCTGAAATGTCTGCAGCATCTTCTGCTTCTCCTTTTTTTTGTTCAGTCACAGCATTAGCATCTCCATTTGCCCCCCAGATTCAGCCTATCCTCACATAGGCTGCCTGTCAACCTTCCTGGCTCTGGCTGACCAGCAGATTCCAGACAAGCCCCTGCTTGTAAACAGATGCCCCCTTCAGCACTTGGAAGCCCTAGCTGGTAACCCATCTGAACAAACCAAAGAGCACACACAGCCCACCAGGTGGTTGTTGTTGTGTATTGTTTGTGGGGTTTTTTTTTTTTTTAACTTTTTTTCTGCTTTGTGCTCCAGGTATACCACCACCAGAACCTCCCCCATCCTGCTCCAGGGCTCAGCCTTTTATACTGCTTGCCTTCTTCTCCAAGCTAGCCATCTGGGGAGCTAAATACTTTATTAGCTCATCGGGTTCTCTACAGGTGTGAGTGATCCCTTCTCTCCTACCAAACCCACTCTTGCTCTAACCACACCCTGTACCTTGCATACGCTAAGTGATGAGGGTGCTGGCTTCCAAATGCTCTCTTGATAGCTGCTAACAGCAACGTATCTCATCCACTTAGATCCCAGTTATCTCTTGAGGTCTTAAATGGGATTGAAGTGGTACATAGGCCTTGTTCTAGCCCTCTTCAAGGGACTGAATTTCCTCTTGAAGTGCTTGGCTACTAAGATGATGGGTTCTGTACAAGTACCTTGATAGATGAGCTGCATGAAGCAGTCACTATCAGTCTAAGTCATCTAAATAAGAATGATTTAAATTACTGGCCTGATCCAAAACTCCCTGAAGTCAGTCAGTCTTTTCACTGATTTCAGTGAGCTTTGGATCAGGTTTAATATTAATAGAATGGAGAAAATAAGATTATCTGCATGGTGCTATCAAGACTGTGAACCTTGGTACATAAATAGTGCAGTATCAGGATGTACATATAGCATAAGAAGAGGTCAATGAAAAGTTTCAAAATGTTCACAGTTAAGCCACAGAAGGTTGTTCTGACATTATGATTCTGTGGGAAGGGTGTTTTGTTAAAATCACATGTATTGCTGTTCTACATCATATAATATAGTTATAAAGTTCCTTGACAAACTTAGGCCCCAATCCTGCAAACATGTACATACGTTTAATTTATGAGCAACAACTGCCTAAAGGTTAGCATGTGCTGGCAGAATTGGAGCCTCTAATATGTATTTAGTTTTGAAATGCTGAAGAGATAAAGTGTTGTTGTTTTATGGACAGGAAAAATAACTATATTTTTCTTTGGTTAGTGGTTCTTAGCTGTTTCTTGCCGATTAATGCTTACTCTTCAGGGTATGTTTCTTCCTCTGTATTTGGAAAGTGTTTGGCACACTTAGGGCACTACAGCAATCTGAATAATAAAACATGTTTAATAGAAGAAGTTGTAATATATCATTAATTCTTTGTATGTGGTTAACCTTTCCCCCAAGGTTATCAGCTTTTGTATTACGATGTTTCCTGCAAGCTCATCCATTCATTGATATTGATCCATACGTACTGAAGAAAACAGCTGATTGGATTGTCAAACATCAGAAACCTAACGGTGAATTCTGGGAACCTGGAAGAGTGATACACAGTGAACTTCAAGGAGGCAGTAGTAGCCCAATCACTCTCACAGCTTACATTATGACAACTCTGTTTGGGTACCAAAATGATGAGGTATTACAATACTTTGGTTTTGTTTGTAGTTAATAAAATACCTCCTAAACTATCACATTAATTCTTAATCATTTTGCAGTTTTTAAAGGAATTGAGGGATATCATAACAAGGACAATAACACATGATTTGGTTAAACTTTGCTACACTTTGGCCTGATGGCATCTTTCCTGTCTGCTGGTAGTTAGGAGTTGTATTAAAACTGTGGAACATCCAGTCTCACTTGACCTTTCCAAAAACTTAACAGAGTTTGGGGAAAAGTGGCAAATATATCATAGTTGAGGCCCCAGATCCTTCACAGCAGATAAGCATGTGCTTAACTTTAAGGGTGTGAGCAGTCCCAATGACTTCAACAGGAGGGCTCACATGTTTCAAATTAAGTAAGTGCTTTGTTGGCTGAGGCTTTAATGCCTCTAGTGGTCATGTCTGTGACCCTGAAAGAGATTTTCTGTATTTTCTTTTACATTAAAAACATGTTATTTCTCTTCCTTAATACATATTTCTTATACATTCTAATATTGCAATTTAATGTTGCTGTAGTCTACATTCATTCTTTTGTGAACTGCTTTTTTAAATTCATGGTAGTTTTAAATTAACATCGTTCAATACAATCTTTATTCCCAGAATGCCCTTGCTGTAGCAAATGCTGCAAACTTCTTGGAAACTAAATTAGAAGAAGGAATTTCAGATAACTATACACTGACACTTGTGACATATGCATTGTCATTGGTAAAGAGTACAAAAGCAAAAGAAGCCCTGGATGTACTGAACCAGAGATCAGAGCGGCAAGGTACTGTAAGAAGCTCTTTATGCAGTAGTATGAATGGATTTTCTTGCAGCTTAAAAAAAAGAAATCCCTATTTGGCTGCATACAGACATAGGTTGTTAGTGCAGCATAGGGATCTATTTAGAATAAAATAGACTCCTAAAGGGCAATAATCCTTATGAAAACTATATGCAACTGAATAGAAGTTTATTTTGAAGGTGGGGTTTCAGCCTTAATGACAGAGTTCAGTAGTGTGCAGTGTGATTATATTATTGCAGAATATGAGCTTTCCGCCTTCCCACCTTGTTATGAGTGCCTGTCAGATCTCACTAGCTAAACAGGGTCAAGCCAGGTCAATTATTTTGAAGATAAGCCTCAAAAAAGCCTGGCCCAGCAAATTCTTATTACCAAGCGTAATGCTTACTACTATGATGAGTCCCATTCACTTCAGTGGGATTCTTTCTGGTACTAAGCACTATGCCTCTTTAGTAAGAGTTCTCTGAATTGGGTCCTTCTGTAATTGTACGTAAAGGGCTGATCCAAAATCCCTTGAAGTCAGTAGGAGTCATTGTGTGGACTTTGGTGGGTTTTGTATCTGGCGTTCAGCCAAGCATTTAAGCACATGCTTAATTTGAACCATGTTCTGAAGTGCCTTGCTGGATCCTACAGGTAAACATAAACAGGCAGGTTTTTCCTCAGCTTTTGAGCATTTATTCATGTCTTCGGCTCTGACATCAGTGATGTTCTCTTTTCCAGGAGACATTCGATTCTGGACGTCTCCAGCCCCTCAGCTGTCTGACTCATGGCAGCCACGCTCCGTAGACATTGAACTTGCAGCTTATGCTCTGCTTTCTCACTTTCAGCAAGATAGATTATCCGAGGGGATCCCTATTATGAAATGGTTAAGCCAGCAAAGAAACCATCTTGGAGGTTATTCATCGACTCAGGTCAGACAGTCATCTTGATGCTCTGCTATATATAAATGTACTTTCCTAATATACACGTACTTTCCCACATGTTTAAAGGTGTTTAGGTGTTGCTACACTCAGCATTTTAATGCTTAAGTCTGATTTCAAAAGTGATTTAGGCACTTAGGATCCTAAATGCCATTGATGGCCAGTGGGATTTAGATTGAAGTGCCTAAATCACTTTTGAAAATGAGTCTTAGGAGCCTCAGTTAGTCACTGCAACGTGAGAATGGCAACATCTAAATACCTTTAAACATCTGGGTCTTCACTTTTAATTGTTTTTAAACGTTTCTATAGCATATATTGATTGTTTCTTATTCTGTAACGAATAGTTCTCATTAAGCACACGCTTAAAGTCTCTGCTGGCTTAGGTCTTAAATGCAGACTATACATTTTATCTAATAAACATATTAAACAAAGAAAAAGAAGAGCAGTTCAAATATTTTTAAAGGGAAAATATTAAAAAGAAAGCAACAAGAACTGAAATTAAGGGGAGGAAGTGATATTTTCAGCTAACAAAAAAATCTCACCTGCATTTATATATCTTTCCTATTGAGGATGATATTGAAACAAAATCTGTTATTTTATTAAATGATTGCATATTGTGCTGCATTCTGCATCTCACACCATATCTGCACCCTATTTTGTTGGTAACATCTTTGAGATCTCTCTCTTTTGGTCATTGTAGTATTCCCCTATTTCACAGGGTTGTTGTGAGGCTGAACTCAATTGAAGTGTTTGAGACCCTCAGATGGAAGATGTTCTCTAAATGCAAGAGGTCGCTTTTAGGCCAGGTCAACCCTCCTACTGAAAAAGCCACAGAGGAGAGTTGGGGGGAAGATGTGGGAGAGCCCATGGAGGCTCCCCTTCCAGGGTTTCCTCTGTATTCGTCTTAGGGATAGAAGTGAGATTTGCCCACTGAATGGTGAGAAGGGGTTGGCCCTTGAATGTTGCTGAAAAGTATGGCATCTAGTGGCTTTTGCTATCCTGCAGATTCCCCAAGGTTTGTGGGGTGATTTGATGAATGTCTACCTTAACCTTGCTCCTGATACTTCCTCCCTTGGTCTTCCCCTCTCTGTATGTGGGGTCCTGGACCCTTGGACAGGGTATCTGTGGAAATAGGCCAGAGGAGATGGTGCCGGGTAATCAGCTGACTCTACCTTTCCACTGGCAGGGCTCACTTTATGTATAAATCAATGTGACATGGTCTGATCCTTTATTGTTTTTATCAATTACTAGCAACAGTAAGGGACATTTCACACTAGTGCAACTGCCAAACTCTCTTTGAAAATTGTTACTATGTTTGGAGTCAATGAATAGTCACGAAGAATAGCCGGTTGTCATTGTCAAATTACAGTTGTTCTCAACTGCATCTGTAGTACATACCCAGTATTGTCAGAATTTCTGAATGCCCAGTAAATATGGAAGATCTTCTGTACCTCCAGCAGGTATCCATTTTACTGAGATCACATCACCCAAGTTGTGTTGGCATCCAACAGGATCTATATAGTACTTGAGAATGCATTAGTTTAAGCTAGCTGTTTATTGTAAGATGTGGTTTCAGTCAAGTACAATGTCTTATGTCATTCTCATTGCCTTTTACCAAGGTTCATATTCAATTCATTTTTTCAAATGTTGACAGTAATGTGAGAGAGATTAGTTCTGTTAAATAAAGAATAAATTTGTGAAACCAGTACAGTTTCCCACAGATTCCAGGATGTTCTTTGTAACACATTACTTCTATTATTATTAATTGAAAGACTGATTAACGCAATATCTCAGTTGCAAATAGCTTTCAGATTATTTTCCAGATGGTATTTTTATTTTGGAGTTTGAAAATCTAGCAGCATGTCACTGTAGTACCATCATGGTAAAGCTCACCAATGAATTTCATCCATCCTTTTATCTACTGTTTCTCACAATAAAGGTTAGATTCATCTATTTTAATTTTGACATTTCTCCAAAGAAAATAATGTTTTTATAGTTTGTTCTTACTTAATTTTTATGTGTGACCCCAAAGCATCTTTGTTACATTTAAAGAGTGAATTATTTTATATTATCTAGAGCGTTTCCCTGACTTGTAAGAGATTTCCATATTGGAGAGTTTGCGTCATTATCAAACAGTGAGGTTAAACAGCTGTTGGCTGTCTGTGTCATACTTTTCTAACTTAAAATATCATAAACTACTTTCTAATTTGTATGTCTGCAATACATAAAGTATCAGAAAGTTTTATTTTAAAACATTTTTAATTTGTGTGTTTAAAGAGTATTGTGGACAATTTTATAAAAGAATAATGCTCAATTCAACCAAAGAATAATATATTCATAACATCCCTCGTGGACATCATGCTCCAGGTTTGATATATGAATTGCTGAAATTCTGTTAAGGGAATAATATTCTCTTCTATTATTTTCCCTAGCCATTTGCTTACAAGTAACCTCAAATATTTCATATCCTTGTTCAATCTGCAAGGCATCACAATAACAGTTCATCCATGTTGACATGAGGGCTTGTTTGAGTAACAATGTGTTTGCAGTTGCATTCAGGATGGAGTTTATGGGCTTGATCCTCTAGTCCTTAATATGATGTGCAGTTCCATTCACTTCAGTATGAGAGAGGTCTTGTAAGATCTGGCCTTCAATCAGATTCCCAAACACCTGAAATTTGAATAGAGTGGTGACAGTTATCTCATTTTTTGTTATCGATTTCTCTCCTGCTATAAAGGGACCATCATCTCTAAGTATGAGATACCAGACAGTATTCTTGTAGGGTAAATCTTGGTCCTCTCCAGAGAAATGTCTGCCAGTTGCAACCTACCATTGATTTTCTTCTGTAGTGAATAATTTACATCTTCTCTACCATACCATTTCATTTAAGTCCTCAGGCTGGAATTCCAAGTGGTAGTGATTCAGTCCTCTGTGAACTTCAGCAACTTCACCACTCAGCCTGGATTTTCCAGATTTTAAGGAATCAGTGAAGTAAATAATTTGAGAACATGGCTAGGACCAAAAAAAGATATAGATTTCTGATGTACCTGATTGACTAGTCAGCATGTACTATTATATTTATGACTGGCACAGTCAGAGTTTGCATTGTTAATGAATGTTTGCTATCATATTACTATTTTTCTATTACTAGAAGGTGACCTAAGACTGAATAATTAAAACCTCTGTGTGCCAAACCCGCAGAGCCCGATGTTTCTATTACCAACAGCTAAGAATAAACAATAAATCAAATAACTGAATTATGAAAAGGTCAAAGAAATACATAAATAATCATGACACAATGATAGTGAGAACAGGACATTACAGTTCATGAATCTGTTATTGTTGCAGTAATTGCAAAGAGAAAAGCAAATGCTTTAAACTTAATCCATTATGTGACAATGTGAAGACTCAAATTAAGTCGTTGTCTTGTTCAGATCCCATACTAAACTCAAGAGGGCCAAATTTCGAAAAACTGCCTTTTAACTTAGGCGTGTACTTTTGCACACCCAGATATTTTGCACAAGCAAAAAAAGGAGAATTTGTGTGCCTGCAGAATACTGATGTACAAACACATACTGTGTTTTTGGGTTCAGATGATTGCACAAAATGTTGGGAGCCAAAGGTCTGTAGATGCTGGTTGTAGAAGCTGAGGGGAATTCTCTTTGAAAAGTTGGCTGTAAGACTGGGCAAAAATTATTTTTACATTTTTTGTTTTTTACATCTGCAGTTTCTCAGAGGTACAGCTTTTTGATCAAGCCACTGTGGAAAAATGCTGTAGAATGTCTGATATTTACAATTATTTCTGGTTAGGCTAGATTGTGGCTGGCTCATTTCCTCCTTAACTTGTCCTCCTACTGGCCAAGGCCTTTATAAAGATGTGAGCACGGTTCAAAACGCCACAGACCTTCATGGCATCTGCAAATAAAAAATCAAACTGCAGTCCAGAGACAGCCCCAGAAGAAAGTTCCAGAAGTATCTGGGGCTGAATTGCCTTTATTATGATCCTCCTCCCCTTGATCTGATGGGAATCAGGCCTTTCAGTAGAGCTGTGATGCCAGAGAACATGGCAGGGGAGCACCAGGGACCTACAACCCAAGCAGAAATACAGGATCTCCCCATGGATGACCCTGGCTATCTGCATATCTCAGGGGATCTGGAGTTGGGGGGGAAATCTCAACCCCCATGATGAAATGATGTGGCAGTAACTGTGAAGTATCAGAGGGGTAGCCGTGTTAGTCTGGATCTGTAAAAGCAGCAAAGAATCCTGTGGCACCTTATAGACTAACAGACGTTTTGGAGCATGAGCTTTCGTGGGTGAATACCCACTTGAGTAAGTGGGTATTCACCCACGAAAGCTCATGCTCCAAAACGTCTGTTAGTCTATAAGGTGCCACAGGATTCTTTGCTGCAGTAACTGTGAGGTAATCCTCACAGGACTTTCCTCTTTCCTGGGTTTACTATGGGAGGGATTGATCTGGCCCTGAGTAAGTACTTTGGGATGTGGCCCATTGTAACTATCACTAATATCTCATTTTATCTGTGGAGGAAGCAATAGTAATATTCCAGCAGAAATGGTTGTCATTAACAAACTGTCAGCTAGATGGACAGTGCGGTCTACACAGTAAGGGTCAGAAAGCCCCAATTATCTAAGACCTAGCCTACATACTGACTTAACTGAATTAGTTAGGAACTGATTATTTTGTTAAATTGATACAACCCTTATGTATATACTCTTAAATCAGGTTAAGAGTGTCCATGCTAAGAGGTCGCATTTAATTTAATGCAACTTTTGGGTATAGACAAAGTTTGGCAGATCCTGGCACTCACCTAGTTTGCAGGCTTTTATATTTAATATAAAAGCATTTGTTTCTCTCAACAGGACACCATCATGGCCCTGCAAGCCTTGAGTATATTTGCAGCTCTTATTACTTCCAGAAAAACAGAAATTGATCTAACAGTGACTGGACCTGGTCTGGAAGCTCCAGTAACATTTTCAGTTGAAACTCAAAACCGTTTTCTTCTTCAGACCAAAGAGGTACTGTAGAAAATGAGGAAGAATTCTAATCAATCCTGTCACTTGAAGGTTTTTTTAATATGTTTAAATCACCATGTCGTTCTTTCAGATTGCACCTATGCAACCGACGGCCATTTCAGTTTCAGCAGTGGGTGTCGGGTTTGCCATCTTTCAGGTACGCAGGAAGATATTTTATACTTACTCTTTTTTTTAAGGTCCTTTTTAAACGTGGTTTTTGAAGAAAGAATGTTAATAGGAAATTTCTTAAAACTAGATAAATAAGAAGAATTTTGTATTTATATGACAAGAGACAAAGCAGGTGAAGTAATACTTGTGTCTCTCATCAACAGAAGTTGGTCCAATAAAATACATTACTTCACCTACGGTGTCTCTCTCATATCCTGGGACCAATATAACTGCACAAAACAACATTGCACACAACTTGTATTTATATAGCCCCTTAAATGAACTCCAAGGCACTCTACTAATTGCCAAAATGATGTGGGTCAAATTCTGTGCAGACTTTTCCCCTGCACAATCTCTGAATCCAGTGTGATTGGATAGGTTGTAAATCAGTGCAGAACATGGGTACACTCTTAGTAATTTATAGATTACCTTTCCCACTTCTGAACTGTCACAGTTATTTAAATACTGTACAGCAACACTTCCCTTTCTGCCCTAAACAGTTGTAAAGAAGGCCAAGTTCTCTTTAGCAGGATTTAGCCATTTTGTGCTACTCTGACAACACAGAGGTCAGAATCTGCCTGCAATCTGCCAGTAGGGAATTCTTTGCACCAACCACCCATACCCCAGAATAATGGAAATATGAGGGAGGAGGAGGGAAGGAAAAGAAGTGTAGCAGAACTTCACTTTGCCAAACCTCTGCTCGGATCCAGAGGACCTTATGGTATGAATTCAAGCAGCCCTAACTTAATTTTTGTCTTCTCTGTCTTAAACTAGGGCTGGCACCAATTGGTCCTCAGAGGAACCAGTAACTGGCTCCCTTATGCTTCTCAGTCTCCTAGCTAGCAGAGCCAAGCTGCCAAAGGGAATCTTGTTCATTATGTTCAGTGAAATTTCAGAGGCAATTTATGTAGGGAAAAGTAGGAATATAGGAATTGCCATTCTGAATCAGGCCTCCCATCCATCTAGTCCAGTATCTTAGATGATGGTAGTCACTGCGAGATGCTTCAGAGGAAGGAGCAAGAAGCCCTGTAGCAGACAGTATGGAAAAGCTAGATCTTATCTAGCATTGGGATTAAGCCCATTCTTTATTTAAAAATGGAGATCACTGTATATCTGGTAGTTATAGCCTATTTTACCACAATGCTTGAAAAGGCTTCCACCATTACTATGCCTACTCAAGGAAAATTGAGCTTAATCTATCCTGGCCATAAGTTTTAAGTCATTAAAAATTCCAATTCCAGTTTCTTATAATCTGTTTGACCTTCTCTTTGATGTCCTGACACAGCTGGGAGACCAAGAAAGAGAACTTAGAGCTTGTTCTTTTAAAATGATAAATATTTGGATAAGTGACATTTACAAATAAATTTGTATGACTGGACATTATCAAATGAACAGCAGTTAAAGATATGTATGTTGTTCATTCAGCATCAAGCTCCAATGACTGCAGACTCATAAATCATCAGTCTTTTTTATGCATTTACATAAATGCTAGTTGTGTTTACAACAAAGTTCCAATATGTTAGAGAATAATTTTAGATTCCACACAGTGGGCCAAGATGAGAATGAATATCTCAGTGGGGTAACATTTGCTCATCCATCATATCAAAAGGGCTGGGGGAGGGGAACTTAGCAGAGATGGTTTCCAAAAGCAATGATATTACTTAACTTTCACCATTAATGAGAAATACTGTATAATGTACATTTTTAATAGACTATTATGATAACTAAAGTTAAAAATCAAAACAGATGCACAACGGTCTACACTACTAAATCCAGTTCATCTGCTTCATCTAAATCAGGGGTTCTCAACCCTTTTTTTTCTGAGTCTCCCTCAACATGATATAAAAACTCCACGGCCCAGCTGTGCCACAACTGGTTTTCTGCATATAAAAGCCAGGGCCAGCGTTAGGAGGTAGCAAGCAGTGCAGTTGCCTGGCATCCCAAGCCACAGGGCTCCTACAAAGCTAAGTTGCTCAGGGCCCCAGGCTTCAGCCCCATGCAGTGGGACTTCAGCTTTCTGCCCTGGGCCCCAGTGAATCTAACTCTGACCCTGCTTAGCGGACCCCATGGAACCTGCTTGTGGCTCCCCAGGGGGCCCTGGACCCCTGGCTGAGAACCACTGATCTAAATCACTCTTTGGTTGTATTTCTTCTTGTAGCTTAGAGGCAGAGATGCTGCAATTTTATCCTTACCCTTTCTTCTTGCAGCTTGGCAGAGCAAAGACTAGGCATTGGAGTAAGGCATTTCATCAAATAAAACTATTCTTAGGTGGGATCACCTCTTTCCTCTTGCTTCCCTTGGTGGGGTTGCTTTTCAGGAAGGAGCTCTGATATTGTTCAAATCAGATTTCTCTTTTTCCCAGCTGCTAGCAGGAACTGGATCTTTTCTGCTAAATCAGATAGCATATGACAGCATGATCTTATTTCTTCAGCTGGGTTCCACTGTCCTAGACCTTATCCGAGTTCAGTAGTCAGACACTCTATTCCGCGGATCTGACTTTACCTCCAGATGTAGCATGTCACACACTGATTCATTTAAATGCCAGAAAGTACTATGCCGTCTCCTGTTGGGATCTCAAGGGCTGACCATTCTTGGAAGAGCCTTAGTTCTCCACAAGATAGCTTCTCAGAAAAAACTGTGTAATTCTTGATGACTTTGCTAGTTAGTTTGTAACCTTCTCTGACATTGGTCTAAATGGGCTGTAAATGAGTTTCAGCTGGCTCTTCTCCAAACCCTCTAGGTTGCCATGAAAGTTGCAGAGGCTGACATTTTTCTTGTAGTTTCTTGGTCTTGCAGTTGATAAACTTGCATAGCAAGCTATTGTCCAGGCTTGGAGAGGAGCAGGATTAGTCCATCCCTACATTTTGAAAAGGAAGGTAGCTCTGGCCTGGTATGGGCAGACAGTGTGCGTGTCCTAAAGAAATTGATCTTTCCTCTCCTTAAGCCTTTTGGACAAAGGGCCAGATCCCCAGTTGATGTAAATCAGCCTATCTCCATTGAAATGGAGCCACAGTGATTTACACCAGTTGAGGATCTGTCTGAAGATGTGCATTTTCCCAACACGTTTTCACCAAGGATAATAAATAATTAAAAGAGAGAAAAAATTAATTGGAGATAGAAAATGCTGCAAATACGTCCTTCAGCAAATGCCCTCAGCCAAATACATGTTTATTATGGTGATAGTTTAAGAATAAGAAAGGAAGGAAGTTGTCCTTGACTTTATGGAGACCTTCAAAATAATTCACATTTTTTGGATGTGATACCATTGAAGTTATTTCCTTAAAGTTCTTTTGGATGCAGAATATTACATTTCAGTTTCCTCTCCCTGCCTCTCTCTGGTATTCCTGTGTTACAAGAAGAGTGGACAAATCTGCCTTTAACTGATTCTCTGCTATTTAGTTAGTCTGCACCAAGGAAGGTGGCTTTGGTTAACCTTTTTATATTAAGAACTGTTTCCATTCCTGTGCGAAACTCCCCTCACCCATGAGAAGGGAGGAAGGGAAAGTCAGACCTTAGCAGCAGTAACTCATTCCAGTAAAATATTTGCTAACTGACCTGTTCAGTATGTTGCTTCAGATGTCCATGTGCTGGTGGTAAATTCTCATGCATTTGTTTTTCCTGGCAAAAGCTAAAACAACTTGTTCCTGTGCTGACAAATTGCTTTGTGGGTTCCAGCTTGATTATACCAAACTTACAACGTCTCCAGTAAACTGACCACTCTATCCTCTGTGTTATTCCTGAACTTGTTCAGTTGGCTCGGGACACGTTATCGTTCAAGAGAAGTTTTCGTTTCGGAGCCATTGGTGGTTTGCCATCTCTATACTTGAGTGCTAAATTCAGAGGCGCTATACAGAGTGACAGGAGTAAACATCTGTAAGTTGGAGTACGTGGTGTAACTTACACAAGGGGTCAGAAGATACAGCAGGAAAAGCAGCTCACATAAAATTAAAGGGTCTTCTGCTTTTACTGATTTACTTGTACCACGCTTTGTGGTACCTTTGAATTTAGACTAACATATTTTCTTTGCCTGGCACCATGCTAAATGATTGTATGGCAGTGGAGTACAATTTCCTACATCCTCTCCTATTGTACTGTTGTAGTGAGGTATATAGTGATGTATGGCAGTTTGTTCATCTTTTCAAATACAACTAACTCTCTGCTATTTTCATATAATAAGCAGAAAGTAAAGTTCTCTCTGCTGTCCCCAGAGATTTATCTGAAAGGCTAAGAAGACAGGGAGGGAGTATTGATTTGTATATGAAAACTGTCTAAAAGCTGACTTTCCTTTTGTTAGGTATAATCATAAGTCTGTCAAACCAATGTTTATTAGCACTTAATAGTAAATTTTCTCACCATCTTGTAGTTTTTTGTTGTTGTTGTTTTTGTCATTCTAGGAATTTCAGAGTTGAGCTTTTCATTGTATCACGAGCTCTTCTCCTTGAGGTGCTGAATTATAAACTCTTCCTCTGGTCCCTTTCCAGATACCCAGTCATACTTGTGTACTGTGTTTCGGTGGGAAGATATTGCCATTATAATTCAATATCACATGGCAAGTTTCTCAGTCTTAAGGCTTCTGAAATTTATGTCTATCTCTCAGCAACTTCTAAATGCTTTGTGTCTGGCATGTTTGGTCCACTACGCCACACCAGCTGCTTCCCTTCCTTGGTGAATGTTCTCTAATGACTGGCACAAGAAAGTGCTCATGGTTGTTTAATCCTGACCTCAGCATCTTGGGTTTGGCTGTTCACGTTTATACTTTCCTAAAATGTTCTGATAATCAGATCATCATCTAATTAGTCAGACCTTCCTGAAGAAATTCTTGTTCTACAACCCTTCTCCAGGTGTTTAAAGCTGCTGATGCACATCTCCAACACTAAATAAATCAGGAATCCTCTGCCGTGGTGTCTAGTGTATTGGTTTGTTTTATATGTATACCACTGTCCTCTGCTAGACACACTGTCACATTTCCTTGTGTGGATCATCTGGCAGAGGCCTGCATTTGTTGAACAGGCAGATGAAAGCTCAGTCACTGATATTTCTGATTTGAGTTTAGCTGATGACTGTCATGGTGTCTTTTTGTTACTGAACTAGCTGATGTGATAATTAAGGTTTAAATAAATATCTCTCTCTATTGTACTGAGCTTAGAGTAAAATGCTAACCATAATCTATTTTGAATGTAGAATTGCTATAATATATCACACCTCACACACAGGATCAAGGTAAATTCCATAAATAAAACTATTTTGTGAGTAAAAATTCCTATTTGCTCTCCTTCCATATTCCCATGTACATGAATGTTTTTCCTTTCTAACTCTGTTAGTGTCATTGTCCAGAGTTTTCTTTCATTGCATTTCAGAATTGAGAGGGAATATCTGCAGCAGTGCTCATTATCAAACAGTGGAAGCTAGTTAGAGAATTCCTACGTTTCACAGAGCTCACACATTTTCCTCAGTCAGGCTCTGCAAAAGTTTTAGTGGATGGTACTGTATCATAAGACATTCAGAGTGTTGCACTTGTAGTTTTCTGACACATTCTGTATTCCTTTGAATATTACATACTGATCTGTCAACAAAAGGTATTCAGTGGCTACTGATGGCTGACATTGGACCACAAACAGAGAATTTTTGAGAATCCAGATTTTAGACAATAGCTACACTTAATATGATCTGTTCTCTGGAGTTCTACCATTATAGACTTTGAGATCAAGCCAAATGTCTTATTGAACTCATTTTTGCTGTACAGATGTCATCTGTGTTTTGTGTTTGTACTTCCATAGCTCAACATTATTTACAATGTGAAACATTCAGTCACTGGTAGAAAGCGCAGATCTATCCAAAGTCAAGAAGCTTTTGACTTAGATGTTGTCGTAAAAGATGACAAAAATGACATAAACCATTTTACCGTAAATGTATGTACAAGGTAAGTAACTCATTTGATGATTTTGCTGCTTATCTTGATCTGTACAGTATTGATACTATTTAAGAGGTGTGAAGTATGTATTCTTTAATGCCTGTGATTTAAATGTATATCTACTACAAAATAAATGAATGACTTCATAGAAGGAACCAATTATTAAATTCAGAAGCAAATATTTAAACCACCAAAGAGAGAGAGCTTATTGGATCTGAACAGATATAATAATAGATCTGACATAATTATAAAAAGCAAAGCTGCCATTTGTCATCTCATTTTTTCTAAGTATGAGGGTTTCATAAAGGTTAGAGATCTATGGAAGTGTTTATATGCACAACAATATCATTTGACGTTTCAAAGGTTTCTGGTTATCTGTGCTGCTCAGCAATAGAAGGTCTGCAGGTTTTATCACCGAGCAATTTGTGAATAAGTACAGCTGGTGCAGAACATTTTTGACTGGATGAAATTTCGTCACAATATGCTGTTTTGTTGAAACTGAAACATTTTGTGGAGACTGGTTTTGAGAAAAACTTTGTTAGGTGAGGGGAGAACAAGGCTGTCATATTCTGTAGCCTCATATGTCTGAGACCCAATAGTCTCTGCTCTGCTCTGCCTGATTCAGAGTGATCTGCGATGAAAAACTCTCTGCTCTGAGTCAGACAGAGAAAGGACGTAAACCCAGGTCTCCCACATCACAGTCCAGTGCCCTAACTACCAGGCTGTAGAGCATGACTGATGCACACACAGCCCCTTCACATTTTGAAAAGTGCTCTGGTTCCAGTGTGAAAATGAACATTGTTCTTGGAAAAACAATCAAAAGGTTTTGTTTTCATTCCAATATGGAACAAAGGGTACCAGCTGTGACTGTGTTTTTTGTGATGTGAATACATGTCCGCTAGAAGTGGACTGAGATCACCAAACTCCGTTCCTATAGGCCACTGAATAGCCTTTGGATATTATCAGCTTTTATATTTGGATTAGCAGTGAACAGGTGACATAGAACGTCCATATCTCATTAGTTACCTCTGACCCATCCAGTCAGACAACAGAATTGTGTTGTTAATTCCTTTGCTGGCTTTCTTTGTTACTTGGAATGACATTGAATATATATATTAAAGGGAAGCGTTTAAGAAAACATCTTTCTGTAGCCGTTTTCTCATTAGACACATCCTGTTGTGGTTAAAGAGTACCGGATACTTCACAGAAAACCCTGAAGGACATTGTGCTTGTATATTATATATTTACATTTTTCCTTTTTTTTCTGTGCTTTACTACCAAGGACACTGGGAGAAAAACAGTCTTTAAGAGCTTATCTGTTCCTGTTGAATATTTCCTTCCTTGAAATTGCAGCTCCCTTCTTGTGACATTATAATCATTTCCATGCAAATATGACCTTTGCAAACCATCACATTGTTCACGCTCCTTATTTTTTATATCTCTTCTCCGTACACCCTTTGTATATTATTTATTTAAACTGTAGACTCTTCAGGGCAATGTCTGTGTGTCACTATGTTTGTACAGTGCCTAGCACAATGGGGCCCTGATCACAGTTGGAACTTCTTTCTTCACCATAATACAAATAAAATAATAATAATTAATAATTATATATATATGTCCAGATGTGAGGTCAGTGCATAGACGACTGACTTCATTGGGTAATAACCAACAGGAGCATATAAAATCTTGAAAACAAAAGTCCTGATTACATGTATATGTCTCTGGTAAAAACCCCAGTGATACAGATAGGGGTCAGGGACACTGCAGCGTATAAGCAGAGCTGGCTATAAACAGGATGTTTTTCAAAATTTTCTGTGAAATGAACTTCAGCACAAATTGTAGACACTTCAGCGACAAATTCTGTGCTAAATTACACCTCTGGCTTGAGGGTAATCTTAGCTAGATGTCCCCATTTTCTTTCTCCGGCTGACATATCTGATTCAGAGCTTTTGGCCAATGATATAGCCTGGAGGGACTCCATCTCTCCTCTCTTCTGGGATGCTGAGAGGCACTGCCACTTTTGACATCTTACTCTGTGTAGTCACTTCAGAATGGTACATGGTCATTCAGGACCAAGCTCAATCAGTCTGGAGCCTAAGGTTGTCCACATGAGTCCTGGTGGCTCAGTGCCAATGCACTTTGGGCAGGATTTAACCCTTAGAGTAATAGAACTGTGCCTGGATCTGATAATCATACTATTTTTCTCTGATTAATGGGACACGTTCATGCCACACGTGCTGAATGCCTGAATAATTTTACTGTTAGTCATTTTGGAATCCATACAACATGATGTGATTTTCCATTTCAGCATAATCTAGAAATAATAGCAAGATGCAGGTTGTTAGTTCAGGAGCATTCCTAAACTGTGGACTGGTTTGAGTAGTTACCGGTATGCATCTTTGGCCAACGGCTGCAAACACCTCAAAGTTTTTTCCAATACCAACCAGCAGAAATTCTGTCTTGCTTCTACCAGCTCTTGAGCCGACATTGGCCAAAAGCACTAGGTTAACAGAATAACATTTACCCACCATGTATCATCTGCAAGCTGTTGGTCTTTGAGCCTCTGATGTCTCACAAAATCTCCTAGTGGAAATTGTGCCAGACTGACAATATCCTGCAACCTCCTGGACTAACTGTACAGAATTAAGATAAATTATTGAAATAAGTTAAACCTTATTGAATTAGGTTCAAAAATTTTAGGGCCTATTGTACTCAAAATGCTACTGCATCTGTTATTATGGCACTGTATGTAACTCCTCAAGGAGGAGAGAGATGCTAATGTAATTCTTTCAGTTACCAGACTCTTTCAAGCCACCTTCTGGAGGGGTGCCCATATATTAGTTCAAAGTAGATTCCTCAGGGACCAAGAGACAAAGAAAGGATTTTTGGATAAATAGCCTGTTTTACACAGGCTCATTGCCTTCTTTCTAATCCAGCAAATGGACAGTGGTCCACAGAGGGCCCCAATCCTTAGGGAACAGTTGGAAAGACTGGGTCCACTGAGGCCCCATAAGACTGGATGCTTGTTCTGAGCTGAAGCTGAGATGAATAGGTAACCACAAGGAAACCCTGCGGGTGGGATGTTGAAGGACTGCTCCTGACAGAGCCCATGTTAGTGCTGTGTGATCTCTGGTAAACTGTATTAGCATGTGTGTAGATTCTTTCATTGTAATATGTTTTTTCTGTAGTCCTTCTACCTTAAGAACAAAATAGGCTCACATGGTAAATATAAATATGGGCAGTCCCACAGTTAACCATCCCTTAATAGACAGCAAGCAGGCCTCCTTGGGCAGCCTGCCTCTGCTGGGAATAACACAGTGATGGCAGGAAACTGTTCAGCCTGGCAATCTCCAGGTCCGAAAGGAAAGAGAACTGTGTCTCCACCCCAGAGGGGTGACGGAAGCCTGAGATTAGATGCCTTTGTTTGACCATACAGGTGCAGCTTTCCTGAACTCTGACAGCAGCATGATGGATTTTTGGTTAGAAAACCTGCAAGATTGGTAGATGAGCATGTGCAGTTGTTTCTAATTCTGGATGGTCTTGCCTCTGCATGCAGTAGGGTGTCCAGATAGCAAGTGTGAAAAATCGGGATGGGGGTGGGAGGTAATAGGAGCCTATATAAGAAAAAGACCCAAAAATCGTGACTGTCCCTATAAATCGGGACATCTGGTCACCCTAGCATGCAGTGGGATTTCTACTGTCTCTAAGGAATAGGAAGGCATGCTCCATTAGCTCTATTCACTCTGCCCTCTGTGCTTATTGGCTACATATGCTTGATGTCTGTGCTCATTTGCTGCCCTGTGCTGCATGATGCAGAGGAGAGCAACAGCTTCTAGACTGCTGGAGAAATGATCTCATAACCCAAAGTTCCAGCTCAGGGTCTCCTTAACTCAATTTAGAGACAAGTTTTTCTTCTCACTTCTTTCCTTATATCACTAGCCATTTTCTTAGCTGTGTATATGTGTGTGTGTGGTTTTTTAAGGGCCCATGTTGCAGAGGAGACAATAGCTGGGACTATCCCCTGCCCCTTCCTGTTTTTTGGAGGAAGGTGCATGTATAATTGTTAGGGGGTAGATCTGACTCACTTTTTTGGGGGGTAGTACCAGGTTGGTTGGTTTACCCATTGTTATTTTAGTGGTACCCAGGCTAGTTAGATGGCTTGGATGTTTCTATATCCTCTCAGCTGTAGTTATAAACACAGACCTAATTACATCCAGTTCCAATTCAGTTATTTGTTTTCAATAGCAGCTACTTTGGCACAGTGCCTCATCCAACAGATGGTTTCATTTGTTTCTAATCTCATGAGCCAACCAAAGTCAGCAGTGGTGCTGTATTTCTTTCACAGTCATATCTGTGTTCAATCAGCCGTGCTGTCAGGCTTAATAGCATTGCTTTGAAAAGAAAGTCTTCTCCTTTTTTAAACTGTCCAAATCTACAAAGATATAGTTTTATTCAGTAACTTTCAACTACTGTCAGGCATTCAAAATGCAGATTAGAGACACGTTCCATCCCCGATAACAATGGTGGTTTAGCCTCAGTCCCAAGGAAACAACCTGTGCCACCTACTTTATTTAAAGAAGCATCTTGGCTGGGCATGGAAGTGTTACATGTAGAAGATAAAGCCATACAAATATTTTGATAGTTCCATTGTGGACCACAGTATGTTAGAGTCCTGCTGTAGAGAAAAGCTTTCACATCCAGCGTGTGAGTCTCAAACTGGCAGAAGATGCTATAATAAGCAATATTGGGGGGAAAAATGGAAAAATTCAACTTGCTAAACTTTCCCTTTCCAAAACCAGAAGGAATGAGCATTTTAAAATTGTATTGGAGGTTGGAGAGGTAATCAAGTGATTCCATTAAGTGAATTATGGACCCTTATTGGAGAAATAGGGAGGAAGCTCAATAGACTCTTCAATCTATAAATTTACACAAAAATACCAGAAAATGGTAGCACCAAATGATATAGTTTTAGAATCCTAGAAATGTACAATCTGTTTTTTCATGCAGGCCCCCTTTCAAATTTGCACATAATTATATTACTACTCTGCATTTTTGGGGCCCATGTCTACTCTTACTGCAGCCAATGGCAAAACTCCCTTTGGCTTCAGTGGGATCAGAATTAGGCTCCTGTATATTGCAAATAACTGCAATACTTTTCTTTGCTCAGAAGTAAATCTACTCCTTGGCCATGAGGTTGCTAGGGGGAATTGAGATATAAATGTTTGTCTAAGTCGTTAATTTTCAGAGTATGTTAAATGATTCACTTAAAACCTTAGAAATTCAACATCTGTTCTCAAATATATCTTATTTCCTTCATTTCCCAGATACTATACTTTCTATATTATAATGTGGAATGTAAATAGCAGAGTATTTTATCTCAGTGTTAGAATATTTGATTTCTATTAAAATTTTTCCTGTCTCCATTTTTTTAAAAGGTACTTGGGGTCCGGTGCATCTTCCAAGAGTGGTATGGCCCTCATGGAGGTTGACTTACTTAGTGGCTTTTCTGTATCACCAGAATTCATTTTATTAGATGATCCAGTTAAGAAGGTGGAAAAGGATAATGGGAAAGTCAACCTATACTTAGACTCTGTAAGTTGAAAAAACCAAGAAAATACATTTGTAATGGCAGGTGCTAAACTCAACTCACCAGTTATTTGAGTTAAATTCAGAAGGACACCTTTATAAAAATCATAATTACATCCTTTGGGGAGTCAGTAAGGCTAAACCATTTCTCACAATACTGTTGTCAATGGGACTGCATGTATAGGTAAAGACTATTTAAATCAGTATGGGTTTGCTGGATTGAGCCTTAGTAAACTGTTTGCTTACTTAAATGGTCTGTGATTTGGCTAAATTTCCACTAAAGAGATCAGTTTAATGACCTAAATTCAAACTCTGGTCTTCAGAGGTGAATTTTTAGAACATTAGCCAACCATCTAGTCCCCATCCTGCCCCTCACAAAATCCTATCTAGAATTCTCTGAATGTTTTTTTTGTATTTTTCTAGCTAAATGAAACACAGGTTTGTGTGGATATTCCTGCTGTGAGAGACTTCAAAGTAGCAAATACTCAAAGCGCCTCCGTGACTATAGTGGATTACTATGAACCCAGTAAGTGTCAGTCATTCTTGATAGATCACTGTGATTCACAAGCTAAAATATGCAATTATTGTATTCATGAAAGCAGAGATGTGAAGATCAAGAAAAAGCCACTTGATAAATGCCATAGGTTACTGTCCAGTAACCTGCAAAATGCGTCAAGGGTTATAATGAATTACTGTTCTCTCTTTTAGTCTTAATGGCGCAGTTCTCAGATGGTGTAGATCAGCATAACTCTTATTGAAGCCAATTTATACCAGCTGAAAATCTGGCCTAGTGTGTTTCCAAAACTACCAGTTACCAAGTTAATGTTATCTTTCAGGTGGCCCTTCCATCTGTTTCTTATTTAAGGTCAGAGTTCTTTAGAGGGGAGAGTGCCAATATTTTGATTACAATAGTTATGTAAAAGATGTACATGCAGAAATATTTCCCAGGTTCTGTTTTTCGTGTGGCATGTGTTTTGAAGAAATTCAGCAATGTATGAAACTCTTGGGTAAAGTTGGAGGCAGTGGGGAATCATTGGGGGTGGGAAGAGGGAGGGGGACGGGGAGAAGAGGTTAAGATAGGCCAGAGAACATGGCAGAGGGCTGGGTCCTCCTATTACAATTAATAAAGATTTGGGTTTGTTTTGAGGAATGGGTGAAAAGGTTGAGCCAGTTATTGTATCCAGTTTTTATTGTCTATCCCTTAGTAGACACATAGGAAATCCAAATACTCCATGGTAGAGCAATGCATAAATAAATTGTAGACTTATACAAATGTAGGGCTGAATGACAACTCAACAGGATGTCAAGGCTTCTTGCCCACCCATGCTGGGGAAGGATTATGTATGTCTAGACCATCCCTGACAGGTGTTTGTCTAACCTGTTCTTAAACCCCTGCAATAACAGTGATTCCAAAACCTCTCTAGGTAACCTGTTTCAGTGCTTAACTATCCTTACAGTTAGAATGTTTTCCGTAATATCTAACCTAAATCTCCTTTGCTGCAAACTAAGCTGATAACTTCTTTTTCTATGCTTAGTGAACATGGAGAATTGATTACCATTCTCTTTATAACAACCTTATACATATTTGAATTCTGTTATGTCCATCTCAGCTTTCTCTTCCACAGAGTAAACATGCCCAATTCCTTGAACCTTTCTTCACAGATCAGATTTTCGAAAACTGTTTTTTGTTGCTTCCTCTGGACTCCAGTTTGTTCACATCTTTTTTAAAGTGTGGTGCCCCAAACTGGACACAGTATTCCAGCTGATGACTCACCAATGCTCAGTGGAACAATTACCTTCTGTGTCTTCAGATGCCACTCTTGTTAATATGTCCCAGAATAACATTAGCTTTTTTTGCCACATCATCACATAGTTGACACATATTCAATTTGTGATCCACTATCACATCCCTATCCTTTTCAGCAGTACTGCTTCCTAGCCAGTTATTCCTCATTTTATGTTTGTGCGTTTGATTGTCCTTCCTAAGTGCAATACTTTGCACTTGTATTTACTGATTTCAGACCAGTTCTGCAATTTATGAAGATCATTTTGAATCCCAATCCTGTTCTTTAACATGCTTGCAATCCCTCCCATCTTGGTGTCATCTGCAGATTTCATAAGCATACTCTCCATTCTGTCCTCCAGGTTGTTAATGGAAATATTACAGACCAGTGCCCTGCAAGACCCTATTTGATATGACTGACCAGTTTGACAGCATAGCACTGATAATTGCTCTTTGAATATGTCCTTTGAGCCAGCTGTGTGCCCACCTTATATTGATGTCATCTACACTGTATTTTCCTAGGTTACTTGTATGAATGTCATGTGGGACTATGTCAAAAACCTTGACAAAACCCAAATGTATCATGTCTACTGCTGCCCTCCTATGTGGTAACCCTGTCAAAGAAGGAAATTAGGTTGGTTTGCCATGCTTTGTTCTTGACAAATCCACGTTGGCTATTACTTCGCTTATTATCCTCTAGTCTAGGTTTGAACACACTGTTTAACAAAGCATCACTTAGAGGCGTAAAAAGTGACGGTGTAATGTGCAATTACATCTTGTGCTGGTTTATACTGTAGTTTTTATATAACACAAATACTCCATAGTTGTAACCCTAAATAAAGAAAAAGATTGCTTCACATATTATTTTACAAGCAGGCCATTTTGAGTGCTATGTAGGATAGCTAATATAAATCAGTGAAGCAGAAATTTTGCCCATGCATGTAATTACAATCAAAGTAATATTGTCCACAGTGTTCATTAATCAAGTATCTTAGGCAGTGCAATGGCCTCTGTGCCCGGACTCTGGCAAGGGGTTTTGTGAATCTTTCCCCCTGCTGTGTTAATAATCAGTGATCTGGAATTTTCTGTCATCACCCACAGTTGCTGAGAGAAAAAAGTTGGATGTGCATGTTGGTTGTAAGGGTATGAGCAGAACCTTGTCTAATCTGATTAACTGTCTCTATGCCAGGGCTCTGATGAGGAGTTTGGAGAGCTCTTATCTCCTGGCTGTGTCAAGCAGTGTTTTATCTACAGCTGGCCATGAAACTACATTTCCTTTCTGCAAAATTTTTTTTGAGGCTTTGGAAAAATTTCCATCCTGAATCAGGATGAAAAGACAAAACCTTGACATTTTCTGCAAACTTGAAATCCTGCAGCATTTCATTTCAGAATTACTGAAATGGTTCCACAGCAGGTACAGTTTGCTGTCTTCAAAACAAAATGTGCACCTTGGGCTCCCCGGGAGCCTGTGAGACCTGGCTCTGATGGGCTGCAAAGGAGCCTGGGAACCCTGGTTCCCAAGCTCCCCATCACATGGGTTGCAGCCTGGCAGCCCAGCAGGAGAGCTGCCAAGGAGCCAGAGCGCTTGGGAGCTGGGGTCCTGGGGCTTTGAGGCTCCTGCTTGTGAGCTCAGTGGCCTGCTAGGTGGGTTGCCTCGGAATCAACACATTCTGGGAGAATGTGTCAATGTTGATAAATTGGCACTTTCCAATGGAAAAATATTCATTCAGAAGATGTGCAGTCAACCCTAGTTTTCTCAGTGACTGTAGATACCTGAACATGTGCAATTCAAACTACCTTTTTGTAAGTGTTCATGCAAGTATGTTGCAAAAACTTCAGGGATGGCAGATAGTGAACATAAAAAGGGGCAAAGATTCATGTCTAATTTTTGCAGTATTTGCCCCAGTCTGCATTAGTGTTTGGTTGTATCCTTTCAAAAATATTTTCTCTATGACATTAAATAATCTTTTTGCTGTTATTGTTTGTAGCTGCAATATACAGCTGCAAGTCATTATTTTTTTCTGAAGCATTGGCCAACTGCTGGTGATGGATTTGAATTAAAAGCATTGTTTTCCTCTTGAATTCTAGATTCCACTAGAAGTCATAGCATTTCAGTGGCTTGGTTCGTCCCAAGTATTTATTTTAAGAAACATGAACAAAATATCTCAAACGGTTGTGAAAATGTAGACTAAATGTTTGTTTGTTTGACAATGATTTCCATTAAGATCAGAAACTGATGTTTACTAACCTCTTTGAACAGGGAGAAGAGCAGTGAGAAGCTACAATTCAGAAGTGATGCAAGGCTTGTCATCTTGCGTCTTCTGTGAAAATGACTGCAGTCTTTGCAAAAGAGACACAGACTCCAGTGATGGCTCTCCAGGATTGCACCAGCACTTTTCAGCGATTTCCCTGTTCTGCTTCTTGTTTGTAATCCAGACAGGTTTGCTGCAGAGTTTGATGGTGTAAGAAGACACATTTATGTAGCAGTTCTGAGATTTCCATAAATCACCCAAGAAAGTTTTATATTAATAAGGGCTGAAACATCACCCGGAGATATCCGAGACTAGCCTCCCATTGTGTTCAGTAGAAGCAGGATTGGGCCTATAGGCTAACTCGTTGGGTCAGAAAAATTTTGTGTATTTCTACTGGACAAATTTAACAACTTCTTAAATGCTTTTTTCATGCTATAGTTATTTACATTTTCTAAAGAAATACAGAATTAGATTAAGTGAGAAAACAATTAAGACTAATTTTCTATTTTCCAAAGGTTCTTTTTCTCCTTTCAGCCTTATTTTTGTTTTGCTTATGGTTTATGGATGGGTATTAAAAATTAAGGAATAATGTTAGTTTATGGAATTATTCTGAAAAATTATCTACCTTTTTATTTGACTTTCAGTAAGTATAACTGTGGGTTTGTATCAGTACCTTGCTCAGTTCTGCTCTGCATACCTAAGGCTATTTAACATTAATACTGAACTCCATTGTACACGTTCATGATTGGACAACAGGAAAAGTAAATGGAGCTAACTTCAAAGCAGTTATGGGAGCTAGGAAGTGATGCATTCACAAGTGGATGATAATAAAAAAAATCATATCTTTTTATCGTTACAAAGAAGTGAGCTTTTGCCAGTTTGTAAGTTACATATTTTTTAAAAATAAGCTGTTCAAAGGTTTCAGAAATTTTTAATACTCTTTACATTGAAAGATGGCTTTGATTCCTACAGTGAAATTTGGCAAGCAGGGACTCTATCCCTGGGACTTTATTTCTGGATATCCTAAAAAAATAATAATAAACACAACTTCCCTCCTCATAGTGAATCATCTAGCCACTGAACTCTGGGAAAGCATTGGCCTGCTAAACCCAGGGTTGTGAATTCAATCCTTGAGGGGGCCATTTAGGGATTTGGGAATTTAGTTAGGGATTGGTCCTGCTTTGAGCAGGGGGTTGGACTAGATGACCTCCTGAGGTCCCTTCCAACCCTAATCTTCTATGATTCTAAGCGGCAAAGAAATGTGATTGATACACAGGTGCCGACTGGCAAACCTGCGGCTAGCAGCAGGAGTCCAGGATCAAAGTTGGCTTGACCCAGTTCTGGTGTCCTGGAGCCTTGTAGAAAAGCCACTCTGGAGGACCTCAGTTACAGGAAGCATTGGTGAACTGAACGGGGGGTGGGGGGGTTCAGAGCTGTGTTCCTTATGATAACGATATAGGCATCCTTAGTCGGCAGCAGCTATGCAAAGAAACATATGCTGCTGCACAGTTTTAGGATCTAATCCTGTAAACCACAATTCCTATTATTGATTGCAGGAAGGGCTTGTAGGAATAGATTAAGTGGAGTGAGTGTGTGTGTGTATGCTTGTCTTTAAATATATGAGACCATGCTTTAGTTCTTTATTAGATTGGGACTCCACTCCTTATTCCAGATTATGGACCTGCATTTAGGCCTAAACCTGCACTCCACACTCAGGTAGAATCCAGTGTGTAGTCTTTGAAAGTTCTGCCAGAGTTGGAGGATAGGATCGGGAGCTGTTTCTGCTTTTGCAATGACTGTGAGCACCTGTTTGCTGGATAGTTATGCTCCCATCCTATCCTTACTAAAATTGCCCATAGTATTGAATTTGACTGTTTTTTTAAAGCAACCAAAATGATGACAGTTACTGTAAATATAGAGCAACTGCAGTTGTGACAGAAACAGAGACACGACAAAATGTTAAAGTTACTGCTATTATTTGCCCTTCATACACACTCCTGTGTATTGTCTCTGTGTGTATAATTAATTAACAAAGTCATTCTGCCTTTCTTGAGTATTGTTTTGATCCAGCTTTGCTATTGCTTGAAATGTATATTTTTGTAATATTTTTTAAAGAAAAGAGATTAGTTCAGAGCCACGTTGTGTAGAGGGATATAAGGACTTTATGCACAGGGTATTGCCTGCTGAGAGTTTTTCTTTTCTTTTTTTAAAATAAAAATGTAGCTTAGGTATATTCAAAAATTGCCTAAAGCATGTGTATGTGTGTATCTAGATATATCTAGAAATATATATAGAGAGTTAACTTTTTAATCTTTTTTCATAAATGTGGGGTCTCATTTTGGGTCTGATCGCATGCCCATTGTAGTCAGGGTGTGCCTTCCCATTGATTTTGATGTGTATTGTGTCTGGCTCACTGAGTAGTTGAACAGTATTTTACTCAGAGCTGGATTGTGTCTCACTTGTCTCTTACCTATTAAAATCAGTGAGGCTCCTTCTGAATACAATACCATGCTCCTGGATAAAGGTCTGGAATCTGCCCCTCTGGGAGTAGTTCCATTGGTTTAGTGGGGCCCAAAATTAAAAGGAAACCAAGACCCCACTATAGATATCCTTCCTCCTCTCATGCCTACCAAGTCCAGTTTATCAGTGAGTTCTTTGGTCCCATGTATAGAGCCCAGGCAGTCACAAATAACGTATGCTGTGGAAGTTATTTTTTCACTTTGTATCAGAAGATACTGACTTGTTGGTGAACTTTGAGAACACTTCTTCTTTCACCTCTGGTTCTGGTGGACAGCCATCAGGACTGTTGACAGATCATATTCCTCGGATTTATTCTAAATTTCCAGAACACAAGAGGCTACTTTTGGCTTGTACTGTACATAACGCTGTCAAGAAGGAAATTGATATGTGGTTAGTATTATGAGAAAGAGGCTTGTTTTCCAGTGGAAATGCACTGGAGATGAACTACTACTTTCTATCAGTAGATGGTGGGGAAAAAAATCCCTGAATTTTTTGCAGATAATCATAACTTCCCAAATACTGCCCAGAAACACAGGTTCAGATTGCTTTTGTCTAACTTTTGTGCAGCATAGCTTGGATTAGTGTTCACTTCACTTTGTTTTCTCAGAAACAATGCACATTTTAAACAGTTCTTGGCTGTCTAATGAACAACACTAAGAAGCATCAGTCATGCTGCATTCTGTCATGAAAAGTGCATGATCAGTGGACAGTCCTTTTTTATGTACAGCAGGGACATCATTAAAAAAAATCCAAAGCTGTCTCCACACTAAAGCATATTGAAGGGGGCATAACCATGCATAGCATGAGAGAGATCTAGCTGAAAGGTACAATTTTGAAAAGTGCCTAACTACAACTGACTTCCAATGGGACTTGCTCCTGAGTGACTTATGAAAATGGAGCTTATCCGCCTCAGTCATTTTTAGACACTTTTCAAAATTCTGCTCTTGGAGCATGTTCCAAAACCCATTGACTTAAATGGATTTAAACAGGTCCAAGCACTCTGTATGTGTATACAGTGTAACTACAATACAGTGTAGAAAGAATAGTCTGTTAAGAATATGTAATATATTAATAGGTTTAATTTGCAGAATTCATAAAATGAGAGCTAAGTTTGAAAAGGGTTCACTGGCTAAAAAACTAAAATCACCAAGGTCATTGATGGCTACTTTGCTCCCTTTTCTATCTCAAACTGAGGAGAGAGGTCAAGTGCACCCTTGTTGCATTGTGTTTAATTTGGCCATCATACTAATTTATCCTTTTCTGATGTAGCCCTTACATTTTCTGTAGATACCATCTCCCTTTATACAGGGGACTGTTAATGTTTTTCTCCTGCCTGTTTTGGAACATGGTAGAAGAATAATATTGACTACAGCATTATGGAAAATTGCTATAGAATTTAAAAGAAAATAATGACCTTCTTATAATCATTTTGAAGCTATAGAATTTAATTGAGAATTATATCCTATTAAAGAATTTATATAGGATGGTCCAAAAACATATGGAAAGGATTTTACTTGCCCGTCAATTTAATTGTGTAGATTTATAATTTCTATAGAAGCCTATTGTTTTAATCCCTATTAAATTACATAGCATTTACCCATAGCCCTGATTTCAAAGTTTTCAAGGACTATATATCTCCAGTAATTTATGGATGAGAATACAACAGCAGTTATTGTCTACTTGATCCATTCTCTTGTTAGTTCCTCCCTGGGTAAAAAAGCTATTAGACTCCATATGTTTGATTTCAACAGTATTTCTTAGAGCAAATTTATTCTGAGTTTGTATGCCATTTTGCAACATCATTGCACTAATATTTTATGCAATGAAGTCTGAGAACTTTAGTGTATCTGACTATTCCAAATATCTTATTCTTTCTTGTTGTCGCTATTTGATTTCTGATGTGTAAAGTGTTAATTTGTAACTGTATTGTAGAGTACCATATATGTATAACCAGAGATGCTGAATGAAGAATTCTCTTTAGTTTTACATAATGCATTTATTTCTGTATTTCTGAGTACTTTCACAAAATCTTAATTAACAATGCTCAGATCTCATGTCAGGCATTTTTTTATGGATCAGTTTTTATTGTGGTTTGTAATATTTTAGATGAGTGATGCTAATGTAAATAAGAAACTATAAAAGCACTATAGGAACTATAAAGAGCAGCAGAGTATAGGCAGATGTACTATACTTTTCTTCACAGCTTTGTTACTACACATCAGTCCTGGTCTATTGCATCTCTACTGATTTAGGTATTGAGGCCATAGCCAATTGTTCCAGAATTCTTGTTGCTTTGAGATATGGGAAGTATCTGCTTTGATCTAGACTGAGGTCATGTGCATATTTTCACTTCTAATTAAATCATAGATTTCTAAAAGAAAATCTTTGCTTTTTTTTAACTATTGTGCAAAGACTGCGGCCAATTGGGTTTTGAAATGTATACGTTCTTCATGGTGAATGTTAAGGGATTAAATATTGTCTAGTCTATGTAAGAATTTTAAAATTGCTTTATTTTTATGCAGATACAAATTGTGATGCCCGTTGGAAATTCTATTAAAGATTACATTAATTTTTGACAAGTTGTTTGCCTAATTATTCTAACCAAAGACATTCTGGTAGGGTGACATGATTCAACAAGGATGTGATCATGCTCACACTGAAATTAGTGGGAGTGTTGCCATTGTCTTCAATAGAAACAGACCCACATGCATGGATCTAAGTGCTCATAATGAGCCTCATGAATGACACTATTTCTTTGAGTAGGTTCAGGGACTTTCCCATGTAGAGTTTATTGCAGACTGAGACTTAAGCTGGCAGCAAGGGAACACAATTCAGTCCTTACACTGTACTGCAGTGTTTTATGAAACAATAATTGAATAAATTCAGCTGAATTTTCAGATTTCCCATGCTTTAGAAAACATTTTTTTTTCATGGGGAATTACAACTACAGTCCTTAGTTTTGAAAGTAGTTAAAACTTCAGGTTGTTAAAGTTGAAATGTACTGAAGGTAAAAATCAGTGAATCCACCAGATCAGTTCAAAGCTTTCAAAAACACAGTGCTGGCAGGACCGGTGCCAGGGTTTCTCGCGCCCTAGGCGCACGGCCATTTCGCTGCCCCCCGTGCAGATCCCGCAGTTCCGGTGCAGCTGCCGCAGGCATTCCTGCGGTGGGTCCGTTGGTCTGTGGCTCTGGTGGAGCTGCTGCAGGCAGGCCTGCGGGAGGTCCACCGGAGCCGCAGGAGCAGTTGACCATCCGCAGGCATGCCTGCGGCAGGTCAGCTGGAGCCGCCTGCCGCCCCCCCAGCAAAATGCCGCCCCTTCAATAATCCAGGCGCCCTAGGCCATTGCCTAGGCTGCCTAAATGGTAGCGCCGGCCCTGAGTGCTGGTTTTAAAACAATGCCTGGAGCATTAACCGGGATAATTAACAATTTACTGAAAACATACTTACCACCAGATGGCAGTAGATGACTAGAGAAACTCAGAATATGTCAAAATTATTTCTTGCATTTTCATCCCATGTGTATAAATGTTGCAGGGCTGAAGATATTTTCATCCAGTATGAGAAAGTTAATAATAAAGTAATTAAAATATTGTGCTTAATCCTTTCCCCATGTGTTTTTTAGTTGTGTTCTTATCCTTAACACATAACTTATGCTTACCAATTTGTTTCTTATGACAGAGAGAAACATCCCCAGAGTGGGAGATGGTTTCATAGTTTTCTGTTTCCTAAAAGTATTTTTTTATCAAACCCAAGAGAACCATTGTCTTTACAGTATTTTTCTATCCTTCTAATGCCAAATGTCTGTCTTTTGAGTTCCCCCACCACTCCCGCCTAAATATTCCTCATTACTAGTACTTTGGGAAGTAAACAGTGGTAATTTTTAAGGTCAATGAGAAATTTAGCAGACAGTGATCTAAGAATTTGTGGAATGTTTATTTTCTAATAATAAAAACAGTGGATACCATATTTATGCATTAAACTGCATGTTCTGCAAATCATCTTTTTCCTGTTTTAGTTTGTGTACCCGTAATTTTGATTTTGTTCTCTGTCTGTGTTGTACTGCTTTGATCCTAGCATGAACAGAATAGTCTAATGACTACTGCAACATGTAGGACAAAGGCCTAATTGATCAGCTACAGTTTATGGGCAATGGGAGATGATCACATATAATTAAAGGCATTTGCTAATCCTATGCCATCATCACACCATTGGATTCCAACTTGTTGCCATTCTATTCAGAGCCAAAGACTAGCATTCAAAAGCTTTTCCTTGGAATACTGCCTTTGATCTTCTTGTTATCAAGCACCATGTACTGTGTGGGCACAAGAACTTAGAATGTGCAGACCTGCATTCCGTGCTACCCTTGTAAAATGGAGGAAGAGGGTGGAAGAGCTGAACTGACTTAAAGGTTGTGTCTACAGTGCAATTAAACACCTGTATCTGACCCACGTCCGCAGACTTGGGCTCGTGGGGCTGTAAAACTGCTGCTTAGATATTATAGCTGAGGTTGGAGTCTGGGCTTTCGAACCTCGTAGCAATTATTGCAGTGTAGACAAACTCTGGAGAGGCTCTCAGTATAGCTTAGACAGTCCTGAGGGATGGTATAAATTATGGCAGCCTCCCTGGATTGACCTCTGGGCCGAGGGCTGCCTGGAATCTCTACATAGCTGCATGCTGTGGCCCTGGCCCTTGACATGCCCCTACCTTGACAATGGTACAACCCTACAGTGAGCTTACCTGGGGATCTAAGGAGGCAGACTTATGGCTGTCTTCTACAGTGCCCACACTAGGGAAATCTTCCCCTTAGCCTTCAGAAACAGGAAAGTTGAGCCATGTAAACAGGCTGTATCTATCAAAGCAGCCACAATGGGCATGTTCTGATTTAATGTTTTTCTTTCCCCAATTGCTGTATGCAAGACTCACAAAATAGAGGACAAAACAGTGAAACTGATTATACACAAAAAAACTGTCAAATGCACAATTAAAGGAACTAAGAAAATAGAGTGAATTTTTCATGTATCAGAGGGGTAGCCGTGTTAGTCTGGATCTGTAAAAGCAGCAAAGAATCCTGTGGCACCTTCTAGACTAACAGACAATTTTTGAATTTTTCATAGAATCATGGAAATGCAGAGGTGGAAAGGCCCTTGAGAAATCATCAAGTCCAGCCCCGTACACTGAGGCAGGACTTTCATAAGGATGTGCTCTAATTTAACCACATGTTACTGGGTTTGATCATACCATCAAGTGAATCATAATTAATTATAGCAAATGTTATTAAATGGATATTAAACCTCATGCGCCAAATCAAGCTCTAACAGAGATCAGGAGAAAATTTAACGTGGGGGGAAGAATGTTTCTGTATCTCCCTTTGAAGCATCTGGTACTGGCCACTATCAGAGAAAATGGGCTCCATGGTTCTTTAGTCTGATCCAAAATGGCAAAGCCTATGTTTTTATACTGCAGAAATTACGGAGTGAAATTCTCTGATCTGAGTTTTGCAGAAAGTCAACATAGCTGATCATAACTATCCCTTCTGTCCATGACAATAGAGGACAGTTCTGCATGAGGAAACCCAGGAGGTTTTTTTCATCAGTCCCTCTGATTCCATGATATTTGGGTATGATTTCATTGGTCCAGGCCAGAGCCAGCATTTGATCAAACAGTGGCAATGTGGAATATATATTTATTTATATACAGAACTTGCTTTGTGTTTATGTTCATGCTTGCAATTTACATTTTGTTTCTAATTTGTATCTTGTATTTTACATACCGCATGCTGCATTTGGAATCTAGTTTTTTCCTCATTTGACTTCACTTTGTTTAATTTAACTCACCTATGAAATCTATATTGCTGATTCTTTTAGTTCCTTCCAAGTTTGACTTCAAGGATTTAATATTCTAGTTAGTTGTAGTTCTGTTATTAGTTCTATTATGCCTCATTTCACTCCTGTACCATATAACTATACCTACTTCACAGATGAGCAAGCTGAGGTAAAGAAAGATGACCCAGATAAGAGAGCGAGCGAGTGGCAGGGCCAAAATAGAGCCCCAGATGCCTTGCATCAGACTTTAACCGTTAGACTTCACTGCTTTCCATTGTAAATTGCAATTATATTTGTGAAAGGTACCCTAAAAATCTAGAGCAGATATTGCTTCTCAGCTTGGTGCTCCAGAACAAGGAGCATTGGGGCTTATGTGCCCGGCCATTGCACAGTGCAGAAATGGGGAAGGAGGGTATAAGGAGCCAGGCAGAATTAAAGTCCCTTTGAGTAGAAGGATTGCACTGGGGCTCTGACCAGCCCAGAGATGGTAAGGAGATCTTGTAGGCTTAGCCTCATCCCCTCTGGGCTGGCCAGGATTGGTGGCTGGCTGCAGAAGGGAGATGTGTGCTGCACACACTTCTAATCTCCTGTATGCATTTGAGCTATTGCCCACATTGCACCCCAGCAGGATCTGCAAGAAGGTATCGCTGCACCGTCCCCATTGCAGGCCTTTGCCTTCAAGTCATATTCTGACCCTTTGCTTTGTTTTTGTTGACGGGCTTGTGGTTTAAAATAAGTGCCTGTGGTTGCCGCAGGAGCCAACAGAAGAGCCCTGTTTTATTCTGCCAGCATGCCAGCTTTCTGCAGCCATTTTTGGTATATTTTCAACCAGCACTCTGGGTTTGTAAACAAGCCTGCATCTGTATGAGGATCAGAGTGACTAACCCTGTTTATATGTTTCTAATTCAATAATAAATCACCCTTTCTGTTTTTAAATCCGTCTGTGTTTTGCTTGTCCCCTTTCCTTTTAATGGACTTTCCAGCTCAGAAAAATACCAGTCTAATTAGAAAGATAAAAATGGAAAACAATGTATGTTTTTCCTAAGAAATATGTGTTCACCACATTGGTAAACAGGCCCTCTCTCAGCTCCCCCTCCTAGTCTATTAAAGTTAAGCATATACTTATGTGTGTCCTTGTATTGGAGGGAGTGTACTTTTGGTACTGTAAATAATAATTAGAGAGCTGCTAATCAATTTACATCTTATGAAACTGCTGTAAATAATCTCATATTTACAATTACTGGGCCCCTACTTCATGAGTTAGGACACATTACTGGCAGTATCTCTGTACCATTATGTAACACTTTTATATGATTTCACAGCCTGCTTTAAAAGTAACTCACAGCCCTAAACTGTTGGATCTGAGGCCAGTGACTGAGTACTTTGTGGAGAGCTGTGTTCATTTAAGAAAGTGTAATTCTAAATATCTATGGTTGGAATATTCAGACCAAACAATGTTTTCCTGGTGACCTATGTCACTTTTTTCCTGGAACTGAGTGTGCATCAAGGGATAGAGAATGTGATTGAATATAGGGGGCACTTGTACAGGAGAAAGCAATCCACAGGTTACTTCATATGGCAGTATATCATCAAAACTCTCAGCTATGTTTGACCAGGTTAAGTTATGTAGCATATCAATATGTATCCTTTAGGCCACAATGTTTTCTTACCATTATTAAAAACTCAATACAGCTGTCATAACCTGATTGAACACAGATATAAAATCATGTCTGGTAGCATTTTCAGGTGACCTGAAAATGGCTGATGTGATTGGGCTCACTCGAACAACATGTGTTTTCATAGACCCAAAAGCAAGGCCAGACATCTAGGCATATTGAATGTAGGCCAGCCCTTTCAGGAAGGGGACTGTATTTTGGGAAGCAGTGATTGTGGAAGAGACTTAGGTGGATAACCAACTGAGACCTGAGCCCCAGTGCAATGTGGTAGCTAAGAGAGCAAACACGATCCTTGGATGTATAAACGGGAATATCAAATAAAGTAAGGAAATGGTATTAATACTGCATTCAGCATTAGTGAAACCATTACTGGAATACTGTGTCCAGATCTGGTATCCACACTTTAAAAAGGGTGTTACCTAATATGACACAAGTCAAGAAAGAGCTACAAGAATGATTTGAAGTCTAAAAGACCGGTCTTACAGTGAGCAACTGAAGAAGCTCATTTAGCTTAGCCACAAGAGGGGTAACAGATGACTTGTTCCACACAGTCTATAAGTACTTACATGGGAAGAAGATAGAGGGCGGCTCTTCAGTCTAGTAAACAAAGGCATAACAAAAGCCAATAGCTGGAAAATTTATCTAGACAAATGAAGACTAGAAATGAGGTGCAAATAACAACATATGGCAGGCTGAGAAGGGGCATGATTGGAATCATTTTCCTCAAGATGGGTTCGTCTTGCAAAAGTTGGAGACACACTGCTGTACAATGAAGAGTTTTTAAAGTTGTCATAAACAGATAGCTAAGGGTTAACGTCTCTTTCACCTGGAAAGAAGTAATCTGAAACACCTGACCAGAGGACCAATCAGGAAACAAGACTTTTCAGGTCTGGGTGGAGGGAAGGTTGTGTCTGAGTTCTTTGTCTTGTGCCTATCTCCCTCTCGGCTATGGGAAGGATTTCTCTATTTCCTGCTTTCTAATCTTCTGTTTCCAAGTTGTGAGTACAGAGATCATAATACAATAGGGGTTATTGTTTTTTTCTTTTGTATTTACATGGTATAGTTGCTGGAATGCTTTGAATTGTATTCTTTTTGAATAAGGCTGTTTATTCATATTTCTTTTAAGCAATTGACCCTGTATTTGTCACCTTAATACAGAGAGACCATTTTTATGTATTTTTCTTTCTTTTTATATAAAGCTTTCTTTTTAAGACCTGTTGGAGTTTTTCTTTAGTGGGGAACTCCAGGGAATTGAGTCTGTGCTCACCAGGGAATTGGTGGGAGGAAGAAGTCAGGGGGAAATCTGTGTGTGTTAGATTTACTAGCCTGACTTTGCATTCCCTCTGGGTGAGGGGGAAAGAGAGATTAGCTCTCGATACTTCTGTTTTCCAAGGCTGGAAACGGGGAGGGTGGAATCCCTCTGTTTAGATTCACGGAGCTTGCTTCTGTGTGTCTCTCCAGAAACACCTGGAGGGGGGAAGGGAAAAGGTTTATTTCCCTTTGTTGTGAGACTCAAGGGATTTGGATCTTGGGGTCCCCAGGGAAGGTTTGGGGGGACCAGAGTGCCCCAAAACACTCTAATTTTTGGGTGGTGGCAGCTTTACCAGGTCCAAGCTGGTAACTAAGCTTGGAGGTTTTCATGCTAACCCCCATATTTTGGACGCTAAGGTCCAAATCTGGGACTAGGTTATGATAAAAGTAAAGTTTCATTTGTATTGCAGACACAAAACAAAACATATACTTTCAGCCTGGATGGCTTACATTTCAGAATGTGGGCAACAAAAAGCAAAGAACTCAAGGAGAACAAACAAAAGTTGTGTGTTACTAATTCAGTAACAGTGTTTCTTGCCATCTTGAACGTATTCACTTCTTGCATTTAAGGATGACACACATAGAAAACAGATTCCTAGTAACATAAATGACTGCATCGCACCCTTAAGCATGGGGGTTGTTATGGTGAGTAGGAAAGGGAGTTAGACTATGGTGTCGCAGCTTGTTATGTAAGTGTGGGGAGGATACCCAGGGCAGGTATGCCATAGAGAAGGGGTACACTGACCAGATAAATTGCTTGGCAAACGACTTAAAAAGGAGGTGTTGGTTAAAGGAGCAGAACGGGGCTAGTGGTTAGGGCTCCTATGACTGGCATGGCAGTGAGCCAATGCCCCTTCCTTATAGCCCCCCTTCAACCTTCATATGGGGGGGATGGTAAGGTCCCAGCAATGGGTTGGCTGGGGGAAATGGATGGAAAAATGCATGTGAGGAGAGGCTAGCAGAAGCTCCCTGGCTAGCTGTTGACTGAACTTGGAATTACCTGCACTCTACAGGGTTTTCTGTGCTAGTCCCAGACATCTAATAATAAAGTTGCAGCCTGATTAAAACCATCTCAAGTGTCTCCTATCCGGTACAGCCGGCAACACAAAGTTTACATTGCTAGCCTGGTTTTCAATCCTTTGGATTAGTCACATGATATAAATATAAGATATTATTATTATTATTTTATTATTTTATTATTATTATAAATGACTGATTATGCCATAATTGCCAGTGGAGCTTGATTGTGAAAATGGAAAGACTATAAATAGCTGCTATTGAGTTGAAGTGCTGCTTCCATATTACTTGGAGTTCTATTATTTTTGCATGAAAATGCAACCATAGCTCACCAACACCACGACACAGCCCTTGATTGTGCAGTGTTTTAAACTGTTACTGCACTTCTGTAGCTAAAACCCACAGGGAAACCAATCACACTACAGCAAAGCACGTACCACTATCAAGTTGCGATGACTTTGGCTGAGGAAAAATTCAGCAGAAGAAAAGGGAATTCCTCCGGATGAATCCAAATTCCAATTCAAATCTCTATTGTGAGCACAGTAGGTCCCCTCAGAAACCACTATGTCCATTGGCTTGTTTTCAATTTGTTCCCAGCTGTGGGCCTGATCTCACCCATTGGCTTTAGTGGGAACAGGAGTAGTACTGCACAGTACTTTACTTTTCACACAGTGGTTGTTGTGCTTGGCTGGAGGAGAGGACTGAAACAGCAGCTGTTGCCGTTGGTTCATTTTTAACTCTGGACATTTAAAGTACAAAGTGCAAACATGTCAAATGTTTAAAGTCTTACATGTGTTAAAAATGAAACACTATTGTTATTGCACATGATTGTTGTTCTGCAGCAGAGTGGGGTTGTGGTTAGATTTCATTACTACCGTGAGATGGCTTCCATTATGTAAACATTATTTTCCAAGTACATCAAGGTGCCATTTTCACCTTTAAAACAACATATCTATGGTATCTATTTTGCAGGTAACCTTCATTTTCAATTTTACAGAGATTTCCATACCATTCTCTTTCAAAATGCATTAAATAAAACATAGAAAACAGTGAATGGAAAGAATTTGTGATTGGAGACTCTATGTTCCCTGGACAGCTGGCTGGTCACATGGTGCTGACTTCTCTTCATTTCCATCAGTTAAATTGCATGAAAAGATAGCTTAAAATGCATAAATATTTCTACATACTATTACTGCGTACATCAGTAGTGGTGCTGTTACATATGGTCTTCAAAATCCTTTTTCTTAATGAGTGAGCCAATTTTGACTCTCAAGAAGACGTTCATGCTGCGTTGTGGTTGGTTTTGGATTATGCAAGATTTTTATCTAGACTAAGCAGCCTGGGAAGAAAGGGAGCTCTGTGAGCAGCATAAGTGCTTGTTGTCTCTCTTCTGTTCCGATCAGAGTCCAAGTTGAAGCACAATTGCTTCCTGGGAGCCTGGCATTGGTGCTGGGCTGAAATTCCTAACAGATTGACCTGCATGCTGTTTGATCATCTCATTACAGGACTGGTGTTTGGGTGTAAATGAAGGAAGGTACACATAAAAATATTCTCATACTCAACATCACTGATTTCTCTTCCACTGAGAAAGCAACTTGCAAGGCCCCGGATATCTGCTATCATTCAGCAAAAGAGGTGACACTGGTATCAGAATGAACAGTGGTGTCAGAAGAAGAGGTAGGAATATTTTTCCATATAAGCAGTTACTATAGTTGCCACAAAAATTGTTTGACCATGAATAGGAGGTGAGATGAATATTCCACAAGATAAGCACTCTGTTTAAATGGGATCCACATTAAGAAAATGTTAGTAGGACCCATCTAATGTCTCCAAAATGGGACACGTTTTGCTCTTCCATCAATCCATCCAAAAAAGTCCTTTTTGTTGCATGTTTATTAAAAAGGCTAGAACTGGGTGCATTATGCCATCTATGCTCATGACTTATTTATTTATTAGAACATAAAAACAACCATAATAGGTCAGACCAATGGTCCATCTAGCTCAGTATCCTGTCTCTAACAGTGGCCAATGCGAGATGCTTCAGAGAGAATGAACAGAACACAGCAATTTTGAGTGATTCACCCCCTGTCATCTAGTCCAATCTTCTGGTTTAGTCCAGGAAGCCTAGAGAATGGGGTTGCATCTCTAGCCATTGATGAACCTATCTTCCATTAACTTATGTAATTCTTTTTTGAACCCCGTGTACTTTTGGCCTTCACAATATCCCATGGCAATGAGTTCCACAGGTTGATGGTGTGTTGTGTACAGAAATGTTTCCTTATGTTTTTTTTAAACCTGTTGTCTATAAATTTCATTGGGTGACCCTTAGTTATTTTGTTTTGTGAACGGGTAAATAACACTTCCCTATTCACTTTCTCCACAGCATAGATAGACCTCTATCATATCCCCACTTAGTTATATCTTTTTTAAGATGAACAGGCCCCAGTCTTCTTAATCTCTCCTCTTCCAGCCACTGAACAGTGTTAGATTCCATTATGGAAGTTTTACATCTTCCTAGAAGGCATTTGGTACTAGCTCCTTTTAAGCAGTGCTCAAACTAAATCCACCATTTTTTAAAAATTGAAAATAAGGCATAAAATTCATCTGAAGAGGTAATGGATTTTATTTAGAAGACACTTCCTGATTTTGCTTCAGCGGTTCCCAGGGTGACCATCTATATATGGAGGAGTTTGATTGTAATTTTGGCAAGATGATGTATTGGGATCTTCACCCACTATCCACTGTGGTAGTAATTTCCTTCATCTATAGGACAGACAGAAATCTCCCTATCAATATTCTTCTTGATCTATGACACCTTTCTGATCTGTTACAACTTGCAGATTATATCAAATCAAATTAATTTAAGTGATAATCACTTTTAGGTCTGATGATCTTTGTTCCTTTATCACACAAATACATACATGCCTCACACCCAATCAGAATACTCATACCCTGAAAATAGGCCTATAATAGTCATTGCTATTTAGGACAGAAAGGGCATTAACCACTGAGGAGGAAAATGGAACTTTGTATATCTGGTAACCAACAAATTAAGGAAAAGGGTCTGATTTTGTTCTGATTCACAACTTTACACAAGTGGAACTTCAGTGACTTCAGAGGCAGTACTGGTGTACACTGGTGTGAAAGGAGGATCAGGTTCAGAGACACTTTTATGCAAAAGGATAGATATCTTACCAAGAAATGCTTGTTAAAAATCTAGTTAAAAGGGAAAGGATAGTAGTATGTGCACATGTGGAAGTAATGTACTGAAAAATCTCTGTGGTTTTGCATGAGGAAAAAGATGGCAGCCACCCTTAGCTCAGCGGGATAGTAATGAAGCCATAAGTTTTACAGTACATTGTGTTCTCAGGTTCAATATCAGGGGATGGCGTCACTGCCATAATAAAGATGTATTTTTAACCCGTGTGAGCTAAAATAGCAGTGAGGGTATGGCAACTTGGGTTGTCAGCTCAACCTCAGGCTTCCTTATAAACTTGAACTCAAACTGCTAACCAGCAATAAATTCTGCGTTACTTTGTTTTCACTGCTATTTTAACTTGAGTTAGCTAAAGTGGGATAGCTCAATGGCTCTCAACCTTTCCAGGCTACTGCACCCCTTTCAGAGGTCTGATTTTTCTTGCATTTCCCCAAGTTTCATCTCACTTAAAAAACACTTCCTTACAAAATCAAACATAAAAATGAAAAAAAAGGTGTCATGGCACCCTATTACTGAAAAATTGCTGACTTTCTCATTTTTACCATACAGTTGTAAAATAAATCAGTTGGAATATAAATATTGTACTTACATTTCACTGTATAAAGCAGTATAGAAAAGCCATTGTCTGTATGAAATTTTAGTTTATACTGACTTCGCTAGGGCTTTTTATGTAGCCTGTTGTAAAATGAGGCAAATATCTAGATAAGATGATGTACCTCCTGCTTGAGAACCACTGAATTAGCTAACGCCCCCCCCCCCCTTTTTTTGGCAGTGAAAACACACTCACAAAATATGTATAACTGAGATGTCATATGATTTCCAGTTTATATTTTGTAATTTGATTTCAGATATGATTTTAAATTCGCTGTAATGGTAATTATATTAAATAAGAATGTGTTGACTGACTTTTAACTGAGCGTCATTTATGATTAATGAGCCTTCCTCTTCACTTCCAGCTTAAGACTATTGTTTCTTCTAGTTTATGTTTAATTGGATTTCAGTTAAACTTGGAAAAATAAAAAGCATGATTTTTTTTATCATTAGTATGACATTAAATTATGTTAAGGGTTGACTGAACATATCAGTGAGTTGTAAAGAGTTTTGCAAGGAGTAAATATGCCATTGAAAATTTTGCTCATTCTAGTCAGAAATGGGTGCTGGATTTTTTATGAGTTTTTCTAGTGTTTTCCTGTACACAAAGAGCAACCACATGCTATCAGTCTGAATGACTTTTATTATGGGATATAGGAAACAATAAAACAAAGAAGTCCAAATGTAAGGTTCTAGAACAGAGTACAGTGTAGGCAGCTTCAGTAATATGATGCATCAACTCTGAATCACAAAATGGCACCTTTAACTTGGAGAGGTTTAGAAATTTAAAGAGGCAATACACTGAAAAAAATCATAGTTAAAAAGCTACATACATCACTCCTTTTTTCCCCATTTTCAATCTTTTTTCAGTTCATTTTAAACAGTGACATTAGTAATATAACATTACAAAAAATAGAAGTGCAGTGACATTAATAAATACACAGCACCAATGTTACACTTCATGTGTCATTTTTGTTTCCAGAGTTGCTTTGTTTCTGTTTTTCAATTCAGCAGATATCAGTTGTGTGTCCAAATTTCCTGGGTTCATCAGTTAATGAGATTCACTTTTCATATAGTACATTATTTTTCTGATTTAGTCAAAAAAGGAATTTGTTTAAGTTTTTAGGTCTAGAAAAATCAGTGTAATTCTGCACTTATCTTTCAGATTTACTTTCTTTTTGAGGTCAGTCTCAAGGTTTCTCTAGTTCTATATTGGTGACTCACCAGGACAGAGTACATACTTCTCAGCTGCTCCCCAAAGATGATGTTTTCTTCTTTTCCACTTATTGAGGAGGAAAGTGATAGCATCTACTTCACTCCTGTATATGGACCCATAGAATGAAACAGACAATAAAGTATTTTCTATCATAGTTTGCTTCTTATTTGGGAACTAATACACAATGAGTGTATCTTATGAATATTGATCTGGTAGGTGATCACATATTTGAATGTGCTTCTAAGATGTCAAAATTCCACAAATGTTATTGCCTGAATTCTCAAGCACTCTGGGAGCACCATTAAAAAATCAGTATTAGTCACAGTTAGAGTGCCACATTTCTGAAATTACTACAGTTTCCCCTAAACATACAATGGAAAATATCTATAATACTTTTGTGGTAACTGTTGGCAAATGATCAGTTTCTAATGACTTGTTCAGTATATATTGTCCCCAGTTTAAAGACAGTGAAAATGAGGCACAAAGAAGTTAAATGATTTGTACAAGATGGCACACAAATCAATATCAATTTGGGAATAAAACCCAACTCCCAATCCTGTGCTCCAGAAGAATATTTGTCTCTGTCTCACGCATATATTGTATTATCTATCAACAGTGTTGAATTTGGAAACTGATATCCAAACTGATATCCGTTCCAGGCCAATGGAGGCTGCAGGAAGTGGCGTGGTCCAAGGGATGTGCTGGCCACCACTTCTCGCAGCCCCCATTGGCCTGGAACAGCGAACTGCGGGCAGTAGGAGCTGCAATCGGCTGAATCTGTGAACGCTGCAGGTAAACAAACCATCCTGGCCCACCAGCAGATTTCCCTGATGGGCTGTGTGCCAAAGGTTCCCAATCCCTGTCATAGAAAGTATATGTCTGTTAAAAAAATAAACCCATATATCTGCAACACTCATATTAGTTTATTGGGTTTCTCATTGCATCATACATCTGGTTCTTGGAAGTTTGAGAGCTGTATGGTATATGTTTAAGCCTATAAAGATTGAAGATGTCAATGGTCTTTGCTGCAGGAACAAAACATAAAGCTATATTTAAAGGAGACATACATATCCTAAACTCCTGTGATTTGCACTGATGTAAGTGTTAAGTAACTCCTCTGAAGTCAGTGGAGTTACACCGGGGTAAAACTGGTTTAAATGAAAGACGAATCGGGCTCAGGTTCCCAAGGTAAATGAGTTCTGGTTCTTTAAATCATTATTGGACCAGATTTCCAAACTCTGGTTTGTGAAGAGTCTCACAGTATTTGAAGAATGATCTAATCATTACTGAGAAGGCCTGACGTACCAGAAATCTTATAAGAAACCCGCCTAAGGGCATGACCTGAACCAAACAGACTTTCTGAATCTTTCAATGTTCACCCATTCCTACTGAATATTTGTGTGCAATTTAAATGTGTGCAGCCTTTTTCTGAGTTATATAAACATATACCAGATGCCAGGTTATATGTAGGACCAAGGCAAATCACATCATATATTGCTGTAAAGTTCAGTTCCCCATCATGCCTTTGTTTGAATGATCTCTTGTGGCCTTGCTGGTTATATTTGTGCTGTGAGATTACAGTCTGCAGAATAGCCACTCATAGTACGGACAGACTGCACAGTGGGTATTCTTATTAGTGGCTTTCAGCTACGTGCCAAACTTTGTTATTAGTAAGCATTCTGCACTCCCGCTTTCTGTTCCTCCTCCCCAACAACTCAAGATTTTTCAAGATTTATTTTTCAAGAGTAAATCTGGAGGATTACTGTACATCTGCCCCAATATAACGATGTCCTTGGGAGCCAAACAATCTTACCGCGTTATAGGTCAAACCGCGTTATATCGAACTTGCTTTGATCCACTGGAGTGTGCAGTCCCGCCCCACCTCCTCCCCCCTGAGTACTGGTTTACACGTCATATCTGAATTTGTGTTATATCGAGTTGCATTATATCGGGGTAGAGGTGTATATACAACAATAGAAAAATAATACAGTGTATACTGTGCACAAATGACAATAATCGAACAAGCTTGTGATTGCTAAGTCACCCATTTCCAGGAAGGTGTTAAAGGAGCACTCAAGGAAGACAAGACCATTGCAAAAAAGTTAAATGAATTATTTGCATCAGTCTTCACTGCAGAGGATATGGGGGAGATACCCTCATCAGATGTATTATTTTTGGACAACAAATCTGAAGTACTGTTCCAGTCTGATCAGTCAATAGAAGAGTTTTTAGAACACATTGGTAAACTAAACTGCAATAAGTCACCAGGACCAAATGGTATTCACTCAAGAGTTCTGAAGAAACTCAAAAATGAAAGTAAAGAGCAACTAACTGCAGTATGCAACCTACCACTGAAAACAGCCTCTGAACCAGATGTCTGGAAGGTAGCTAATGAAATACTAATTTTTAAAAAGAGCTCCCGAGGCAACCCTGGCAATTACAAGCTGGTGAGTCTAAATTCAGTAGTGGGCAAATTGGCAGGAACTATAGTAAAGAACTATTAGACACATAATTAAACATGATTTGTTGGGAACAATTCAACATGATTTTTGTAAAGGGAAGCAAACCTCACCAGTCTATTAAAACTCTTTGAGGAGGTGAACAAGCATGTGAATAAGGATGATCCTGTCAACATCGTGTACTGATTGCCTTACAATTATGTTTGAAATTAACACTTTAATCTCAGATACTGCAGCCATTTCTCCTAGAGAGAGACAGAGCAAGGATAGAGTCCCTGGGCTAACACCTCCAGGTAAACCCTTTAGTTCCTGAAAGTGTTCTGGGTATCTGAAAAAGCCAGTCCATAAATCATAATGGGAAGTGAAGATACGCAGCAACTTGCTGAGGCTGTGTATAATGAGCTCCTGTTAATACCATTTCCAGACCATGCAAAAGAGAGAGGAGGTATATAATTCAGAATATTCTGTGGCTGGGTTGAACTGCATCTAAGCATCCAGACCACGCTTTCTGAGCACATCAGCATACTTACACACTGACAGCAATAGCTGTATGGAAAGCTTTGGGCCCTCTGCAAATTACCAGTAGTAATGCATATCCATATCTGTGAGGCTTTCACATCACCACAGCAGTGTGTTGTTTTTGTGTGCTACAGCTTGCAGCTGCATGGATAAACACTGACTTTACACTTGAGATTGTTCCGAGCCCACATGAGTGAAATGAAATGACAGATGGTTCTGGGTTCTGTATTCTGGCTGCAGCTCCAATGAGCTTTGATGAGTTGTGGGAACTCATCAATTACATTTTTTTTATTGTCACTGTTCTGGGATGCAGATGCCCTTGAAAGAAACATAAGCTAGAGAACATGCCAGAGGAGTTACTGCCCTGGAGCCATTTTAACCTTCTGAAAGCTGGGAAAAGTTTGATTACATACATTTTAAAAAAAACATCAGGGTTGCTTATTCATTTTAATTTTCTGTGGAAAAATAGCAAGCTGTCCACTTTGTAAGTAAAAGAGTGTCTACAAAGCCAGCTTTGGAATTTCTTTGCTTGTCCTGGGAAATATTTTAAATTGGGGCATCAAGACAGACATTTCCAAATGTGGGTGTATGAAGCAAACAGCTGGATGCATGCCACCTGATTTAGGTGTGTATACTTCAGAATTTAGAATGAAATTTTTACAGATGAGTGAGGCTCCATAGAAGCCTGACTTCAGGCCCCCTTTTCGGAAAATCCTGGAGTCAGAGAGCTATATATGTTCTGCTCCTTTGAAAGTTAGCCCACTGCTATATAGCTGCCTAAATAAGGCTTTAGTAGTCTAACTTTACGTGCTCAAGTTTGAAAAGTTTAGACAACAATCATGGCCCATACAAGAATTTAGACATAAGTTATTGATATAGGTTGGCCAGCATAAAATGAGCCCTTAAAGAATCTGGCAGCCAGATTCCAAAAGTTTTTGTCAGCTTTCTCCTGATTCCAACAAATAGCATGCTGCAAATCTATTTTTAAGCAGTGGAGCAGTGTTCTTGATTTTATCTGGCCATTACCTGGGGACAGTTGGAGTGGTTAGTTAGTTGTTTGTATGAGCTAAATATACGGGAATTTAAGCACAGCAGATAAAGGACACAGAAGGTTTCATTTATACTTGATGATGCTTGATTTCCCTTTTATGACTTACAGATGAGTAAATGAAACTGGTGTACTGTAATATTTTGTGAATGATGCAGATGATCAGGAAGAAGAGGTGTAGGTGTGGTTAGTGATTGAACATGTTGCTTCTTAGCTTTGATGTGAAATTTCACTTAGATCTATAGACCTCATGATTCCTTTTTGTTGGATCCATAATCCCTCCAGCAACAGAGTCTCAAATCCACTACACACAGGAATTTACCAAATTTTCCCCAAGTTCCTAATGATCTACCAGTTTTTCAATAATTATCCTGCAGGCAAGTGAAAACAAATGGAGATGCTTGAATTAAAAAAAAATGCTTATGAGATTCAGCTGTCCGAAAAGTCACATTGACAGGACTGTAGTATATAGTTTTGTACTTTTAAAGGCAGCTATAAATACTGTTGGTAGCTGGTAGTGGAGAGCAAGATCAGCAAGTGCTCCTAGTATTTCAATAAAACCTTCTAAAGAAGGATATTTTCAAAGACACAAACAGCAGTTTGGTCCCTCACTAACACTGGAAGTGAATGGGTATCCAATTGCCATTTGTGCCTGTGGAAATCTCTTCCAAGATGGTCTTTAGTACAGATTTTCTGAAAAGAACCATTACCTCTGCTGGACCCCACTCCTGCACCTTAGACCAGGGGTTCTCAAACTGTGAGTTGGGACCCCAAAGTGGGCTGCAGGGGTCACCAAGCTGGTGTTAGACTTGCTCTGGCTCGGGGCTGAAGCTGAAGCCAGAGCCCCACCATCTGTGGTCGAAGCCAAAGCCTGAGGGCTTCAGCCCTAGGCAGCAAGGCGCAGGCTTCGGCTTCAGCATTAGTTCCTCCTGTGCTGCTGACCCATCTGGCACTCTAGTTCCTCCTTTGATTACAGTCACTAATTGTGATACTTCTTCCCAAGTGATGCCAGCACATTCAGTATCCTCTGTCACTGTCTTCTACTGGCTTTTCCATGCCTTCCTTGCTGTCTCTTTCCTCCCTTGGGTACCCAATATAATGCTTATTTAGCATGTTTCCCATCTTTCATGCAGTGTACATGTCCAAACTACTTGAGCCTTCTTTCCTTGATGATATTTTCTAATATGTTCTGCTTTGTCACTTCCCTCGCTCTCGCACTTATTTGGTCTCTCCATGAAATGTGTAATATCTTCCTCAACCATCTGTTATGAGCAGCCTCCTATTTCTTTTTTGTTAGACACTGCCCATGGCCAAGTCTCTGCTCTATACAACATCATGCTCTGTACAATCACATGGTATAATCTGATTGTACAGAGACTTTTTAGTTTGGTGGGGAGATCTCTACTTGACCAGATGTTGTTCAATCTTCCAAAAGGGGTGATTGCTTTTCCTAATCTTATATGAATATCTTTATTGCAGCCATCTTCAAATGTGCTCACATGGCAGAACTCTTCTATCTGTTTAATTTCTTTTGCATCCACGTACACCTTTGCATATGTTATCCAGTTTCCTACCTTCAAAATCATGGTTTTCTCTTTTACTTTCTCATTTACTTTCAATCCAATTTTCACAGCATCCTGTTCTACTTCTGATGTAAGGAAAATCATTCCAGTCTATGTCATACTTAGTAAAGCAATGTCATCAGCAAAGGCAAGCTCACGTAATTCATCTCTGCTAACCCGTTTTACATCACACATGATGTCTTTTGTTGCTTCATTATCCAGTCTGTTATTAATGCAAAGAGGGCTGGTGATAACACACACTCTTGTCTAACTCCAGTCATAGAATCTCTCCACTCACTCAGGTTTGTATCTGATCTTACTGCACATCTACTTCCTTAATATGTAGGTGTAGAGTGAATGACAAATGGCAGTTGCGTGGGCTCTATCTATCTCAGGATGTGGTCCATATATTATATTATTATTATTCATTTGTATTATGATAGTACCTAAGAGCCCCCGTGAGGGACAGGATCCCCATAGTGCTAGGTGCTGTACAAACACAGAACAAAAAGATGGTCCCTACCCAAAAAAACATCCCCCCGAGCACTGCAAATTTCAGTGCTGTAAAGTGCCAGTATAGACAGTGCACAGTGCTGGGAGCTGCACTCCCAGTGCTGGAAGCTTCTCCCCTCATGGAGGTGATTTTTTTATAGCATTGGGAGAGCTGTGGAAGCACTTTAACGTAGCTAGTGAAGACTTGCACATAAGACTAGAGACACATAAGATGGATACAGACAGACTGATGGGGGAGTATAAGGAAACAATGCAATAAGTACTATGAGAAAATCAAATTATGGCTTTTGATTTCCAGTATGTACCTTTAAGGTGGGAAACTGAGTTATGAGTCCACCCAATTTGGGCTTAATTAATTTGTACCTTTATTTTTAAAATTTTAAACAAAATCATTGTTACACAGTTTCTGAACATATGTTTATGCCAGACAATAAACAGATAAGAGGGAACAGGTAGGGTTGCCAAGTTCCAGGGAAGCTCTTCTTCACTTTATGAGGGTCAGTTCAGCTTCTGTCTTTGATCGTGTCCTAGAGTCTTGTTCCTTTAGTTTCAGATCCAGTATTTCTCTGAGTTGGCCCCTTTCTTCACTAGGTTTTATACCTTTTCATATTATATATTCATTTGCTTTTTTTCCAATCAGTGTTAAGCATTGAGTGTTACGTAACCTGTATAGTCCGAATGTGCAAACTTTAATTTACATAACTTTTGCTGTCTACACTGTTTTCATGTCATTATGTCTTCATGGTACCTTTCGCCTGTTTTTACCAATATATGGATTTTTAGCACGACATTCTGTGTATTTTATTATACTAATTAACTTCCTCTTTTCTCAATCCTCCAGTACAATAACAAAATATCACTCTGTCCTGTCGGCTTTAAGTGTTATTTAAATTAGTCCATATAAGAAAAAAAGATTGGCAAGACAACACTCATGTGAGGCAATAGCTAGGCCAAAGTCTGGCACAAGTATTATCCTTTCCAAACTCATTCACTATCCGTAATTATGAACTATTAGATTAAAATAACAAAACCCTTGTTTTTAACAAACAATTCCTCATCTTTATATTTCAGTATCAAAATTCAGTATGTATGTATGCATGTATCATGTATACCAGCCTAAATTATTCATTAACCTTTATTTTTTTTATTTAAGCAGGAGAGTAATGGAGAACATCAAGACCTTTGAGGTCAACATTTCTTATTTTCTCCAAATATGAGTTTTCAGGGACGTTTTTACTCAAATTTTAGCGTCATGCTTGTAAATTATTAAAAAGCCTTGTCGGTAATTTTGCCTGTTGCATTTTTGAGATTATTTTTTAGTTTAGGGCCTTGGTATGTTCTGCAACATGTCTGTCATAAGCTCCAAGCGTACATAACAATTCAGGGCCAGATTCACCAGTGTGATGCATTCTTTTGCATCACTTCAGTGACCTAGTTTAACCAGGCAGCAAAGTGGTCAAAAACCTTTCTTAACTGCGTGTTTAAACTGGGTCTATGGCCGCTTTACATTGCTGGAGCAGTGCAAAGCAACTGGAATGAATTTGGCCCTCAGAATTTAAAAACACATAGAAGAATATTGAAATTGACTTGAGTTGGGCCCTTAAAGGATGGGAATCATCCCTCAGGAAGGAATCATCTTGGATTTAAATATGGTTTAAGTTTGTAAATGGTTGTGAGTGTTTGGTGCCAGATTGTTTGATTATTTTTAAATTCTTTTCTTCCTTTGTTGTATTACTTGTTCATGGAACTGAACTAATTCTGTAAATAAAATAATTAAATATATATTCAAAAAGGAATTTTGACCACAGGAGAAATTTCATCTTACTCATTTTTTTCTAAGGAAAATAATATACTTTTAATTTAATAACATGGTAAAAGATCTGCAGCTGTATTCATTGTGCCTTTTAATAAGCTGATTAAGTAAAATGGCTACTCTTCCATTTAGCTCTCCTCCCTTTTCAGATGACTGCTAATCCACCTTCTATGAGGAGAACTGTTCAGCAGAAAAGCAAGACACAAAACAAAGAAATGAAAGAAATTAAAAACACCCTAAAATTGTTGGCTCTGTTTCCTGTTCAGCAAATGCTGTGTGTGCAGCTCATATATAGAATGGATTACCATTAGCTTTTGGCATCATTCTGCTATGCAAAAGGTAATTCAGAAACAGACTAGGGCCAAGAGAACTATTTGGGGAAAAAGAGAGAGAGGATTCCAGGATTTAATAACATTGGAACATCTGAATCAAACCTGAATGTCATTAAAGTTTCCGAGTTTCTGTCAGTGTTGTACACTTCCTCTAGTGGTTTAATACTTGACTTTTCACAGCATTGGGAGGGATAGTAAAGCAGCTCCATTCAGAGTCAATTCTAAGGAGCTCCCAGGCACACAAGCTGCTGACTACTGTATTAATGCCAGCAGTTTTATACCTTCAGGAGATTGACTTCATTGCAAGGGTTTGGGAAACAAAGTGTGTTTTAGGGCTGGGAAAATCTTTGTGTCAGCCAACTATACTGGGAAATGTATGGGTCTGGATGAAGAGTACATCTGGTTATAGGTAAGAAAGATCTATATAAAACTGACCATTTATTCAAAACTCTGTATCCACTCCTTTTATTTTATCTGGCTGTGACCCTAAGAGCCCCTTAATCCCAATTGGTAAACGGCCCACCATACTGTAAAACATACTAAGTCTGACAGTCTGGTCACCCCTAGCAAACTGTTGTTATAATATGTATCTATAAGGTGTCCTGTAAGGTATCATTTGTAAACTGGTAACACACTAGTCCTGAAAATCATTGTCTGGGTTGGGTACAAAGAGTTATGCATGTGTGCTGGAAATATGTCCCTAAAATGTGTTTGTGAGGCAGTGAGTACACCCAGCCTGACCAAGCCTAGAGAAAGAAATATGAATTTGCCTGTCTGACTGGCTTGATTACAGGCACAGGACAATGAAAGTACAATTACAAAGGTGAACAAAGCCATTGAGCTAATAAACAGAGTAAACAACTTAGTAAGTACACTTGGGTCAGAGCCTGCACCAAAACCGACCTCTGAGAACTCCACTAGTAACCTCCCTCCAGCCTGACAGTTCACCTTTCAGTACGACCCATTGTAGTCTCCCCTTTAACCAGTTCCTTATCCACCTTTCAATTTTCATATTGATCCCCATCTTTTCCAATTTAGCTAATAATTCCCCATGTGAAACCGTATCAAATGCCTTACTGAAATCGAGGTAAATTAGATGCATTGCGTTTCCTTTGTCTAAAAAGCTTCAGCTCTCTCTCTCTTTCTCTCTCTTTCTCCACCTTTGATGCTGAGCCTGAACTTTCAAATGTAACTAGTGTTAAAAAGTTTCCATTTTGACAATATTTCACTGCATTACATTTCTTTGTTGTGTCATCATAGAGTACTCTATGACAATGATTTCATTCTGTAAAAGCTGTACATTGTTATAAAGTTAGGGAAAATATCAGAAAATGCATAAATTGTAGAACCTTTGGTTTTATTGGCTTACCCAGCTGAAGGTTGGAACTTTTAATAATAAAGTTCGGGTTTGATTAAAACATTCCAGAATCATTGAGCAGTGATCATTTTTCCTAAATGATTATCCTAGCCTGAGTTAATAAAACTCTTAAATCCAATAGTCATTCAGTTTTTGAAGCATCTTTAGGAAGTTTTGGTTGTCACTTTGGGTGGGGTGGGGGTCATCTTTAAGTGTCTCTCAACTACTCTGATGCTTCTGTGAGAAAAGAAGGACCTGGGTTATTTTTATTACGGAAGTTTTTTGAGCCCCCAGTTAAGGTCAGAGCCCCATTGTGGTAGGCATAGCAAGAGACAGTCTCTGACTTTTAGGAGACAAGACAGTCAAAGCATGGGAGATAGGGAGTATTTTGCCAATTGGGAACTAAAGGACAGAGAGGTTAAGGCCTTGTCTATCTTTGGGCTTTTGGTTTCAAACCAGGGTAAAGCTGCCTCAGTACAAGTCACTTTTAACACTGGTACAGTGCATATACACCGGGGGTTTGCACCACTGTTTAAGTGATTTGCCCAAGGTCACAGCTGGGAATTGAACTCACCTCACAGATTCACTATGCAATGTCATAACCAGAAGACCATCTTTGCTTTCAAATGTTTAGAAATACTTTTTTGCTTTAACTCAGGATTGGCCTAAGCAGAAACCCAGGCTCCAAACTTTGGATAGGTTTGACTTCAGTTCTGGATCTTAAATTTACAGCACCTCTCTAGTTTTCACCAATATTTTAAATAGTTTCTAAAGGAGTGACCCTCCCTGAGGGGAGTGAAGAGAAGCTGTCTTCTGTAATCATTGCATTAATCTTCTGGGAAAGCAAGAAAACAGATAAATGATATAATCTTCAAAATAGGGGACTTTTATGCAAGTGATTATAGAGAAATTCGATTTATCCCCATATATGGAAAGGACCATGTTCCTCCCACTTCTCTGCCAGCTGATATTGAAGAAAATTCATTATCTGATGTGGAAACAGTGTTTTGCGATGAGCACTCTGCCCCAATACATCAAAGGCCTACTCCTTTGCTTAATTTTAAACAAATGAGTAGGCTTACTGACTTCAATGAAAGATGGAGAAATAACATCATGGGGAGATTAAAATAACTGAACACAGGCCTAGAAGAACTCTTAGAACTTGGGAAAGGTGAGGAGCAGAATTCACTCTGGACAATGTGTTTCAGATCTTGGATGTGTTCAGCAGCAGTACAGTGATAAAGTGAAACCTAAGTTAGACAGTTGTCCCCTGCATATGTCCTGTCATACTGCTAGGTGCTCCTAGTTTAGGTGCCCATAGACTATTACATTAACCATGCTTATTACTGTAATGCTTAAGGACCCCCTAAGAATGGGGTCTCATTGTGCTAGGTACTGTACAAAGACAGTAGTAAATGGCCGTAGCCCCAAAGAGCTTGCAATCTAAATAGACGGGATAGACACAGAGTGGGGGGAAGAGGTATAACAAGCAGTGTGCATATGATGATGACAACAAAAGACATGTTAATTTCATAATTTTGCAGAGGGTTACATAGGAGAGGATATTATTGTTTAGTATTATTTGTATCTTCTTACTGGGTATTCTTAAAAAAAAAATCACTTGCAGGCTGAGACAAGTATGACTTGTTTGTGAATAGACCTCAATGGGAGATGGCTAATGAGGAAAAACATGCCAATAATAGTCTATCAATATGTTTCCTATAGGATCATGCTAAATATTCAGTCAGAGATGGGGACACCATCAGCCAATGGTTTGCAGTAACATTGGATAGGACAAGGGTGTATTATGTCCCCTCTATTGTTTGCACTGTTTATTGATTATGTAATGAGGAAAGAAACTCCAGAGAGCAACCAAGGGATTTTATGGACAAACAATAAATCACAATCTGATTACCTTGTTTTTGATTATGGCATTGTCCTGCTTAGTTCAACACATCACTTACTGGAAGAAAAGCCCCAGGTTTGGCAGACACCACAGAATAAGTTTGTTTGTTCATTAACAAAGGGAAGACAAAACACATAGCTATCAATGTCCTCAAAGCAACCGTAAGAGTAGGTGGAGAAATACTAGAAGTAAACCATTTTACCTACCTAGGGAGTGAGATGTGCACTGACAGTGACACCATGCTAGATGTCGAGCAATGAATATCAACAGCAGCAAATAACTTTCAAAAACTTGAAAAGATTTGGAAAAGTAGCATGATTGTCACACTACCAACCTGACTTCAAAGGGTAACATGGACATCACCTGGAAAGAGAAAAAGTGGGCAGTCTAGAGAAACCAGCTAATTCCATCAGCATGACATTCAGAAGCCTGAATAGGCCAACACAAGACCAAAATAAGTTGCACAATCTGGTGGACACCTTGTGCACCTGAGGGTGCAGGAGAATAAAGAAAAGACAATAAGATGTTTTCAAAAGTATTCAGTAAGAAGAAATGACCAATAAAGAGTGTAGCTGGTGTCTGGGCACCTAACTAGGAACAATAAACAAGTAATTGCCCCAAAGAGAAGAATGATATCACATATGCAGACTAACTATTCTGTACAAATCACATCCAGTAATTTTCTGGCTTCCTCTTTGGGACACTAGTTCCATAGCACAAAAAATGAGTTCTATAATATCAGACACCAGAGAAATATGTGAAAATTTGTGCTTCACACATATGGGAATAAACAAAATGTCTTGATAATTGCTTACATAGAAGGTCTCTGATTTTGGAGATGTCAAAATCCACCTCCTCAAAGCCCACAGTGTCAAAAGCATTGATGGTGCTCATTTGTTCTCAGGATCAGGCCCTCTGTGCCTATGTAATTAACACCAGCAAACGCCTTACCGACATAGCACCGATTCAAGTTAACGGTGCTATGCCAATTCATAGCAACTGTGGAGCTGGCCCTAGGTGTTAGCTGGTTACCACCATTAACTAGCCAAAAAAGCTTGGAAGTGGTGCTTCATGGTTACCAACAGCTTTTCTTTTGTCCTTAAAAACCTCAAGGAAATTTAATTAATAAAGATTAAGACAAGTATCAGGTTAAGATTACAAGAGCAAGCACTTTAATTCAGGTAAAATTGTAGATTCTGATGAAAGACAATTGTCAATAAGGTTACTGCAGAAGGAATCAGCTACTTGTTTGCTGGATTAGTCTTGTACCCTTATTCCCAGACAGTGAATTCCCTTGTGCTGTGGAGCAGACACCCAAGCCAATGACTCATGGATATGTTAAGATTCCTTAGTTCATGTTTCAAGGCAGGTCCTAAGGATTCAGCTAAGGAAATTTGGCTCCAGCTTGTATTTTCTTAGGCAAAGCAGAATCTCTCACTTATCCCTGCATCATTATTTATCATTTGTTAAGTGTTGACAATGCACATGACACCTGCTGTGAGGAGTTTATAGATTAAAACATAGACCTAGGCAGGATAGTATGCACTGGAAAATAAAAGCTAGTAACTCACTTCTCTTGGTCAAGGCAACCATGAAGTAATCAAGAATGTTTAAATATAATGCCAGTGGCAGCAAATATCATGCTTGAATGCCGATGTCTGTATTTCAGGCTTCTGTACACAGATTTGATTATATAAATGGTTTGTAGCTTTGAGGTACAAACCAATCTGTTAACGCTACTATGTTATGTCAGCCAACCACCCTCTTTCTTACTTTTTCTTACTGCATTTGAAATGTTTCACTACCCTCACAACAGAAAGTCTTTGCCTCACAGATTTTTTTTTCTTTAAAAAGCATCTAGCAATAAAACTTGCACAACAGATCAGCTGGTCCCAGCATGTTAAATATCAGACCGGCTGCATTTGTCTTTTAACCAAGCTACCAGTACTTCCTCCAAGGGAAGATGAAGCTAAATGCTACTGTACTTGAAGGTTTGATTCTGAAAGGTGCTAAGCAACCCCAACTGCAAGCAACATCAACTGGAGTTACAAGAACTCAGAACCTTGAAGAGTAGGACTCTTGTAGAGTAAACTTTTGATCTGTGCCACTGCAGAACAATCTAATCTATTTGCAGGCTGATTCAGTGATGTGCTGGATGTAGAAGACAGCTGTTGTGCTGCCCTCTAGGTCAATATACATGTCCATCATTTTTTCCTGTCTCCACAGTATCATGCTACCCATCTAGAGTAGCAAGATGATAAAACATTAGGTCTTCCTGAAGATGTTACAATTTTCATTCTGTAAAGGCGGTAACTTTTCTTTGCTGAATTACTGAGCAGCTAGACTAGCTTGGGTTGCCATGGAGAAAATACTGGGTTGGCATGGAACCAAAGGTTCATTTCTCTCACTTTGGCCTTTTATTACTTAAGAATTGCAGGACTAATTCCTTATATTTCCCTCATGTAAAAATTTAAAAAGCCACCAGTCAGCCAGGTAGAAGACAGCAGCAATCTGCCATGGTTAGAAAGGGAGATTTTTTTTCTTCCTTTTAGATCTCTTATTGTATTTAATATTGGAATTGCATTATAATGCACACAATAGTTAGAACCATAAATGCTGTCAACTTCCTGTCAATAAAATATTATATACAAATTGTGGAAAAGAGACATTTATAAGCTTCAGATGGAGTGAGAAATGTTGGTGTGTTGATTCCTGAGGGAGTGAAGGTTAATAAAAGGCTCTAATTCCTCCTGTGTGGAAATACATTTACTAGCTACTACGTAAGTACAACACCTTCAAGACTGAAAAGCACAAGTTTTGCCTGAGGCCACTGACCCATTTCTAACCGAGATCTTTCATTCTATGGACTTTGTCATAAACAGATAGCTAAGGGTTAATGTCTCTTTCACCTGAAGCACCTGACCAGAGGACCAATCAGGAAACCGGATTTTTTCAACTTTGGGTGGAGGGAATTGTGTCTCTGAGTCTTTGTTTTCTGGCTGCCTGCTTTCTCTGAGCTTTGGAGAAGTAGTTCTACTTTCTAGTCTTCTGTTTCTAAGTGTAAGGACAAAGAGATCAGATAGTAAGTTATATGGTTTCTTTTCTTTGGTATTTGCATGAATATAAGTGCTGGAGTGCTTTGATTTGTATTCTTTTTGAATAAGGCTGTTTATTCAATATTCTTTTAAGCAATTGACCCTGTGTTGTATCATCTTAATACAGAGAGAACATTTGTACTTATTTTTCTTTCTTTTTATATAAAGCTTTCTTTTAAGACCTGTTGGAGTTTTTCTTTACTTCAGGGAAATTGAGTCTGTACTCACCAGGGAATTGGTGGGAGGAAGAAATCAAGGGGAGATTTGTGTGTTGGATCGCTAGCCTGATTTTGCATTCCCTCTGGGGAAATAGGAAAGTACTTTTGTTTCCAGGATTGGGAACAGAGAGGGAGATTCCCTCTGTGTAGTTTCACAGAGCTTGTGTCTGTGTATCTCTCCAGGAGCACCTGGAGCGGGGAAGGGAAAAAGGATTATTTCCCTTTGTTGTGAGACTCAAGGGATTTGGGTCTTGGGGTCCCCAGGGAAGGTTTTTCAGAGGGACCAGAGTGCCCCAAAACACTCTAATTTTTTGGGTGGTGGCAGCAGGTACCAGGTCCAAGCTGGTAACTAAGCTTGGAGGTTTTTCATACTAACCCCCATATTTTGGACGCTAAGGTCCAAATCTGGGAATAAGGTTATGTCATGGTGTGCAGCTGGTGGGATATAGACAGAATCCAGAAGCCAGTAGGAATATTATATTTTTCTTTTCTCTGCTAAGGGCTTTTTAGCAGAGAGAAACGGTTGGTTTTAAAAGGGAACCAGAGAGAATTTTTTTTTTCTGCTCTCTCTCGCAGTTTGTGGCTTGCATGTTAAGGGTCTTTTGTCATGCAATAGCCCTCCCATTAGGAGGCAAGTACCGGCACTTATATGCATGCAAATAAAGTGGTTTTTCTGGTTTCCCTTCATTGAACATTAGCTAGAGAGAGAAAAAGAAAAAAGCACTGTTGCTAGGCAGACTCCAGGAGGGAACAGAGCCTGCAGTTCAGAAGATAAACACCGGAGGGCACCCCAACACAAGAAAACAGGAGCCATGACTTCTAAGGCAAAAATTGAGGCCGAAGAACAAATCAAAGAAGCTGAACACAGGCGACAACTGGAAATAAAACAAAAAGAGATGGAGATGAAAGAAAGAGAAGAACAGATCAAAGAGGCAGCCTACCAAAGAGAACAGGCAGCCTACCAAAGAGAACAGGCAGCCAAAGAGGCAGCCAAGGAGGCAGCACACAAAAGAAAACTAGAAGAAGAAGAGGTGGCCTACCGAAGGAAACAAGCAGAAGAAGAGTTGGCCCACTGCCGAGAAATGGAAAAGCACCAAAAAGAAATGGAAAAAACAACAAAAAGAAATGGAAAAAACAACAAAAAGAGAATGAAGAGAAGGAAAAACAGAGAAAACATGAACTGGAGTTGGCAAAAGCTGGGCTGCATGTGCCAGCCAACCCTAACAACCCGGCGCCCATTATTGCTCCACAGCACAGGAAATTTCCCACCTACAAGGCAGGTGATGACACCGAGGCCTTCTTGGAAAATTTTGAAAGAGCCTGTCTTGGGTACAGCATTCCCGAAGACCAGTACATGGTAGAATTGAGGTCACAGCTCAGTGGACCTTTAGCAGAGGTGGCAGCTGAAATGCCTAAGCACCAAATGAATGACTATAAACTTTTCCTAACCAAGGCCAGATACAGGATGGGGATAACCCCAGATCATGCCCGTCGGCGCTTCAGAACCCAAAAGTGGAAACCCGAGGTGTCATTTCCCAAACACGCCTACTACATTGCAAAAAACTATGAGGCCTGGCTAACAGGAAACAACATTCAAACCTTGGAAGAACTGAACCTCCTCATACAAATGGAGCAGTTCTTGGATGGTGTTCCTGAAGACATCACACGGTACATACAAGATGGAAAACCCAAGAATATCGCTGAGGCGGGGGAGATTGGAGCCAAATGGATGGAACTGGCAGAAAGCAAGAAAGCTACTGTCAAGGGGAACGATTACCCCAGGGGGCACACAGACCATAAACCCTACAACCGAGGACAGCCAAAAACCCCACATACCACCCAAGTAAAGCCACAGATACCCTACCCTTCAACCTCACCAATCTCCAGTAACTCACCTCGGCCCAGTGATCCATCAGATGGAAGGTGCTTTAAGTGTAATGAACTGGGACATATCAAGGCCAACTGTCCCAAGAACACCATGCGAGTGCAATTCATTACACCACCATCACACCAAAGATCCCCAGGCCCGGATGCCTCTCAAATACCCTTGGAGCGAAGGGAAAATTTGAGAGTGGGCGGAAAGAAGGTTACTGCATGGAGAGACACGGGGGCACAAGTGTCAGCTATCCACCAATCCTTCGTTGACCCCAAATTCATCAACCCAAAGGCCAAAGTTACAATTTACCCCTTCATGTCACAAGCTGTAGACTTGCCTACAGCTCAACTGCCTGTCCAGTACAAAGGCTGGTCAGGAATGTGGACTTTTGCAGTCTATGACAATTATCCTATCCCCATGCTACTGGGGGAAGACTTGGCCAACCAGGTGAGGCGGGCCAAGAGAGTGGGAATGGTTACACGTAGCCAAACCAGGCAAGCTTCCAGACCCATTCCTGTTCCTGAGCCGTCCACAGAGGCCCCGTCTGTGTTACCAGAGACCCAGACAGAGGTAGTGGACCCGGATTCCATGCCTACCACTGAAACAGCCACAGCATCTCCAGTCCCAGGCCCGGAACTGGAACAGCAACCAGCACCAGCAAGTGCAACTACATCTTCAAACTCAACGCCAGAGGGCGCCAGCGAGCCAAAACTGGCAGAAGCAACAGACAGCCATACCCAAAAGGCTCAGCCAGAGCCTGAAATACCCTCAGGTGCACCAGCGGAGAGCGGTTCACCAGCAACGGAAACAACCCCATCACCTACATCGCTTCCAGAGGGACCAAGCCCAAGTCCACAGTCTGAGGAAGAACTGGTGACCCCAGCCTCAAGGGAACAGTTCCAGACTGAGCAGGAAGCAGATGACAGCCTTCAGAAAGCTTGGGCGGCGGCACGGAGCACCCCACCGCCTCTCAGCTCTTCTAATCGATCCCGGTTTGTTATAGACCAAGGACTTTTATACAAGGAAATTCTTTCTGGTGGACACCGGGAAGAATGGCAGCCGCAAAAACAGTTGGTGGTTCCAACTAAGTACCGGGGGAAGCTCTTAAGCTTAGCCCATGATCATCCAAGTGGCCATGCTGGGGTGAACAGAACCAAAGACCGGTTGGGGAAGTCCTTCCACTGGGAGGGGATGGGCAAGGACGTTGCCAAGTATGTCCGGTCTTGTGAGGTATGCCAAAGAGTGGGAAAGCCTCAAGACCAGGTCAAGGCCCCTCTCCAGCCACTCCCCATAATTGAGGTCCCATTTCAGCGAGTAGCTGTGGATATTCTGGGCCCTTTCCCAAAAAAGACGCCCAGAGGAAAGCAGTACGTACTGACTTTAGTGGACTTTGCTACCCGATGGCCAGAAGCAGTCGCTCTAGGCAACACCAGGGCTAACACTGTGTGCCTGGCCCTAACAGACATCTTTGCCAGGGTAGGTTGGCCCTCTGACATCCTTACAGATTCAGGGTCTAATTTCCTGGCAGGGACCATGGAAAAACTGTGGGAAACTCATGGGGTGAATCACTTGGTTGCCACCCCGTACCACCATCAAACCAATGGCCTGGTGGAAAGGTTCAATGGAACTTTGGGGGCCATGATACGAAAATTCATCAACGAATTCTCCAATAATTGGGACCTAGTGTTGCAGCAGTTGCTGTTTGCCTACAGGGCTGTACCACATCCCAGTTTAGGGTTTTCACCATTTGAACTTGTGTATGGTCACGAGGTTAAGGGGCCATTACAGTTGGTGAAGCAGCAATGGGAAGGGTTTACGCCTTCTCCAGGAACTAACATTCTGGACTTTGTAAGCAATCTGCAAAGCACCCTCCGACACTCTTTAGCCCTTGCTAGAGAGAATCTAAAGGATGCTCAGGAAGAGCAAAAGGCCTGGTATGACAGACATGCCAGAGAACGTTCTTTCAAGGTAGGAGACCAGGTTATGGTCTTGAAGGCGCAACAGGCCCATAAGATGGAAGCATCATGGGAAGGGCCCTTCACGGTCCAAGAGCGCCTGGGAGCTGTAAACTACCTCATAGCATTTCCCAATTCCTCACTAAAGCCTAAAGTGTACCATGTTAATTCTCTCAAGCCTTTCTATTCCAGAGACTTACAGGTTTGTCAGTTTACAGTCCAGGGAGATGATGCTGAGTGGCCTGACGGTGTCTACTACGACGGGAAAAAAGACGGTGACGTGGAAGAGGTGAACCTCTCAACCACCCTGGAACGTCTGCAGCGGCAACAAATCAAGGAGCTGTGCACTAGCTTCGCCCCATTGTTCTCAGCCACCCCAGGACGGACTGAACGGGCATACCACTCCATTGATACAGGTAATGCTCACCCAATCAGAACCCCACCCTACCGAGTGTCTCCTCATGCCCAAGCTGCTATAGAACGGGAGATCCAGAACATGCTACAGATGGGTATAATCCGCTCATCTACCAGTGCATGGGCATCTCCAGTGGTTCTGGTACCCAAACCAGATGGGGAAATACGCTTTTGCGTGGACTACCATAAGCTAAATGCTGTAACTCGTCCGGACAACTATCCAATGCCACGTACCGATGAGCTATTGGAAAAGTTGGGACGTGCCCAGTTCATCTCTACAATAGACTTAACCAAGGGGTACTGGCAAGTACCGCTAGATGAACCTGCCAAGGAGAGGTCAGCATTCGTCACCCATGCGGGGGTGTATGAATTCAATGTCCTTCCTTTCGGCCTTCGAAATGCACCCGCCACCTTCCAGAGGCTGGTAGATGGTCTACTAGCTGGACTGGGAGAATTTGCAGTTGCCTACCTCGATGATGTGGCCATTTTTTCAGACTCCTGGCCCCGAACACCTACTACACCTGGAAAAGGTCTTTGAGCGCATCAGGCAGGCAGGACTAACTGTTAAGGCCAAAAAGTGTCAAATAGGCCAAAACAGAGTGACTTACCTGGGGCACCAGGTGGGTCGAGGAACCATAAACCCCCTACAGGCCAAGGTGAATGCTATCCAAAAGTGGCCTGTCCCACGGTCCAAGAAGCAGGTCCAATCCTTCTTAGGCTTGGCCGGATACTACAGGCGATTTGTACCACACTACAGCCAAATCGCTGCCCCACTGACCGACCTGACCAAAAAGACCCAGCCAAATGCAGTTAAGTGGACTGATGAGTGTCAAAAGGCCTTTACCCAACTTAAGGCAACGCTCATGTCTGACCCTGTGCTCAGGGCCCCGGACTTTGACAAGCCATTCCTAGTAACCACGGATGCATCTGAGCGTGGTATAGGAGCAGTGCTCATGCAGGAAGCAACAGATCACAACTTCCATCCTGTCGTGTTTCTCAGCAAGAAACTGTCTGAGAGGGAAAGTCACTGGTCAGTCAGTGAAAAGGAATGCTATGCCATTGTGTACGCCCTGGAAAAGCTACGCCCATATGTTTGGGGACGGCGGTTCCAACTACAAACTGACCATGCTGCACTAAAGTGGCTTCATACTGCCAAGGGGAACAACAAGAAACTTCTTCGTTGGAGTTTAGCTCTCCAAGATTTTGATTTTGAAATTCAACACATCACAGGAGCTTCTAATAAAGTTGCTGATGCACTCTCCCGTGAGAGTTTCCCAGAATTCAGTAGTTAAAAAGTGTTCTTAAAATGTAGAAGTCTGTTAGTTATATACTTAGGAGTATATGTAAAGGTGTATGTGTTGTATTAATCTGTTTATTTTCAAGTTCTAGAAGGAAATCGCCGCCAGTGAGCTTCCCCACTGTCTGCAATTTGGGGGGCGTGTCATAAACAGATAGCTAAGGGTTAATGTCTCTTTCACCTGAAGCACCTGACCAGAGGACCAATCAGGAAACCGGATTTTTTCAACTTTGGGTGGAGGGAATTGTGTCTCTGAGTCTTTGTTTTCTGGCTGCCTGCTTTCTCTGAGCTTTGGAGAAGTAGTTCTACTTTCTAGTCTTCTGTTTCTAAGTGTAAGGACAAAGAGATCAGATAGTAAGTTATATGGTTTCTTTTCTTTGGTATTTGCATGAATATAAGTGCTGGAGTGCTTTGATTTGTATTCTTTTTGAATAAGGCTGTTTATTCAATATTCTTTTAAGCAATTGACCCTGTGTTGTATCATCTTAATACAGAGAGAACATTTGTACTTATTTTTCTTTCTTTTTATATAAAGCTTTCTTTTAAGACCTGTTGGAGTTTTTCTTTACTTCAGGGAAATTGAGTCTGTACTCACCAGGGAATTGGTGGGAGGAAGAAATCAAGGGGAGATTTGTGTGTTGGATCGCTAGCCTGATTTTGCATTCCCTCTGGGGAAATAGGAAAGTACTTTTGTTTCCAGGATTGGGAACAGAGAGGGAGATTCCCTCTGTGTAGTTTCACAGAGCTTGTGTCTGTGTATCTCTCCAGGAGCACCTGGAGCGGGGAAGGGAAAAAGGATTATTTCCCTTTGTTGTGAGACTCAAGGGATTTGGGTCTTGGGGTCCCCAGGGAAGGTTTTTCAGAGGGACCAGAGTGCCCCAAAACACTCTAATTTTTTGGGTGGTGGCAGCAGGTACCAGGTCCAAGCTGGTAACTAAGCTTGGAGGTTTTTCATACTAACCCCCATATTTTGGACGCTAAGGTCCAAATCTGGGAATAAGGTTATGTCAGACTTGTAAATAATCTAAATGTAACAGACAGCTGATGAATGTTCTAAGCTCTTGTTAATATATTTCAGAATGAAAATCAGAGTCTCTCCTTCTGTGAGCCAAGGGTGGTTTCTTTGCCACCACCTCATTCCCACACTCTTCATCCACATAAAGCCAGAGTATTTAGGTTAAATTAATTTTATCCTAATGAGAGCAATTTCTCGCTCCCTTCTTTTGTAGCTATTCTCTGTGTACAGACATAACCAGAATATTATTGCCATCTACTCTCCATTGCTCCAGGAAGCATATATTTATTCCCTATAATATTTCCATATACACTGTTTCCTTCAACACTTTTGTCTTCTCAGTTCCAGTTCTCTGCCAGTCTTTTCAGTGTTTCTGTCAGTAACAACTGGGTGTATATTCTTAGTTTTGAGGAGGCCAGCACAGGATTGCTCCCTCCTATATTCCCCAGTGCTTTGTCCTGTCTGGTTTTAAATGACTAAGTATTGGGGCTTCTACCATTTCCTTTGGGAGAACATTCTGGAGTCAAACAAACGTCACGGTTCAGAAATTATGCTTCTCCTTAAAGGAATTAGTTATTAGTTACCCTACATGGTCAGAGTTATTTTTAAGAACAAATATTCTGGCCTAGCTCCAGTGTTTAGTACTTTTTTCTTTCCCTTTCTCTCTTTCCTTTCAATTTCACAATGTGGAACCTGTCTTTAAAATATTATCTGAAAAAAACACTTCTATTTATCTCCCTTGGTGTAGTTATTTAACTGGGTAAATGATATTGGAATACAGTGAATGTGAAAGATTTTATGTACAATAAAACTACTGTATTGTAATAATTTGTTTTGTCCAATATCTCCATTTTATTTTGGTCCATTTGGATATAGTTTTCACCTTTCGTTTGTCTTCCTCATTTTGTCATCTTCAAATTTGTATTTCTTGATTCATGATCTTTAGGCATAGCCAGTCTTAGCATTTTTGGGGTAGGCCTATGAAATACTTTATTTCTCCACCAACAAAAACAACTTCTGTACACTGGGATCAGACTGCAATGCACAGCTGTGGCTTTAGGATTTTGGGAAGGGTCAACAAGATGATTCTTTGTTTCTCCTCCATCCCACAGCTCAAATGATTCATTTTATATAAAGAGGAGCTGTGGATTGTTGTGTTGTCACCAACATCCTCTGCTGTAGAAGGAAAGGAGTCCAGCTAATGGTGCATAGTTGCTAATTTTGAAAAATGTTCTTCAATAATTTTCTCTCCCACATTGTTCTACTGTTTGCACCACTTATTCTAATACTTAGCAGCTATTCAGTGCTTTTCAAACATTAATCACCACAACACCCCCTGGGGCTAATGAGTGTTAACCCCACTTTACAAAGGGGGAAACAAAGCAGAAAGATCAAGGCTTAAAGGGGAGAATAAGGGCAGGACTACACTATGGGACTGAATCAACCTAAGTTACGCAACTCCAGCTACGTGAATAATGTAGCTGGAGTAGACGTAGCTTAGGTTGACTTATTGCGGTGTCTACACCGTGTTGGGTTATAGACTCATAGACTCTAGGACTGGAAGGGACCTCGAGAGGTCATCGAGTCCAGTCCCCTGCCCTCATGGCAGGACCAAATACTGTCTAGACCATCCCTAATAGACATTTATCTAACCTACTCTTAAATATCTCCAGAGATGGAGATTCCACAACTTCCCTAGGCAATCTATTCCAGTGTTTAACTACCCTGACAGTAAGGAACTTTTTCCTAATGTCCAACCTAAATCTCCCTTGCTGCAGTTTAAGCCCATTGCTTCTTGTTCTATCATTGGAGGCTAAGGTGAACAAGTTTTTTCCCTCCTCCTGATGACCTGAAGACTGCTATCATGTCCCCTCTCAGTCTTCTCTTTTCCAAACTAAACAAACCCAATTCCTTCAGCCTTCCTTCATAGGTCATGTTCTCAAGACCTTTAATCATTCTCGTTGCTCTTCTCTGGACCCTCTCCAGTTTCTCCACATCTTTCTTGAAATGCGGTGCCCAGAACTGGACACAATACTCCAGTTGAGGCCTAACCAGTGCAGAGTAAAGCGGAAGAATGACTTCTCGTGACTTGTTTACAACACACCTGTTAATGCATCCCAGAATCACATTTGCTTTTTTTGCAACAGTATCACACTGTTGACTCACATTAAGCTTGTGGTCCACTATGACCCCTAGATCTCTTTCCGCCGTACTCCTTCCTCGACAGTATCCTCCCATTCTGTATGTGTGAAACTGATTGTTCCTTCCTAAGTGGAGCACTTTGCATTTATCTTTATTGAACTTCATCCTGTTTACCTCAGACCATTTCTCCAATTTGTCCAGATCGTTTTGAATTTTGACCCTGTCCTCCAAAGCAGTTGCAATCCCTCCCAGTTTGGTATCATCCGCAAACTTAATAAGCATACTTTCTATGCCAACATCTAAATCGTTGATGAAGATATTGAACAGAACCGGTCCCAAAACAGACCCCTGCGGAACCCCACTTGTTAATGGCTCCAGCAGGATTTGGAGCCATTAATAACTACTCTTTGAATACAGTTATCCAGCCAGTTATGCACCCACCTTATAGTAGCCCCATCTAAATTGTACTTTCCTAGTTTATCTATAAGAATATCATGTGAGACCGTATCAAATGCCTTACTAAAGTCTAGGTATATCACATCCACCGCTTCTCCCTTATCCACAAGGCTCATTATCCTATCAAAGAATGCTATCAGATTAGTTTGATATGATTTGTTCTTTACAAATCCATGCTGGCTATTCCTTATCACCTTACCACCTTCCAAGTGTTTGCAGATGATTTCTTTAATTATCTGCTCCATTATCTTCCCTGGCACAGAAGTTAAACTAACTGCTCTGTAGTTTCCTGGGTTGTTTTTATTTCCCTTTTTATAGATGGGCACTATATTTGCCCCCTTCCAGTCTTCTGGAATCTCCCCTGTCTCTCATGATTTCCCAAAGATAATAGCTAGAGGCTCAGATACCTCCTCTATTAACTCCTTGAGTATTCTAGGATGCATTTCATCAGGCTCTGGTGACTTGCAGGTATCTAACTTTTCTAAGTGATTTTTTACTTGCTCTTTTTTAATTTTATCTTCTAAACCTACCCTCTTCCCGTAAGCATTCACTATATTGATTGGGTTGATGGGAGAAACTCTCCTGTTGACTTACCTTGTGCTTCTTGTTCCAGTGGAGTACTGGAGTTGATGGGAGAGTGATCTGCAGTCGATTTAGCAGGTCTAGTGAAGACCTGCTAAATCGACCCCCAGTGGATCTATCGCTGCAACATCGATCCACGGTAAGTGTAGACATACTGTAAGTTACAAATGGGCATTAGATGCCCTGCTGGCTTTCAGTGGGAGCTGTGCACCTCCTGTTGGTGCCTTTGAAATCTCTCACTAAGTTTACAGTGCTCACTCATTTTGCATGCCCAGAATTCAAGAATTCAAGACCAGAGTTTCACGGGTGCTGAGCACCTGCAGCTTTCATGGACTTCATCTAGGAGTCAGAAAGGAACTTGCGGTGGCCCCAAGACAATCCAGGCAGGCCTAGCAAGGGGCTGTGCACCGGCTTAAGGGAAAGGGACAAACTTGCCCTTAATCAGGATAAGACTGAGAAGCTGTTGACAGGTTGAGGAAAGTAACCAGAAGAGATCACAGCAATTATATCAGCCATTCTGAGAAAGGATGTTCACCTACCAGTTGCTTTACAAGTTGGCAAGTGAGGGTCTTGTTGGGTGCACAGCTGCAGTAAGATGACTAGATAGCACTAGATTGCTCATTTCTGTTTACTTTTAGTCAGCAAGTTCTGCCCTTTGTTTTTGGATGTGACTGTACTTTTCATTATCAATACCACCAGATTAGATTACTGCAAATGAGCTTTATATGGAACTGCACCTTACAGCTATTGAGAAGACACTGCAGAATGTGGCTGCATGCTTGTTAATTGAAGTGTCTTAACAGAGCATGATACAATGGTGGTTTGATGACTGTATTGGCTGCCTTTTGGTTTCTGAGTGGAGCACAGGTTGTTGGATTTGCTCCATAATGTCCTAAATAGAATCTTCCTACCTGAATGACTCTCTTTCTCTCCTGGTGCTGAATTGCTGCAGTTGCAATCAATTAAGGTGTTGGAGCTGGAGCCCTGTTGTTTTAAAAGAAACAAGGTTGCAGAAAGGGCATTTTTCATGAGAGGCCCTTGATTGTGCAACTCCCCTCCTTGCTCCAAGATAGCCCATGTGTATGGAACTTAAGGCCATGCTGTAATACCTATCTATTTTTTTCCGGCATTCGTTAGTGGGCAGGGAGTGGGAGCTTTGTTGTTCTATTTTTTCTTCACCTGTCGTGTGTGCATTTCAGTTTTACTAATTTCCATTCTTCCCAGTCTGATGCAGACTTTAAAGCTGAAACACTGATGGAAAGATTCCAACAGAACTCTAGTAGTTTTTTCCATTGAAATGGCATTTTATATTTGTAAAGATGTTTTAAATAAACATGATTATTAATAAAGATAGTCCACAAATTAAAACCATAAGACATTTTTTAAGAATGAGTAAGTACCATCCACTCCATCAAATATTTTCCCTTCTGCCTTTTTGCCTGTACTGTTCTATCTGCTTGTTTCATGTATAGCTCTAATACTTGAGTAGTACCATTTATATCTATTATGCCATTATCTGACAGTGATAATTAAAAATGCATTCTTTTCTTGGTTTAAGAATCTGAAGTTATGTAGGTTTAGCATAGCAACTAAACTGCTAATGCATTTAATGAAGTAGAAAAAATTATGAAGCCTTCATTTGAACAAGTGACTTCCTATTAATGTAGCTTTTTAAAATAAACAACTTTTGAGGTGAAATCCTATCCCCACTGCAGTCAGTGGATGTTTAGCCATTGACTTCAAAAGGGCCAGTTGTTCACCCTCAGTGAATGGGTCCAAAATCCTGACTGTGGATGCATTCAAGCAACTCCCATTAGAGCACACAGGAGTTGTACATGCCTATTTGAAGGCATAACTGGCCCAGTGTGAACATGTAATATTTACTAACACCAATAGCAGCAAGAACAGAAGCCTAATTTGCATAGATTCCAAAGCCATAAGTGACCATACTGATCATCTAATCTGACCATCTGTGTGACTCAGACCATAGAACTAGCCCAAAATAATTCCTGTTTGAACTAGGTCATATCTTTTTTTAAATGATCCAAACTTGGTTTTAAAATTACCAGTGAAGGAGAATTCATCAGAAGTGCTGAGAACCCACATCACAATTTTCCCCTTATTTATTTTGATTTATACAAACTCTGAGAAGAGAGCAGCCATCGAATGCTGAGTGCCTTTGACTAACACCAAAATATACCAAAATACAAAGGCCCATCATTCCCCCAGATCAACTCAAATATTCAGCAACAGCATAAATAAAACTGAAATGAATTCATGCCACACAACTCCAAGAGAACCCCACTACCACTAAACAGACCTATCCCATACCCGTCTCTTCACACGCAAGGAAGAAACCTGAGCCTGCAGTGAATCGCAGAGGCTAATAATTTGGACTGTTATAGACTTGGGGGGGAAATGAGTCTTGGGCCCTCATAGGGAATGCCTTATAAAGCTCTATATGGCCCAGGGCCACCCAGAGGATTCAGGGGGCCTGGGGCAAAGCAGGGGAGCAGACATTAAAAAAGGTGCCATCCGCTGCGGCGCTTGTACTCACCGGGTGGTGCTCCAAGTCTGGCGGCTGCGGATCCTTTGCTCGCTCTGCGTCTTCGGCAGCACTGAAGGACCCACCGCTGAAGTGCCGCCAAAGACCCAGAGCAAGTGAAGGGCCCACCACAGAAGTGCCGCCTAAGACCTGGAGCAAGTGAAGGGCCTGCCACCGAAGTGCCGCCTAAGACCCGGACCACCACCGGGTGAGTAGCCAGGGAAGGGATTCTCCGCCAAGGCTTGTGGGACTTGAGGCAAATTGCCCCACTTGCCCCCCTCGGTGGCCCTGATATGGCCTGGAACATACCTAACTAAGAAACTGCCTTTCTCCCCATGACATACTACCAGAGTTAGTATTAGCAGTGGTTCCTGCTCAGAAGCCCCTTTGGTACATGAAAATGGGGGAGCTTAACATTGGTCAAGAAACCAACAGGCAGCCAGTTCAGAGTGTAGAGTGCAGGTTGGGTATGTTCCAGGCGAGAAGCACTGCTGAAGAAGCAGGATGCTGAATTCTGTGTCAGCTGCAGTTGCTGAGTACATTTAGAATGGAGCTCTAAGTGAATAACATTGCACTAGCCTAATCTCCAGATGACAAAGGGACAAAGGACAGTTGTCAGATCCACATCCAAAAGAACATCCAACCTCCTAGCCATCCAAGGGGGAAAAAAGCATATTTGATTGTAGCTGTTTCTTGGTCACCTAGTAGCAGCCAGAAGTCTAACCAGACCCCTAGACCGCAAACCCAATCAACAAAGGATGGGCAAACACCTGTAATAAAAGGGCAGAAATAACTACAATAACCTTGCAACAAACCAACGTCAGCTAGTCTCAGATGGTTCACCCTCATCCATGTGCCTACACATGGAGTAATGCAACTGACAGCTCCAGCCAGGTCAGAGGAGATACAGATATGAAGAAGTTGGTCATCAGCATATTGAAGTCAGTCCACACCATGCATCCTCACTAATCTTCCCAGTGGCCCTATAAATAGTTGAAGCCATTGGGAGTTTCAGTTCTCTGCACCTCTGAAACTCAGAAAGCCTGGCTCTGTTGAAGTCAAGGGCCAAAGTCTCATTGGGCGTCTTGCATGAGAAAGGACTGCAAGAATTAATACCTAAGCTCTTGTGGGTGAACACAGCAACATAACACCTATGAAAAGCACATCCCATTCATTAATTATGAACAGCAAAGCCACAAGTGAGCAGTGTAGGTCACTCCAAATGAGTGGCAATAGAATCTTTAGCCCTTACCATAAGTAAAAAATGAGTGATCTGCAGTGGTGGTTCTGACTAGGGTGACCAGATGAGAGAGCTGGCGGCGGAGGGAAAAAACAAAAAATGAAGAGCCTCTGGAGCATAGGAAAAATTGGTGGGGACTGAGCACTCACTGGCAGCTCCATGTCTCCGCCCCCCACCAGCTCGCCTTAACTCTGCCTCCATCTCCCCTGAGCTGCCTGCATGTCCTGCTTCTCCCCTCTGCACTTGTGCTGCCATACAGCTGATTTGCGCAGCCTGGGAGGGAGAGGTGAGGAGCAGGAACGCAGTGTGCTTGGGGAAGAGGCGGGGCCATGCGGGGATTTGGGGATGGATCCGATGGGGGAGGGAGGGGCAGAGTTGGGGCGAGGGGGCATGAGCCCCCCTCCATCTGTGCACTGGAGGGCAAAATATTGGGACAATTCGCGTCCTGACCTAACATCAGTCAGGATGCGCGGAACAAACAAGTAAATATTGGGACAGTCCCAATAAAATCGGGACATCTGGTCACCCTAGTTCTGACATATGGCCTCAATGCATACAAGGGTTGCCAGTTACTTTCTGTTTGAAATCTAATGTTCTTACATTCTACTGCCCACTCAAAGCTATCTCATAAATCCAGTGTATCAAGGCTCCTTGGTAAGTAGGGCAGGGAGATGTGAGTATATAACACCTGTATTCCAGTCTCTCCCTGGCTTCCTTTTCTCTTCTAGGTGATATTTAACATAGTAATGGTGCTTTATAAAAGCCTAAATACCTTGGGACTCAGCAGTTCCTGAAACTGCCTCTCCTTCTGCAGCTGTTGCACTTGGCTGGAGCGCTTTAGCTGTCTCCAGAGTTGAACTCCAGGTGTTGGGTGCTATTCCTGGTAGACAGCTCTCTTCTTTGGAACTTGAGCCTGCTTAAGGTGTGCCTAAAGCTAGAGTTTTAGAGCATTCGGCCCCAGCACATCTGCTTAGTCTGGAATTTTAATCAACAGAGGATTTCTTTTCAATGTCAATAGGATGTAGGGATGTCAAATTTTGTGTAGCCAGATTAGCCCTTTATAATGAAGGGGCTTGTGTTTAAACATCTACATTTGACTTTGGGCTCATGGTCACCTGGCACACTGCCCATTGGTTAAATGGTACAGCTTTACAGCAACCAAGACAATCTAAAGTGATGGCTGTTACTCACCCCATTTAAAGGTCCCTATTAGCCTCTAATCTGCAAATCTTGGTATGACATTGACTTCTGCACTAAGCTCTCTTTGGAAATATGTCCTCAGAATGTTCACATTTAGCACGGTGAGAGAGGAGAGGAGCACACAGACAGTAGCCTCACTTAACCTGTGTACTACCCATCAATCAGTTTTAATAAGGCCTCTAGTGATGGCAAAATATTTTTGCTCTTGGTCTGCAGAAATAATTAGCATACCCTGCTGTTGTAGGGACAGGAGCCAAGCAGCAAAGACAATCTGTCTTTGAATACAATGAAATGCAAGCTTCCTACTCTGAAGTCTACAGTGAAATTCCAAAGATGGCAATTTAAGTGCAAATGGACTGTCTGGTGTAGCGGGTGGCCTGGAATACAGGAGAGCTTTCCAGCCTGTACTGATCACTTTCAGACATTCAATGACTATGTCCAAGAGAATGCTAGGTCTGGTACATTTTAAGGATATTTGTGAGCAAGCTTTTTAGGATCACTAGTATTTTAATTATAACATAATTACTAGCAATAATAATAGGTGCCAATTTGAACTGGTATAATACTATGCCTGGAATGAACAGAACAAATGAGTGATGTAATGAAAAACTGAGAAAATTTGAGTGTCCCCAGTGTGTGTGGGACATCACATAAAAAAACCCCTTGTCTCTCTATCATATTTACTTATATTTTCAAATAAACTTAGGACCCAGATCTTATTCACTTGTTGCCTTCCTTTCACAGAGAAAGAAATTCTACAGTTGCTCTGAGTTGGAGGCTGAGCACCTGATTGATGTCCTGATTTTATAGGGATAGTCCTGATTTTGGGGTATTTTTCTTGTATAGGCTCCTATTACTTCCCACCCCTTGTCCCGATTTTTCACACTTGTTGTCTGGTCACCCTATAAGCACCTGGTAAACCTCCTGCCTAGCTCAGCGCAACCCTTTGTTCAGTCTAACAGCTTTACCACAGCCAAATTCTCCTCAGCTACAGCGGTGTGAAGAATTGGTCCTCAATCTTTTCTTTCCTGGGTTCAAATAAATTAAGCAACAAATGCACAACAGGCATTGACAAATATCACCCTGTATGGTTTTACATTTTTATAAGAATGCCTCTTCCCCCTCACTAATTCTTGTCCACAGATCTCAGGGAAACCATGTCAGAATCTAGCTGGCAGCAACCACGTTTTCACAGTTAGCAAGTTACAGTTACAGTTAGCAAGGCTCTGATAATCCCACTGTGAACAAGGCTGTAGATTCAATACTGTAACTCAACAAGTGATATGTATGCTGAGTAGGGCTTATCGATATCAAAAGTTTTCACTGCAAGTAACAACTTCAGTGCCACCGGCATGATTGAACTTCTTACTAACCCCCTCAGATCAGATACAACAACATAACAACATACAGGACAACAACTTAATGCTCACGGCTTGTCTAAATGGCCCCACAGTTTGGATCACTGTGTGAATTTCACAGGCGTTGTCCTAGGCCAGTGGAATTCAGCCTCAAAGCCTGTCTCCAAAGTGTAATTGCACTGAATAGCTTACAGGAAATGTGAACACTAGCACATAAAGCCATTGTAGTCTCCCATGAAAAATGAGGGTTTATCCCTTGCTGTACACATTAGGCTCATGTCCAGTTTGTTTTGCTTCTTCTCTCAGATTATTGTAGTCAGGTGCAGGAGAAAGACACGGTTGACATAATTACTGAGCTCTCTGGGGTGGGCCAGCTTTAAAGCAGTCATGTAAAAAGCGCAGAGGAAGTGGCATTTGTCTCAGAAGAAACATAGGGAGTGGTTGAATCTTCCCTTTCCATCTTTTCATGTCTTGGAAAATCACTAGTGGGAAAACTGCAGCTGGAAGAGGAAGATGAAGGAAGAAAAGAACACTTTGTAAAGCAAATGCATTAATCACCCCTAGGGATGGGAATGTGCAGCTCAGAAGGGGAGAGCAAAGGGAAAAGATTACTTTAATTAGAAATGGATTTATTAAATCATGGCTCAAAGGGAGACACAGTGCCTGGGAAGGAAATGTGCAGCTGTGAGCAGGCTGGCAATAGACGCTGGGAATTTTTATTTTAATATGTTTTTCTTGGGTCTCAAAGAGAGACCCCAGTGATGAGGGGCCATTAAACAGAAAATAATAGATTTTTGGGTCTGTCACTTTAACACTACTATTGGACGACACATTGGTTAGAAAGAAAAGCCTATCTGGAGGTGGAGTGTTATGTGAGTGCAAATATGGGAGGCCCCTAGATGTTGGCACACAGGGTGATGATAACAATGGGGCAGGACCAGGACATGAGGATCCTGGTAGAATGCGGAATGCCTCAACTGCTCTGCAATTTGTGTAGAAGGAGAAGTCCTTCCTACTTGCCCCTGCATGACATAGCAGCGTACAATGGCTAACTCAGGATGTGTGCTGCTGTCCAGGACTTGGACAATAGAGTTTTACATTAACTACTGTAATTAATCTCACAAACCTGCTGAAACATGGAACTTCTCTACATTGGAAATCGCACCACGCAACAATTGATTTAATTGAACTGGTGCTAGCCATGGTTTAGCTAAGCAAAGACAAACAAAGGTTAGCACTGTCATGCATCATCAGGCAATCTCTGTTCAGAGAAGAGGTTAACTGTCATTAACTGAGCTCTCACTGAGCTTATGTACTATAATGAGACTGGTTTACAAAAGAGAAGTGGTAACAGAAAGCTATATGGTGCGGCTGTCACTAGTACAGCTGGTTGCAAAATGGAGCTTTTTCCATAGAAAAAATTGACAAAAATGAAAAAAAAAACACTTTTTGTTGAAGAAATGAAAAGAAAAAGCTGTTTGGCTTTCAACCAAAAACTGAAAAATTTGTACAAAAACTGAAAAAAAAATTCATGCTAGGGTTTATGGTTTTCTGACCAGAAAAGCAGGAAAGTAGACAATTTTCATAATTTTCTTTGTTTAGTTCAAAAACCTAATTTTCCATTGAAAAAGAGTTGAGATGGAAAATATTGGCCAGACTTCATCACTGTTTTCCCTAGGAGTATCATATCCACTAGATGTCAGCATTTTGCAATACAATGAAAAAAAGAAAACCCAGGAATTTCATCAGGAGTTTTCCAGGATGGGGATATTTCCACTTGAGCTGTCTTCTATCACAGATGCTGCCAATAACGCCTTCATTTCTATAAAATTCTTCAGCTCTAGCTTTCCAGAGTTTTTCAAAGCGATTGCAACGCATTCTATGGAATATGCCAGCCAGATATTTTTCCACTACTACATCTAGCCCCAGACTGACCTTCATTTCACCAGATCTTCAAGAACTTTTAAACAATGTCTTAATAGTATACAAGGAGGTTTTAACAAAAGCAGTTCATGGTATTACTTTTTCTCTAATCACAGAGAGAAGGAATTTACATGGGATCTTATTTAGCAGAAGCACATGCATACCTTATAAAACTGTTCTAAGATTTTGACGTACTTGGAGTGAATCTTCATTCTTTCTCAAATCAGCAGTTGAATGACAATGATATACTCTGTATGTAGTGTTGTTGTAGCTATGTTGGTCCCAGGATATTAGAGAGACAAGTGGGTGAGGTAATATCTTTTATTTGACCCACTTCTATTAGTGAGCGAAAGCTTGACTTGCTCGTCAATAGAAATTGGTCCAATAAAATATATTACCTCACCTACCTTGTCTCTCATGGTATACTCTGTGAAACAGACCATTTAAAGGGCTTATTTTGGGATGATCTTGTACTTGTCAGTGGTTTTATTTGACTTGCAGTTGCCCCCAGCAAATGCAAAAGAAACATTAGTGGGAAACGTGTGTGGAAAATTGTATTCTTGCCAGTAATTACATTTGGGACCAAATTCTCTGTTGCTGTTAATTGGCATAGCTCCATTGCTCTACCTACATACACTAGTAAAGAATGAGCCCTATTCCTCTAGCTGTCAGTGTACTTTCTGTGTGGCTAGACATGTTAATTTTTCCCCACAGTATATTTCATTTGTTTCTCACCTATGTCTGCCAGCAGCACCCTTTGTACTCAAAGCAAAATGTAGAGAGCTTTTACCATCTTGTACTGGACATTACAGAATAGATCAGTTAGGTCCCAGTTCAGCAAGGTAGTTAAGTAGATGACTAACTTTAACCTCATTATTTCAATGGGACTATTCACATGCTTTCCTTGGTGATGTAGAGCCTTAAAGTATTTTTGCGTCTAGACTCCCTTCCACATATGTATGTAACTATCTGTGACACTAATAGAAATAATGGTCTGGGGGATTTTCTGTAAGTATATGCATAAAATTTCCAGCTATCTAGGCTCCATGACAACACAAATTCATATCCCACCAAAGACAACTCAGCTCTTCTTACTTCTGAGCTACATAAGCCGAATACAAATGTTCAGTGTAGAAGGTAAGGTCCAGTCCAGTCATCATGGTCCAAGCAAGTTCCCTATAGTCAATCAAGATTCAGTCTATTCACAGAAAAGATAGTGTTAGTAGACTTCTGTCATAAACAGATAGCTAAGGGTTAATGTCTCTTTCACCTGAAGCACCTGACCAGAGGACCAATCAGGAAACTGGATTTTTTCAACTCTGGGTGGAGGGAATTTTGTGTCTGAGGTCTTTGTCTGTCTGCCTGCTTTCTCTGAGCTTTGGAGAAGTAGTTTCTGCTTTCTAATCTTTTTTTTCTAAGAGTAAGGACAAAGAGATCAGATAGTAAGTTATATGGTTTCTTTTCTTTGGTATTTGCATGAATATAAGTGCTGGAGTGCTTTGATTTGTATTCTTTTTGAATAAGGCTGTTTATTCATATTTCTTTTAAGCAATTAACCCTGTATTTTGTCACTTTAATACAGAGAGACCATTTGTATGTATTTTTCTTTCTTTTTTATATAAAGCTTTCTTTTTAAAACCTGTTAAAGTTTTCTTTACTGGGAAATTTCAGGGAATTGGTGGGAGGAAGAAATCAGGGGGAGATAGGTGTGTGTTGGATTTGCTAGCCTGATTTTGCATTCCCTCTGGGTGAAGAGGAAAGTGCTTTTGTTTCCAGGACTGGGAACGGAGAGGAGGAGTCACTCTGTTTGGATTCACAGAGCTTGTGTTGGTGTATCTCTCCAGGAGCCCCTGGAGCGGGGAAGGGAAAAAGGATTATTTCCCTTTGTTGTGAGACTCAAGGGATTTGGGTCTTGGGGTCCCCAGGGAAGGTTTTTCAGGGGGACCAGAGTGCCCCAAAACACTCTAATTTTTTGGGTGGTGGCAGCAAGTACCAGGTCCAAGCTGGTAACTAAGCTTGGAGGTTTTCATGCTAACCCCCATATTTTGGACGCTAAAGTCCAAATCTGGGACTAAAGGTATGATAACTTCAAAGATTGTTGGTAAATTTTTAGGAGATGGCATCCCTTTTCGTAGCTTCAATTTGAGAAATGAATTTTGCTTTTGAATTGCAGGTGCACATTTGAGTATTGTACCCTTAGATGCCTGACTGCAGCTTCAAACCAGGAAATCAGAGATACAGAAACTCATAGCTGAGATTTCAATTTATTTTTCAAAAGTGGAAATGCAGGCACAAATTACGTGGGTGAAAATTTGGCCTACAAAAAGAATGTTTGGACTTCAACTGCCTGAAATCACATTACAGGGAGGGCCAGTACAAATCCGTAACCATGTAAAGATATACCTTTAGTCTGCAGAGGGAATACATTTCAGGTCCTTAGATTTGTCAGACATTCTGTCATTCTTCATATTATTGAAATATCTGGAAGGTGGGCGTACAAAGGATGGGGGCACTGATTATGTGACCCCAAGGCATCAGATAACCACAGAAGCCCAAGAAATTACTATTACTGAAGCCCCAGCAAGCTACTGTGACTATTCTATGCACATTAAACAGCTTCCCTATTGTCAAGAGATTTGGTTGGCACAAAGGAGTGGTGTAAAGAGGCAGATCATACACTTTGAGCCAGTTAGTAGACTGAGCTTCTCTGTGCAGATGGCAACTCATTGACAATAACATTTTTAGAAATGAAATGCAAGGAGCCTTAGTCACAAAGCTCACTAAGATGGAGCTTAAAGCAGGCAGCAGCAATGGCTCAGAAGAAAGAACTAGCTAAATAGTTGTTGCAACTTGTGAGCGCTAATTCTAGACATATTTGTCTTTCGTTTCTGAGTCTTGCTTTGCACATAGGGTCTGTTTCACAGGTGTGCTGTGTTCCAGACGGCAGAGAGCAAAATAAATTAGATAAAACTGCCTATCGAGGTTTAACACACCATGTTCACTGGCAGGTATGATATGAGACCTTTGGTCTTCTCCGGTTATTGTAAGTTAGAACATGTTTGTATTTAAAGAGGAGGTATATTCACTTGGAAGCTGCCATAATTTAATTTGTTCTAACCTACCGCTTTCCTTCAAGCCATCAGTGTCTCCTCCCACATGGCATTTTCCCTATAATTCCAGCAGCTGGTATGTGTTTTAACCTCACAAAAAGAGGTTATTAGTTGTTTAGGGCCCATGAACATTTGACTGATGGTTTCTGTTGACTATATTTCTCAGTTCTTGAAACAGAGAATTACAATGATGAAACAATTAAAATAGTGTGTATTGTAGAGTGGGAAAAATCTACTGTATGTGTCCTATTTCTGTTGCATGATCATAACACTAGAAAACTTTTACTCCCTATGTCTGTGGGATCAGGCCTCAATGAGTTGGAAGCTTATAGCAGCTTTGGCTTCAGACGCTTCTGCTACATCTGGAAGCAAGTTTCCCTTTAGTCAGCCAGCAAGGTTAGGCTTTGGATGTGGAGTTATTTGGGATCAGACTTTCTTGACACAAGCACACTGGGTTCTTCCTTTGTCCAAGAATGTATTGCTACCATCTAAATAATTATTAATAGATTTGGCTGTGGGGTTGGGAATTAGAAAAAAATGACCTTGTTCTAGAAAACTTTTTATTATTATAATATATTATTTTCCCGCTTAATCATACATGGATTATTCATTTCCTTGGGGAAACCAGCTAGTAGACATGCTGTAAATAGAACTCCATTCTGTCTGTCGGTTTTATGATATATCGTGTTGCCCTCTTTCATGTGGACTTCCCCTTGACACGGTGGGAATGCTTGTATGCTTCAATGACCCTGAAAACTATGTCAAAAGGAGTTTTAACTCTTGGTAGGATCAGTGAATCTGGACAGGTCAAAGAGTAGGATCAGACAAAAAGCAGCCCACTGGTCCTTCAGGTTGGGGGTTGAGTGATAGGCCAACAACCTATTCTCGAAAAAGAAGGTGATGTTATAGAAACATAACAAGATAGCTGTTCTGACAAAGAGTGTGTCAACATAATGGAATGTGGCTTGGCAGGATGCAAAGATTCATCCCTGAATTATCACTGAGCTTGAGCCTGCTTAAGCTTGAAAGAACGTTTAGATCAACTTTCTAGTACGCCAAAGCATAAAGAGGAGCTGATGTTGGAAATGACTACAATATATGTATGACAGAAGATCAAACTTAAGAAAAACAAAAGTCCCGAGAGCACCAAGGAAATTGCCAGCAAAAGACTAACAGACCAGACATTATAACAGCAATTTCAAACTGAACAGAGGAACAGATTAGATCCACCACAAGAAGTCAACATTGACATGGCATGGTCCTCTCTATGTGACAGTATCCTTGATACAGCAATAACTGTAGTTGGCTTCCAGACAAGCAAACCTAAAGTTTGGATAAATGAAGGTACGTGGAACTGTGTGAAAAACAGGAAATAAGCCAAATCAAACATCAGCTCTCCAAAAACACTTCCAGAAAAAGCAGAAAAAATTAATATAAAATAAAGGACAAGCCAGAAAAAAGCAGAGTGAGAAGAGACACAGAAATACATGGATAACATCGCCAAAGAAGCTGAAGTGGCTGCTGAAAGAGATGATAGTAAAATATGTTATCAGCTCAACCAGGTTCTAACGGGTAAGTTTGCACCAGTCAAAGGATCTGTTAAGGATAAACAAGCAAAGATTTAAACAACAGAAAAAAGAACAAAGAGAGCGATGGATGGAAGCACTTTTAAGAGGTGCTAAATAGACCACCCCAAGAAAAGAATGACTTTGACAAAGGTAATAAACTCTCAAAATTTGGTTTGGTCAACATTTGAAAGTTGTACTGGCATAGCTACATTGCTCAGGGGTTTGAAAAACCACATCTCTAACTGACTAGCCATGCTGACACACTCAGCGGTGTAGATGCAGCTATGTCAGTGGAAGAGTGCTTCTGTCAATGGCTACATCTACACTACAGCTGGGGTCAAGGCTCTGAGATTGATCCATCAGCGGTCGATTTAGCGGTCTAGTGAAGACATAACTAACATTATAAGGGGAGGTCGTGTTCCTGCACCATCAGAAAAAAACCCTTCTGTTAGTGTTGACTACATCTACACTACGGGGCCATGTGGGATAGCTATGCTGGTGTAGTTTCCATAGTGGAGACATACCCTATTGTAACATCTCACATCACAAAGAAGTGAAATGTAATAAAACAGTTAAAACCTGGGAAAGCTGTAGGTGAACAAGTCACCCAGGAAATTTTGGAAGCTCGTGATGATCAGAGCATCAATTCAATCACCCAACTCTCTTCAACAAACTATGAGATAGGAGAAGCCTCCTGTGAGAAAATGGCATTGTAGTCAAAATACAAATGCAAGGTGAATTAAGTGACTGCAATAAATGGCAAATGATACGCTTCTTTCAGTGATCAGCAAAGTTTTCTGCAGTATCATCTTATAAAGAATAAAGGAAGCAGTTGATATGAAGCTAAGGGAAAAGCAGGTTGAATTTTGATCAGGAAGATTGTGTGGCATCCAGGTTTCCACCCTAAGAATAATCAAGAAATAGAGGATCTAATAGGAAAAAACACTGTTCATAAACTTCATTGATTTTAAGAAAGTATTTGACAGCCTCCAACATAATTCACTCTGGAACATTTTAAAATGTAATGATATACCAAGAAAAACAATTAACATCATCAAAGCTTTATATCAAGATGCAGCTTGCACAGAATGCAGGTGTCAGCAAACGGTTTAATGTAGACACTGGTGTCACACAAGGATGCATTCTTTCACGTTGCGGTGACTTCATTATGAGAAAAAGTGTAGTTGGATGAAAAGCAGGCATCACGTGGCTCAACAGTGCACTAAAAGTACAGTACATTTAAATTTTGCTGATAACATAGCTCTTCTAAGTGATAGTGCAACCAACATGCAAGCAAAGAATGAAAGACTGTCCAACATCAAACAAAACAGGGGTTAATAACTAGTTGTGAAAAAAAATCTACCGAGAACTCCAGCAACTCCCAACTCCAGCATTACGTTATCAGTCAAAGGAACATCATAAATGAGTCAATTCACATACTCTGGTGGTAATGTGCAAGGCACTGGAGGTATCCGGGAGGAAATAATGGCATGAACTAGAAAGGCGGAAGCTGCATTTAGAAGCTTAACATCTACAGTTTAAAGGCCAAACTACAAATCTTCAACTCATTATTTGTACCTTGGAAGATGGAAATCCACCACAGGTATAGACAGATGTCTAAATGCTTTCAAAACAAATGCCTCAGGAAAATACTAGGTATTAAATGGATAAGCAACTGCTTAGCTCCAAAATTATCCAGAAAAGAAGATGCAAATATCAGCACCCTAGAAGAGTGGGGAGGCTTGAATAATATTAGCTTGTACTTTGCCTAGCTTTAATCAGTACTTATTCATTTCTCAGTTTCCAGTGCATCAAATCCAACAAGTTTCAAATTTTGGTGGCCAAAGTTAGACTAAACTACTTCCATGAGTAATAAAATGGAGTGTGATTCCAGGTGGCTCCATTCAGTAAGCTGACGGCTTTGTGTACAGTAAATTTTCTAGATATATCTTGCTTAATACTCTGAATATAAAATGAGTTTTTGTTCTCATTTTTCATGTGTGTAACACAGTGAACAATCCAGTCCATGATTACTTAATCTGGATCAGGATTCTTGCATAAACTGCATTCCTGAGTCTTCAGTTCAGAGCCAAGTTGCTGCAGACTCTCTGTGTCCAATGTCCTAAATTAAGGAGAGCCATTGTGTTTACTGCTCTGGAATCTTGTCTCTTCTCCATTGTGAGGGATTGAGGAACTGTGAAATATGGCTATACTATGGCCCCACTGGAGTCAATGGGAATTTTCCCACTGACTTTGACGGGACTAGACTGTGTCCCTGACTGGTTGTGAAATGTATGAAACAGAAGGTCCTGAGGCCAAGTGACAGATTAAGCTTCCTCACTAGGATGCTTTAACCCTAAGAAAGAGAGCAGGTCAGTTTTCATGTCCATTCACTCTTCTTCTCTACTGAGACTGGCAGTATGGGATTGAAAGTAAGAGAAAAAGTGGTGGTTTCTGTACCTATTGGGTTTCTGGGTGGTGGTTTCTGTAGCATGGGCATTTGTCCACTAGAAACTTGGTCTAAGGCTACATCTACACTCTGAACTAGTGGTGGGATTCTCTTGCTCGTATACATGTATTCTCACTAGCTCAATGACAGCTAATGTGATTGTAAATAGGACTATAGGCATGGCAGCATGGGCAGTGAGTACGTACCCATGGGACTGAGGCGGGTTTGTTCTGAACAAGGCTAAGCTGTGCCACCACTGCCCATGCTACCTTGGCTATACCACTATTTACCCTTGCACAAGCTCTCATTGAGCTAGCATAGCGGTGCTCAAATTTTAGTAATCCAAGGACCCGCATTTTGATTTAGTCCCCGCCCCTACTCTACCTCTTCCCCCAAGACCCCATCCCACCCCACCTCTTCCTGCCCCCCATTCATTCCATCCCCCCTCCCACCATCATGCATTCTCCCCCACCCTCACTTATTTTCACCAGGCTGGAGCAGGGGGTTGGGGAGCATGACAGGGTGCAGGCTCTGGAAAGGAGTTTGGGTGTGTAGTGCGAGGTCAGGGAAGGGGCAGAAGGTTGAGGTGCAGGAGCTGGTGAGGGGTGTGTGCTCCGATCAGGCAGCGCTTACCTTGGGTGGCTCCCAAAAGCAACTAGCTTTGGGGGGAGGGATAGCTCAGTAGTTTGAGCATTGGTCTGTTACACACAGGGTTGTGAGTTCAATCCTTGAGGGGGCCACTTAGGGATCTAGGGCTGACTTAATCTAGGGGGCTGACTTAATGACCTTTCAGGGTCCCTTCCAGTTCTATGAGATAGGTCTCTCTAGCAGCAGCTCCTGATTAGGGAGTCTCTGTGCACTGCCAATACCTGCAGGCATTGCCCTCACAGTAGAGTCAGTCCTCAGGGTGGAGGCAGCCCACCCCTTCCCTGCTCTGGGGCTACAGTGATCCACTTGTGCAGGCAGGGATCCTGTGCCATTGGACTTTTCGCACCTAAAACCTCCTGATTTGGTTCAGAAGCCTTCAGGAGATAGAGGAAGGGGGATAAGTTGATCTCCCTGGAGGATCCTCAGCGGCCTGCCAAACCCAGTTTGAGAAATGCTGAGCTAGTGTGAGTATGCAAACAAAAGCTGGGAATCACACCTCTAGCTCAAGGTTTAGACATAGTCTAAAACTGACTCATTCCACGTAAGCTATTGAAAGAAGTTAATGAAAGGCTAAATTGGGCTCTTTTGATAATTAGATCCAAACAACATTAAATTTGCCCTCTCTTTGAAAAATTGTGTTTTGTGAGAATTCAGAACTATGAACTCTTAGAATTTCTGCCAGCAACAATGGCTTCTTCCTTTGAACATGATAACATTTTCACAGACTTTTTTTCAGTGATGCTTATTTGCCCTATGCATAAAGAATGCATATCACTTTCACTGAAGTTGGTGAACTATTTGAGATGAAACCACAATATTTTGCAAAACTGTGAATTGATTCTTTTTGCTGCTTTTGCCACATTTAAGGATATTATGATAGATCTTTATAATATAATTAGATTTCCATACGTTATTAAACAACTTACTTATTACTCCAGGCTGTAATACCATCTGTACTAATCACCAAGCTGCAATGTTGCAATTTTCAGCTCTCATAGACTTTAGGTTCAGAAGGTCTGTAATAGACCCCTAACCTCTGGCTGAGTTACTGAAATCCTCAAATCATGGTTTAAAGACTTCAAGTGACAGAGAATTCACCATTTACACTAGTTTAAACATGCAAGTGACATGTGTCCCATGCTACAGCGGAAGGCAAAAAACTGCCAGGTCTCTGCCGGTCTGACCTGGGGGAAAATTCCTTCCTTACCCCAAATATAGTGATCAGTTAGACCCTGAGCATGTGAGCAAGACCCACCAGCCAGACACCTGGAAAAAAATGATCTGTAGCAACTCAGAGCTCTCCCCGTCTAGTGCTCCATCTCTGGCCATTGGGGATTTTTGCTAATGGCAGTCGCTGATGGGCCACATGCCATTGTAGGCAGTCCCGTCATACCATCCGCTCCATAAACCTATCAAGCTCAGTCTTGAAGCCAGCTAGGTTTCATTGCAAGGCTGGGTGAAAGCCCAAAGATCTACAAATATAAGCAAGCAAGCAACAAACTGATTCCCTTACGCAGCTTTTACAGTGATGAAGCTGTGCTGGCCAAATGCACAAAATATACTTTTCCAAGGATTTTCCATAAAATGTTTCCTTAATGTACGGACCCCTTTCTGGTAGTTTACAGCAGCCAAACCTAACATAGAAAAGAGAACTGACTGTAAAGGTGAGAGAATTACAGAGTCTGGGAGTTTCCTTTAGGTTTAGGAATTTGTTCTTGATTTTTTGCCAGTTTCCAGGTTAACCGCAAGATAAACCGATGCATGTTCAAACAGCTTATGTAAAATGTCTCAGTACCAAGGGGAAATTTTTCTGACACACTGTAAAACTCTTCTCGTTTTCTATTTTATGTCTTAAACACATATAGTAAATATTGTTAAAAGGATGACATCTGTGGGAGATCAGTTTAGAAAATAATTGCTACCGATAATAACTTAAAGCAACAGAGAGAGAGAGGATGGGTGGGAATGTCCAATAACAGACAAAGGATATTTCTTCAGACATACACTACGCAGCTATTTTTTTTATGCTTCATTAAAAAAAATCCTTTGCTATTTGGTCACTAGGTGACACTATTGACTTAAATTTCAGCTACCGAAACAGATGTTATCTGGCAGAAGAGATATTATTTCTTAATTGTTCTTCAAGGTTCACTCTTCTCTGTCATATGCACTATTGCTCTTACCATATAATCTTTGCCTGAACACTGCATTTAGACTGTCCTATCATTTTACTCAAGTAGACTGTGCCTGCTAGATCCCTGGTGCACTACCTAGTCTGGGTTCTGTTGTGCCAAACATTGAGTCTTGGTGTTTTCTGGGGTCCAGTGATTTAATAACACTTCTGTTGCTCTAAATCAGGGGTGGGCAAACTTTTTGGCCCGAGGGCCACATCTGGGTATGGAAATTCTATGGTGGGCCATGAATGCTCATGAAATTGGGGGTTGGGCTGTGGGAGGAGGTGAAGGCTCCAGCTGGGGGTATGGGCTCTTGGGTGGGGCCAGAAATGAGGAGTTCAGGGTGCTGGAGGGGGCTCTGGGCTGGGCGTTGGGATGGGGGGGGTGAGGGCACCAGCTGGGGATGGGGTGGGGCGGGGGATGAGGGATTAAGGGTGCAGGAGGGTGCTCCAGGCTAGTACCAAGGGGTTTGGAGGGCAGAAGAGGTATCAGGGCTGGGGAAGGGGCCGGGAGGGGAACAGAGGTGTAGATTCCAGGCAGCACTTACCTCAAGCAGCTCCTGGAAGCAGAGGCATGTTCCCTTTCTGGCTCCTATACAGAGGCATGGCCAGGTGGCTCTGCGTATTGCCCTGTCTGCAGGCTCCGCCTCTGCAGCTCCCATTGGCCATGGTTCCCACACTTGGGGTGGGGGCAGCATGGGACTGGAGCAGGACAAAGCCCAGACCCTTTCCCTGGCAGGAGCTCAAGGGAAGAATTAAAACATCTGAAGGGTTGGATGTGGCCCCCGGGCTGTAGTTTGCCCACCCCTGCTCTAACTAGTACCAAAAATGTTGCCCCCTGGGCTGATCCACTTATGAGTGGAAGTACAAGACCAACACAAAATCACTTTCTCTACTCACTTTGGAGGCCGCCTAGTATACAGATGCCAAATATAGAAAACCAGGATGCCAGAAAGCACTGGATACATGCCCAAATGATTAGAGACCTGTGCAGTGGGTCCTAACTATAACAAAACATCTAATCAAAACTGAAAACAGATATAGGCCCTATTTCTGTTGCTAAAAATGGCAGTGAGGCACTAGTACCTTGCCTCTGAGGTAGAACTTTGTGAGATCTGTGCTGATATTTCTCAAACCTCAGTTCCTAGCAACCTCTTATGCACATTCACAAACTGCTCATTTGAAACTGATGCAATCAGAACTGATCATGGGTGGAACTTTCAAAAGTGCCTCAGTGACTGTGGGCACAATTCCACCCCATGTTTTTAGAGTCCACTAATGTTGACCCTTGGGGAAGGCTTTGAGGAGCTGTTTCAGCAGGGATTCCTTGTCTCTTCAGGCATACAGTATAGCCAGTGCAGCCCTTGCCCCTAATGGAAAATCTCTCTTGCCTGATACTGTTATTTTGATGTTATAAAGAACGGCATAGGCTAAATCCCTAGCTGCAGAAGATCCTCCATGGAATTTCATAGATTTCATTTCATACAGCTAAGGCCAGAAGGGACCATTAGATCATCTAGTCTAACCTTAAGTTAAGGCAACTGAATTTAAAAATGATCTTTATGAGGACTGCAAGTTGTCTCCAGCCCTAATGTTCATGTAATTTATAGGGCTGGGGAGAGGAGCTCAGTTATATTTTATTTTTCAATGTATATTTTCAGTGGCAGCTTTTTTCTGCAGATGAGGCTTATTCCAGATCTGCCAGTTTGTTGGTTAGAGGCAAGTATTTATTCAGGATTTGTATGGGATAGACATTTATACATGTACTTGGTGCTCTGTATTTATGTATTTTAACAATGTGTCAGAATGGAAACTATATAAGAGTAAATAAGTGACTTGAATAATTGGGATTTACAAGAAATCAAGTGTAAATGATTTGGCTGATGTTGCTTTTATGCACCCACAAAGCAAAACAGAGCACTGGTGGGACTTACCTTTAAATCAGATGGTGAATCAGGTGGAGGTTGATTCTCCTTTATTATGGCCTGGTTACTCGGAACACCTTAGAATTCGTGACAGTTGAATTTTCATTAAGTTCCATGTATGTACATGTAACCGTTAACCTAAGCTTGGACTCCTCATTTCAACTTCATTCTTTTTCAACAAAAATATTAGGGTGACTAAGCAATCACAGTCCCCCTAAATTTGTCTAGTTGCACAATTCTAAATACAAACATTACAGAGAGGTTTGCTTATCCAAGAGGAAAAGTGGAAATTGCATCCCTGAAAAGGAAAAGCTCTTTCATTCAGAGGCTATCAATAAAATTTTGCATTATCAGACACTAAAGAACACTTAGGCTTGGACTGCTACTCAGAATGTGATCGAATCAGCCTTAAGCAACAAAATGGACAACTGCCCTGAGAAATCATTGACTTTTTTAGGATTGGAATTTTGAACTCACAAAAGCGGGGTGGTCAAGTGAAGGCTGAACACCAAACACCACATAACAGCAGGGTGTTTATCCCTCAGCCATCCTTCACTCTTAATACGGAAATCAGGTTGGCTTCGATTTGCACTTTTTTTCTGCAGACTTGCTACATCAATCAGTCTTCTGGCAAACTGCCATTGAGGTTACTTCATTTGGCCAATATCTGAATGTCCCTATGTCCTCTGATTACTACGGAAGGGTTGTGACAGCTATATCACACATTCTGGGAAAAGGCAATGGAGTGAAATCTAAGAAGAAATGTTCATGGCTTTAAAAAAAAAAAAGTACATCTTTCAGTGCTTCCACCTAATTCCAGCTATGGAACAAAATAGAAAGGTGCTGAATCAGAGAATTCCTCTCTGGGCAAATTTCTCACACAAGGTAAGGAGGCTGATATATCTAGTAAATTAATTAATGAGTCTGACAAATGCTAAACCCTATTGTAACTGAATTTGTTGTTTCTTATTGTCATTGATTTTTCAAAGAAAAATCATTCGTTATCTGTGACTCTCCTGGTGTTTGCAAAAATGTTCTGCTGTTTTATCTAAATTACCAGAGATAAAGGGACACATTTAAAAATTGCAAATTTACTGAAAATCCTTTGAATTATTCACTTTTATAGTGCAAGCAGCATGTGTTTTCTATTTGACATAAAGTATAGTCCTGTCTTTCATGATATCTAAAACACAATGAATTCTACAAAACAGAAGCTTTTTTTGTTACAAAATATTTTAAAGTGAATTGACAGCCTATGACAATCATGCCCTTCCCCTCCCAAGTATCTCTATTTCCTAGATAAAATTTTTTTTCAAGATGAAGAATTTTTGACATTTTAAGGCCTGATCTTGCACCATTAAAGTTAATGGGAACTTTTCCATTGACTCCACTGGGCACACAGTCAGACTGTTAGCCATTTTATTATAAAATGCTATCCAAATACTGGGGGTCCCATTAAAATCTTGACATTTATTACCTGAGGTAGCTAAATTAACCACATTATTAATAGCATTCTCCATATTAAGTATAGTTTATGTTGCACACACCACAGTGCAGCAGAAGATTTTAATAACATTGACTGTATAAGGTTACTTCACAGACCAAATGTTATATCAATATAATAAAAACCAGCAGGATCTTATTAAGAGGGATAAGGTAAAGATGCCACATTTATTGTAAATATAATAATAAAGCAAAAGATAAAAGCAAACAACATTGTTTAACTACTTATTCCTATCACTACTTATTCCTTATACACACACATATATGTATATATATATATTCATCCACACAATCATTCATTCAAATTCTGAATAGGTGTTATAGTTACCAACCTAGAGGTTGCTCATGCCAAGTTACTGGCCAGGTATCTTGGTCATGAGGATGGAGCCGAGTCTATGTTAGATGCACCTGATGCTCCTGGAGGCTGGCAGCAGAATCAGAGACCCAAAGTCCTCAGTTTTTAGAGTCCATTTTTATAGGAATTAATTCCTATGTTAGTCTATGGGAACCATTTCATCCTGCTGTTGTTGGCTCAGTCAGCAGATGGCACATTCCTGGTGGCTCCACACTGTCTAAAGTGGCACATTCCTTCCAGGTATTTGGGGTGAATCCCAGTTTACCCTCCGGGGGTTGTCTGGTGGTCCACTTGACACATCCTTCGGCCGATGGACCCTTTCTAGGCTGGCACCTCCTTAACCATTCAAGTACATCAAACATTTATCAACATACATTCCATATCTTAACCATATTTTAATTTACTATTTTCCCCACTTTTGGGGTGTGTGTTAATTCCTATGACACTCCCGGCCCTGTAAACACAGAGGGTGGGGGTCTGTTTGTTTACATAGTATCAATTACAGTTTAAGGCTAGCCTAATGTTTACTTCAAGAACAAAGTCAATTAACTTGTTTGTAAGTTTTACGTATAATAGAGTATCTTTCACAGGACAGATACAATCAGTGTTTTCTGCAGACAGGAGCCCACAAGCCCCAACAGAAGAATGAAAAGATTTTTGTACTTGGTGAAACTGGGGGGTCACTGTCACTTGGGGGAATCACTGTTAGTACCTTCTTTAATATCTCTACACTTATGCTAGTCTTCTTGCATTAACTGTAATAATTATAGGCATTTTTTCTAAGCTATGGAATATATTTCAGAACTGTGCAGTGGCTTAGATCATGTCACTGATACAGGGGAAACTGGGCCAGGGTAGGGATGGTTGAGTAATGTAAAAAATTGAATCACAAATATATTAATAAAAATGTCTTAGATTTGATTCATTCAGTTCATGAAGTCAGAGTTTTCTGAATTTTCAAATATTGGAATGGCCACTGATACCAATTTAGGTTTTGCAGGTTTCTATTGGAAATGCATTATTCATTGTATGCCATTTGTAATTTGTTATTTTATTTTTAAAGAGTTTCAGTAAACCAGTTAAAAACAAGAAAATGACCAACTTCTAACTCAAAGACTGAATATCAATATAGGATGCTACGCAATGACTTGCAGACTGCCAGTTGTTCAGTTGTCTTATTTATTCAGTATTTTCAAATACCCAATATTCAAATACCCTGGGACAGGTTCACAAATGACTTGTTGGACTCAAAATCTCACAGTTTCCCTGAATTTCATTCAGCTGATACTACCTTAGATTTCTTGCTTCCTAGACTAGTGCATGTACTCCAGGGATATAAGCAAAAGCTTTTCACCTCTGCTGCTTTATCTTTAGTTTATGAGAAACTGTCTTCAATGGATGAAGTTTTTGGGACAAGGTAGAAGAATTAAAGGATAGGATGGTGTTTAGCACTAATTTTTATTTTCTCTTTCATTTGACAATCTCAAAGAACTATACAAACATTAATTATGTCTGTCAATACATATGTGAAGGAGGTAACAGTTTACTCCCATTTAAAAGATGGGGAAATAGGCACAAGAAGTGTCTTACCTAACATCACAAAGCAAGCTAAGCTCAGATCCCAGAATCCCTGATTTCCACTTCCCTGCTCAATCCACTAGACTATGCTGCCTTCCCATTTGTGTGTTATTTAGGAAAGGATGAGTATATTGGACACTTGTAAACTGGGTACTATCACAAAAAAATCATAGATCAGTAAGCAATTAAAATCTTGGAATTGAAGTAATGTCAATCCATAGTTATAACAGCTTACTGTTTCAATATATGCTGTATAACTTTACTGTTTACCTGTGTGAAGAAAGAGGCCTTCCATACTATTAAGTGCTTAGTCATATCTCCAACACACTAAAAAAGTCAGTTTAGCAGATTTCAAAGGCTATATTTCCAACTGTAGCACTTGTAAACAAAATCTGACACTTCCTGATTTCTGGTATCACTGTGTGCTTTACAGTGCTGGGAAACAGCAACAGATCCCCTTTCAAAGTGTGATATTGAGCTGCACACACAATCTCACTATGATCAGTAAGATCTGTGCATACAACCATTTACTTACTTGTAACAATTTCCTTCAAGATGTTATTTACTCTCAGATGCCATTTATTCTGAAAGCACCAGTCATAATTAACTTTAATGGTACATGGCTATTTTAACAATTTAGAGTCTATATTATACACTATTCTGTGTTTAGTAGAGGTAGTGCAGGTGGAAAAGACCATTTTGGAATTAGCTTTTCTTTTAGGCTGATGTCAGTGTTTGTGCTTCATTGCCTTTCTAATTCCTCTTTCTTCTTAATGTGTAGTCTATGTGCCAGAATGCAATGAAAATGATTGTATTAATAATATTTTGTACATGACTGATATAATCGTAGAATGTAGGGCTGGAAGGGACTTTGAGAGGTCATCTAGATTGTCCTCCCATGCTGAGGCAGGACCAAGTAAACCTAGATCATATCTGACAGGTGTTTCTTCAACCTGTTCTTAAAAACCTCCAATTCTGCAATCTCCCTTGGTAACATATTCGAGCGCTTAACTATTCTTATAATTAGAAAGTTTTCCTAATATCTAATCCAAATCTCTCTTGCTGCACATTAAGCCATTGCTTCTTGTCCTACCTTCAGTGAACATGGAGAACAGTAGATCATATCCTATTTATAACAGCCTGTGGTGTTTAGATGTTGCTTGTAATTATTAGAACTGGGAGCACTGGCTGTTGGGAGTCTGAAAGGACAGGAAACAGGAAGGAGGGGGAAGGAGTTGAGGAGGCAGAGTGAGAGTTACAGAGGGTGCAGCAGCAGCTTGGTAAAGAGGTTTCCACTTTAAAAATAAAGTCCTGTTGAAGTTTGTTAGTACCATGTCTGGTTGATACAACACAGCCCTTAGCATATTTGTAGGCTATCAGGTGCCCCATCAGTCTTCTTTTCTCAAGACTAAATGCCCAGTGTTTTAAACCTTTCTTCATAGGTCAGGTTTTCTAAACCTTATACTTTTTTGCTGTCCTGTGGACTCTCTACATGTTGTACACATCTTTCTTTATATGTTGAACCCCAAACCAGACACAGTTCTTCAGCTGAGGCCTCACCATTGCTGACTAGAGTAGGCCAATTACTGCCTGTGTCTTGCACATGACACTCATATTAATAAAACTCTTGTTAATATTAGTCTTTTTTGCAACTACATCACACTGTTGACTTGTATTCAATTTGTGAACCCCTATAACGCCTAGATACTTTTCTACAGTATTATTGCCTATTCCAATTTTGAGTTATGCATTTGATTTTTCCTTCCTAAGTGTAGTACATTGGACTTGTCTTTAATAAATTTTATCTTGTTGATTTCAGAACAATTCTCAAATTTATCAAGGTCATTCTAAATTCTAAGCCTATCCTCCAAAGTGGCCTTTCCTAAATAGTTACAGCTCAGGACTGAATTATAGTATGCTGGGAAGATATATTAATGTAATGTGGATAACGTGGTTATGCTTGAATGTGGGCTTACTAGTGGATTCTTGGAGAGTTCATGCGACTTTGTTCCACTCATCTGCCATTCCATGGTTAAATGTGAAGGATGACACTTTAGTAATCATTACCATTTTTCTAGAAGAGCTGTCAGGATCACTTCAACACTGCTGATGGATGTCAAGCAGGGAAAACTGTCAAATCCCAAAAGGCTCTAACCTTTGGCAATCATGGGCAATGAGAAAGTGTAGATAGAGTTGTGGTTACCCTGTCGGACAAAAAAATGTTCTTCATGGTCTATGTTGATTGAACTACTAAATTGTTTGGATAAGAGCACTGAATCACTACAAAGTATTATTCTGTGGTATGCCTTATGTATGAGGGTGATAGGTGATTCTGTAAGCAGAAAAGAATTACATATGCCTGCATGTTCCAGATTCCATGTCTGTTTGTCTGTCTCTCTCTCTTTGTTGTTGGTTAAATGCATTCAAAAACCATTTCAATCTAGGAGTTCTGTGAGTCTCAGAGAGAAAGTGAGAGGGTAAGGAGTGTCAAAATGCAAATCTGTGAAGCCTGTTTTATTTACAGGACACAGTGATTTTGACCTGTAGCAGCTGTTAAGTCAAGTAGAAAAGAATGGCTTATCCACACATGTACAGCAAAGTACCATAGAAAGATCAATTCACTGTTTATCAAAAGTGTTAATACCACTTTTGATGACTTGTTTATATCATCAGTGTTGAAACTGTCATTTTAGTGGGGATGGTATGAATTCATAATTTGGTAGTGGCATTGGCAGGGAGTATGGTGGCTAACAGCTTGGGCCTAGATCTTTGCTGTAGCGGAGCTACTCTCTCAAGGTTTCTAGTATCAGAGGCGTAGCCGTGTTAGACTGGATCTGTAAAAAGTGACAGATTCCTGTGGCACCTTATAGACTAATTGATGTATTGGAGCATAAGCTTTTGTGGGTGAATACCCACTTTGTCAGATGCATGTGGTGGAAATTTCCAGAGACAGGTATAAATATGCAGGCAAGAATCAGTCTTTCTCTCAAGGCTTCTGTTGCAGGGTTTCTGACGCGCTGGAGTGTGAAAGAACATTGCTCAATCAGATCAGTCTCAGGGGACTGAATGCCAAATTGTATTTACTTATGTAGGACTAAAATTTAAATTAATAATGTCTTTTTGCATCAGACCAGATTTATTAATTTGTCTGCCATAGATTTAGCTAAATTCCTCTTATTTCAGGCAGAAACTTGACTTTTCTTGCAAGAGACTTAATAGAAGAAGTAGAAAAGCTACTTTTGTCTCTTCTGTACAAAGTTCCTTATGATTAAAAACCTTTTGTTTTCATGTGAACAAGTGTCATTGATTGTCTAAATGCTGCTGATTTGATTTGTTAGTGTGGGATGCAGCTTCATTTTCAGTATTCACTGACTGACTCAAGTCTCTTGACAGAAATTGAAAGCCATGATTGCATGATTCTGAATAGCTACAAGGAAAGTGTCCAGAAAGTGTCATCTGGTGGTTACTAGTTCTATTTATCTGACTTCAGTTGAGAACAATCTGTAGTAAATTTACTGAGTAGATAATTACAAAAATTACATTAATTTCAATATTACACTCTGCTCTTAGAGACACAATGTCTCAATGTACTCAATCATCAGTACTTGTATGACGTACCCACAGTGTGTTTGATTATGAGATATTGAGTGTAGTGGCAGAACATTGGTATGAGGAAAGTTATGTCATAATATTCACTATCCAGATACAAACACAACAAAGAGTCCGGTGGCACCTTAAAGATTAACAGATTTTTTTGGGCATAAGCATTCGTGGGTAAAAAACCTCACTTCTTCAGAAGTTAAATATCTGAAGAAGTGAGGTTTTTTACCCACGAAAGCTTATGCCCAAAAAAATCTGCTAGTCTTTAAGGTGCCATTGGACTCCTTGTTGTGTTTGTGGATACAGACTAACACAGCTACCCTGATACAATCCAAATACAATAGCTCATCCAGGACTTTTAAACAGGCATAAGCAATCATGTGGTGTTATAGTACTGATTTATCACACCTGCCAGTTTTAAAGTGTTTATTAAATACTTATTTCCATTTTTACCTAATAATGAAAAATAATAAGATGTTAGCAGGAGCTGAAAAACTGCATATTAATAAGGGATATGGTTGCAATAAATGCATCCTCTATTGATTATAGTTTGCTCTTTTCAATTAAAATTACACAGTAAATACTACTTTTTTGCACCCTAAACAATGCTGCAGTATTTAAAAGTCAAAGCTGGCCAAAGGAAGTGAATACTTTGCTGGCTATAACACTAAAAGCTATGACTGCCTAAAGCTATGGCTGGATTGCTGTCAGCTCGAAAAGAATATTACTGCATGAACTATATGTACAGTAGCTAATTAAAAATCACATCTCAAGATAGTCAGTGCAAGATCTGCTAGTTTTAGAAGACAAAACACAACACAACATTTCACGCATTAGGAGACTCTTGTAGACAGAACACTTGCAAGTAAGGAAACAAATATAAAACAAAGTGAGTATCAATGAGTTAAAAGAATATTGCTAGGTCCATCTAATATTTCCCATTTCTTTGTCTCTTGTATTATGCTTGACCCTTATTTTCTCCTGTAATTAAGAATGTAATCTTACTTCTGTGGTTTTCTAAACTAATACTGACTTCATGATTTGTTGGGTATAGCATTAAGGTCTGAATCCAGCATAAGCACATGCTTAACTTTAAGCATGTGAGTGGCTCCACTGAAGTCAAGTATAAAAATGTTTGCCTGAATAAAGACCTGCTTAATGTGTATAACTAAGAACCATTTTGTCCATTTCGGTGTGGGGCAAGACCTATGTCCTTTAGCTGTCAAGTATCTTTTTCTTCATGACCCTTTGCATGTGTCTAAAAGAGTATCCATTTCAGTGTTATTTGTCTAGTTCTGTCTATATGTCCAGGAGATCCTAAAATAGGATTCCTGCAGCAAGGGCCAGACAAACCTATTCTGAAAAAAATAAAAGACCTTTCTGAGACCTTCACACACTTTGCTTTAATTTAAACCAAACTTTAAGGCTGTGAAATGTCTCCTAGGGGCTTTTCATTTCTGATTCCTAGTCAGAGCTTGAAAAGCTAAAAGATTCTGTGAGAAATAATGTTCCTGAGAGATTTCTAGTTTAATTTCACAGTTTCAAGCAGTTTGGACAGTCCCAATGCTTATCCAAAATTATTTGCAACTTTTGGATGCTTAAACAAACTGAATCCAACCTTTCTGAGATTTGGCCATGCCTACCAACACATAATTTGTAAGTTAAATACAAGGGCTCCCCACCGCACCATATGGAAAGAAACAAAACCATAAGCAGAGAGGGCAGTAAAGAGAGGAAATACTTAGCCAAGCATTTGTGTTGCTCACTTTCTGAAAGTACTGAGGACAGATTCTCTGCTCCACTGAGGCTATTTGCTCTGTGTAAGCAGTGAAAAGCGGCATTTCCCTGTCCAGAGACAGCTGGTGGATACTTCTCCCCTGAGCAGAGGAACTCTTGCTGGTGGAAAGTTTGCAGGGGCAGCATTGCTACTTACTGTATCAACAGCTCTCCTGCTCCTGATAAGGGGAAGGAGCAGCCCTAACTCATGCTGGGAGCCTGAGGCTAGGGCAGCCCTGAATCAGTGAGCTGCCTGCAGGCCCTCTTTCTCTGAGTAGAGCCTGGATGGAGTGATGAATCAAGGCCTTGATCTGTCCCAGTTAACACAAAGTTTTATTCTGGGTGAATAAAAATGTGATAGCCTGAGGTAATCTTTTTAGTAGTGACTTTAGCTGGCCAGTAGTGTAGGATGATTGTGATGAGACTCCAAGGACAGAACCAATTTCTCCAATAATATTCCCTAACATAAGACATTTATGGATTTGTTGGTTCAGACAAATCTTAGGAGCCAGTATGCTAAATGGATTAGTAGCCGGACATAGTTTGGCATGAGTTACAGTGAAGTAATAATATCTTAGGCTTTCAGATGATGTCATAACACATGGTTTGATTGGAGCAGATTAAAAGTTTTCAGAAGTCCTAAGTTGCTTTTCTGAGTTGGATGCAGTTCAAGACAGCTATAAGATTCACTGCCCTTTATTGAATAGGGCTATTTACAGCTTTTTTTTTTTTAAAAGAAGCCTGAAAAATGATAGCAGTAGGCACAAAGAAGATCAAGTGACACATAAGGGAAAGGCTCATCAGTGAGCGTTCTGCTCACTGATATGAAACGGGTCACATGTGTTAAACAGAACAGCACATAAGTCATAACTTCTCCCAAATTCGGTCATAGATCTATAGTGTTTACTGGCACTTGACTTCAGTGGAGCTATGCTAATTTACACCAGCTCAGCATCTGACCTTTTGTCTTCTGTAAGAAACCAGAATGACCATTCATCTACTCCCATTCCCAATGCATGATAAAGATGCTTGGCTGGTGTACATCAGCTGTGGGCATGGACCACAATTTTTTTAAAAAGGGCATACGGTTAAAACATTACAAAGCCAAGGAGAGTTATTAACTGTTGGGCAAAATTCCTGAGCACTGCTCGCTATGATTAAAACTTGCAGGGTGAGATTTTCAGAAGTGTTCAGTCTTGCCCGATCTCTTCTACCATTAAGGTGAATGAGAATGTTACCTTAGACTCATGAGAGAATATAGTGTACTTTACCAAACAGAGAAAGGTCTCAAGATCTAATAGCCTTTCCCCTGTTAAATGTCAATGACAGAATAGTGAATTTTCCAACATTTGTCCTCAATAAGATAAATATAAAAGATGGGACAATACAAAATCTTTGATTATCACCAGTTTGAGAATATAGGATTCAAAATGGCATCTGTGAATAAAGCCTCTGTGGCAGAGTTGAATTTAGTAACCACTCAGATAGATTTTCTCAGAGGCTATATTTTCAATCTGACATTCTGTCTCTGACAACCACAAAAATTCAAATGGAATGTTACATAATGTATTTTCCCAGAGCAGAATTATAAAATGTCTGTCATCATAAAGTCATTATTTGAAATGGCTTTTTAAAAACAGGGAGAAGGTTTGATTCTCATTAAGGGCTAATCGGCTGCTAAATTTGATTTTTAAAAATGGAGGTGTTTGTGTTATAGTGTGCAAGTGCTAAAAATTTGAAAACCATATAGAATGCATTAAACTTCATTCATCTAACTTAAAACTGCTTACTCCAAATTTTTGCATGGGTGTTCAAAAATGTACATTAAATCTATGAGATCATGATTATAACTTACAGTGATTGGAGTATAAGAACAGCCAGAGTGGGTCAGATCAAAGGTCCATCTAACCCAGTGTCCTCTGTTCCAACAATGGCCAATGCCAGGTGCTTCAGAAGAAATGAACAGAAAAGGGCAATTAACAAGTGATCCATCCTCTGTCATCCAGTCCCAGCTTCTGGCAGTCAGAGGTTTAGGGACACCCACAGCATGGGTGTACGTCCCTGACCACCTTGGCTAACAGTCATTGATGGACTTCATGAACCTGCCATACATTCTGATGGTTTCATAGTGTACATATTATCAACATTTTGCCTTTTTAGTTTAATTCATTGACTGATTCTCATAGGAATTAAAGTCTTATAATCACCTCATGCCTCTGCATTATCGTTTGTATATATTGCTGCCCTGTGGACAGACTATCAGTTATGGACTTTAGTTACAGTTCAATGGTATGTTTAGACTCACAAATACACTATGCTATCTCTGCTCAGTACAAACAGAACTTTTCTCCTGCTCCTTGCAGCGCAGTATGGTGTCTGGCAAAAATGACACAGCATATTTGAATGAGCTCATTGTATTTGACTGTTATAATGCTAAGAACATTTTCCTACAAGATTTATTTATAAATGATAATGGATAGAGGCTGAACTGTTAATGAAGTAGATCACTTGGACTCTTGTAAACAATTTCCTCTTTCGTAAGAAACAATGTTGAAGAATTTCTGGTTGTTATTTCAGAAACTGGAAACATTTCAGCAGCTCTGGGTAACCCCTGAAGACATGTAAAGCTACCAGCTTCCATAGGCAGAGCTGAAAACAGGGAGCACCCTTCACTTCTCAGTATCTTCCCACATGTTGTTGTCTAACATAAATCTTTGCCATAGGCTGCAAAGAAAAACTATGAATGATCCTCTTAGAAGATGCTGAGCTGAGGCCAAGTACAGATGGATCAGGACTGCCTTATGTACAAGCAACACAAATAACTTCTTGATGGCTTGTAATTTTGGCTCCACATGTACAAGGCAACTCCAAAGCTGACTTGACTTCCCTACTCAGGGAAGGATGGTAAAGAGACAGAACAGGAGACAACTCACAGCCCAATTCATACTTCTGTCAATATTCTAATTTGCGGTTCTCCAAAGTCTAAATTCAGAGAGAGGGGTACATACCTGTTTATTTATAGAAGACAGGTAGTCCATATAGCATAGTTATATGCAGAACCCTCTTACTTTTTAGACTTTTTCCCCCATAGACAAGCTAATTTTAACAGCCTTATAGCAACATGATGAAACATTTGAAAGCCTTCAAGTTCACTAAATTTCTTGCACTGAAGTTTTTTAGTTTGCCTTCAAACTCAAATATTGCTCTGCTTAAAATAAGCTATTTTGCAGTTCCCCCATCTTTCCCTCTCACTCATTTAGAAACACCGACAAAATGCTTTGGCCTCAAGTTTGAATTTCCCTCCATCTAATTTCTTATAGATATTAATGATTTCACACATATGTTTCTCTCTCAGATCAGTCACTGAAGCAGTGATTGGTTGGAGGGAGGAAATGTGATTTTTAAATGACTCACCGAGGGAATGAAAAAAGACCTAGTCTGTCCAACCTGATCAGAATCTTTAAAAGGGCTTTTTAAGGTGCCAGCCTCATTCCCACTTTTGGTGACTGTCACCTTCTCTGTCTCATGTACCTGTGCTGGAAAGTGCAACTTTTGACCTCACTGGGAATTGAGAGTGATCAACACTATAAGTTTTGCCAATGTAACTCTGGGTTTGTCACTTGAGGCCTAGAAAAGATATTTGACAAATAGTAGCGCCAGATAAATGCCAATGATACCGATTAGCTCAGAAAGCATTGAGAGGCTCCTTTACAAAAGAGGTAAATAGTTGACTGTCTTTCGTCCTCACTAATCGAAATCTATGACCTTAGTGCTTTGAAACAGCATCAGAAGATATTTATACCAATTGTAGTTCATCGTTGCTACAGCAATTACTCATGGGGAAAATGTCTGCATGTTGACAGGAAACTCATCTCTGCTATAACTTAAATTTCTGAATAAGAATGTAACCCTATGATACAAGCAGCAGTGATTGTGATTACCGTTATAAGTAATTACTGTTGTAAGAATTGGTTGTTTCTCATCATAGTATACTTTTTTGTGGTATCTTCCGCAAAGTAAGTATAACTGTAGCTTGTAATTTGAAAAATTACTTATTCATTCCATTACAGTCCTGGAAATCATGAACACATTACACGGGCAAGCCTTCATATCTGTCTTTCCAACAGGTCTTTGTTCGATAAACTAAGGGGAAGTCATGTTGACCACTGATTTATTTTTAAAAGGACAATGCCACCATTTTTCTTAGCTTATGAGCTTGAATGGCTATAAGGTAAGACTCTTCTCAGCAACTGAAAAAAGACTACTTTTTACTTCTTCAAAAATTATATCAATTTTCATCCCAGTTGGCCACTTCCAACAGAATTAAAATTCTGACTGTAGCTAAAGGATCAAATTTCACCCAGTTTCATAAGTATAAATCCAGTGGAGATCCAAATCCAGTTCTTTTCAAACACGTATGAGAAATGCCTCTTGCCTTCTAAACTGAAAGATTATTGGACTACGCAAAAAAGGTCCAGTTTCCCTGCAGGTAAGATTTAAATTCACATATAATATAATAATAATAATAATATGTGCACAATTTTTCTGTTGAAGATAAAAATACAGAAAGGGAATCACATGACAAATTCCAGTTACGTAGTTTAATGCATTTCTGGAAGGTACTAAGCATGGTATAAGAATTTGAATAAAACAGAACAGAGACAAACAAGAAATCTAGTTTTCTAACTTGTAAAATCAATTGAATTGTGTTCTCATAAACCATTTTATAAATCCAGAATAACTCCATTGAATTCAGTGCAGTTATTCTGGTTTTATAGTGCATAACTGAGTGCAGAGCCTGGCATTTGAATTCCAGAATAAATAGAGACAAATCCGTAATTCAACTTTTCCCCTCCAATTTTTTCATTTTTGTTTTTTTGTAAATTAGATTGGGGAAAATCAGCTCTTCTCTATAAATTCTTACTGAGCCTAAATGAGTTATTTTTACGACACTGGCAAGCGCTGTTTCTGTGACAATAGATTTTCTCCCTCTTCTGTTTGTCTGACTTTTGTTACCTCATCTCTGAACTTCCTTAATAGTTTCTGTCTCCTGCCCCTTAGCCTCCCACTTACCAACTCCAAGATATGTAGCTGCCCATATGGTCTTTTTCTTCTTCCATCTATTGTTTCTCTTAATGTTATTTTTAGAGCTGGTTAGGAATTTTTTGTCAAAACTTTTGTTTTCTTTAGAAATGCTTATTCATCAAAACTGTTTGTATTCCTCTATAAAAAAAAAATTGAGAAAAAGTTTTGCAATTGTCAAAACATTTTTTTTACATTTAAAAATGCAAAATTCTAGCTTACAGTTCAAAATTACTTTTTATTTAAAAATATAAGCTAATTATAGTAAAACATAATTAATTAAAATGGTTGAAATTGAAATGAAAGATTTCAAAATTATTGAAACAAAAGGTTTTGACTGACCCAAACCATTTTTTCTGGAGTTTTGGTTCATTAAATTTTAACTTTTTGTCCCAATTAAGGACAGGGCTCTTTTTTTGATATGTCAAATATTTTCATGAAATAGGCAAATTGTTTCCTTCCCAGCGCTAGGTATTCTTCCCTTTCTTTCTGCCCTAAGTACTCCAGTATAATACAGAACTTGGTCAATTTCACTTTCTCTGAAATGCTCTATTTGAGTCAGATACATATCAAAATAACTTAGTAAATCTCCACAACAGGTTTTTTTAAAAGTAGAAAAGACAACACAAGTTCGCTCTACGTAACCCCATGGTCAGTGTGTAATGCCTTTGCCTCTATGCTCAGTCCTCAGAGGCTATCAATCTTCCATGACTCTTTAGCTCAAGCTGTGATAATTCATGCTTTTAGCTCTGGAAGTACCCAGTTCAATCTCCAGTGCGTTAACAAGATGGCAACTGAGTCACATAGAGTGTGTTATCATAATTTCTAGAATAGAGTTCACCATTGGCCCTGACTGTTTAAGCATCACAAGAGCTTAAAAGCTTAGTTAAAGATGAAACAAGTATGGCAATAAATGTCAAAACTATCTGTCAAATTTCTTATTGAGGCTTTAAGGAAAGAGATCTATTATTTTATTTCAAGCAAAAGGCTAAAATGTTGAAGAAAATGACTTTTTTAATGAAAAGGCTTTTTCATTATGTGCGACAGAATATGAAGATTTGAAAGATTTGAATGATTTGAATTCATAAACTTAGCTGGCCTCTGAAGAACTGCAGGGACTATGGGACAGATCTTTAGTCAATGGAAAGACCCTCATTGATTTCAGTGGGCTTTAGGTCAGGCCCTTTATATACTTTGTGCTTTCCTCTGAATTCTAACTTGAATTTATTTGGATATAGTTAAGTTTTGGAACTTGCTAGCAGCAAACTGGGAGAAAAATTTCTAAACAAAAGTTTTTCTGTCTTTTTAATAAGCTTTTCTCTGGAACATGATTTAACAGCATTCTGTTTGTTACTCTGCTTCATACCATAATCCCCCATCCAGATCTTAATAACTAGTTTACATCTAGTTGAGAGACTATAGTTGAGTAATTCAAAAATAAAATGAAAGTTATCAAGATTAAGATAAACAAGCTGAAGGCAATCTGGCAATATCATAAAGAACTGTCTTAATTGTCTGGAATGACCAAGCAGATGAAAGGGGAAACCCAAATCAGGGTGAACACAGATGAAATGACATCTTTGTTCATTCTGTTGTCAGAATGACCATTAATTGTAACTTGGGTATCTTTTGGTTAACTGGTTCCTGCAAACACATTAAATAAATGTAACTGATCAACCTTAAACATGATGGTGGAATAATGGGTTTCTTCTTAGCCTAGGATAATTTATCAGTGAGAATGCAGGTAAAGCCACTGAATAATCTTGATTGTTACTAGAAACCATCTTGAAAAAGCTCGGTTGAAGGTACCTTTGAAAACAGTAGTCTGCCATGAGCTTCATATCATCATTCAAGGCCTTGTCAATTTCTGAGAAGGACTGAGCTTGATAGCTGCAGCTGATGTCATTGCCACAGATAAACTTGCAATAGAGTGTAGCTGGCAGGTTGTTGATGTACACATTGAACAATAATCATTGAAAGAACTGAGACTTGAGTACGGCCATAGATCTGATACTTCTGAGAGCTACACCATTTGCTTATGTGTACTCTAAACTGCCTGTTTTGGGGAAAGAGCTCTACTACTTTGACCACCCAACGTGGGGCAACTCTAGAATTTAAACAAAAGGTCTCTGTGCCAAACTATGTCAAACATGGTGGTCAAATCCAGGAAGACAGCTCTCATCTTCAGATTTTGCTGAAAACTGTTGGTCAAGATCCATGAGAATAGTGAGCTGCTTTTGTATGCAGACCTCTTCAACCACCCACCAGCTCACCTGTCTTCTAGATGCCCTTTAGGGTCATTTGTGCCACCACAGGAAATGATGGTGGAATCTTCTTGGTACAACGAGTCATCAGCAACCACCGTCATTAATCATTCTCTCACTACTGACCCAATCATCTGTCCACAAGGTTTTGATTTGCCAAGGCTCCTGTGGTCACTTGTTTTGAACAGGACAGGGCAACTGTGCGACCAATCTCTTTACATGGGGTTTTTCTAATGACCCACAATGCAGCTTTGGTCACCTTCCGACTATGTTGCATATCATTGTCGAGTGCCCATTGACTTATTTATAAAGCGGGCTACTGACTGCCTACCTGGCTGATGATGCCGTCAAATGTCTGGGCATTGACGGCAAAATGTCCTGCTTATATGCTGATATATATTGTTACTAGGGGAATAATTGAACTCCATTCAGATCAAACAAAAAAATGGAGTCTGAGATTTACTTGCGCCTGCCACACAGTTGAAGAGTGTCCTACTGCAGCCAGGTAGCAGATAGGAGAGTAGGGCTCCTCCATTCTTCCTCCTCTTAGCCCACTTGCAATTGTGAAAGCAGCTGCTCCAGAAATATAAGCAGGGAGATACTGTCTCACAGCCTGCCGCAGCAGCCTGACTACTTGCACTTCATCTTCCTCTCTCCGCCTCACGCTCTTGCCAGTTGCACCTTTGTCAGAGCTGAAATTGGCCCCAATTGGACCAGAGACTTCCAATGAATTGAGAGGCCACCTATAAAAGCCTCCAGCCCCATTGAAGAACCACTCTTCCAACACCAGGATACTATATCATAAAGGCTTCATGTATGCCTCCTACATTCTTTTATCATAAAAAAACTGCATCTTGCCACTACTAAAAAAATGATTTGCTGAACACTATTAAGACAGCATATTTTTGCAACTAGATATGTAAATGGTTGATACTGTGGGCTGTGGAGATAGAGAGGCTTTGGAAGATACTACAAGAGGTTCAGGAATATGTTTAATGATGATAGATCTGACCTTGTGAACGTTCCTGTGTAAATTTCTGCTGTAATTCTCTGAAAAACATAATCTGGGAATCAAATGGAGAAATATGCTATGAAGGGGTTGGGCCGAGAGCCGGAGTTATAGCGATAGAAGATCTATAGTTTATTGTGATTTTGACATTATATCAGAAAAATGACTGCTATTATCGCTCTGATGGCTGTTTACTCAGCAAAAGACTTTCATTCCAATTCATTTTATTATATTTCACGACTGGGTTGCTCAATTTTCTTAAGAAAGTAACTGGACTTATCAAGGCTAAATCATGTTTATTTTCAGATTTTTATAAAGGAAACCAAATTGATTGTTGCATATCTGGTGTAAACAGAGTGTCAAACTGTGCCAAGCCTCTAGTAACATAATACAGATTACCATTTGGGAGCACAAGCTTTCTTAGGAATTTATGAGTTTGTAAAACCTTAAGGCTTAATTTAGGCATTGTATTGCTCCACATAAATCTACTAATCTTTCCCTGTATTGGTTTTTATAACTATCTGACAATTGTAGAGGGAGATTACCAGATAAGAATGGCCATGTCTCCATGAATGTATTATTTTTATATGTCCACACATTTACTTTTGGTCTAGCACTCATCATCCTTTTTAGTACCCTCTTGTCCCTCCTTGGGATCATCACTCTTCTTTCATATCTAACTTTTTACTGCAAATATTACCACTGGAGTACATAATTCACGTAGCTGAAGTTGCGTAACTTAAATCGATTTCCCCCCCTTCCCCAAGTTTAGACCAGGCCTTAGTATCTAAATGAATTTACCATGGAATATGGAACAAGAGGGTTAGCTTTCTGGGGTGCTGGAACATGGGGAGCTGGTGGTACGGCAACACCCTCAGGCTTGAAGTAGGCAGTAAGTATTATGCTCAGTAGTAAGTGTTGGCAGGAATGAACTCTAGGCTCTTCTCCTATAAGCTCATATGCATAGCCGAGCCCTTGCTTTGGCTGCTCTGACTTGTGCTGGGGGGCCTGGCTGCAAGGATCAGGAAGAAATCTGGGCCTCAGTGAAGTCAGTGTCAACAAGTCCATTGACTTTAGTGGGGCCAAGATTTCACGCAAAAGGTTTAAAAAGGTGGCATAAAACTTCTCTGCTCAAGTTGACCCATTTTCTAAGTTAAATGTGAGATTTTTAGGGCCATGAAATTCTCAAGTATGCTTTTAAAATGTGTGGCTGTCACTAGCACCAGCTCCTAACTTAGGAGAGAGATTTTTTTCCCAAGTAACTTAGAGTATATCTACACTACCCACTGGATTGCCGGGCAGTGATCGATCCAGCGGGGGTCGATTTATCACATCTAGTCAAGATGCAATAAATTGATCCCCGAGTGCTGTCCCGTTGACTTCTGTACTCCACTGCTATGTGAGGTGCAGGTACAGTTGACGGGGAAGTGGCAACAGTCGACTCACCAGTAAGTCAATCTAAGTATGTCAACTTCAGCTACATAATTCACGTAGCTGAAGTTGTGTAACTTAAATCGATTTCCCCCCCTTCCGCAAGTGTAGACCAGGCCTTAGTATCTAAATGAATTTACCATGGAATATGGAACAAGAGGGTTAGCTTTCTGGGGTGCTGGAACATGGGGAGCTGGTGGTATGGCAACACCCCAGGCTTGAAGTAATAATAGCAACCAAATTCATGTTTTCCACTCTATACAGAGGTTAGAGTTTTGTTCAATGGCTTTCAGCAGCCTCATCTGAAAAATTGTTCCAGTGCTCCTCCACCTGGAGCAAAAGAATAACTTTGACATTGTCTACACTCATTGACTTTACTCACACTGTTTATTTCCCTGAACTCATTCCGTTGGACTGCTTGTTCCTGGTAAACACAGACAAATTGGGGCCAATCAGGTTACATGAGCAGCAGCAGGAAAATATTAAATACATTAGCACAGCAGTTAGACACAAGTGAGAGCGAATTCCAAGGTTTTGGTGTTGAACCTGTTGGCTGACTATGTAGCAGTCTAGATAGACTGGCCAGTGCTGTGGACAGATGAGGAATGTGTGGATGTATCCAAGATCAGTACCTAGAGTCGCACTGAGGAAACAGGAAATTAGTGAAGGAGAGAATAATGAAATCAGGAAAATGTTCAGATAAGACTATCGGGGTACAGTGGTATCCTAAGTAGAAGTTTGCAAGAATCAAATTTATTTTCTTCTCTTCCATGGATAGATTCTTTTGTGTGTGATTCAAGTACACATGCTGTATTCCTCAATATTTACAAACATCAAACCACCAGCTGTAATGATGCAGAGTGGCTTCAGATCATAGCTGCTGATGGTTTCAGTGTTTAATTTAGCTTTTCTTTATTTCAAAGAAATGATGCTCAATGAGCAGAACAAGAATTCCAAGGTTTGTTTTGAAGAGCCCATTTGCATCAAAAGCCTCCATTGCAATCCCCAGTCATTCATGTTCTCAGCACAATATTTCACATTCAAATCCCAATGGCCAAAATGATATTTTATTTGTATTGTTTTCCCCCTGAATCATGGCCACAATGGGGAAAGGCTGTTATGTTTACATTCCTAATACAAGCCATTCATTAATATTATTTTTACTTATGGATGAAATGAAATAGGGTAACAGTATGAGATGTACAGCTAAATCAATTGTGTTAACATGATTACATTTACCATTTTACAAACACACTGTAGAATTATTTTTAATAGTGAGTTAGAGTGAAGCAGATTTTAGAAAAAATATGAATAATTTGATCATATTAAGACCGCCAGTAATCAAGTTTCTCTGATCTTCCTGGCATTCTGACTTTAGAATTTTACTGACCACACTTCTAACTGCATTGGGCAATTGGGGAGTAAGACTGAGGTATCTGCTGGGAAGTTTCTATAGTATGTAAATGACAGCAGTTAAATTACTTTAAGTGGGGGGAGTGGGGAAGGATAACTAACACCATAACAACTTTGTGCAAAACATTTGTTGTATCATTGTGTTCTGTGTAAACAATGTGCTAATGAACTACTAGATAAATGAAACATATGCATCAATATGAAAAGCTCCTGGGAATGGATCTGGTAACTAGCATCTGATGTTACTTTTAAATCTGTGAAATGTGCAAAATAGCTCCACAGTTCATTTAGTCTGTGTACTTTTCATCCAGTTTAATGCTAGTGAGCTTATGTGCATACCCACATATTACTTCTCTGTATTTCTTATGAAAATAAATTTCCTATTGTGGGCTGTACAAAGCCATAAAGGCTGTATACATATCACTTTCTGCAGCACATGGTGGTTAATGCTTCATTTAATTGTCCTTATTCATTTACACTTCCATATGCTAGAGCAGTATTTTTAAAACATATTTCTGTACATTTTGTAACATATGTTCATAAATAGTCCTTGAATCAGTACCTAAACATTTCCTAATAAGGACCCAGTGCCCTTTGTCTAATGCATCCTAGAAAGCCCATATCTGGTGTGTATTGGCAGCCTATTACAGGAGCAATTGAATTTCACACATGAAAAGCAAGGGTAATCTCTACTGCGTGCATGTAAAAGTTATATGCTGGTTTCTGTAGCCCAGTGGAATAGAGAGGGATAGCAAACGTGCACTGTTTTTTTACATCGCTCACAGTAACTCAGGTGTTACTGATCAGTCTGGACATACTCCCTTAAAACAATTCTCAGCATAAGTGAAATACCACCCATTTTTCTTCAAATAACGATAAATTTCACTAGATGTCTAACAGTATCTCTGAATGATTTATATTCAGTCAGACTCAAGTGATAAAGCACCAGCTCATTATATATGAGGAACATTTAAGCACAAAAAAGGAGATTTGTATGCTCTCTCATTCAGTTATGGAAAGGAATTTACAATCCCACATAAATCCCCTGAACACTGAACAAACTTTCTCTGGAGATTGGGGTGTCATGGAAACAATTCAGGTTTGACTCTTCACTGCTTCTATGGTTGTAAAGAAACAGCACTATAATAGCATCAATTTCTGGATCTCCATGAAGACAGCAATCTAGCCTGGGCAATGTCCCTCCAGCTGTCCCTCTCAGTTCTCCTGACCTTGAGAAACCAGTGAGGATGCTAGTGCTGTTCACACTAAACAGCAGGGAAGACTTATTGGGGTAGCCACATAATACTGAGCAGTTAAAATAAACTGCTGATAACCAACACATTCATGGATTCCACTGACATGGTACCAAAAACAAGAAATGGAAAGTGGTTGAGGCCACTTTGAGAATGTTTGTTAGTGCCTGCTGAGCCTAAGATTCTCCACGTTAATATATGATGAACCAAAGCTAGAATCTTGTCTGATAAATGTATAGCCCTATGACATACCTCTCTGTGCAGAGGCATTATTGCTATAGCCGAGCTCTTCACACTGACAGTCTTACGTGGCTGTTAATGGTTGGTAACATTTCAAGGATTGACTTATAAGCAGTAAAATTAAGCCCAAATACCAATACTGGTTTATTGATCTGTTGGGGTGAGTTGCAGAGCACTCTTGTTCCAGGATGCTGTTAAAAGGTAACTAGATGCGCGGATAGCTGACTTTACTAATTCTAGTGCATGCTTGCCTGAGGGTATGGAGTTTATATTAATTTGTTCCTGAGAATGAATAATGCTGAAACATAGTGACCTACCTGTGGCATTATGATGCTACAGTCCACTCTACATTTCGTTTATTGTTAAAGGTTTTTAACCAGTGCTTCACATTGACTGACTGTCACCTTTTCTGACCTGTACTGAAGCAATAGATGGTGTAAATTCTTGTATATCAGGATTGTAACATGCATATTTCTCTCTAATGACAACAGCTTTTACTTCTGCAGGCTTTTAAAACCTTGCTGGGTACAGGAAATATGTTTCAAGATTTACCACTCTTTTTCACTCATTCTTTTGTACTTGTACATCCTACCTGCCCCTTTTGAAAGAGAATTCTGTGCAGTGACTGGAGTGGACTGGTGTGATGCTGTTAGTGGCCATCCCTTCTTGGATGAACCCCAGCAATTCAGCAACCAGTGATTCAGCTCTGTGCAGTCCAGCTGTCTGGGCCTGATCCCCATCCACTAAATTCTGTGATAGTTTTTCCATTGATTTTAGTGAGTGCTGCAATGGGTGCACAGAAAGGATCTCTCTCTGTAGTTGGGCTGAAAGGTTGTGCTGAACCCCAGTGATGCTGAGTACATGGGCAGCTGGTTCAGCCTGCCAATCTGCACTGGGTATCTTCAGCCTTCCAGCTGCATTTCTGTGTTGCACAGATGTGCTTGTGCTGTCACTGTGACTGGCATGGCCGTGATATGTTAGCATGTTAGTTTCTCAGAGCAAGGTTTACACCATCTCTCCTCACTGCCCTATTTCAAGTCAAATGAAACAACCTATCAATGTTATGGAATTACCTGATGAGCATGTACCATCAGTAAACTGTAGCAGTGGCATTGAATTCCCATGCTGAGTCTATTTTCCTGTAACTGCTTCCTAATTGAAAGAGACCTTGGTACTTAGATAAAACGCTAAGTGAGGACAGTAAATGGTACCTCTACATATATTCGCAGCTGGATCTTAAAGTTTGCCTATGTTGGATATGAGTCAACAGTGCCCTTGTTACCAAGAAGGCTAACGGCATATTGGGCTGCATTAGTAGGAGCATTTCCAGCAGATTGAGGGAAGTGATTATTCCCCTCTATTTGGCACTGGTGACATCACATCTGGAGTACTGCATCCAGTTTTGAGTCCTCCACTACAGAAGGGATGTGGATAAATTGGAGAGAGTCTAGTGGAGGGCAACAAAAATGATTAGGGGGCTGGGGCACATGACTTACGAGGAGAGGCTGAGGGAACTGGGCTTATTTAGTCTGCACAAGAGAAGAGTGAGGGGGGATTTGATAGCAGCCATCAACTACCTGAAAGGGGGTTCCAAAGAGGATGGAGCTCGGCTGTTCTCAGTGGTGGCAGATGACAGAACAAGGAGCAATGGTCTCAAGTTGAGCGGGGAAGGTCTAGGTTGGATACTAGGAAAAACTATTTCACTAGGAGGGTGGTGAAGCACTGGAATGGGTTACCTCAGGAGGTGCTGGAATCTCCATTCTTAGAGGTTTTTAAGGCCCAGCTAGACAAAGCCCTGGCTGGGATGATTTAGTTGGGGTTGGTCCTGCTTTGAGCAGGGAATTGGACTAGATGACCTTCTGAGGTCTCTTCCAACCCTAATTCCATGATTCTATGATTCTATGTCCACTCAAATGAGAGCAGTACTCACAGTACACTATTCTGAGTCTGAGTTACATCAAGGATTACTGCATGGTTTACAAAGGCATGCAGGTAACAAAAGAGTACATCAAAACACCAATGGCATTGTCACATTTCCCTTCCCCTCAATTAGTCTCAATGGTTTATGCAGAACTCTCTGCTACTACACGTAGAGTCCAGATTAAGGTTTATAAACCTGGATGGAATCTCCTTAAAGAGAAGATGATACAACTCTTTGATTTACTGATGAGGATTTTTATTAGGGAATGAATTTGGAAAATAAAGGAGATTTGGGAGGATGGGATATCAAATCTCAACAACATTAAAAGATTCAGACTTTCAGATTAGGAAGAAATCAAACACAGGCAATTCAATTAAATTGTGAGAGACTATTATGGAATGGAAGTAGGTCACATTCTGGAGGGCAAAAATAAAAAGGGATTTCGTGATTTTTATCCTAAACCCTAAATAAGTATTTGCACACATTGCAAAACCATCATACACAATCGGTATGAGGGGCAGTCTCTGCTCCAGAGAGGCCAAGTACTGGAACAGTAAAATGAAAAAAATTACAGGCTAAAAATAACCTTTGCCCCAAATCCGATTGCATTCAAACTTGTGGGTGTTTCAAATCAGGGTCCAAGTTTTGTGGTTTGTGTCCATTTCTAATAAAAATACACCACTATTTTTGCTACAGGCATGCTGTGGAGGTATTACAAGAGCTTCAAACTAAATAGCACTAAATTCCATTATCTACACTGAGGATCTTTCACCTGCACTGCAGATCTCTGTTGTGTGTTTCATTCTCCTTCTGGGTGTAGGTCTTCAGTTGACGTCAATGGGAATTCAGTTTGCAGAATATTCAATACAAGCCTGTACTGTGGATCAGGGAGAATTTTACTCAGAGCATTCAGAATCCCAGACACAGCTGGGGATCGTTTCCTTTCCTAAACAAACATCACAACCTGATCTGACTCTCAGATCCTGTAAAATTCCATTTCTTCAGACATTCATCTTTAAGTAATGTATTAAAGAAAGTAGTATAAAAAAGCTGGAAGTAAGTGCCCTCTAGGGAGAAAGATGAACCAGCTAGACATTTTTGTGCAATTTGGTAATCCAGCCACTCCTATTTTCATATTTTTGGTACATCTAAAAGTGTACAACATTCTTCTTAAGCATCCAGGCCACAACAGAAACAACATGTGAAAACCTATAGTATTCTATTACTCTATCAACTAAAAAAATCAGGAGTTTTATTCTAACCTGCATACAGTACCTCTGTGTGTATTTCAAGCTTTTTGAGGGCAGGGGTAATGACTATTTCTATGTCTGTATGGCATCATGCACAGGGCCTGAAAGTGATTAGGGTCTCTGGGTGTGACAAGAATAATAGATAATCAAAATAAGTAGCAGTTCTAGGCCTTGAGGCTATCTTGTAGCAATGAGTCCCACGAGTCAATTAAAACATATTTAAATATTAGATGGGTATTTTTCTTGTTTTAATAAGAGGCCTGAATGAATCTAGATACAACCAGCCAAGATGATCTGTGAAAGGTGGTACTTGAGCTATCTCTTTAACCCTTTGAAAGATGGCTATTAATCATTATTAAAGAGTTTTGTATCCTCAGTGGCCCATTTCTTAGAGAAAGCAGGAAGTCAAACCCTATTATGTGTGTAGGTAACTGGGGAAAACTGGTTGAAAGCAGGGGTAGTAGCCATGAATTGTGGAGCTTGTTAACAGGCAATCTCTAGATACTGCTAGTAGAGTTGTTTATAGACACCAGCATGGTGCTGACAGGTTGACCATAAGAATGGCCATATTGGGTCAGACCAATGGTCCATCTAGCCCAGTAGCCTGTCTTCCGATAGTAGCCAATGCCAGGTGCCCCAGAGGGAATGAACAGAACAGATGATCATCAAGTGATCCATCTCCTGTCGCCCATTCCCAGCTTCTGGCAAACAGAGACTAGGGATACTATCACTGCCCAATTGGTTTAGCTTTTGAATCTCCTGTGTTTAGTGGCAAATGAGGCAACTAATTTTTTCCATCGGTGTCTGTCCAGAGGAAGAATTTTGACTCCATCATAAGGTGTCTCCATAATGAAAGTATCCTTTCAATTGTCCTGCAATAGGTGTGTCTTTGTCCTTCACGCCTTCTCTTCCCTCCAGATGGAATCCAACTGAAGCATATCTTTGTGCTTCTGCCTCGGAATAGCCAGATGACATGGTCAAACCACCACAGGCCTTTAGAGATGGATTGATTTCATGAGATGTAAGTTCTTCACTTTTATGTTTTTGCTATCAGCTAAGCTGAAAAAGTCTTATTAATTTAACTTTTGAAAAGTGTAAATCTAGCTGTAGTAAGTAAACTTTCTTTTGCTTTAATTACATTTTCTCTCTGTTTTTAATAAATCTTGCTTTTATTAAAATGACTGTTGTCTTCATAATTTTATGCAGAGACCACGAGAACTCCCTAACCTTAAAAGGAGAGGAGCTAAAGGTTAAAGAGTTTCTGGGACCTACATCCCCTTGACCTCAGTATTGGTCCAGGGGTGTAGACAAAGGCTGCAATGGATGAACTTTGACTTTCAATGAGATTTAGGCTCCTAAATCATGTAGGCATTTTTGAAAAATGTACATTTAATGTATCTATAACTCTCTAATGCAGTTTAGCAACTCGAAATAAATGGAAGCCAGCATCATGTGATCAGCCAGTTTTCCATGGACTACCAGCAAGTGCTTTGCACATCATAGTTTGGAAACATCTGCTCCATGCCTTTCAATTACTTTGTATATTTCTAACTTGTCCTCTCTGATTTATCTCCTCTCTAAATGTAACAGCCTCAATCTTTTCCGTCTCTCGCATACACAGACAAATACACACGAGATCCCAGGAGCATTTTTCTGTCAAAACTTACTGGGTAAAGTCATATTTTAAAAATTGTCATAATTTTGTTTTATTGCCTGGCAAATTTGTAGATTATTGCACATAATAAGCTTTATACATTTTTATAATTTGATAAGATACCGCATTGCAGTGGCACTGCATTAAGTGGCATTAAGTAGACCTATTCTAATAAGATTTATTATTACCACCTTTCCCCACTATAATATTTAGTTAAGTGTGATAAAACAACTAACTTTTTTTTTGTTGAGCAATAACAGTATAAAATATTGCCCTGAGAATAGAAGAGCCTTCAGCTTCAGCCATTCTATCACAATTTTAGCGACAGAGCTATATTCCTTTTACTTTAAAAACTTGTTGCTACATGTTATGAGCTTAATTTTCAAATGTGACTGCTTATGTTAGCCTGTATGGTGTGTATGTGGGCACATCAAGTTCCATTTCAAGAAGTATGTGGAATTGCGGGCTCTGATTTAGGCATCTCATGTTGAAAATTGGACTCTGCAGTACATATGGAAAAGGCTTTCCAAATGAATGGGGGACAACTGACTTCTTGTGAAGAATGAAATTCTTACACATGGTGTGTGGATTCAGACAACTAATACCTCAGCCAGGTACTCCTTAGGAATGGAGTCATATAGACTGTTAAAATGGCTAATGGAAATCCAGACTCAACAGCTGCTATAGCATTTTGGTAAGCAAGTTGCAGCAAGTAATTGTAAACCATCAACAGAAGTCGCATGAACTGCAGAGGTGCAACTTCTACCCTGTTTCTGGCAGCATGTATTTCCTGCAAGTACTCAAGCAGTTGGTTTATATGTTACTTGTTTCATTTTTTGCAACCAATAGGTTTGCTTCAGTTTTCATTGAGAGACGTATAATGACTATGTTAGTTGTGAATGTCCATCTTTTGTCACAATACTACTGTTGAAATGGCACTTTGGGATTTAATATACCCAGCACTAGCAGAAATTCCTAGTAAAAGTTAATAAAATGAAAAATCTCCCTCTTTCTGACAAAAGTGAAATCTTGGAAAAATTGCACCTGAAGACTGACATGCTTCCCCTATTTGGATTTGAACAGAACATCAGTAAGTACATCTCCTCTCCACCTATTTTGAAAGTGAGAGATGGGATTAAAAAATAACAAAAATGTAAGATTAATAGTGTGCTCTCTGCTGAAATTATCATGGTCTGGCTGTGTGGTGGCCACTGAAAATGTGTTTCCAGCTGGGAGAAGCTTTGGATAATGCTTCTCAGTGTTCTCCCACCACTTCCCTACACAGGGCTCTGATGTTTTTCATGGACAGCGAAGGACTGAGAGTCGCTCAAAGACATCTAAATAAAACATTTGGGCTGGGATTCGTGGAGTTATTCATCCACCTCCAACAGTTCAGTGCAACAGCTGATGTTTGCTAAACCTCCAAAGGATGACATTCTATGACCCACAGCCTTTTGGGTCCCCGAATGCATTTGGGACCAATGGAAGGTCACTATTGACATTAAGCAGCTGGGCCTGTTGTTTTGAGTTTGTGGTCTGTGAGCACTAAGATAAACAGCAGCACAGCAGAGTTCTCCCAGAAAATAAATAGGATGCATGTTATCCCCAGCTTTTGAACAATTAGGCAATTATACCATCATGTTTAACATGCAGTTTGCTACTACAGTTTCATAAATTCAGACCACCAGAAGGCCTTGATCTGTGGGAACTTGGTGTTAATCCAGGAACAGAGAAGAATACTATTCAAACTGGTTAAGCTATCTATTCCATGGTTTGGGTAAGCAGCAAATATTTCCTCAGAAGGTACAAATATGAATGACCAGTTTTTACAAGAGCTCTTGGACCAGGGGTGTAATATGGGCTAAGCTCTACTTGGAAGGTTTCAAGTGCCATGTGTTGTAACTTCAAAGACTCCTGTGTCACTGAAAATTACTTTAAAGATGGCAACATATTTAAACATGTACAAAAATTATTGACAGGAACTTTTGATGTAACATTTTCATCAAAGGCTCCCAGTCACATCTCTGGGTAAAGGCACTCATTGCTGAGCCAGCAGTGCTCTGTCCTTAAGCAGGAGGTATGGATCTACTGGAGTCTTGTGGGGGGCTCTCTAGGGGGATAAAGCTGGTGCCAGATCTGAGTGGGTCTGAAATCTAATGATCATTATTGATCATTTACCAGAAATGTGAAAAGTTTGCAGGGCTGACCATGTACCCATTAGGGTTAACAGCACAGCTGATGTAAATTAAAATGTTTGCTATGAAAATGTTTCAGCCTTTCACTTGAATAAATTAATACAAAAATGGGAATTACACAATGAGAGCAGAGTTGGATGTTAAAGGAGTTACTTCAGATTTGTATTCATGTAGCTGAAAGCTGATTTGGCCCTTTACTATTTCCAAACAAATGATGATAACATGTACTGCTGCATTTTACTGTCCTAGGAAACCTATTATGGCTGTCCTAAAGTGCTTTAAGCACAGTTAATGCAGAGCTGTGCCAAAAACCTGAATAACAGAACTGACCAAATTCCTTAAAGTATATGGGTTCCACTATCAGACTTCACTACACAGAACTCACAGTTTTACTATGGCAGTTTTACTATGTATTAGTGATTTTCCTAATTGACCTTGTTTATTTTCTGCTCTTTTGAGCCAGGAACCCACACATCAGATAACAGCCATGGGGTGGAGGATTTGTAAGATTTTACCATAGAGAAGCATTTCCAAAACAGAGTCATTTTACTAAAGTAAGAAGGAGCGTTTTGTCTCTTTGAATAGAAAGAGAAAAGTTTGGAGAGAAGCAGAAAGCCTCTGAGGACTTGTCCCCTACATACATACTATCATGTCACTTATCTTTGTGGTTGTGCTACATAGTTCTCCAAATCCTCAGCTAGTGTCAATAGAGCTATTCCAGCTTACCCCAGCTGAGGATCTGCTCCAGCTTCTTTTGTTTGGAAGTTGGATATCACCATTAGTGCACCTTGAATTTTTTTCACCTGTTGTTAATATGGGAACACATCATGCCAAAGGTAGAAGATATGGAAAAAATACTAGTGATGTTCTCAATATGCCTGTTCTTCCCCTGAGAAAGGGAATTATACACACTCTTACCATTATACAGTGAGTGGGACTCCTCACAGTGCATAAAAAGCTAAGCACATTTGTAAGGGCTTGTCTACCCAGGGAAGTTAGTGTGCAGTAAGCTTGGGGGGGAGTTTACAGTGTACTAGCTTCTCCACACCAGCTTCTTGTGTGGACATTCCTACTGTGTACTAATAGTGCCCTGGTATGATTTAGCTTACTGCACTTTGGAAGTGCACGATGAGTATACCTACACTGCAATAGAGGACTCATGACAGGGCTGTTACTGGCCCTGATCAGCTGACTTGGGCTCATGGGCTGGGGCTGGGCTAAAAAATGCTGCGTAGATGTTTGGACTTGGGCTGGAGCCCAGGCTCTGAAACCCTGTAATGTCTACACTGCTATTTTTAGCCTCATAGCCCAAAGTCCTGCAAAAATGAGCCAATTGACCCAGGCTCTGAGACTCGACGCCACAGGTAGATGGACCCTAAGGCACTTTTAATGTTTGTAGACGTGGTCTATTGGTCTGCACCAGAGGGATATAAATTCTAGTGCACACTAGCATGTTATGCACTAACTAGCCTGTGTGGACCCTGCTGGCATGCACTAAAAGTTCCCTAGTGCACATTAAAGTTCCCTAGTGCATGCCAGAAGGTTCCACATGGGCTAGTTAGTATGCGACTGTCACTAGGCTTCCCTGGGTCACAACTGAGAATACCAAATTCAGGACAAACTGCTGAGAAATACGGCAGAGACACCCCAAGACTGGCAGTTATTCGCCCTTAAGATATACCAAACCAGCCACAAAACTAAACTTCTGTTTCACCACACTGGCTGACAAGACATCAAAAGAGCAGTTTCCTTAGGTATCACCACCAAAAACACTAGATTTAGAGATTAATGGTTCTTTAAAACCAATTTCATCAAATAAAAGGTTCTTCTGATCCCAAAGGACCAACTACATACCCAGGTCAATATACAGCACAGATCTTACCCAATAATCACACACAGTTAGATTCATAGACTCATAGACTTTAGGGTTAGAAGGGACCAATATGATCATCTAGTCTGACCTCCTGCACAAAGTAGGCCACAGAACCCTACCTACCCACTTCTATAACAAACCCCTAACCTATGTCCGAGTTATTGAAGTCTTCAAATTGTGGTTTGAAGACCTCAAGCTGCATAGAATCCACCAGCAAGTGACCCGTGCCCCACGCTGCAGAGGAAGGTGAAAAACCTCCAGGGCCTCTGCCAATCTGCCCCGGAGGAAAATTCCTTCCCGATCCCAAATATGGCGATCAGATAATCCCTGAGCATGTGGGCAAAACTCACCAGCCAGCAGTCAGGAAAGAATTCTCTGCAGTAACTCAGATCCCATCCCATCCAACATCCCATCACAGACCACTGGGAATACTTATCTGCTGGTAATCAAAGATCAGTTGCCAAAATTAAGCTCTTCCATCATACCATCCCTTCCATAAGCTTATCAAGCTTTGTCTTAAAGCCAGATATGTCTTTTGCCCCCACTACTCCCCTTGGAAGGCTGTTCCAGAACTTTACTCCTCTAATGGTTAGAAACCTTAGTCTAATTTCAAGTCTAAACTTCCTAGTGTCCAGTTTATACCCATTTGTTCTTGTGTCTACATTGGTACTAAGCTTAAATAATTCATCTCCCTCCCTAATATTAATCCCTCTGATATATTTATAAAGAGCAAGCATATCTCCCCTCAGCCTTCTTTTGGCTAGGCTAAACAAGCCAAGCTCTTTGAGTCTCCTTTCATAAGGCAGGTTTTCCACTCCTCGGATCATCCTAGTAGCCCGTCTCTGAACCTGTTCCAGTTTGAATTCATCCTTCTTAAACATGGGAGACCAGAACTGCACACAGTATTCCAGATGAGGTCTCACCAGTGCCTTATATAACAGTACTAATACCTCCTTATCTTTGCTGGAAATACCTCACCTGATGCATCCTAAAACTGCATTAGCTTTTTTAAAGGCCATATCACATTGGCAGCTCATAGTCATCCTGTGATCAACCAATACTCCAAGGTCCTTCTCCTCCTCTGTTGCTTCCAACTGATGTGTCCCCAATGTATATCTAAAATTCTTATTATTAATCCCTAAGTGCATGACCTTGCACTTTTCACTATTAAATTTCATCCTATTACTATTACTCCAGTTTACAAGGTCATCCAGATCTTCCTGTATGATATCCCGGTCCTTCTTTTGTTAGCAATACCCCCCAGCTTTGTGTCATCCGCAAACTTTATTAGCACATTCCTGCTTTTTGTGCCAAGGTCAGTAATAAAAAGGTTAAATAAGATTGGTCCCAAAACTGATCCTTGAGGAACTCCACTAGTAACCTCCTTCCAGCCTGACAGTGCACCCTTCAGTACAACTCATTGTAGTCTCCCCTTTAACCAGTTCCTTATCCATCTTTCAATTTTCATATTGATCCCCATCTTCTCCAATTTAACTAATAATTCCCCATGTGGAACCGTGTCAAATGCCTTACTGAAATCGAATTAATTAGATCTACTGCATTTCCTTTGTCTAAATAATCTGTCACCTTCTCAAAGAAGGAGATCAGGTTGGTCTGGCACGATCTACCTTTAGTAAAACCATGTTGTAACTTGTCCCAATTAACATTGACCTCAATGTCCTTAACTACTTTCTCCTTCAAAAATTTTTCCAAGACCTTACATACTACAGATGTCAAACTAACAGGCCTATAGTTACTCGGATCACTTTTTTTCCCTTTCTTAAAGATAGGAACTATGTTAGCAATTCTCCAATCGTACGGTACAACCCCTGAGTTTACCGATTCATTAAAAATTCTTGCTTGCAATTTCATGCGCCAGTTCCTTTAATATTCTTGGATGAACATTATCTGGGCCCTCCGATTTTGTCCCATTAAGCTGTTCAAGTTTGGCTTCTACATCAGATGAGGTAATATCCACCTCCATATCCTCATTCCCGTTTGTCATCCTTCCATTATCCCTAAGCTCCTCATTAGCCTTATTAAAGACTGAGGCAAAGTACTTATTTAGATATTGGGCCATGCCTAGGTTATCCTTAACCTCCATTCCATCTTCAGTGTTTAGCGGTCCCACTTCTTCTTTCTTTGTTTTCTTCTTATTTATATGGCTATAGAACCTTTTACTATTGGTTTTAATTCCTTTTGCAAGGTCCAACTCTACATGGCTTTTAGCCTTTCTCACTTTATCCCTACATGTTCTGACCTCACTAAGGTAGCTTTACTTGCTAATCCCACCCTTCTTCCACTCCTTGTAGGCTTTCTGCTTTTTCTTAATCACCTCTCTGAGATGCTTGCTCATCCAGCTTGGTCTACAACTCCTGCCTCTGTTTTTTTCCCCCTTACTTGGGATGCAGGCATCTGATAGTTTCTGCAGCTGTGACTTAAAGTAATTCCAGGCCTCCTCCACATTTAGATCCACAAGTTCTCCAGTCCAATCCACTTCCCTAACTAATTTCCTTAATTCTTTAAAGTTAGCCCTTGAGAAGTCAAAAACCCTAGTCCCAGATCTATTTTTGTTTATCCTTCCATTTAACTGAATTAGCTCATGATCACTCGAACCAAGGTTATCCCCTATAACCATTTCTTCTATGAGGTTCTCACTACTCACCAAAACCAAATCTAAAATGGCATCCCCTCTTGTTGGTTCTTCAACTGCTTGGTGAAGAAATCCATCTGCTATCGCATCCAGAAAAATTTGAGCCCTATTATTCTTGCTAGCACTTGTGCTCCAGTCTATATCTGGGAAGTTAAATTCTCCCATGATCACACATTTCCCATTAGTGTTTGCTTCATTAAAAACATTAAAGAGGTCTCTATCCATATCCAAATCAGATCCCTGCGGTCTGCAGCACACCCCATGCACTATCTCAGGGGAGGCTCTAGAAGCTTTCTTTCCCAGTGTGATTTTTGCCTAGACAGACTCTGTCTTGTCCATTCCATCACTTCTTATTTCTTTACAGTTAACCTCATCATTGATGTACAATGCTACTCCACCACCTTTGCCTTTATTTCTGTCTTTCCTAAACAGCACATAGCCTTCAATACCTGTACTCCAGTCATGACTACTATTCCACCATGTTTCTGTTATCCCTATAATATCCGGTTTCACTTCCTGCACTAGTAGCTCTAGTTCCTCCATTTTGTTACCTAGGCTCCTCGCATTAGTGTAGAGACATCTTAATTTTTGCCGTTTGGCTTCGCTGACATTCTTTACTTTGTTAGGCACAGACATTCTACTACCAGCATCACTTGTTAGTCTGGTATCTACACTACCCTTCCTCCTTATGTCAATTCTTCTGTCCACGGCTGTATCCCCTCTTACTTTGTTTTCTTCACTCTCAAGGTTAAATTCCGGCTTGGAGATTACCTGGACATCTCCCAATCATCTCCCCCAAATCCCTAGTTTAAAGCTCTCTTAATCAGTTGGGCAAGCCTCCATCCTCAAAGTCTATTTCCCTCCTTACTCAGATGAAGTCCATCCCGAGAGAACAGTCCTCTGTCCATGAGTGCTTCCCAGTGGCTGTACATCCCAAAGCCCTCCTTATAGCACCACTGCCTGAGCCATCTGTTGATCGCCATAATCTTGTTACACCTTTGTTGCCCTTCTCTAGGAACTGGCAGAATCCCACTGAAGATCACCTGAGCCTCGATTTCCTTAAGCGTCTTCCTCAGTCTGGCATAGTCTCCCTTGATACATTCCAGCGAGAATCTAGCTGTATCATTCATTCCCACATGAAGGACAATCAACGGATTCTTTCCCGCTCCTGCTAGGATCCTTTTCAGCCTCAGGTCCACATCCTGTATCTTAGCACCCGGCAGACAGCACACCCTTCTATTCTCCCAATCAGCTCTAGTTACAGGCCTGTCTATTCTTCTCAGTAAGGAGTCTCCAATCATGTAGACCTGCCTTTTCCTGGTAACAGTGTGATTCTCTGGTCTATCCCCTGCACCCACTGGCTGCAAGTCCTCTCGATTCCTATTCACCCTTGCAATCCTCCTGGGGCTTATATTTGGTATTGCCTCCATTGACTCCTCCCCTCCTCCTGTAGGACTAACAGCTCTTCTCTTTTTCCTTGCCCTCTCTCCTTCAGCGACCACCTGCTGTGCCCCTTTTTCATTTTCCAACTCTGCAAACCTGTTCCTGAGCTCTATTTCTCCTTCATTGGCCCGTTTTTTCCTCTGCCTGGTTCTCTTAGTCACATGCTTCCACTGTCCACTTTCCTCACCCAGCAGTCTCTCCTCAGAATTCTTTGGTCCTGCTTCCATCTGAGAGTCTGAGCTTATCCGTTCAGCCCCCTCGTGTCTGTGCTCCATCATCTGCTCGAACCCCCTTCTAAACTCGACCAGAGTTTCCACCTGCATCTCCAGTCCTCGGATTTTTCCATCAGCTCTATCAGGTGGCACTTCATGCAGACAAAACTCTTTTCAGATATCCCTTCCAGGATCATGTACATGCCACAGCTTCCACATCCAGTCATCCTCATTGTGTCTTTCACTGCTACCTCTGTATCAGTCATTGCCTTCCCACCTAAAACCTAGTAGTCCAAGAAACACAACACAACACAAACCCCCAACAGGCACCAGAACACTGGCAGACCGCCACCCACTCCCTTTACTAGCCTGTCAGTGGTGCTACCCAGAAGCAAACACCTTAGAAATACAGGCACATAGTTAATACTCCTAACTTCATCTACAAAAATTATACATGCATACAAATAGCACAATCATATTCAGCAAATCATAACCTTTGCATAGACATCTTCATGCCGCATTTTGTACAAGATTAGTTGCAATTATATAACAGTGGTGGCAACAATGCTCTACATGGTCATAGTTTAATCTGTTAACATCACAGCGACATGCTAGTGTGCACTAGAATTTACACTTCTTATGTGGATTAATGCACCATGTAGACAAGCTCGTGGTACACAGAAAAGTAGCCACATAGGGTGTTAGTGTGGAGTAGCTAGTGTGCAGGGAAGGCTCTATGTGTTTTGCTGCTCCAAGCACGGCAGTCAGGCAGCTTTCAGCAGCATGCCTGTGGGACGTCTGCTCATCCCGCGCCTTCGGTGTACCCAATGCCGAATTGCCACTGAAACTGCGGGACCAGCGGACCTCCCACAGGCATGCCGCCGAAGGCAGCCTGACTGTCGCCCTCACAGCAACCGGCACGCTGCCTCCCGTGGCTTGCTGCGCTGGTGCCTGGAGCCACCCCTGCTAGTATGCACCAGCTACTGAGAGCTTGTTCTCATGTAAACCAGCCCTAACTCTTTGCAGGATAGAGCCTAAATGAAGTATCTTTTCAAGCAAATCACCGGGAAAGATAAGTATTTGAATTTTCACTGCTTATGATCACAGCTGTACGTCAGCTTACACATTTTTGCGTGCAACATTTTCTGAGTAGTATTCTCTGTTTTTTACTTTTTGTAGTTGCATCTCTAATTTAGAACTATAAAAGTTCTTTAGTGGCAGTGTTTTAAATGTTACATTAGTGATATAATGTCCAAAACCAAATTGTGTTTTAAAAGCTGAGACTAAATAAAAGCTTAACTTAGGGGCGGCTCAAGGTTACAGATTTTCTTTTAGCCAACTTTTAATATGGGTTGCATAAAGCACTTAAAGTGTTTTCCCCCTGAAACTGAGGTATCTAGTCTTAACCAAGTAAGAAGAGCATTTCTAATAAAGGCAGCACGATTCTCTAATTAGACAAAAGGGAAATGAAGGTCAAATACAGATTCAAAAAGAACAGAGCCCAATTCCCTGACACCTTGTGGGTAGAGAGGATCTGTTGTGTGCAAAGGGAGAAAATAAAGTGAAAATGCCCCCATTCTTTACATAGCTTCAGTTCTGTTACTGTGTAACTATTGTGGAAAGGGAGCTGTGTTGTAAGGAAGGAGAACATACTGGCCGACTGTCTTTGTCCCCCTGCTAGTGGTTGGTCCATGTAAGAGGTTTAAGAGTCCAATACTATCTCCAAACTAACAAACATTGTCCTCTAAGTCAAGCAGTAGAGGGTTGTTATTTTAGATCAAGGGGTTCCCAGAAACTGACAGATGACACAGAGGTTTATAGCAGTATCACAACCCCAGGCTTTAGTGTTGAATCTGGGTGTTTTAGTAAAAAATGGGCAAGGTCACAGCTGCATTTGTGGCTAAGTGGAGCTTCTACTAGGGAGCAACTTTATCACCAGCAGAAATCTAAATTGTGACTAGAAGCTTGATCAAAAACCCTCTGAAGCATGTAGAGGTTTGTCTAATCAGGTCTGGGTCTAAGAATTTAGATATGTATATGCCTAGGCCCTGAACCAAAGGCCAATGAAATCTAAGGATATACATCAACGGTCTTTGGATCAGGCCGTAGGCACATAGAAGTTCAAATTAGTAGAACCGGTCAAGAATCAAACATACCTGTAGACACATTACCCTCCTGGACCCCTGTAACATCCTTGCATACAGATTTCAAAAATATAAGGCAACTAGTGGTCTGTGTAGTTATATGTTGTTTTATCATTATAATTTATCTACTGCACCTTTAAATGTCTAGAAGTCTGTTCTCTGCTGGAAGCAGCTGGCATTTTCTGTTCATTTCTGATGCAGCCTGGAACACAGAGGGAAGACTCTCGGCTTTCATTGTTGGCTTCCTTAAAGTAAAATAACAATTTAGACTCACCATCAGTATGGAAAAATAAATAGTTTCCAGCCATTCAAGCACTGGATCCTCTTATGGTTTTGTCTGCCAGATTAAAGAGCTCTCTGCTGTCAGAAAAAATGTCCCCATGTCAACATATATGGACCATGATCAAGTCACCTCTTAGTCTTTTCTTGGACAGGCTAAATAGATTTAGCTTCTTATGTGTCTCATTGTAAGATACGTTTTTCAGAGCTTGAATCATATTTATATCTCTTTGACAATTTATCAATGCCCCTTTTTAAGGGTGGACACCAGAAATGGCCACAGTATTCCAGTAAACATAGAATCATAGAACTGTAGGGCTGGAGGGGACCTTGAGAGTTCATCGACTCTGGCTTCCTGTGCAGAGGTGGTACCAAGTATACCTACACCATCCCTAACAGGTGTTTCTCTAACCTGTTTTTAAAAACCTCCAACAATGGGGATTCCACAAATTTCCTTTGAAGCCTATTCAAGTGCTTAACTATCCCTATAGTTAGAAAGCTTTTCCTAATATCCAACCTAAATCTCTTTTGCAGCTGATTAAGCTGATAGCTTCTTATCCTATTTTCAGTGGACAATGGAAAATAATAAATCACTATCCTCTTTAAAACACCCCTTAACATATTTGAAAGCTGTTATCAGTTCCCTCCACCCTCAGTCTTCTTTTCTCAGGACTAAATCTGCCCAATTTTTTAACCTTTTATCATTTTTATTGCTCTCCTCTGGGCTCTCTCCTATTTCTAAAGTGTGGCAGCCAAAACTGGACACAGTACTCCAGCTCAGGCCTAACTAGTGTCATGTAGAGTGAGACAATTACCTCACGTGTCTTATGTCACAGTTCAGGGCAACTGTGTCTGTATTCTCCCTCTATGGTCCAGTTAGGGCACCCACTCTTGGGTTTCCAGCTCCCTAGACTTAGCTTTTGTTGGGTGGTCTCTCTCTCCCACATGATTGGAATATTTCTGGGCTGACCTGTTCCCTGACTTCACTGTGTTATTCCTAGCAAAAGACAGCCTGCTTAAGCAGATCTGCTTCACTTCTCTCCTTGGAGATGGTACACAGTGTAATTGCTACAGTTATACGTTATCACACTTTCTAAGCAAACCTATTTTATTCTTGAGGTAACAGAGAAAACCTTAAAAACAAGAAAAGAACCTACTCGCATGCTAATAAGCTTACCAGAGATCCATCTGTACCAGACACTCTGGCAGGTGATTAGTCTATCAAATCCCACAAAGTGGTCTCTTTTGTGGTCAAAAGTTCATAACAGCTTCAGATCAAAACTATCACACAGCCCTATGGGGCCTCAGTAGGCTAAATCCTGCCAACCCTTCCCTAAGGACTGTGGGACTCTGGAGGTCCTGTACATTTGACGGATCAGGAGGAAGACCTGAGTCAGATAAACTCAAGTGATTTTTCCCAATGTCCTTTCTTTGTCTATTGGTCTTTAGAGAATCCAGTTTGAACTTTTGAAGAGACTGTGGGTGAATAATCAGCCAGACAAGGGGGCCCTTCCCTGGAGCAAAGCTTCAGACGGATGATAACCAGAGGAATTACGTTAGTGTCCCTCCTCCTAAGGAAGTTACATGCAACTTCACAATAACACTAACAATTGCATTTTGAATACATTGGGCTTCAAAGGTATTAAAATTAATTCAATAACATTTAACTGAAGTCAATAAGGCTTATGCAGGATATTGTCATATCTATCACATCTCACATATGACACTCCTGGTAATATATCCCAGAATGATATTAGCTTATTTGCAACTGCATCACATTGTTGGTTCATATTCAGTTTGTGATCTGCTATGCCCTCAGGCTCTTTTCAGCAGTACTACTGCCTAGCCAGCTATTCCCATTTGTGCATTTGAGTTTTCCTTCTTAAGTGTAGTACTTAGCATTGATGAAACCATTGCATTGCTAAGTACAGAGGTAACTCCACCTCCCTACTCCTACTTGATATTCCCTTGATACATCTAAGGATCAAATTAACCCTTAGCAATAGCATCGCCCTGGGAAGTTTTATTTCAGTTTGAATTTTTCTGACATTTTTGGATTATGTTAAAGCTTTGTCCTCTAGTTACATGGGAATATGGCATCTGACTTTGGAAAAAGCATTGACAGGCATGGAAGAGAAAGACCTTAAAAGTTCAGTGGCACTGTTTGCATATAGTTTGTGAAACATTCTAAGACTCTCCTGATTGGAAGATGTTCTATAAATATAAAATGTTATGACATTGTTTTGAAATGATGCTATGTCTTTCCCACTGATGGTGCCTTCACACTTACCTAAGACTGATATTCTACATGGCTTTGTGCACTGTTTAATAATATTCTGTGTATGTTTAAAGCAACTTGAGATTGCCATAACCATGTCCATTGCAGGCACTAGGTTCAGTGAAACAGTACAAGGCTTGGAAATACAACCACCACCCACTGAGACTGAATAGATCACTAGAGGAAACAGCTGCATACAATAAATTCATGCAAATTGAAGACACATTACAAAGATGAAGCTATTTGGAAACCTTTTCTTGACTTCTTCAAATACACTTCTTGAACAACAGAAATAAAATCCAAATATGCTGTATAAATGAAATATGATAGCATCTTTTACACACTCGCTCTCTCAAATTTACCGGCCTGCTTTCTCTTTTTAGGGAAGTGTGGACTGGCACTAAAAAAACAGCCAAAGAAAAGCTTTATTTGTAACTAGTAACCAGCATATACATATAAATACATGGCACTTTTCCAATGCCTTCCTTCAAAGGATCTCCAAAATGTTTTTCAAACATTAATTTATTAAGCCTCACAACACACCTGTGTGGTAGGTAAGTTTCATTATCATCACTTCTGCAGCTGGGGAAATGGAGACACCAAGACCCCAGGACCTATAGGGAGAACCATATTTATGAGAGAACCAGGAATCTTCTTTCACTTTGACTTTAACCATGAGACTATTGTACTCCTCTGAAGGAAAGACAAGGATACAATTTTAGTAGCCTGTATAATATAATAGCTGAACAGTTCAAAACACAGGCAAAAAAGTAAAATAAAAACAAAAAAATGAATAAAAGAAGCAGCCAGTGAAGAGACACTTGTCAAGGTATACACCTTAATGTAAAAAAATTGCTTTTCTGAAATCTGTTTTTGAAAGTTGCTTCCAGTGATCTTGAGCTAGGCTGAAGGCTATACAGTAGGGATAGAATGAGATGGGATAAGAAGTGGCTAGGGCAGCCAGCTAGTGAAGGGTTATATTAAATGAGGAGTTTGTTGGGCCAAGGCAACAGTAAGTGAGGAACAATATCCAGCAGTCTGAGAGAGAGAGAGAGAGAGAGAGAGAGAGGAGAAATACACAGATGATCTTTCATATACTTGTTCTAGTTTTGATTTAATTTGATATGGGTCACAGCATGGCATTCTGAAATGGAATGAGTTGGAATTATTGCTAATTTTCTGAATGTAGTGCCAGATATCTAGGGAGCCTACTGGGGTTGGATCAGGGTCAAGAGCTTTGCTTCATGGACGAAAATGGTGCAGGCCAGATAGCAACAGATTCTCCACTGCTGCACACCTTATGTAGTCATTTACATCTGTGCAAAGTGAGTGCAAATGGCATGTGAGATGTTGCCACATTGATCAGCAAGTGTTTCGTAGCCAATTAACACTCAAAGTACACAGGTGTAAGTGACTAGAGAAGGTGCCAGTCAATAGAGAATCAGTCTTTGCCTAAGGTTGAAAAACTTAATCTGCCATTGATCTGGTATAAATAGCTACAGGCTTCTTCTCATTAGCAAGACCATAGAAAGTGTGTATGTAAATAGCTTGTGACTCTCTTTATGTATTTAGTGTGCTAGTTTTTATTTCAAACACAGGACTGTTCCCCTCCTATGTTTTAATTTGGAGCTGGAGTGCGTCACATCTCTGGCTTCTGATACAGCAGACAAAGCATCATCTTCACCCAAAGACTGTTTCACATAAATATAGTATTTCCGGCTCCTTTCTTGAATTTTAAAACTACTATAGTTAATCAGATTGATTCCAGACAATCAGGAGACAGAATTGATTTACAGCTCTGCTCCAGCATGAGCTGAGGGGGATCGGTCCACATCTGGATAAGTTTGAATTTTTAGTAATATTGTCATTTACTGTTGACTTAAAAAAATTAGACTTGATACTTGTGTTAAACCAACAGCTATTGGGAAAACACAGTGGTTATTTTTTATAACATTTTGTAACGATGTTAACTTCCCATTCTAAATGATTATCTATCAATCATTTTATAGCATGCCTATTATTGTGTCATCTGTTCATCTGCAGACACTAGGCCAAGAAATAGTGTAAATATCACTGATAGTCATCCTGGCAATGATCTTTGTGGTCATTTAATTGAAATCAAATCATTAAAAGCATCAAGTATGCATCGCAGTTCTGCAGTCACCAGTGAGGAAAATAACACAATAACACAATAGGAAGCAACATCTTCATAAAAGCCTGCCCCATACTGTTAGTCTAAGAAAAACATTTGGCTAACATCAGGATAGCAACTAAATAACAAGACACAAGTGGATAGGCAGCCAATTTTTAAGTACTGTTTAGGTCTGCAAGGGATGTTGCTATTTGATTGATGACTGAAAATGTAGGGGTGAAGGTGGGAAAACCATTTTTCATAAAGTCAATCTTCCTATTTTTGGCTGCCATATAATGCCAGTAGGAGATGGAGTCTCCTGTCTTTGGCCTGTTTTTCTTAGAGCTGGTGGCTTATTTGGATTATATCCTAGTTTGATCTTAAGTTCTGCCTCTGGTTTTATTGGCACCAGGATTTAGCCATTTATGGCTAGATTTTTAAAGGCATTTAGGCAACTAACTCCCACGTATAATTGGTAAAATGTATTGACTTCCTCCTCTGGTTTAAAAGATAAGCTAAAAAGCCGAGGTGGTTTATTATTTTATCTGATTGGCTCATTCATCCATCCCTCCATGAACAAATTCAGGCTGGAAATTAGAAGGTTTCTAACTAGCAGATGAGTGAGGTTCTGGAACAGTCTTACACCAGGACTTGGGGGTGGGGGGGGAACTTAATTCAATTTAAGAGAGAGATGGACAAATTTCTGATCGTGATTGTATAATGGGGTTGCTTGTGATGGCAGGGGGCAGGGTTGTACAGTCCTGGGACTTACTTCCAGTTAATATCTTATGGTCCTAAAAACTCATGCTTTAGGGTTTCACAACCAGCCATCTGCAGGACCAAGAAGGGATTCCCAATGTATTTTTTTGTCTCCTTTCTCTGAAGCATTGAAGATGGCTATGGCTGGAGACGGGACGTTGATGGGGTGGGCCAGGGGCTATGAGGAGGCACCAAGCATTCTGTCCCTCAGGTAGTTGGTTGGCTGGTTCTTCTCATGTGCTCAGGGTCTAGCTGATGTGGGGTCAGGAAGGAATTTCCTCCCGGGTCAGATTGGTAGAGACCTCAGGGATTTTTTGCCTTCCTCTGCAGCAGGTGGGTCCAAGTCACTTGCCAGGATTATCTAGGTATCTCTTACTTAATCATTTCCCTGCCATTGTGGGGGCCTTAGGGACTGGGACACCTAGGTCCCTCCTACTCTCTGCTGTGGCACATAATAGTCTAATCTCCTGTAATACTTGGGTGTCATTTCAATTGTCAGGTTTAGTGTGTCGGTGCTGAGTGGTATTGGGTCATGTAATACACAGAAGGTCAGACTAAATGATCTGCTGCTTCCTTCTGGCCTTAAACTCTATGGCTGTGTTTCATGGTATAAGAATCTATTCTCATTTGTGGTACCTATTGCCAGCATCACTTAACTTCTTTTTGTAGTACTCTCCACCCTATCACTCAAGAGAAAACGCTCATACTTTATGAGATATCCTTGATGACACATCTCCAGTTATAGCAAATTGGGAGAAAGGACACAAAGGATAATATCTATAAAGATCTCTGAATATGACAGTAAAAGTCAAGACAGTGTGGAAAAACACACACTATTAGAATATATTAAATATGGTAGATTACAATTAAGGCAGGGAGAGAAACTGAGAAAAGCAAGGATATCTTCAGCCTGTATGCTGCTGTTACTCACCTCCTGAGTGCTAAGCCATGGCAGCATGACATGTAAGAACATAAGTGATCCATCGTCCATGCCCAGCTTCTGGCAAACAGAGGATAGGGATGCCATCCCTGCCCAACCTGGCTAATAGCCATTGATGGACCTATCCTCCATGAATGTATCTAGTTCTTTTTTCAACCCTGTTATAGTCTTGGCCTTCACAACACCCTCTGGCAAAGAGTTCCACAGGCTGACTGTAGTTATATAGAGTTAATTATCCAACTACTCCATAACCCAAAAACCTACAGAGTTTCAAAATGCTGATGTATCTAGTCATCCTACAGTTTCATGTAGGTTGAGAGAGAAATATTTAGAGCACTAATAGTGCAATGCATTTGTTAATAACTATCAAGGTGCAAATTCACTGCTGGTGTGTCACTGAATTCAGTGGAGTTGCGTCCTCTTACATCAACAGTGAATTTGACCCCTAGTATATGTAATGTATGAAGATGACCTGCTGAAATGCCAGAGCATGATTAATATTATTTAAGGCGATCTCTGCATGACTTTTTCAAATGAACAGAGTGCATTTAACATCATTATTGATGAAAGAACAGGTCTGAATATCACCATGCATTTTGCCCCTGAAGGCCCTTTGCTATGGAGACCATACATTTGGCTGAGTAGCTCTCTGAGTACCACTGTTAACATGACCAAAGTATTAACGCTGTACAGGTATTGATTACCTCACATTCACCCCTCTGCTTGCCCTGCTTTTTTGGCACTTCCAAACCCATCTGATGCACGGAGAGAGTCAGGTAGCTACTAAAAAATGAATCTCCTTCTTTCTCACACAGGAATGCGGCAAACCGTAATAACATTAGAGTACTGGGCTGGAATGACTGCAGGTTTTACAGAGCTTACATTTAAATCTACAAAGCAGGATGTACTGTGCTTTATTTGACACAATCACAGTTCTGGGAAACTGCACCTGTATTTTCCCTCAGTGGTCCAGCAAGGGCATCCACTCTCAGGCTTCTGCCCTCCCACCCCTGCACTATGTTGCCCTCCAAGGTGGGGGACACATTCCCCTTTTCCTTCTGACTTGGATATTTCTAGGCTGCACAGTTCCCTGTCCATACTGTGTTATTTCCAGCAAAGGACAGGCTGCCCAAGCAGAACCTGCTTGCTTTCTTCTTTAGAGACAGTTAACAGGTGCAGTTGCTGCAGATGTAAGTTACCACCCAGCACTTCCTATGCAAGCCTATTTTATTCTTAAGGTAAAAGTATTAAATAGAAAACATGAAAAACAATAGAAGAACCTAAACACATGCTGTCATAAACAGATAGCTAAGGGTTAATGTCTCTTTCACCTGAAGCACCTGACCAGAGGACCAATCAGGAAACCGGATTTTTTCAACTTTGGGTGGAGGGAATTGTGTGTCTGAGTCTTTGTTTTCTGGCTGCCTGCTTTCTCTGAGCTTTGGAGAAGTAGTTTCTTTTTTCTAGTCTTCTGTTTCCAAGTGTAAGGACAAAGAGATCAGATAGTAAGTTATATGGTTTCTTTTCTTTGGTATTTGCATGAATATAAGTGCTGGAGTGCTTTGATTTGTATTCTTTTGGAATAAGGCTGTTTATTCAATATTCTTTTAAGCAATTGACCCTGTGTTGTATCATCTTAATACAGAGAGAACATTTGTACTTATTTTTCTTTCTTTTTATATAAAGCTTTCTTTTAAGACCTGTTGGAGTTTTTCTTTACTTCAGGGAAATTGAGTCTGTACTCACCAGGGAATTGGTGGGAGGAAGAAATCAAGGGGAGATTTGTGTGTTGGATCGCTAGCCTGATTTTGCATTCCCTCTGGGGGAATAGGAAAGTACTTTTTGTTTTCAGGATTGGGAACAGAGAGGGGGAGTCTCTCTGTGTAGTTTCACAGAGCTTGTGTCTGTGTATCTCTCCAGGAGCACCTGGAGGGGGGAAGGGAAAAAGGATTATTTCCCTTTGTTGTGAGACTCAAGGGATTTGGGTCTTGGGGTCCCCAGGGAAGGTTTTTCAGAGGGACCAGAGTGCCCCAAAACACTCTAATTTTTTGGGTGGTGGCAGCAGGTACCAGGTCCAAGCTGGTAACTAAGCTTGGAGGTTTTCATGCTAACCCCCATATTTTGGACGCTAAGGTCCAAATCTGGGAATAAGGTTATGTCATGGTGTGCAGCTGGTGGGATATAGACAGAATCCAGAAGCCAGTAGGAATATTATATTTTTCTTTTCTCTGCTAAGGGCTTTTTAGCAGAGAGAAACGGTTGGTTTTAAAAGGGAACCAGAGAGAATTTTTTTTTTCTGCTCTCTCTCGCAGTTTGTGGCTTGCATGTTAAGGGTCTTTTGTCATGCAATAGCCCTCCCATTAGGAGGCAAGTACCGGCACTTATATGCATGCAAATAAAGTGGTTTTTCTGGTTTCCCTTCATTGAACATTAGCTAGAGAGAGAAAAAGAAAAAAGCACTGTTGCTAGGCAGACTCCAGGAGGGAACAGAGCCTGCAGTTCAGAAGATAAACACCGGAGGGCACCCCAACACAAGAAAACAGGAGCCATGACTTCTAAGGCAAAAATTGAGGCCGAAGAACAAATCAAAGAAGCTGAACACAGGCGACAACTGGAAATAAAACAAAAAGAGATGGAGATGAAAGAAAGAGAAGAACAGATCAAAGAGGCAGCCTACCAAAGAGAACAGGCAGCCAAAGAGGCAGCCAAGGAGGCAGCACACAAAAGAAAGCTAGAAGAAGAAGAGGTGGCCTACCGAAGGAAACAAGCAGAAGAAGAGTTGGCCCACCGCCGAGAAATGGAAAAGCAACAAAAAGAAATGGAAGAGAAGGAAAAACAGAGGAAACATGAACTGGAGTTGGCAAAAGCTGGGCTGCATGTGCCAGCCAACCCTAACAACCCGGCGCCAAATATTGCTCCACAGCACAGGAAATTTCCCACCTACAAGGCAGGTGATGACACCGAGGCCTTCTTGGAAAATTTTGAAAGAGCCTGTCTTGGGTACAGCATCCCCGAAGACCAGTACATGGTAGAATTAAGGCCACACCTCAGTGGACCTTTAGCAGAAGTGGCAGCTGAAATGCCTAAGCAGCAAATGAATGACTATAAACTTTTTCAAACCAAGGCCAGATACAGGATGGGGATAACCCCAGATCATGCCCGTCGGCGCTTCAGAACCCAAAAGTGGAAACCAGAGGTGTCATTTCCCAAACACGCCTACTACATTGCAAAAAACTATGAGGCCTGGATAACAGGAAACAACATTCAAACCTTGGAAGAACTCAACCTCCTCATACAAATGGAACAGTTCTTGGATGGTGTTCCTGAAGACATCACACGGTACATACAAGATGGAAATCCCAAAGATATCGCTGAGGCGGGGGAGATTGGAGCCAAATGGATGGAACTGGCAGAAAGCAAGAAAGCTACTGTCAAGGGGAACGATTACCCCAGGGGGCACACAGACCATAAACCCTACAACCGAGGACAGCCAAAGACCCCACATACCACCCAAGTAAAGCCACAGATACCCTACCCTTCAACCTCACCAGTCTCCAGTAACTCACCTCGGCCCAGTGACCCATCAGATGGAAGATGCTTTAAGTGTAATGAACTGGGACATATCAAGGCCAAGTGTCCCAAGAACACCATGCAAGTGCAATTCATTACACCACCATCACACCAAAGATCCCCAGGCCCGGATGCCTCTCAAATACCCTTGGAGCGAAGGGAAAATTTGAGAGTGGGCGGAAAGAAGGTTACTGCGTGGAGAGACACGGGGGCACAAGTGTCAGCTATCCACCAATCCTTCATTGACCCCAAATTCATCAACCCAAAGGCCAAAGTTACAATTTACCCCTTCATGTCACAAGCTGTAGACTTGCCTACAGCTCAGCTGCCTGTCCAGTACAAAGGCTGGTCAGGAATGTGGACTTTTGCAGTCTATGACAATTATCCTATCCCCATGCTACTGGGGGAAGACTTGGCCAACCAGGTGAGGCGGGCCAAGAGAGTGGGAATGGTTACACGTAGCCAAACCAGGCAAGCTTCCAGACCCATTCCTGTTCCTGAGCCGTCCACAGAGGCCCCGTCTGTGTTACCAGAGACCCAGACAGAGGTAGTGGACCCGGATTCCATGCCAACCACTGAAACAGCCACAGCACCTCCAGTCCCAGGCCCGGAACTGGAACAGCAACCAGCACCAGCCATTGCAACCCCATCTTCAAACTCAACACCAGAGGGCGCCAGCGAGCCAAAACTGGCAGAAGCAACAGGCAGCCATACCCAAAAGGCTCAGCCAGAGCCTGAAATACCCTCAGGTGCACCAGCGGAGAGCGGTTCACCAGCAACGGAAACAACCCCATCACCTACATCGCTTCCAGAGGGACCAAGCCCAAGTCCACAGTCTGAGGAAGAACTGGTGACCCCAGCCTCAAGGGAACAGTTCCAGACTGAGCAGGAAGCGGATGACAGCCTTCAGAAAGCTTGGGCGGCGGCATGGAGCACCCCACCGCCTCTCAGCTCTTCTAATCGATCCCAGTTTGTTATAGACCAAGGACTTTTATACAAGGAAATTCTTTCTGGTGGACACCGGGAAGAATGGCAGCCGCAAAAACAGTTGGTGGTTCCAACTAAGTACCGGGGGAATCTCTTAAGCTTAGCCCATGATCATCCCAGTGGCCATGCTGGGGTGAACAGAACCAAGGACCGGTTGGGGAAGTCCTTCCACTGGGAGGGGATGGGCAAGGACGTTGCCAAGTATGTCCGGTCTTGTGAGGTATGCCAAAGAGTGGGAAAGCCTCAAGACCAGGTCAAGGCCCCTCTCCAGCCACTCCCCATAATTGAGGTCCCATTTCAGCGAGTAGCTGTGGATATTCTGGGTCCTTTCCCAAAAAAGACGCCCAGAGGAAAGCAGTACGTACTGACTTTAGTGGACTTTGCTACCCGATGGCCGGAAGCAGTAGCTCTAGGCAACACCAGGGCTAACACTGTGTGCCTGGCCTTAACAGACATCTTTGCCAGGGTAGGTTGGCCCTCTGACATCCTTACAGATTCAGGGTCTAATTTCCTGGCAGGGACCATGGAAAAACTGTGGGAAACTCATGGGGTGAATCACTTGGTTGCCACCCCGTACCACCATCAAACCAATGGCCTGGTGGAAAGGTTCAATGGAACTTTGGGGGCCATGATACGAAAATTCATCAACGAATTCTCCAATAATTGGGACCTAGTGTTGCAGCAGTTGCTGTTTGCCTACAGGGCTGTACCACATCCCAGTGTAGGGTTTTCACCATTTGAACTTGTGTATGGTCACGAGGTTAAGGGGCCATTACAGTTGGTGAAGCAGCAATGGGAGGGGTTTACGCCTTCTCCAGGAACTAACATTCTGGACTTTGTAAGCAACCTACAAAGCACCCTCCGACACTCTTTAGCCCTTGCTAGAGAGAACCTAAAAGATGCTCAAGAAGAGCAAAAGGCCTGGTATGACAGACATGCCAGAGAACGTTCCTTCAAGGTAGGAGACCAGGTTATGGTCTTGAAGGCGCAACAGACCCATAAGATGGAAGCATCATGGGAAGGGCCATTCACGGTCCAAGAGCGCCTGGGAGCTGTAAACTACCTCATAGCATTTCCCAATTCCTCACTAAAGCCTAAAGTGTACCATGTTAATTCTCTCAAGCCTTTCTATTCCAGAGACTTACAGGTTTGTCAGTTTACAGTCCAGGGAGATGATGCTGAGTGGCCTGACGGTGTCTACTACGACGGGAAAAAAGACGGTGGCGTGGAAGAGGTGAACCTCTCAACCACCCTGGAACGTCTGCAGCGGCAACAAATCAAGGAGCTGTGCACTAGCTTCGCCCCATTGTTCTCAGCCACCCCAGGACGGACTGAACGGGCATACCACTCCATTGATACAGGTAATGCTCACCCAATCAGAACCCCACCCTACCGAGTGTCTCCTCATGCCCAAGCTGCTATAGAACGGGAGATCCAGAACATGCTACAGATGGGTATAATCCGCCCATCTACCAGTGCATGGGCATCTCCAGTGGTTCTGGTACCCAAACCCGATGGGGAAATACGCTTTTGCGTGGACTACCGTAAGCTAAATGCTGTAACTCGTCCGGACAACTATCCAATGCCACGTACCGATGAGCTATTGGAAAAGTTGGGACGTGCCCAGTTCATCTCTACAATAGACTTAACCAAGGGGTACTGGCAAGTACCGCTAGATGAACCTGCCAAGGAGAGGTCAGCATTCGTCACCCATGCGGGGGTGTATGAATTCAATGTCCTTCCTTTCGGCCTTCGAAATGCACCCGCCACCTTCCAGAGGCTGGTAGATGGTCTACTAGCTGGACTGGGAGAATTTGCAGTTGCCTACCTCGATGATGTGGCCATTTTTTCAGACTCCTGGCCCGAACACCTACTACACCTGGAAAAGGTCTTTGAGCGCATCAGGCAGGCAGGACTAACTGTTAAGGCCAAAAAGTGTCAAATAGGCCAAAACAGAGTGACTTACCTGGGGCACCAGGTGGGTCGAGGAACCATAAACCCCCTACAGGCCAAGGTGGATGCTATCCAAAAGTGGCCTGTCCCAAGGTCAAAAAAACAGGTCCAATCCTTCTTAGGCTTGGCCGGATACTACAGGCGATTTGTACCACACTACAGCCAAATCGCTGCCCCACTGACCGACCTGACCAAAAAGACCCAGCCAAATGCAGTTAAGTGGACTGATGAGTGTCAAAAGGCCTTTACCCAACTTAAGGCAACGCTCATGTCTGACCCTGTGCTCAGGGCCCCGGATTTTGACAAGCCATTCCTAGTAACCACAGATGCATCTGAGCGTGGTATAGGAGCAGTGCTCATGCAGGAAGCAACAGATCACAACTTCCATCCTGTCGTGTTTCTCAGCAAGAAACTGTCTGAGAGGGAAAGTCACTGGTCAGTCAGTGAAAAGGAATGCTATGCCATTGTGTACGCCCTGGAAAAGCTACGCCCATATGTTTGGGGACGGCGGTTCCAACTACAAACTGACCATGCTGCACTAAAGTGGCTTCATACTGCCAAGGGGAACAACAAGAAACTTCTTCGTTGGAGTTTGGCTCTCCAAGATTTTGATTTTGAAATTCAACACATCACAGGAGCTTCTAACAAAGTAGCTGAGGCACTCTCCCGTGAGAGTTTCCCAGAATTCAGTAGTTAAAAAGTGTTCTTAAAATGTAGAAGTCTGTTAGTTATATACTTAGTAGTATATGTAAAGGTGCATGTGTTGTAGTAATCTGTTTATTTTCAAGTTCTAGAAGGAAATCGCCACCAGTGAGCTTCCCCACTGTCTGCAATTTGGGGGGCGTGTCATAAACAGATAGCTAAGGGTTAATGTCTCTTTCACCTGAAGCACCTGACCAGAGGACCAATCAGGAAACCGGATTTTTTCAACTTTGGGTGGAGGGAATTGTGTGTCTGAGTCTTTGTTTTCTGGCTGCCTGCTTTCTCTGAGCTTTGGAGAAGTAGTTTCTTTTTTCTAGTCTTCTGTTTCCAAGTGTAAGGACAAAGAGATCAGATAGTAAGTTATATGGTTTCTTTTCTTTGGTATTTGCATGAATATAAGTGCTGGAGTGCTTTGATTTGTATTCTTTTGGAATAAGGCTGTTTATTCAATATTCTTTTAAGCAATTGACCCTGTGTTGTATCATCTTAATACAGAGAGAACATTTGTACTTATTTTTCTTTCTTTTTATATAAAGCTTTCTTTTAAGACCTGTTGGAGTTTTTCTTTACTTCAGGGAAATTGAGTCTGTACTCACCAGGGAATTGGTGGGAGGAAGAAATCAAGGGGAGATTTGTGTGTTGGATCGCTAGCCTGATTTTGCATTCCCTCTGGGGGAATAGGAAAGTACTTTTTGTTTTCAGGATTGGGAACAGAGAGGGGGAGTCTCTCTGTGTAGTTTCACAGAGCTTGTGTCTGTGTATCTCTCCAGGAGCACCTGGAGGGGGGAAGGGAAAAAGGATTATTTCCCTTTGTTGTGAGACTCAAGGGATTTGGGTCTTGGGGTCCCCAGGGAAGGTTTTTCAGAGGGACCAGAGTGCCCCAAAACACTCTAATTTTTTGGGTGGTGGCAGCAGGTACCAGGTCCAAGCTGGTAACTAAGCTTGGAGGTTTTCATGCTAACCCCCATATTTTGGACGCTAAGGTCCAAATCTGGGACTAAGGTTATTACACATGCTAATAAGCTTACAGAGTTGGTCCCAGCCCTGACATGGATTCTGGCAGGGGAAGTCCTTCAACATCCCCATCCAAGGAGATGCCTTATAGTTACAAGTTCATAAGAGCTTCAGGTCAGAATAAGCACACTCATAATATGTTTAGTTCACCTTTTACACAGTTCAGGGGTCTCTGAACTGGAGTTTCTAGGAGCAGGTAATTAATAAACAGTGGGTTTTCCTCCCCAGGCTGTAGTTTGAAAAGAGAGGATTTGAAGTGGGTCATTTGCATTCTTCAGGTACTAAAGTCCTTTGAAATTCTTTATACCTTCCAGAGAGTGCATTAATCCTACATAGGCCTGACCTACACTAAAAAGTTAGGTCACCCAGCTAGGTCACTCAGAGGTGTGAAAAATCACATGATGTAGTTAAGCCGACCTAACTCCCAGTGTAGGTCAGTGGAAGAATTCTTCTGTTGATCTAGCTACTGCCTAGAGGGGTCGTGGATTTACTAGAGGGAACTCCTCCCGTTGGCATTGATAGTGTCTACACTACATTGAAGCATTCAGCTGCAGCTCTGCCACTGTTGCGTTTCAAATGTTGACAAGCTCACAATTTCCTAGAGAAGGTATATACATACAAGTCCACAATAACACATACACTATTGAATTTTAATACAATGGGCCTCAATAATGTCAATCATAATGCAATAAAGTTTAACTAAATGAATAAAGTTTATTCAGGATATTATCAGAAACTCCCAAGTACAACCAGACACAATAGAAAAACACATTTCCTCTATCTGCTACATATATCTTCAAGAAACATGCTTTATTTTTGTGACTGCATTTTCTGTTCCTCAGATATATTCTTATTTTCCATTCATTTGAAAGCAGAGTCCTTGAAAACTGATAAAAAGAAACATATATTGTCCTGCAAGAGTAAGGGAGCTAAAATATCCTTGCAATTACACCATAGTATACAATACGATAGCAGTTGAAGCTCTAACCAACAGAACTGCCAAGGAACTCAAAGAGAAAAACACGGGAGTTCTCAAATTATATTTGACTTCCCTCAATCACGTAAGATTATTTACAAATGCTTGGTTACCACTTTAATTTCTGTCTGTTAGTAAAGTGCTTTGTGATACATCATATAATATTTCTGAATACAAAGAAACTGCCTAGATGTGAAATTGAATTACAAATTTATTTAAGCTTTTAAACAGATAATAATCAAATGAACTCTGCTGTTAATCCAGGCAATGCTTTAAAAATCATCCCTAAGGCATCTGCCATATCTTAAATCATTTTTAATGTTTTTACAGTGTCTTCTAAGAGCGGCCTGGCATATTCCTCCATATATGAAAACCTGTAGTCATTGCCAATTTTACAATATGCAATTTCCAAGAACTTTCTCATTTCTTAAAATGGCAGTTGTAATAATGTGGTAACAATGTAGATGTATTCAGATCTCCCAGGAAAGGGGTATTTTTCTCTTGTGTTGATGGAGGAATCTGAGTTAACAGGACTTAGAAGTGAGGGGGGGGGCTCTGCCTTTCCAAAGATGGTTAAACAAAATCTCCTCTTTTAATCACAATTTCTTTTACACTTATCCCCATTTGGTCTATGGGAATTTTTTAACCAGAGGTACCATTGGTACCAGGTGTGAAGTACCATTGAAAGAGTATCAAAGACATTTTCTTTTATTGTACTATTGCTGGTCCACTTTTCCACATCACAGCCTATTCCTATGGGATAATTTGTTTATCCAAATCCTTTCCCCACTGTGTCATATACAGACATTTTTGTGTTAGGAAAGGTATCTGCAAAGATTGATATAAATTACATATACTTTTTTGTTTCCTGGTTGACTAGAAGCCATCTCTTCTATTAAAGTGACCTTTCTGTATAGAATGATGGTGCTAGAAAGCTGAGAAACACAATGCTTAACTTGAAGATACTGCTACCAAGGGAGAGAGGGCCAAAGTTGCTTTTGATTTTTAAATCAGTTAGAACAACATTTTATTTCTGATGTTTATTTGGCCATGACCTGTAAACCTTTTCAAACTTACCAAATAGTATATTTTATATATTGATGATAATAAAGATCTTTCCCTTTCTAGGTCATCAATATCATGCAGGATTCAAGACACAGATTTATAAATGCACCTGAAGTGTGACACACTAGTCACTGAAGTGTCTTGTGAAGTACAGTAGGTGTACCTGTTCAGCAGAGATGGGCTGAAAATAGAAAATATTTTTCATAAAATTAAACAAACTCCCAAACAAGCAAAAACACAACAAAAACCATTGCCCATCTTTTCTTTGTTTGGTCAAAATTCTTTTCAATAATTTTCTAACCATTTTTTCAGTGCAGGAGAAAGATTTGAGTTATGAAGACATATACTGAATGATATTTAGTGGTCAAAATATGAAGTAAGATGTTAGGTTGTATAAAGTAGGATCACATACAGTATTATAGAAATATTGTATTGTTATTAATAATTATTTGTATTATTGGATTTTCTAGGAGACCTAGTAATGAATGAGGACCCCTTTGTGCTAGGTGCTGTATAAACAGACAACAATACAACAGTAACGGTATTATCCAGTATAAATCTCTTCCACATCCTCACCGTGAATAGTGAGCTAGCTCCTCAATCAGTCTAAATTGGCCAAAAGCAAATGGAACTAAGTTGCTCTACATTATGTTAGGAATCGGTCTAGACTGTTCCATTTTGGTCATGTCATCGCAAAAGGATATCCGAAAGGTTTGGATGACTATCTGAAGCTTGTGGTTTTAGAAAGTAGGCTGGCAAGACCACAAGTTCAGACTCCCTCATGAGAATTCTGGTATTTCTGTGCTGCCATTGCTAGCCCTCCCCACTCTCAAAAAAAAATTCTGAGGAGGGTAAAACAAAAATAAATGTAATCAAGCTGAATGGAACCTCAGAAAAGTTTTGCTGGAGTTTGGTTGGCATGGTAGGTGAAGGTTCAAGGAGTGCTTCTTTTATAAGAACTGGTTTGTTACTAATTACTTGTATTGTATTAGCACCTAAAGAACTCAGTCTTTGAGGCCCCACTGTGCTACATATATATTCACATAAATAAAAGACAGTCCCTGCCCCAAAGTGACTACAATCTAAGTACATGACAAGATGCACCAAGTGAATGCAACAAATGGATGTGGGGGTGGACCACAGGATTTGTTCATCCATTTGATATCTTCATTTATGGAAATTTATGCAGACAAATCCCATAATGCCTAATGCACATAAATATCCACTAATAAAAACAGATAGTCCCTCTTTTCTGAAGTTTTTCAACAGTATGTTGCTGCTTGAATCAGTAGGACTTCTTCACAATGAAGCTCCAAAGCATCATGAAAAGTTTCTTGCAGTACTTTATGTCATTGCGAATTCAGACGGTAGGGGATGATATCCATATGAGAATTGCTCTTCATTTTTGAACAGCTTGATGAAAGCATTTCAACCCATAATATTAGAAAAGCCAGTACAATTTGCTGTACATCCTTACTCAACTTCTCATAAATCTCACACTCAACATACTTAATGCTAAGGACTTTCCAAAGTTTCAGCCTCTAACCAAAAACTACATGTTACTAAACTAAACATTCTTGCCCTAGAGAAACAATAGCTACAGGCAAATTCTTTCAGTCATAAATCACACAGCAGGACACAATACAATCTTTTAAAACTAAAGGCAAAAAATGCCAGCATGATGATAAGAAATCCCATTGAACAGATGGCTAACTAGTTTCGGGAAAACTCAGGTTGAGGCTCAAAGGAAGGGGAAAGAGCTCCGGACATTGTAGTTGTCAAAATCAATTGTGATGCCAGTTTTGTTTTATTTCCTTATTATGTTTAAAATTAATTGCAGTCCTTTGTAATTAAGATTAAACAAAGAAAAACAAAGAGATCACAGCTGGATCTTTAAAACCACAAAAGAATGACACATTTAATACAAAAACCTCATGTATTAATAACAAAACAAAACAAAACAAGAAAACAAAATGCAGAGCAGAAGTCTTATTTTAAAATAACCATCTGATAACATTTCATTTTAAGTGTAAACAAGTAAAACTGAGAGCAATAAACATGCAATTATAATCTAAGATTTTTAAATGGCCATTTGCAGTTGCAATATATTGCAGAGAAAAATACAAAATGAGCTCATTGTATAGGCCTTGATCTCATAAGAATCAACAGCACTTGTAAATACTCTTGTACTTTTCATTACTAAAGTGTGATGAAAGTTGGCTTGCTGCTTGTGACTGCATCCCCTTTCATTAAATAGCACAGTGTCAAATGCTTTTGTGAAATTTACTCTTAGTAATGTTACTTTACCATTAGTAAATAATACATAGCAAAAGTTACATGTAAATCCAATAATTACAAAAAATCTCACTTTTTATAGTGCCATTCATCTGAGAGGATCCTAAAATGAATCACCTGCCAATGATGGGACTGACCATGAATCGCTTATGTCCAGTATGATTAAGTCCCCCTCAGAATGTGAGTCAAAAATTGAGAACATACATGTGCAAGAGTAGTTGAAAGTGTCCCCAAGCAAAGTGACCCTAGTATGTGTATCACCTATGGTAACTACTGAGAGTAATATTTCACAGAAATGTCTTTAGGGGTACTGAAAGGACAAGCAGGTCACTGACAAACCACGGATCATGTGATACAGCAAAAGTGTTGGCTGCATTGTATTTTCTCTAGTTATGGAAGTCTTCACCCTCTCTGCGTCTGGAATTGACTGTGATTATCACATTTTATTTTCTTGGATTGCTATACAGCTCAGAACAATGAAAAAGGAATGATTTGCATGAACTTTGCTTCATTTCTCTCACTTTCAGTTATTTTAATGTAATTTATTTTTATAATGCAATCCCTCCTTGTTTCGTGCAGACTATAAACCAATGAACTTTAGTTTGATTCTATTCCATGACCCTAATGTTATACCACCAGAGTTGACTAGTATAAGAAAAGCATCAGGGGAGCAAACATCAACTACAAAGCAAGTTATTTAAGCTTACAAAGCCATTTGGCTTTAATAGAGCTCTGCTGATGAACACCAGCTAAGAACTTGGCCCTCAGATTTTTGGAAACTATAGAGATGACAAGGCTTTTTAAATTGAACTTTGACACTGTTTTGTACCCCTTCCCAAATACATAGTCTTTTAAAAATGTATCTAGTATCCCTTTATAGACACACTTTCTGTTTTAGCAGGCAGTTTTGTACCTTCATGTATGAGTAGATTGTAATCATATGACAACAAAGAAATGAGGAGTAAGTGACGACTTACCTACAGTACTCTACAATTTCCCATTGATAAGGGAAAAGAGGCTACAGCCAAGGGCAACAACCTGAGCACAGATGTTAGGGGTGAAGAAAAGGGCTGGTTGTACCACTCTGGCAGCACAAAGGGACCTCAGCAGAAGCCCTGTGTGTTTATTTGAGAGAGATGGCAATGGAGAAAGAAAGAAATTCTCACCTCCTCTCTATATAGGTAAATACTTATCTTGTCCTTTTCCTAAGGAAATGTCCTTGCATGGGAAGCAACTAAGCATCTAGCTACCTTGCTGAGATCTTTGGAGTTGTAAAGAAGGTGCAGAGACAAATCACATAAAAATAATCCCACAAGATTAAGTACAACATCTAATTCTGGCAATGAAAGAATCTGAACAATTTCAATGAAGAGATTATAAATGCACACCCATAATCCTTGATATCTCATCCAGTTAATAAGTGTTACATAATGGCATCCCAACGGAAGTGGGCTTGAAAATTATGCGACTCTGCTGGCTAAGTGTAATATTTTGTTTGAATTTGCTTGCTGTGTTGTGTCATCATGATAAGTATCATATTGACCCAGTCCTTTGTGAGGGCAATTAGTAATAGATGGGCTCCTGGAATATACAGAACATTTCAAAAATTGTTTTAGCCACCACTTTGTGTGCAAAATAGGGAAGTATTTTCTAAAATATGTGTTCCCAAAATTGCAATGTGGGACCATCATAGTTTTCTTTAACTGCAACAAATAAAATCCTGTTTGATATTTAATCATTAACTCAGGAAACTAGAGCTTTTATAGGGGCTCAGGAAACCTCTTGGTGGAAGCTATTAATCATGCTTAACGCATCAAAAAACTGGATTGTAGGATGACTGGGATGTCTGAAGTCCCATAATTTGTTCTTAGGCACTTACTTTGTAAAAAGTCATCTATATTCCAGATTCTGAGAGGAATAGTTTACATGGGAATACAGATCCTATGTTAAATTTAAAATGTAGGTTTCAAGTGCGTTTCTTACTGATAGGCTTCAAAGTTTCCTCTGTCAAGATGAAGATTCTAGAAGATCCCTCTTTGACTTCCAGCCCAGAGAGAGATTGAGACTGAGCTGGACCTGGGGGCTGGAGGGCCAGGTTGTATAAGGCCTAACTAAATTGGACCCAGGAGGTAAATGTTTTAAACTATTTTTGGAGTGGCAGTGTGCAGTTTTTAAAGAGCCATCAAAGGAAGTAACAGAGGCAGAGCACTGCAGAGCGACCTTTTGCCATCAGGGGGTGCTAAGAAGGTGTCTGAGCCAGTTACAGGCCTGATTTTCATAAGTACTGAGCACCTGCATTGCCAGCTGACCTCAGAGAGCTGCATGCAATCAGCATCTCTGAAAATCAGTCCCAGTACAGCTCAGTAGCTTCCTGAAACATAAGCTCTTTCACAGGTGGAAAACACAATAATAAAGTCATGGCCTGAGTTTTCAGAGGTGTGGAGTAGCTGCAGTGACTTAGTACAGAGCTCTGAGTGCTCTGCACCTCGGCAACTTCTTTTGCACAGCCAAATGGATGGGTGGTGCAGGATCTTGGTAAGCTGGTTCTATGCCAAATGAGGGCACCCTATATTGGGCAAATTCTTAGGTGAGTAGAAAAGATTACTTTCAGTTACTTTGCACTGTTCAGACTCTGCATAAGGGGCAGAAGGCAACCAGGAATCTGACCCAAAATGTCTGCCCGCTACATCGGTACAGTGAGTATTTCAGTCCTATTAGAAACCTATATTTTGAAACTCATAATTGCACAACTAGTTGTATAGGAGACTTAGGTATGCAGCCAGAGGGAGGGCTATGGTGCTGAGTACCACTCCATCACAATGGACCACTGGGCTGACACAGTGTGGCCATTCTTAGACTTCCTTCTCTCCTCTTCCGTTTTTGCTTCTATTTTTAAGAAGCTTTTTCTCTTGAGTTGAAAAGTGACTTTCAATGAACACTAATACTGTCAGCCTGTAGTTTCATACATTAGTGTTGATGACTGGTTTTTCAACCCTCAGGGTAATTCCCCTACAATATTTATCTCTGCACTACAGTACTCCATGTATATCTGTACTCTCTATTCAGTGAAAAGCTAACACGACCGTAGTGACATGTCACTGTGGGATACATGATGTTTCAGACATATTTTAATGAGAATTTAAGATAGAATTGGCAAATAATAATGTGAGCTAGTTTGTTTTTAGCATTTCAATTGATACCACATATCCTATAAACAGTTAAAGTTTTATATCATATCCACCAGATATTACTAGCAGCTGTGTTATTTCCATTCACCAAACTATTTTTTTAATCTCATGAGCCAATTTATTTGAAATGTAATTTACTATCACTAAACTGGAACCTTCTCAGAGCTATGGCTAACACAATATTAATCAACTATGCATTACTCACATGGAGCACTTCTAGGCTAATATGTTGTTGCTCTGAAGTGAAGAGGTCTTTAATGGTGACTTTGTGAGTTATCAATCAAAATGATAAATGAGACTGGCTGTTTTCAGGCAGAAAATGTGAAAGTCAAAGTTAAACATGAGGAAAGTAGCGGTGCAGAGAAAGAAGAGAGGTTAACAACATACATAGGACATTCCCTCTCTCGTGTAAATGTTTATGTTAAGAGGAACCAGAGTTTTACTTTATGCATAAGCTGTCATGGATGGTAATGCTATGAGATGACATGAGCTACTAAAGAATTTGCACAAACCATTTGCAAAGAATTACGAAACCCACACTTGAGAGTATGGAAGGAATTTCTTCAGACTTCAGCAAACTGAGAGCGTCCTCATTCATGACACTGAAGGTTCTGTAACCTTAATGAAAATTGTATTCATTCTTCTTAATGCATAACTCTGGATTTTTTTTTATCAGGTACTTCTTGTGGAGGAATAAAATATAGTGTTATATTTATAAGGGTTCCCTGCGTGTCTCTTTCTCATATAAAGTAATCTCAAAATATGTTGTATTTTTGCTCTTTACATAACAAGAAAAGCATGAAGAAACCAGGCAGGCACAGCTGGATTTCAATAAGTAATGTTTATTAATTATACACAAATCTGCAAGGCTTAACTATATACAACCTGCTGCTTTGCCTGGTTGCTGGTGTTTCGAAAACAGACCACCACTAGAGGGCTCAACAATTATTAAAGGGATACATCTCTTTTCTTACACAGTACAGTAAAGCTGGGTGAAATTCAGTGCTTTCTGTTTGCTGATGGCTAAATAATGCATGTGACTGCTTTAAGATAGATAATTAATCATACAAAAAGAAAATTTAACCATAATCTCTTTCTTTGTACTTTCTGAGGCAAAGGCAGATGAATAAAGTCTGTAGGTGAACTAGCTTTAATAATTTTGGTTGAATAAAATACAATTATAGGCTAATTCAATTAAACAGAAGTCCATGTGAACATTCCTTAATTTTTTGGGTTTGCATCCCTGTTTTGCTTTGTGCTTGGGATTGGTTTAAACTCAAAGCCTCATTGTAAATTCAGTCAAAATCACCAAGTTTCAATTGGGTTGTTCATGAATATCCTAAATCTGTTCACTCAAAATGGGAACTAGTTTTGCAAACTGCAGGACAGATATTTAAAAATTGGATCACGCTTTCTAGCATACTCAAAGGAGGAGGAGGAGGAGGAGGGCTCCCCAGCCAGCAAGCCAGACAGACTCTTTGAATATTAGCCTGCTCCTGAATAAGTAATGTACAGTTTAATATGTTAATATTTTGTTGTAATTTTGCCTTAATAAAAAGTTAAAATAACTCAAACTTCAGACCTTTGTTATAGGGGCTGCATACAGCTTGCTATGGCCAGGATTGCCCCTGGAGCCTTTAAATAAAAAAATCATGTTACATTAGCTAGCTCGTCTGGTACAGAGACTGATTTAAGTGATAGGTTATGTGCAACAGTTAGTAGTTCTGCAGTTTAATGTCTGAATTCCTTCAGAACTCTTGGGTGAATTGCACCTGGACCTGGTGACATATTATTGTTTAATTCATTAATTTGTTCCAAAACATCCTCCATTGAACCTCAATCTGGAGCAGTTCTGCAGATTTGTCACCTAAAAGAATGGTTGTGGTGTGGAAATCTCCCTCACATCCTCTGCAATGAAGATCAGTGAAAATAATTAATTTAGCTTCTTTTCAACTTCCTTGTCTTCAATGAGTGCTCCTTTAGCATCTCGATTGTACAGTGGCCCCACTAATTGCTTGGCAGGCTTCCCTCTTCAGGTGTGCTTAAATATTTCGGTGTTAGTTTTTGTGTCTTTTGCTTGTTGCTCTTCAAATTCTTTTTGGGCCTAATTATACTTTTACACTTAACTTGCCAGAGTTTATGTTCCCTTCTACTTTTCTCACTAGGATTTGACTTCCATTTTTTAAAGGATGCCTTTCTTCCTCTTATCTGCCTCTTTTATTCTGTTGTTCATCCATTGTGGCATTTTTTAGTTCTTCTACTGTTATTTATTTATTTATTTGGGATATACATATAGTCTCTATTATAGTATTTTTTAAAAGTTTCCATGCAGCCTGCAGGCATTTCACTCTTGTAACTGTTCCTTTTAATTTTCATTTACCTAGCTTCCTCATTTTTGTGTAGTTCTCCTTTTTGAAGTTAAATGCTACTGTGGTGGGCTTCTTTGGTATTTTCCCCCTACAAAGAAGTTAAATTTAATTACATTGAATTCGCTATTACCAAGTGAAAGCAGCAAAGAGTCCTATGGCATCTTATAGACTAACAGATGTTTTGAAGCATGAGCTTTCGTGGGTGAATACCCACTTCGTTGGATGCATCCAATGACTGCAACAGCCACAATGCCTCCAGTCCCGCACCCGGAACTGGAAAAGCGACCAGCACCAGAGCCGTTGCCAGCACTGACACCAGCACTTGCAAACCCATCTTCAACCCCAACGCCAGAGGGCACCAGCGGGCCTAAACTGGCAAAAGCAGCAGACAACCATACCCAAGAGGCTGAGCCAGAGCCTGAAATACCACCTGGTGCACCAGCAGAGAGCGGTTCACCAGCAACAAAAACAACCCCATCATCTACATCGCTTCCAAAGGGACCAAGCCCAAGTCCACAGTCTAAGGAGGAACTGGTGTCTCCAGCCTCAAGGGAACGGTTCCAGACTGAGCAGGAAGCAGACCACAGCCTTCAGAAAGCTTGGGCGGCTGCGCGGAGCATACCACCTCCTCTCAGTTCTTCAAATCGATCCCGGTTTGTTGTAAAACTAATTAGATAAGTTAATGGATGATAGGTCCATCAATGGCTACTGGCCAAGATGGTCAGGGATGCACCCTCATGTGCTGGGTGTCCCTAAATTTCTGACTCCCAGAGGCTGGGACTGAATGACAGGCTGTATCATTCAAAATTGCCCTGTTTTGTTCATTCCCTCTGAAGCATCTGCCACCAGCCGCTATCATAAGACCAGTATGGCCATTCTCATGATCTTATATTCCCTGTTTTTTGCAAACAATTCATGCCTCAAACCTGATAAACTCACTACACCAAACACGTGTCTTGCAGGGTATTTCTCCACAAAGAGTCATGTGAAAGGTATCTACAAAAAGCTCATAACTTGTCAAAATTCATAATCATTGAAGGATGTGTAGGCAGATAATATTTAAGGAATAATATATTTATAAGAAAAGTATGCTTTATGGACTGGGACTAAAATTAGTCACCACAGGAGAACATGTCTCAGTAGTGCTCCATTCAAGCAGGAGGGAGTTGTCACCCCACCCTGGATAACTGATGATGCAATTCACAGCTCAATTATCTAGCCTGGCTTCATCCCAAGACTTTGTACAGAAGAACATCAGAGACAACTTTGAGCAATCAAAATCTCTTGGAGGTAAAAAAGGAACATTGCAACAGACAGAGAATCACCCCGCCTATGAATAAAGACAAAAGGCCATTTCAATATTACACAAGGTGGGGAAAGGCACTCTGGATCCTTTAATTGAGGAGGCACCTTGAGCAGAGGGTATTCTCATGAAAAAAATTGGATGCTGTTTCCTGTGAAACCAGCCAGCTCTGCAACAGACTGATTTTTGGGGGAAGGAGTGGGTGGGTGGGGGGAGGAAAAACCATATTTAATTAGGTAGGAAAGGTAATTATGAAGTGTAAACCCAGGTTCATGGATTTACCAAGAATAAATCATGCCAGACCAGCTTGATTTCCTTCTTTGACAGGATAACTGGTTTGGTGGATAGGGGGAATGCAGTGGACAGAATATACCTGGACTTCAGCAAGGCTTTTGACATGACATTCTAATAAGTCATCTCAAGAAATGCAGGATTGGTGGAACCACCATTAAGTAGATACATAATTGGTTATACAACTGCAAACAAAGAGTAACTATTAATGGAATGATGTCAGATTGGAGGGAGGTCTCTGGTGGGGTTCCAACAGGGATCTGTTCTGGCTCTAGTGTTGTTTAAAATCTTCATTAATGACCTGGATATAGGAATAGAGAGCTTACTGATCAAATCTGCAGATAACACAAAGCTGGGGGGCAGGAGGGGTTGTCAATACTTTGGAGGGTAGAGCTATAATGTAGAGGGATCTTGATAAGTTGGAGAACTGGGCTATAGACAACAAAATGAAATCCAACGAAGACAAATGTAAGGTGCTACAACTTAGGGAAGAAAAACCAAATGCACAAATACAGAATGGGGTTGACTGGCTTAGCAGCAGCACTACTGAGAAGTATCTGGGAGTTGTGGTGGATCACAACCTCAACATGAGTCAGCAAAGCGATGCTGTTGCAAAAAAAACCAAATGCAATTTTAAGTTGCATTAACAAAGGCATATCATGCAAGTAACAGGTGGTGATAATACCACTCTACTCAGTGCTGGTTAGGCCTCAAAGGTGGAGGACTGTGTCCGGTTTTGGTCACCAATATATAGAAAGGATGTGGAGAAACTGGAAAGGATCTAGAGGTGAGCAACAAAGATGATGAAAAGGATGGAATGCAAGCTATATGAGCAAAGGCTGAAGGAACTGGGCATGTTTAGTTTGGAAAAGAGGAGATTGAGGGGAGACATGATAGTGGTCTTCAAATACTGCAAAGACTACCATAAAAAAGATGGAGAAAAGTTGTTCTCTCTTGCCACAGAGATTAGGACAAGAAGCAATAGGTTCAAACTACAGCATAGCAGATTTAGTTTAAATCTCATGAAAAACTTCCGAACAGTAGGACAATAGAACAGATCACCTACAAAGGTTGTGGAAGCTCCTTCAATGGAGGTTTTCGAAAGGAGACTGAACAGCCATCTGTCTTGGATGGCTTAGACACAACAAATCTTGAATTTGACAGGGGGTCAGACTAGATGACCCCTTGTGGTCCCTTCTAACTCTGTGATTCTATGCTTCAAATTTTAATTTTGTATTGTAAACATTGTTTCCACCACTCTCTCTTGTTTCTAGTTAACTCTCCATTCCATCTTATATACAGGAGCGGGGATTTAAGATAAAACCGGTAAACTGGAGGTACATTGCTTCTTTCAGGACAGAAGATCTGGGACTTTTATGAGTAGCCAATGTCAAGAGCTGGATATCACAGAGGACTGCTTCAAAGGGCCTCAGGGACTGGGATGCACCTATTGTAAAGGATCAGAGGGATAGCTTTGTTAGTCTGGATCTGTAAAAGCAGCAAAGAATCCTGTGGCACCTCATAGACTAACAGACGTTTTGGAGCATGAGCTTTCGTGGGTGAATACCCACTTCCTCAGATGCATGTAGTGGAAGTTTCCAGGGGCAGGTATAAATATGCAGGCAAGCTAGAGATAACGAGGTTAGTTCAATCAGGGAGGATGAGGCCCTGTTCTAGCAGTTGAGGTGTGAAAACCAAGGGAGGAGAAACTGGTTTTGTAGCTGGCAAGCCATTCACAGTCTTTGTTTAATCCTCAGCTGATGGTGTCAAATTTGCAGATGAACTGAAGCTCAGCAGTTTCTCTTTGAAGTCTGGTCCTGAAGTTTTTTTGCTGCAGGATGGCCACCTTAAGGTCTGCTATAGTGTGGCCAGGGAGGTTGAAGTGTTCTCCTACAGGTTTTTGTATATTGCCATTCCTAATATCTGATTTGTGTCCATTTATCCTTTTCCGTAACGACTGTCCAGTTTGGCCGATGTACATAGAGAGGCATTGCTGGCATATGATGGCGTATATTATATTGGTGGACGTGCAGGTGAATGAACCGGTGATGGTGTGGCTGATCTGGTTAGGTCCTGTGATGGCATCGCTGGTGTAGATATGTGGGCAGAGTTGGCATCGAGGTTTGTTGCATGGATTGGTTCCTGAGCTAGAGTTACTATGGTGCAGTGTGCAGTTACTGGTGAGAATATGTTTCAGGTTGGCAGGTTGTCTGTGGGCGAGGACTGGCCGGCCACCCAAGGCCTGTGAAAGTGTGGGATCTTTGTCCAGGATGGGTTGTAGATCCCTGATGATGCGTTGGAGGGGTTTTAGCTGGGGACTGTATGTGATGGCCAGTGGAGTCCTGTTGGTTTCTTTCTTGGGTTTGTCTTGCAGTAGGAGGCTTCTGGGTACATGTCTCGCTCTGTTGATCTGTTTCCTTATTTCCTCGTGCAGGTATTGTAGTTTTGAGAATGCTTGGTGGAGATTTTGTAGGTGTTGGTCTCTGTCTGAGGGGTTAGAGCAGATGCGGTTGTATCTCAGTGCTTGGCTGTAGACAATGGATCATCATGCATCCGACGAAGTAGGTATTCACCCACGAAAGCTCATGCTCCAAAATATCTGTTAGTCTATAAGGTGCCACAGGACTCTTTGCTGCTTTTACAGATCCAGACTAACATGGCTACCCCTCTGATACTGAACACCATGAAAAGTAGGTGTTGGTAAACTTTAGCATTCCTCCATCCTGCTGGCGATTGTTTAGGGAACAGAAGAAAGTCCCTGGGCCTGGAGGATGCGAAAGAGCCTCCTTTCAAATGCTTAGTTCTGTCTGCTGAGACAGGAAGTTTCACTGCTAAATGAGCCCCATATTGTGTCTTTGATTGGGATAATTTTCTGATATCCACAACTCAGGTTCGCCCCCATGATTATGTCCCACATTAAATATCTCTTAGCGATGGATACTAGGCTCTCTGTCAGGCTAGAAGTGGCAGAGCTGATATCAGACTGGTCCAAGACAAAGAATAATGGGCTTTCTGGTCCTGTACTACTGTGTAATGAAAGTAGAGCTATCTATATCTGTAACTTATAAAGTCACTGTCCTAGGGGTGGGTAGAAAAACTCCCCCTCATGGGGTAGTAATATTTATGGCCCCAATCTTGTAAAGAGTTATGCATGTTGTCAAAGTTCCCTCCTCACTCTGAACTTTAGGGTACAGATGTGGGGACCTGCATGAATGACCCCCTAAGCTTATTTACCAACTTAGGTTAACAATTTTGCTGCCACCATTAAATTATTTAAACAAATGTTTAGGGAAGAGTCATTTGGAAGTCTGCCTTTCTCCAAATCTCTCCCAAGTCTCTAACCTCCCCATTTCCTGGGCAGATTTGAGACTAATTCCTTTCCCCTCCCAAGTCTTTACACCCCTTTCCTGGGTAGACTCGAGAGAATTTCCTCACCAATTCCTGGTGAACACTGATCTAAAACTCTTGGATCTTAAAACACTGAAAAAATCAGTCAGGTTCTTAAAAGAAGAATTTTAATTAAAGAAAAAAGGTGAAAGGAATACCTCTGTGAGATTAACATGCAAGATAATCTCCCAGACAACAGATTTAAAACACAGAGGGTTTTCCTCTGGGCAAAACTTTAAAGTACACAGAAACCCAATTTGATTCTCCCTCTATTTTGCAAAAAAGAAATCACAAATAGAAATATAAGTAATTTAGTACATTCCTTCTCTAATTACTCATTACCCTGTAAGAGTGTGATGGTGCCTCTCCTCCCTCAGGCAAAAGCACTCACAGAACAGACAAAGGACTGTTTCTCTTTCCCAACTTTGAAAGTATCTTGTTCTCTTATTGATCCTTTTGGTCAGGTGTCAGCTAGGTATTGTGAACTTCTTAACCCTTTACAGGTAAAAGAGGAATTAACCCTTAACTGTCTGTTTATAACACGTGCTCAACTTTAAGCAAATTATTAGTTCCACAAGAGCCCCAACTCAATGGAAAAACTCACATGCTTCAATGTTAAGTATAATTCTTTTTGCTGGATCTGGGTCTAAATTGCAATGATCTAGGTGAGGAGTTCCCAAACTTTACTACTGGTATTTCACTGGCTGGCCCTATAGTTGACTTTTCTGTTTTCCAGATGTGGCTGCTGGTGTCTAGGCTCTTCATTGCAAGGAAGAGCCTGGAGCACTGGGAACAAAATGGATGAGCAGATCTAACTGCCTTTACCAAGGCCATTGCAACATAAGATGAGGAAGAAAGGGAACTGGGAGGGATTGGAGCTACCAGTCATAAGAGGGTGCGGGGGGCAAACATCAAGATAAGTAAAGAATAAGGCAACATGTCCACGGAGCAGCAGTAAGAAGAATACCAGATGGCTGGGTAGCATGTCAGGCTTGGGGAGTTGCTGAGAAGGGGAGCAGCTGGTAAGATGCATGTTAAGGGAGCAGGAGGAGAGAGAAGAACAGAATAGATGGACGGGGGAAGAGAACAAAGAAAACCAAAAGCCATACAGTGTGATTTCCCTTTTTCAACAAGGACATAACACATTGCACTAAATACAGAAAAAAATATAACAATCCTTTCCTGATCTCACATGTCTAGATCAGCATATGCTAGAGTCACCCTGGGGGTTTGCCACAAAAGGGAGGTGAGGTGGTCTGCATGATCTAAATTGGTAACAATCTCTCTATTAAAATGGAGGTCTACATTATGAAAAAGTTAGGCAACTTCTGCAACAGGTAACGTAATAATACATCTTAGAGAAAATGACATAGCTGTGCTTTTTAAAGTGTGTGTGTGCTGTGCATACACAGAGATTTTTACCCCCAATACATTGCCTTTCATATTTAGTCCCTCCAAAGCGCCTACAAGTGGGAGTTCCAAAAATATCTTAAAGCGAGTATAGGAACACACCTATTGAAAGACAGCCCTCTTCAGGGAGCTTTATGAGTGTAGTTTCAAATAAAGAGAGGTACAGTCTCTTGCACAAGATAATGAAGCTTTTTGGTCTATTTATTAAATTTTGCAAATTCTACAAATTTTAATATTTTAACTTTTTGGGTCATATGAGTACAGAACACAAAAGACTGTTTGCTGGTGTCTCAGGCCCCCTACATCTCTAAGACCTCACAACAAGGTCTGTTTTAGAGAGGGGTCATTTAGTACCAGAAGCATCCTACAACCCCCCTTGATTTACCTACTCTCTGCCCTATCAGTGTCTCTCTGCACACCTCTCCCTGGTGAACAAGCAGCTCTGAAGACTCCAATTTCTCTGCACTTGTCTAACTAACTACCAGATATTTTTCTTTATCATTTATAAAAATAATGAGGCAGTTATAGTTCTTAATAAAATTTAAATATTTTACTTTTGCTTCAGATTTACACCACTAGTTAATCAAAACAAAGCTCTTGTGGAGAAAAATTAGACAGCCCATCCAAGAGCTGTTAAATGACAGGCTCCCACTTTGGAAGAGTAAACATCTTCTGCTGGCTTTAGAAATAGGAAGAGCAGCATTTAGCTAGGCAGAGTTGCAAAGGACCTCCTGTCTGGAGAAAAACAGTCCAGAGGTGCAAAGGGAAAATGAATAGTGTGTGGCATGTAGGAGAAAAGATACATTGGTCTCAGAAACCTGGTTTATTACACTGCTCTACAGCCAAAATGCTTCTGAAATAAATGTAGTCCAACTTTACTAATTCTGGGTCACTGAGAATGAAAATGATGCTTAAAATTGTTGATTGGCTCTAGTTTTCAAGATATGCTATTGGGTCAGTATATACGACCCTTGACTTGGGAATGGCAGAGGATAAGTGAGTTATAAAGGGAAGGGATCTTAATTTAAACCAGAAATGACTAAAATACATCTTTGACTGGATCGATGAATAAATCTATGACTGGGTTTGGACAGTACTTGCTTTTTAGGCAAAACAATGAATGATGCAATCTGAAGCTGGTATTGCATCATACATGATATGAATTGCATCCTGTTATTCCTAGAAGTCATGGATGATGCAATCATAACGAAGCTTACATCACTCTGCTGAACAAATTGCCCTATATCAGCTCTAGAAATCATATAGTGTGGTGCTCTTTTATTTGTCAGTGTTTGATTTTGCAAAGGGACACATTTCTGTTTAGCCAAAGTGAGCAGAGATGCCTCGTACTTGTGTGAACAGTGTAGATAACTTCTGCTATGTTTGTGGTGAAGTGACTTTTGCATCACAAAAGTGCAGTATAACCACTATGGTTAAGAAAGCCTATCCCCTTTATTTTGGCTGCAAAATTGGAGATCAGGACAAGAGGTGGGCCCCACACATATGTTGCAACGCTTGTGCAACAAATCTTGGCCAGTCAGAAGAGGAAGAGGAAGAGGATGAAACTTCTGATCCTGAACCATCCATGTCACAGGACCCACATTTTCTCCCATCCTCCTCCTCTGAACCACACCTCATAACACAAGGTGAACTGAATGACCTTGTCAGGGATTTGGAACTACCCAAAAGTAAGGCAGAACTGTTGGGCTCCAGACTACAGCAGTGGAATCTCCTGGCAGGCTATCAGGGCAAATGGAGCCCAGCAATGCTTGCAGACTATTGCTGGACAGTGACAAGAGATGCTCCATTTAACGAATACAAGAGACAAGCCAAGAAGCGCCGAGTAGACACTGAATAGGACTAAAGTATGTATATAATAGTTTTTTGCCTTTTGTTTCATAATAAATTTTATTTATATAACCCTTTTGCTGATTTTTAGAGTGTTACATAAACAGGACAGGTGAAATATTATCATGTAAAGCAACCATAAACACATGAAAAGACCTAGGTTTACAATTTATGATTAAAACTCTACTATCTACACAATATACATAGACATAAAATGTAAAAACTTAAATATCTTAGAAACAGTAGCCAATCAGTTGTTTTAATTGTCATATTTGAATTCAGCACATCAAAATACATAATAAATATCACATTTTATCTCTGAAGCAAACGACTTCTACAATTTTTGAGACCAGTGTTATGGAATATTTAGCAATTTGAGTATGATTTGATTTATAGTGCAGTATAGATTTGTATTTCTATACACTGTGCTATGCCCTCCCATTCCCTTTAATTTTGCTTTTTCTGTATTTTTTTTTTACAGTTAATTAATATCTTAGGGGCTAGTTCTTCCCACCTCAGCATAGTAGAAAACTCTCAGAAAAAAAATCATTAAGGGGAGAAAATCCCAGAAAGCATGGAAGAAACCTCTGTATACTCCCATAGGCATATTTAATCCTGCCTCAGTGTGTGGGTATAACCTTGATGACCTCTTGTCATGCCTTCCATCCCTACACTTCTGTGTTTGTTCTCTTGGAGGGCTCCTCCTTCACCAGAATAAGTTAGTGGACTAGGCCATTGGCTCTCATCCAGGGGTACATGTACCCCTGGGGGTACTCAGAGGTCCTCCAGGGTGTATTCAACTCATCTAGATCAGTGTTTCTTGACCTGGGTCTTGCAGCCCCACAGGTGGTCATGGGATGGGTTTAGGGGGGTTGCAGATACAGGGTTGGCATTAAGAAGTGGCAAGTAGGGCAATTGCCTGGGGATCCCCACCACAGGCCCCCCGCAAAGCTAAGTTGCATGCTTCAGCCCAGGCGGTAGGGTTTGAACTCCAGCCCTGGGTGGCAGGGCTTGGGCTTCAGACGATGCTCAGAAGTGAAAAAAAGGCTCCGTATCACACTGAAATGTAAATACAATACTTGTTTTCCAGTGGATTTATTTTATAATTATATGGTAAAAATGAGAAAGTGAGCAATTTTTCAGTAATACTGTGCAGTGACACTTTTGAACTTTTATGTCTGATTTTGTAAACAGGTAGTTCTAAGTGAGGTGAAACTGGGGGTACTCGAGACAAATCAGACTCCTGAAAAGGGTACTGTCATCTGCAAAGGATGAGAACCACTGGTCTAGGCCATAAACCCTGTGGATTCCACAGAATCTGCTGGAAGTCAGATCCATCTATGCGTACATACTATGCCTCTTTACAGGTAGTGGTGTTGTCAAGGTATTATTTCCACTTTGAACTTTAGCATCCAGAAAGTGGGGACCCGCATGTACCCTTCTGAGCTTAATTCCTAGCTTAGATCTCATAGCGCTGCCACCAACCAGAAATTCCAGTGTCTGGTACACTCCCTCTCCCCCCAAAACCTTCCCTGAGGAGCCCAAGACCCAAACCCCTTGGGTCTTAAAACAAAGAGGAATAAACCATTCCCCCTCCTTTCCCCCTCCCAGATTTTCCCCTCCTGGGTTACCCTGAGAGATCACTGTGATTCAACTCCTTGAATCTTAAAACAGAGAGGAATTAACCTTTCCCCCTCTTCCTTTTGCCCCACCAATCCCTGGTGAGTCCAGACCCAATTCCCCTGGGTCTTGCACAAGAAAAAAAAATTCATCAGATTCTTAAAAAAAGAAAGCTTTTAATAAAAGAAAGAAAAAGTAAAAACTCTCTCTGTAAAACCAGGATGGAAAATGTTTACAGGGCTTCAGCTTTACATAGACTAGAGGGACTCCTTCCCCCCTTGCCTAAGTACAAGTTACAGCAAACAGAGGTAAAATATCCTTCCAGCAAAATACACATTTGCAAATAAACAAAACAAACATAAATCTAATCAGCCATTTCTAGCTAATACTTACTATTTTGAACATGAAAGACTGTTTCAGAAAGATTGGAGAAACCTGGTTTCACGTCCGGCCTCTCTTAGCCCCAAGAGAGAACAAAGAACAAAACAAACAGCACAAAACAAAGACTTCCCTCCATCAAGATTTGAAAGTATCTTGTCCTCTGATTGGTCCTTTGGTCAGGTGTCAGCCAGGTTCTCTGACCTTGTTAACCCTTTACAGGTAAAAGAGACATTAACCCTTAACTATCTGTTTATGACAGGTGTGCTAGAATAATCTTTCTCAGTGCAATCACACCACCAGCTTCTCCCCTCACTGCCCCGAGACCCTGGGTTCCTCACCGCAGAGGAAAGGTGAACAGTGTTGCCAATTCACATTTTTTTTCTTGCGTGTTATGATATTTGCTGTGTTTCTTAAAGCACTGTCTCTGAGAATCATGTGAGGCTCTCAACTTTCATGGAAAGAGGAAGTTTCCAGCCCTCATGGTTGTGGAGGAAAGCCTACCTACGACCCGAGTGCAACCTGAAGGTTCAAAAATCAGAAGATAAATACAAAAGCCCTCAACATTTTTTAATTTTAAATCTCATTTGTTAGCCAATCTCATGATTTTAGAGGTCTCTTCAGGTATTCCATGACTCTCCTTCCAGCTGGAGTCAGGATGCAAACCAGTTACATCCAATTCTTCTAAGCCAAAACTAAAAGACAAATTCTTCAGCTCCCTCCTAGCCCATGAGTAATTCCAGTAAAGCCCATGGGGCTGCCTGTGGAGTAAGATACTAGGAGTAAGGGTGCTTTTTAAGGTCAGAACAATACACATTACAACAATCTTTTTAATATATAAGGCTCCAGAATTCTTATTCTAAATTCTCCCATCACTTCATTTATCAACTGTAAACATTAATCAACATAGTATTGATATGTCTCAGGAAAGGTAAAAAGATAAAAAGTTTATTGTCCTTTTAGCTTGAGTCTCCATATTCTATGTCGTCCGCTGAACATAGGTTTTCCCAGTAGCCCTTTGTATGTACCCACCAGCTAGACAGGAGAGGGAAAGTGTTAATATATTTAAAAAAATAAATCAACATAGTTATAAAAAGTATGTCCAAATCACAAACAAAAATAGCAGCACTAATCATTTCAGGAAAAAATGAAGTGGGAAAAGATTACAAGCATTGTCAATGGTTTTGGAGTTGCCAGAGAAATAAAACGGATAGTGTGACTTCAAAAGGTATCTTAAAAGTGTGCACAGTGACCATGTTGTCCGAGACCAATGCAGATTCAAGTAAGTATTTGATTGAGAGAGGAAAATCAAAACGTGACAGATTGAAATTTCAAACCACCTGGCTATTTATTAACAGGAATAAGTTACAACTTGGGCAGGGGAGAGGCAATTAATCAACTAGAAATACTATCAGAATAAAACCACACACAACTCGAAACAGTCTATTTACATCCAACAAGAAAAAACCAAGCAATCTATAATCAGCTGCTCACTACAATCTAAAGCAGGTGCACAAAACTGAGTAAACTGTACACGCATTAACCGAAATACGCCAACTAACCACAATAGCAATTAATACAACAACTTGGCTCTCATATACTATATACACAACTTTGCACCAAGTAAGCGAAGGGAAAAAAGGGAAGAGGTTAAGCAAACACAGTATTTACAGAAATTAAAATGCACATACCACACTCCAAGTGCAGCTGACCACTGAGGGCATGACGAATTGGTGAGAAGTAATCCAAAAGAAAAAACGACATGACACGAGCTGGCAAAATCCAGAGGAGACCCTGGCTGAAAGGGTAATCAGGCCTTTCAGCTAACACACGGATACTCCTGCTGTTTTTGGCGCGAAACATAGTTTTATTCAATGACTCTTACTCATGTCAGCGTCTGATTGGTCCCTAGCTCCTTCACCAACCAGGTTCCGAGCTCGTTCCCTTTACGTAAACAGGATCTGCACCCTTCACACTACTTTTTTGCACACGACACCCTATTCTTTTGCACATGGCACTAACTTGACCCACAATTGAGCAGACAGAAGGTTCGAGAATAGGCACACGGCACTATAATGTTGCACACAGCACCATAGGGTAGCATATGGCACACCTGTAGCACATGGCCCTGCAGTAGCACACAGCACACAAGTGGCACATGGCACTACGGTGTTGCACACGGTACCAATGTGACCTTTTGACCAACAATTGGCCATACAGACGCCATGTTTGAGCATAGGTTTAGCGTTGCGAGACATGTTAATCAGACAAGTGAAGATTCACCTCTAATTTTCTTCTTAGTTTACACCAACAAAGGTAGGGACTGTGAGATATTATCTTTACAGAAGGTAATGATAAGAGAAAAGTCAACATCAGCATATAAGCTGTTTTGATATTTTGTTGGCAGTGTACAGTTTTAAATATGTTCAAATAAGTATTTTATCACCAACCATTAGCATAGAGTTTGGCATTAGAATCAAAGTCTTTGTAGTGGTGGCAGTATGATTTTAAAAAATCTTCTAGAGTGAGTGAAGGTAACTGTTTTGTAACTACCAACAGCTTTAAGTTTCTGTGGCTGTTGTATTTACCCACATTTTTTACTCAGCTGCTTGGAGTAAAACAATCCTTTCTGGAAATTTCTTTATTTAAAATAATTGTAAACCAATAAATGTAAAACAAATGTTTTCTAAACAGATCCATGCCATTAACAAGTCTCAACAATGAGGGGAAATGGGCTCACTCAGCTTGTGAGATTAAACTTGTAACTCGTTACCTTCCAAAATGTTAATACAAGTTTTGATCAAAGCCATCTGTTAGAAGCTGCAACTGATAATTGGTTTCTTTTCAAGAGCAGTAAAAGTGCTATGGCTCCTTAACAAATCTGCTTTCCTTTGATTTAATTCTGAAGGTTAAACCTTCCAAGTGTTCCTGGAACGCACACTTTTTGAAAATCTTGTTTTTAAATATTACTTACATTTATGGGTTTTGTGAATGTTCCCTGACTAATTTGGGTGTCCTTCAGCAAAGATAGTTACAATACCTGTAAGAGTAACTATTAAACAGAATTTTTTACTTAGCTCACCATCTTAAAATAGTAGCAGCTCATGTGCTAGCCCAGAACCTATATCGTTACTAGAGCTGCTCAGGCAGATTCAAACCCAGGTCAATGAGAGTTAGGTGCCTAAATACCTCTGAGGATCTGGACCACAGTGATTACCCTGATCCAAAAAGGTGTTAATGAAACAATGCCATGGGTTTGATTTGCTGTATGTGTTCCTTTTGCTCTTTGCACTACAAACATAATATGAAAGAAACTACATGGACACAGCAGGGTCCAAATAACTGTTTTTGCAAACTATATACAACTTGGGCCCACCTACATACATACATGGCAGGGTTCTGGTGGCTTCAACATAGACCATGAGCACCACTAGAAGGCTTACAAACTATTTAAGGGGATACTACCCAATTCCTATACACTACAGTGGGGACTTATTTGTTACTGGTGAGTTTTCAAACTCCTCATAGGTATAATGAAGATGTTTGAATTTTATCACAACCTGATCTCAATTGTGGTCTCCAGGATCTATTGTAAAGTAAATACATGAAGAAGTAATAAACATACAAAACCCATAGATGTTCCTTTCCATTTATATAGTAGTTTTTGTAGTGTAGGTGGCATACATTCCCCTAGATAAAACTCAAAACACCTCTTACTTGAAGTCACTTATTTTAATGTCATGCCATACACAATGTACAAGGTGTATACTTTTAATTATGGCATCATGCTGCAAAGCTGCGGAAGAATCTGATTTGTGGCTTCTCCAATAGTTACAAAAGTACTAATGCAAAGTAATTTGCAACCTGTTACATTGTGAGGCAATCTCGCTGCTCTGGGTGGCCTGTGGATTGAATCTCATACACTTCTCTATATGCCCCCTTCTACTCCAATAAATTATAATGCTCCCTATTCATCTTACCAAACCCAGAAGGATGTATTTTATGGTAAACCTGAAGAGTGCAAATTATATTACATTGCATACATTACACTATAGTTTGCATTCCTGAGGACAGCCAATACTTGGGTCCTAAATCAAGGCCACATAAAACAGCATATGGAAAGAAAATCCACTTATGTCTCATACTGGTGACTAAACTGCAGTTAAATGTGTCATACTGTAGATATGAAAAGCTTGGGCTTCAGACTACTTTTGTGGCACACTTTACAGACTGCTTTTAAAGTATGTACTTCTATTCTGGAGTGTCATTTCATCAACTAAGCCACAGAAGTTTTTAATATCAATAAAATAACTGATCGTACTAAGTGGCTAAGGAAATCAAGAACTGTTGCTAGAGTGAAGGGAGTGACAGAAGCACAATGAATGTCATTTGCATTAACTTGTAATACTCCACCCTCTATGGCTAACAGTGACTAATCTCTTCATAAGTGTTTTGCTGTGGGATGAGAGATCTGAAATTAATTTTGGGTGAACAAGGCCAATATTTGCCATTGTCTGTTCATATACATTCTGTTTGTTTAAGTATTTATGTGCCCTCAGCACGATAGGATCTGAGCACCTCATGCTCATTAATTGATTTTATCCTTACATCACCCTTGTGAGGTAGGGAAGTATTTATCTCCATTTTACAGGTGAGGAACTGAGGCACAGGGCAGACTAAATTGCCATAGTGGATCAGACCCATGTTACATCTATCCCAATAACCCTTCTCTAACAGTGACAAATTCCAGATACTTTAGCGGAAACTACAAGCATCCCACCCCAGACAGATGTAGGATAATCCCCCCAATACCAAAAAGTCTCATTCTAATCACTCATAGTGAAAAAAATGTTAAGTCCTGAAACACAAGGTTTTACATCCCTTTCAACAAATTTTGTTCTTAAAACATTAACTATAACAGTTCCAGATAAATTTCCATTCTTTCCAGTATGGGGATAAGAAAACACAAGGTATATTTCATTTTCAAAACACTGTGACAAATCAGGGAAGGAGAAACCAAATGCAAAAAAAAAGAAACCCACAACTCTGGAGTCAGTGGTCTTGCTTAAATAAACATAGCAAAGCCCCTTAAAATTTATAGATACAGAACAACCTTCCTAAAACAAGTTCCCTCTCATCTCAGGGCAATTGTAGATCTTAACTCAGTGTACCCCACAGAAAAAAACAGCTACCCAAAGTCTGCTTTTTTATAGCTCTGGGTTTCTTCCCCAAAAGCACAATTAGCCACAGCTGAATCCAGGACTACACTCACTCACCCTTTCTTAATTGAGCTGCCTGCAGGTAGACACCTGTTAAAGGTTCTTTGGTCAGAGTGGATGAGTTTAACTCTTGCTTTGCCAGCTGTGTGGTGAAGTCTCTAGACTACAGATCTACTGCAAGATGAAGTCATATTCCTCTGTTTGTGATCCTTTTACTGCAGTAATAACCAGTATAACAAATGCTGTTATGTTAAACACGGGAAGATGACTTCAGGTTGGGGGCAGGGTGTTGGAGTGGGGAGAAGGGTAGGTGAAGCAGATAAGCCCTTAAAAACAAATATTCTGTTTTTCATGCAAATATCTTTACTAACAGTGAAGTGTGGAGAATAAAAATACAGCTACATGACATGAGTGAAACTATATCAAAATGCAAAACATCATTTTTTTCAATACAGTCTCAGTAAGTCTTGGAAGTTTAGGGTTGAACAACCTGAAATAACTTTGCAAGGTGGTGCTTAGAATTTTAGCTGCTCAATATTTACTGGAGTTAGAATCCAAATGTCTTAGCAATAGTTCTATTCAATATTTTGGCATTTAGTATTATATTACTAGGGATCTTCCAAAAATTCTTTGGTGATTTATAAGGTTCTGACACAAACACAGTGTTATTTTCTCTGAGTCAGTAGAACTGTCCATTTCTATGACAACTAGGAATATATACAGATTTATGCTTATGAAACAGGGAGTCTCATAACATATTGAACAGCCTTCTCATAATTACGGTATTGATCCCATTATTGCTTTCTTGGATGTGCTACTTGCTGAGTCAAAATATGAAGCAGAGTTATTGTAACTGTGGAGTAAACAGTGTTTCAAAGGTAAGCTGTAAAGGGTAGGTGGTTGAAAAAAGACTTAGATATATCGTTCACACTTGAGAAGCCTGCCTCCTGGTACCTTCTGTCAAATGCTACACATCAGAGGGTGAGAGATTTTGTTTTATCCAAAGGTAAAAGTTTTGTCTTTCAGTTTTTTCCCATTTGTATCGTCTTAAGGAGATTGGGACATTGTTGCCTCTCATCCACAGCTGCTGTAGATATGAGAATAATACAACCTCTCTTCCTCCTTTCTAATATTAAAAAATCTTTTAGGCCTTCTTTGTGGTATCATATCTAAAATTAAACATTCCAGACACAAGCTGTGCATAAAAATTTTATTGCCAAAACACCTTGTATGAATAATATTTAGTTGGAACATTAATGATCAGAATAATCCAGGAAAATGTAAAATGCTGATTTGATGCAAAAACCAGGAGATGAAGGTGACTATGTTACTTTTATATAAGAAATGTTTTTTTAAATTAAAAACTGAAACTAGAAAGGAATTGAGAGTTCACTCTTTGAAGTAAATACATCTCGAAGTCAGTGGGATTAATTTACGATTGTGTGCTTTAGTGTTTTGCTGGTGATTCTGCACTTTGCAGCCCTGGTTTGGTAACTGCTAGCAGTATGCATATTTCAGTTTCCTGAGTGGTTTCAATTTCCTTTTATTTGACAAGAAAGTTAGATTTCAGATGTCATCCAGCTCTAGGGATGCTGTCCTCCCTGTCTGCCAGTCACCTGAGAGACTCCTGTCTTGCCCACCTCCAACTCCCTGTATACACATTGCCAAATACGATGGGGGAAGGGTAGAATTCTGGGCTTCTTCTCTCTGGACAGCACTATCTGGTATTCAGGAGACTGGACTGGGAGCAGAAGATCTGTGTTCTGTTGCCAGCTCTGCTACTGACCTATTTTATGAACTTTAGGAGTCACGTGGCCTCTCTGGGTCTCATTATTTCCTCCTTCCCCAACCCCTTGCCTTGCTTTCCACTATTATTTGCCTGTCTCGCCTATTTAGCTTGCAAATTCTTGTAGAATTGCCTTTTACTATTTGTTTGTGTAACAGCACAATGGGACCTGATCTTCCTTGGGGCTGCTAGGTGTTACTGTAATAACCAAACAATAACTGATTAAGGGGGTCATGAGGCCCAGGGGCCACAGAGTAGGAAGGGCCACTGTGGGGATGGATCTGCCCCCTCAGGTTTCTTGCTGCCTGGCTTAGTTGCAGGTCAGGTGAGGTGTGTTTCCCTGGAAGGTGATACTGGAAAAGTGCTTTGCTGGCAATGGAATCATATATCCAATGTATCAGTTTACAATGTGCTTTTTTTCCAATTTGCATACTTTGGTTTTATGCTTATTCCCTATTGCACTGATAGTTGTACTGTGCCTTAGGGTAGTATTTGTTAAAGAGGATACTCTATAGCTTACTAAAGAGGTGAGGATAGAAGCTGAAAAAGAGCAGGTAGGAACTGAAGAGAAATAGGCACTGACTCTGTGGATACTCTGGGGCTGGAGCGCCCATGGAAAAAAATAGTGGGTGCTCATCACTCACCAATCAGTTGTTCGGCAGTGGGTGGGAGCTGCTGGGGAAGGGGCAGAGTGGGGGCAGGAAGAGGTGGGCCTTGGGGGAAGAGGCAGAGTGGGGGAGGGAAGAGGTGGGCCTTGGGGGAAGGGGCAGAGTGGAGGTGGTGCCTCAGGGCGGAGCAGGAGAGTTGGTGTCTCTGAACAGTCAAATGAAAAAGAGTCCCATTCTGTTCCAAGCACAGGAAGGCAGATAACTAGATATTGAGAAAATGTATAAGTGCTTGTATACACATGGTAGAAGTCTGTATACTAAGATGAATGAACTTGACTGCCTGGTAGTAAATGAGAATATTGATATAATAGGCATCTGTCAACTGCTCTTGGTGAAGTCTCTGCAGTTTTCTCCTAACTGGTCCCCTTCAATTTCCTTACAATTAGATCAGTTCATAAACTCTTAACCTAAATGGAGTCTATCAGCCCTTAAACTCCTTGTCAGTTTCTTAGAGGAAGCCTGGCATAGGGCCGTTGGCCTTGGCTATCCCAGGCCTTTCTGCCTCGCTTTCCCTCTTGGCTCTCCCTCCTTTATAGCTGGGCTTGTTTTTTTAATTGATCACAGCTGTGTGTGCATGTTTCCATGATGGGCAGTTCTGGCAGCTGTCCGGGAGTGAGGCCAGCCTGATAGCCTGTGAGATGGGAAGCCTAATTCCAGGCAAATTGGTTGAAACTATAGTAAAGAACAAAATTATCAGACATATAGATGAACATGGTATGTTGGAGAAGAGTCAACATGGTTTTGTAAAGAGTAGTCATACCTCACCAATTTATTCCAATTATTTGAGGGGGTCAACAAAAATGGGCAAGGGTGATCCAGTTGATACAGTGTACTTGTGCTTTCAGAAAGCCTTTGAGAAGATCCCACACAAAAGGCTCTTAATCAAAGCAGGCAGTTATGGAATAAACAGGGAGTCCTTTTATGGCTCAGAAACTGGTCAAAGACAAGTAGGAATAAATGGCTGGTATTCACAATGGAAAGTGGCAAACAGTGATCTGTAATGGGACCTGTGCTGTTCAAAAATATTCATAAATGATCTGGCAAAGGGGTTAAACAGTGAAGTGATAAAGTTTGCAGATGATTCTAAATTGTTCAAGATTGTTAAATCCAAAGCTGACTGCAAAGTGAACAAAAGTATCACTAAACTGGGTGACTGGATAATACAGTGGCAGATGAAATTCAGTGCTAAATGCAAAATAATGCACTTTGGAAAAAATAATCCCAACTATACATACAAAATGATCAGGGTCTAAATAAACTGTTACCACTCAAGAAAGAGATCTTGGAGTCGTTGTGGATAGTTCTCTGAAAACATTTGTTCAATGTGCAGCAGCAGTTAAAAAAAAGCTATCATAATGTTAGGAATCATTAGGAAAGGGATAGGATAATAAGACAGAAAATATCATAATGCCTATAAATATCTATAAATCTATGGTATGGCCACAACTTGAATCCTACATTTAGTTCTGATGGCCTCATCTCAGAAAAGAGATATAGAATTGAAAAAGGTACAGAGAAGGGCAACAAAACTGATTAGGGGTAAGGAACAGCTTTCATACAAGGAGAGATAAAAAGAACTGCAACTGTTCAGCTTGGAAAAGAGACAAATCTGTAACTTTAGGCAATGAATTCCAGGGATTAGCACGACTGTACCAAAATGTGCAATCTCTAGATCAAATTAGATTTTTTTGATATATGCATAGCTGTGTCAAAATTTAATAAATCAAAACATATAACATATTTTTGGCCTCTTTTCTGCAAGGCAAGAAAATAATCACTCTTCATTTGTGCAGTTTGCCTTAAGTGAACACAAAGGTTTTTATCAGATCTCAATGGAAGCTAAAGATTAAGAGGTGAATCCTGCCCCCTCGCCCCCCGGTTAGATGTGTTTTTTTACTTACATTCTTACTGATATGATCAGCAATTATGAGATAGCTTAACAGAAGAGGTGGCTATGAAAGGCTGTTCATACAGGAATCATGAGGAAAGATCAAGAGAGTGACCGGTACAGTGAGTATGCAACAATAAAGAATTTATGAATATACTTGCAGTTAGAACCCACTGATTCTATTTGCTGGCATTTGTGACCCCTTTGTGGCCTATTCACAAACATTGAGATGGGCAGGTGTTTAGTCACAAGAATGTTTGTGGAAAGCCAAAGTGTCACGGTCACTAGCAAAATTAACTCCCTGTGAGACTATTTGTTATGGAAGTGCTTTCATGGACCTTTTGGGAAGTTCTTTTTATTATACACACAAGATTTCCTGAACTACCAACATAGGACAAATTATTGAAAAGCCTGATTTATTTATGGGCAACTCGTGGACAGAAAAAGTGACTCCTCTCACTTGTGAAAGGTAAGTGCAGACAAAAAAAAAGGCAGAGAAATGAAGTGACCGATCACATGACACGGATAGCAACTCAAGAGTATCTTCAGGTTTGGGGAAAGAGCAAATTATTTGGGTTTTGCTATCATTTAAAGTTTCTTGCTATTTAGAAGAACACTGGAGAATGAATCCAGACAGAGCAAATGAAAGATTCATGGTGCAAACTATCTATAGCAATCACATGCATTGTGCCAAATCATGCTTTCAGTTGCATGTTTCAGCCCCACTGAAGTCAATAGCACTGTTTGGCGTAGAAGTACTCATTTGCTATGCAGTTACATTCACACAGTTAAGTATATAACTGCAAATCCAATGTGAGGGAGACCTTTCATTGTTTCCTTCACTACATCAACTATTTGCAGATGTTTTCAGTGGACCTTTACTCTTTTGTCAGACAACAGTACTATTGCTGCTGCCAACATTCCCCCCAGTTAGTTGCTCATTTGACATTATTCAGCAAAGGGTGACTCAGAGAATGAGGGAGAAAATGGAGTCCCCTATAATATTAGAGGGGGACATGGTGGTGAAATGATGCAGCCTCTCGTGGGACACTACTGAGAGTATCAATTCAGAACAAATTGCTTAGAGCAGGGCAGTCACAGCCCAAGGCTGGGTATCCTTTATTAGAAAGGCACACCAAACCAGCCAAACAGAGATGACTTTGGTCTCACCCCACTGGCTAACCAGAAGTCATACAAGCAATGCCCTTAGATACTCCAGTTTCCCAGTATCACTACCAGCACCACTCTTTACGGGGATGAATGGTTATGAAAACCAATACCCCAGGAAAAGAAAAAAGATTCTCCCAATTCAAAAGGACCAAGCCCCAGACCCAGGTCAATATACAAGTCAGATCTTACCCAGAAATCATGCTGTTGCCAATCTTTTAGAATCTAAAATCTACAGGTTTATTCATAAAAAGAATGAAATATAGATGAATCGGTTAAATGGAATTAAAACTGGTTAAATGGAATCAATTACGTACAGTAATGGCAAGTTCTTGGTTCAGGCTTGTCCAGTGATGGAATAATTGCAGGTTCAAATCAAGTCTCTGGTGTACATCCACAGCTTGGATAGGTCATTCAGTCCTTTGTTCAGAGCTTCAGTTTGTAGCAAAGTTCTTTAAGAGGTAAGAAGCAGGACTGAAGACAAAAATGGAGGGATTTTCAGGGCCTTTTATATCCTCTGCCATGTGGAAGTACACCCCTTTGTTCTTATTGTGAAAATTCACAACAGCAAGATGGAGTTTGGAGTCACATGGGCAAGTCACCTGTCCATGCATGACTCAGTTCTTTACAGGGAGAGCAGCCATTGCTCACATGCTACCTTGAACATTCTCAGGAAAACTCCTGTGGATTGGAGTCTCCCAAGGTCCATTGTCAGTTAAGGGTTTCTTGACTAGGCACTTTATCCAAAGAGTCCCTTTTCAATAAGATGGCCAATTGCTTCAGTGGTGCTACTTAGAGTCAAACACACTGAGATACAAGTACATAGCCAATATTTATAACTTCAAATACAAAAACCATACATGCAAACAAGATTTGGTGCAACTATAGGACCTTGGTTGCAACAATGATTTATATGGTCACAGTTCATGTCAATAACGTCACAGGTGTGAAGAGCTATTCCTGAAGCTGCCATTACATCATACTGTGCTGCAGTAACCACTGTCTCTTATCCTTTCATAGGTGAGGTGTAGGAGATTGGTTGTGACTTGTTCACTTCTGCCTGACACTCTTCTTGTTCTAATTGTGAAAGTAGAATGAATTATATTGTAAAAATAAGAAAGAATTAAAGAAATATTGTATGTTCCTTTAAGCAGAAATAAGGAATGTTGAAATATGGTTGTCAGAAAGAGAAACAGTAAGGTACAAAACAAGTCCCCTTAAGCTGATGGTGGGACATGAACAAGAAAAAAGTAATAGTTAGTAAGGAAATAAAATATGCATGTCTAGCCCAGGTAAGCTTATCAGATTCTGCTTCCTTTTGTTATCTTGTTAAGTTTGCGCCCTTTTATCTGTATAAATAAGATAGTTTGTGTCTTGCATGGTGCTCACATTATCTGGGTGTTATTAGCAGAGCACTTTGCTAATAAAACAGAGTGGTCTGACAAATTGTGAGTCCTGAGTCTAACTTTGACATAATGTGACTGATTTTTTTCCTGTGCACACTTTTCTCGCATAATAGAAACAGAAAAAGGTTTTCCCTCAGCTCTTTCATTGAGTGCTTGATTCAAAACCCAACAACATCAATGGGAGTCAGTCCATTGAACTCAATGGGCTTTAGATTGTGTCCTGAAAGCAATTGAACAAACTATTCTTCTAATTATTTTTGGACTTTTCTCCTGTCACACAGCAAGCACACCTCCCTTGCCAGGCTCTCCTTTTGATATCAGTGAATGCTGATGATAAATGGCCTGATCATTTGCCATTAAATTAAATGGCAAAAACTCTAATAGACATCAGTGGTGTAAGTGTCTATTATGAGGATGTAGGTGGAACTGTATTAGGTGGAAATAGATTGCTTCTATCTTGTATGAAAAATTCCAGTTTGAGCTTTGTTTTAATGTTGCTATCATATATTCTTACCAGTTTCCAGCTGCATGTATGTTATTGGTAAAATTATATACAGCTTCAGATGAAAGAAACTATAATCTTTACTGGTTCTCTTATAGAACTGTTTCTTTTGATGCAATACCCAGAGTTGGCATAGTTAATTGCTGACATAAATTCATATTAATTTTGTTCTTTACTGGCATCTTGTCAGTGCTGATTTCAGCTGTTAAAAGTCAATTTGGTGCTGCTTTCACTGCACCCCACAGACATTAACATTAAGAATTATGACCTAAAGGTGTATTTATATGGAGAACTAACTGTTAACAAAGTGAAGTACATCAGAGTGAAAAAGACAATTTGATTATTATGGAAATAAATTATGTAATACCACATTCATTCATCTGAGATTATTTGATATGTTTTCCAAGTATTAGTGCACTATAAAAATTCTGTATATCGAAGTTTCTCTTCTCAAAGATGTTCCTCCAAAAGTAGTAAAAGTAATGGAGAAAGGGACATAAGTTATAGAAACATATGTCTTGGCCTTGAGTTATACTGTCTGTTTCTTGGCTTTCTGTGTCTATTCTTGTAGAAGTGTGTCATAGTTTCTGTTAGAAAGTGTAAAAGAAAACTGAACAGACGATGTCAGCACAGACAAGGTGGCTCCTTGCAGCAAATATTAAATAATGGCTAGACTGATGTGAAATGAGACACTTAAAAATGAATTTGGCAGAACTGATGGAAGATGGGATTTGGTATTTAAAAGTTACTCAACTCACTATTTTTGGGGGGAAGGAAAAGTGTAGAAAATGGTCCTCTTCTATTCAAAAATCAATTTCAAAATTCAAAGATCAGCCCATAAATCATTTGGAGAGCTGATAAAATAATACTAATAGACTCATTTTGGCAGAAACATGGTTGTTAACACGCTGGCTTCTTTCTAATATTCTCTTGTAATATTTGTATGGGGACTTGGAGTCGATGTTACGTCACTGTATCTGCGTGCAAGAAATGAACAAAAAAGAATCTCTCTGTTTATCACTCACTAGACATTACATAAACTCACAGCTTCTGAGTTCTGGAAAGACAGGCATTCTTCAGAACTGAGAAATATTAGGACAGCATAGGCCAAATTCTGCTCTCAGATATGCAAGTGTAAATCTGGGATACCACCATTGACTTTGATGGGGATACTTTGGATTTACACTAGTGACTGAGAGTAGAACTTGGATCTGTGTGTCTGATCCTGATGTTAGTGAAAAGTGTGGTCTTCATCTAGATATACAAAATAATCATAGGAATATGCACATATGGATACTTCCTTCCTTTTTTAGTTGCTAGAGTGAAGATATGCAGAATGATATCTAGCCTGATACAAGGGTAGAGGCCCTCTTTGATGCACCTGCTGAGAGTGGCTATGAGAGTGACAATAGTATACTATTCACATTAACTCTTGCATTTCAGACCTGTCTTCCATGCAAGGATCTCACTTGCCTGTTGTGATATGTCAATGTGCTGTAAATTAGATAAGTCTCAGAAATGGTTGTCATGCTTTGTTTTGAAAAATCTCTGTAGTAATGTGGCAGTCAGGCTAGAGCACAACAGCCTATGACCTAATCTTGATGTCAGTGTTAAATGGTTAATTATAACCAAACGCAAGACATGGCTGTCTGCACCTTTAAACTAATAAGCACAAAAAGGGGGTTGTTCAGTCACAATATTTAAGCAGAAGACCTGACCTGGCCCTGGAGTCCTGGGCTACTACTGAGGAGCTCTCCCATGTCCTGCTCATTCAGGACTGTCCTTCAAAGAAAGCAGATAAATCTTTTTAAGTGGCCTCTGGGCTCCTTACTGATTAGTGTCTCTCCCTGGCCCTTCTTGGCCTCTGGAGGACTAAGTCTCATTGGTAGTCTTGCATAAACAGGTGTTCTGTAAGCAAGGGGTGCCAGTGAATCATTGCCTCCAGAAAAGGGCAGAGAAGGCCTGATAGAGCCTGTCAGAAGGGATGAATAACACAAAATAAGATCAAGTATCAGGGGGTAGTCGTGTTCATAGAATCATAGAATCATAGAATATCAGGGTTGGAAGGGACCTCAGATGGTCATCTAGTCCAACCTCCTGCTCAAAGCAGGACCAATTCCCAGCTAAATTATTCCAACCAGGGCTTTGTCAAGCCTGACCTGTGTTAGTCTGTATCCACAAAAACAACAAGGAGTCTGGTGGCACCTCAAAGACTAACCTATTTATTTGGGCATGTGGCAGGCAGTAACCTCGCTTCTGCCCTGAGAGGGCTGTGTCAGGGAACAATTAGCCTGGGCTGATGGGGGCCGCAGCCACAGCTGGGCCATGCCCCAATCAGGCTGCAGCTGGCCCTATAAAGGGGCTGCTAGGCTGGAGCTAAGAGATGAGCAGCCCAAGGGTAGGCAAAGGCAGCAGGTTCAACTCCCCCCTTGCCAAAGATGAATGGATTATACACTTCATTCTGCCCCAGTGAGTGGGCTAGATGGTGGCTGGCAGTAGCCATGGACTGAGGCAAGGTGGGGATAGAAGATTGGGGGTTCCTCAGGGTGGGGAGATCCAGAACCTTGGGGTTACTATGGAAGGCAGAACCCTCGTGTATAGGGGCACTGGGGTCCTGGAGGGACACGGAGGCCAGCGGAAGGTGAGACATCAGCCTGCAGAGGGCACTCCGGGCTTGGTGAGCTAATTCCCAGGATGACCAGCAGGAGATGCTGTGCCAGTGAGTCACTGCATTGCTACAGGGCACAAGCTTTCATGGTTAAAAAAACCACTTATTCAGATACATGGAATGAAAATTACAGATGCAGGCATTATCATACTGGCACATAAAGAGAAGGGAGTTACCTCACAAGTGGAGAACCAGGGTTGACAGGGCCAATTCAATGAGGGTAGATATAGTCCACTCCCAATAATTGATGAAGAGGTGTCAATTCCAGGAGAGACAAAGTTGCTTTTGTAATAAGCCAGCCACTCTGAATCCCTATTCAAGCCCAAATTAATGGTGTTAAATTTGCAAATGAATTTTAGTTCTGCAGTTTCTCTTTGAAGTCTGTTTCTGAAGTTTTTTTTTTGTTCAAATATGGCTACTTTTAAATCGGTTATAAAATGCCCAGGGAGATTGAAGCGTTCTCCTACTGGCTTTGGTATGTTACCATTCCTGATGTCCAATTTGTGTCCATTTATTTTTTTATGTAGAGACTGTTCGGTTTGGCCAATGTCATGACAGAGGGGCATTGCTGACACATGATGGCATATATAACATTAGTAGATGTGTAGGTGAATGAGCCCCTGATGGTGTGGCTGATGTGGTTGGGTCCTCTGATGGTGTTCCTAGAGTAGATATGGGGACAGAGTAGGCAACGAGGTTTGTTACAGGGATTGGTTCCTGGGTTAATGTTTCTGTGGTGTGGTGTGTAGTTGCTGGTGAGTATTTGCTTCAGGTTGGGGGGCTGTCTATAAGGGAGGACTGGCTTGCCTCCCAAAGTCTGTGAGAGTGAGGGATTGTTTTCCAGGATAGGCTGTAGATCGTTGATGTGCTGGAAAGGTTTTAGCTGGGGGCTGAATGTGATGGCCAGTGGTCTGTGATTTTCCTTGTTGAGCCTGTCCTGTAGTAGGTGATTTCTGGGTATCCATCTCGCTCTGTCAGTCTGTTTCCTCACTTCCCCAGGTGGGTAATGTAGTTACAAAATAGGCTGTAGATTGTAACTACTTTGGGCTGGGCTGGAGAAGTTAAGAATAGCCAAAGAAGCCACTTTATCTGGATCATTTGATTTATTTTGCTAAATATAGAACCCACTTGTACACTGTTGGGTCTAAATTTTGATCAGCACCTTCATTTTTTTTTAGCTAAAACTTAATTGTTTTATTGCAGTGTATTTGTTGGAACATACAAAGCTTTACAAGCACAATAATGTTTTACAAGTCTTCTTTGTTAATGTCATTTTGAGATTTTTTTTTATAATATACAGAACAATCATCTAGTTGCAAAGCCACATCCAGTCCTAAATCTTTGAGGATTAGATTTCTTTTTGCAGACAAAATTTCACATCCTGGTGTTACTTTCTAGTTGTTTGCTTGCTCCAATGCAAGGATATCCTGGCTGAACTGTCTGGCTGTATTTTTTTTTGTCTTGATAATATTGTAGATAGTGTGATTTAAAAGAGTGCAGAGGTGTGATGCTCACAATTTTTAAAACCATATAAGCATGTTTCTATAGCTCATTGCTACTGTGGGACAGGTTCTGGGAGAGAAGGGAGCCTGTTGTGATCTGAATAACTGAAATAAAAGCAACTGCACTTAAAAAAACAACAACAAACAAACAAAACTCTGGGAGATGAAAAGGAGACTTTCAGTGAGATTTTTCAAAGGAGGGTCAAGGAAGTAAGGAACCCAAATCCATGAACTTCCAATATCACTTGGGTGCCTAACTTCCTTATTTTCCTTTGAAAGTCCCAGATTAAATGCTGAAAAACAAAAATAAACAGAGGGAGAGAAGAGGAAGAAAAATAACTCATTTAGGGTCAAATGTTATTGGACAGCTGTATGCAACTCCCATTGACTTTAATGAGGCAAGCATGTTCACAACGTAGCGTGTATTTGCCCTAGAGAGAAAAAAGGATCAATCAGAAGGTCTATAACAGAACGTATATTTGCAAAGGTAAAAGTTGGTATAAGAAATCCCCAAAATTTTTAGTTTTAGAAGTTCATAAAACACAAAGGATCTCTGCATTCTGCCATTCCCAACTGCTTAGCATTCATAACTAAACAATTACTTTACAGTCCAGCAAAACAATTAGCAGGTGTGTAATTCAAAGCATGTGAGTAACCACATGAAAGTTAATTCACTATTTAGGTGATTAAATTTATGCCCGTGCTAAAATCTTTTACTGGATTGGGGCCATGGGATCTTTCTTTTAGAAGAGATGATCAAAAGGAGTAGGTAGTACAGAAGATCTTTTCATCCAGTTTATCCTAAGCAGACAAACAGACATTCAGTTATTTATTGTCTGTGTGGGTATTTCCATCTTCATTTTTCTATTATTTTTCTAATAGGTGGAGAATTGGGATAGCCTGACTTAATGATGCTGATTTCACTAACACTGACTTCTTTTGCGGCAATGAACAATTGTTTGAAGATGTGAAACAGATGTTCCTGCAAGATCCATTGGCAGAATGAAGAATAGAGCTCAAGCTGATGTCATTGTGGATGATGTATTCAGGGATAGCTACTTTCTAAAGGAGAATATGCTCAATCATATAATAGACACATGTGTTTTATATAATACCTTTCATGAGCTGTTGATGTGAAAGGATGTTATTGTTCTGAATTCTGGAAATCTTCTTTTGGGCTTTTCAGCGTTTGGTTGTTGGACATACACCTTGAATTCGGTACCCAATATGATCAACACTCGACAGTCACTGTCAAAACAATCCCTCCATGATCACATCAAGACAATGGGTGAAACCACATGTGAATGAGCTCAGAGTCCCAGAGTTATATTTTGTTCAGTTGTGGCATTGTCCATAGCCTGAGGAGACCCTCTGGGAAGATCCAAACAGTAACCAGACATGGTTTTTTAATTCTCTCTTTTTGTGGGAAATTAGCTATTTTTCCTAGTGTGCATTGCCAGTGTCTTGGAGGTGGTGGCAGGATAGAAGTGATGATCCCAGGCCAAGAAAGAAGTCTAGAAATAACTTTCCTTAGGCCTGTAGTGGTGTCTGTGCAAAATGAACAATTGTTTGGCGTATTTCCCACTAGCCATTGATACAACATATGATTTTAATGCTCTTTTTCTCTGACTGTATGACTGACTTCAATGACTAAGCCATTAGAAATTTGAGGTCCAGAAATGGTGAAGAAGAATTTTCCACCTAGGAGGGAATATTGCAGTTCAGTATTCTCCTATAAATTTTCGAAACGAGATATAGCACCATACTGAAGGGACTGAAGGGCAAAAATCCATTTGCTGTGGATGTAAATTCTTAACCACAGTTTCTGTTCAGAACTTTTCATATAGGCCTAGAGTCCACAGCTTGGCCTGGGAATGAGGGCTAGCTAACAAAGAACAATACATGGCTAAGAGAAAGCTGGGGTAGATAGACAACCTTGTGTGTTTCAAGTCAGTGAGCGGAGTCAGGATGAGTCCAGATGGTGAGTTGTAATTGGTTGTCCTTATCGCGAGTTATAGACACAGAAAGCACTGAGAAAGGCCTCAAAGTTAACTCCCTGGTGCAGGAAGGAGATAGAGGTACAATACCTCTCAGATGTCAGAACAGAGTTCAGGGAGAGGCCTAACATGATTGACATCATTGACTCCCCTTTCAGATGCATGCTAATCCTAGTCCATAGAAATGCAAAGGTAAAACTATAAACAATTGTTATTGTTAAATATTAATTACTGCTTCTTTGCTTTAAATCTCCAGGAATGTACCTGTTGGTCAATAAGGAGGGCTGCTATCTCATTCCCCTGGATCCCAAAATTAAGATTTAACCTATATAGTTTAATAGGAATAGTTTGAGGGTAATTACCTGTGTGTTAGCAATATGTTAATCTGAGCCATGGGAGGAGCCATTATGTAATCTTTTAGACCATTGGCTTATTGTGCTTATCTTGTCTTGCTGCTAGAACCTATCTAGGGGCTTGGGAACTCCCACCCCATCGCTTCTCTCTGCCCAGAGAGCGTCCTATATAATCTATTGTAATCAATTGTTTTGCAAGTATCAGAGGGGTAGCCGTGTTAGTCTGGATCTGTAAAAGCAGCAAAGAATCCTGTGGCACCTTATAGACTAACAGACATTTTGGAGCATGAGCTTTCGTGGGTGAATACCCACTTCGTCAGATGCATGTTTTGCAGTGTCTCTGAGCCTAATAAGCAAAATGACACTCCGCCAGTGCTGTGCGTAATAAACTCCTGTGCTTGACTCTACATGGCATCCATTTCTGTTCCTTCACATACATTGGAGTATTTTCCTGTTTATAGACAGTGTGGTTTAATATCTATTTTTCTATTTAATCTTTTTGCAATAAAATATGTCTTTTCCTATCAATATAGGTATTAAGTTCTTGACTGAAGGTAATAATTGTGGTGGTGGTAATGATCAACATGTAGTGAAATCATGCTATATTATAGCAGAAGAGGGAGAAGCTGCTGAGCTCCTTCCTCCTTAGTCATGTCTTCTCTTTTAATACAAGATGCATTGTGCTGTCATTCACCAGCTAGATTAGGGGATATAAAAAGAAACAGAGTTATACATTTTGCTTGAAAGATTATGCTTAAAATGTCCCCTCATAACTGTACATAGTACAGTTGTAGCCATATCAGTCCCAGGAAATTAGAGAGACAAGGTGGGTGAGGGAATATCTTTTATTGGACCAATTTCTGTTGGCGAGAGGGACAAGATTTCGAGCCACACAGAGCTCTTCTTCAGGTGGGGAAAAGGAATACCAAGCATCACAGCAAAATGCAAGATGGAACAGATAGTTTAGCATAAGTAGTTAGCACATATTGTAAGGGACCTGTCAAGGCAGAGTGGCCTGTTAACACCTCTGCAGTCATAGGACAAAAAGAGGGCAGGGGTACTAGTGGGTTTAGATTGTTGCAATAAGCCATAAATCCAGTCTCAGTTTAGTCCATATTTTTAGTATCTAGCAAGTAATGAATTTAAGCTCCCAGGCTCGCGCTATGCAGGTTTCCTTTAAGGATGAGCACTGATAGGTCAGACACAGAGTGATTGCCTTGTTATAATTGTGTTACCGAAGAGGCTGATTCAGAGCCCAGTGAAGTCAATGGAAAGACTTTCATTGACCTGAACCCTTTTGGATACACCTTAAATTACCAACAGGCCTCCTTATTCTGAACACAGGGCACCATCATCAGGGATGTGATAAATATGGCAGACAACTGTTGATATCGAGTGTCTCCTCTACAGAGATCACACAGGTAAGGAATATTCTGTACAAGAAGAAGGTTGGAGGTAAAGGCCAGAGGTCAATGTTTTCTTGAATCAATCTGATCTTGAAAGAAAGTCCAGGAGTAGAATAGCTGAGAGAATGAATTCCTTTTGTTGAGCCCACAGTTGCTGAAGCCATCTACTCTGAAGCCATAAAGACTTGCCTCACCTCCTTTTATGTAAAAAGACTTTCTGCCATTCTAATGTAAAATACGTCTCAGAAAGTTCCCTGAAATGAAGGTAATATTTTTAAAAAGATATGAAAACATAGACATCTATATGCTTAATGTTTAGAATTTGATTTCTCAAATCTTTAGTTCATAGAATGAATATACAGATAATAAGTATGTCTACAGGATTATATAAAGGATAAAATATTTATTAAAGTTTCACATTTGGATCAGTTATTTTATTGTGCCCATTCTGAATTAGTACAGTGTATATAGTATCTTAGACATTCAACACTAATACTGTTGAAAAAAACATTCAAAATGTGAAGATCCAAGTTTTATTCCAATTTAAACATGCAGAACTCCATTAAAACTAAAATGGTGTGTGGAAATCAATGGATTGGCATGTATGTGAGAATGAGTGCATCCATTATGCATGGGAAAAACTCCCTGACAAAATCTGAACAGTCATTACCTTTGTCCTCCTTCATATATTTCCTTAAAGCTCACTTCTGCTGTGATGCCTACAAAACCCAGCCTGCTAATTATAGCTAGACAAGCGAGAAGTTTTAAATATTCCTCTTTCCCTTCTTCTCTTTTCCTGTTCCCTTTATCTGTACAGCTAACCGCCATTATTAAAAAGTAAACAAAAAAAAATCATCATCCAAAACTCTACAATCCAGATACATAAGAAAGCTCAGCCAATTCTTCGCCAGTTTAATTTCTTTGTATGTCCTATCGCCATATCCTCCCACCCTTTCTTTGTTTGTGTCCTTAGTTTTTAAGCCCTTCATAGCAGGGATTGTCTCTTTTCTATGTTTGTATAATGCCTAAAACAATAATGGGCACCACAATAATAGCTGAATTTCACCCAAAATGTAGATGCAAAATGTATGTACAGTATAGTCTACGTTTACAAAATATTGTTATTATTAATACAGTGTAAGAGAAGTTCTCTCCACCTCTTGCTAACTCTAAATAAATGTTTCTGAATTTCTTTAATAAGAACTGCTATCCAACCAATTCAATCCCTTATTCTGGCAGCTCTCAAAGAAATACTACTACAAAATTTAGCAATGCATTTTAATTTCAAAGCTTCAGTTGCATCTCCAGATGGAACTGCCAAGTTATCGGCTTCTTTATAATTTATTGTATTGGCTTCTGAAGCCTTAATTTCTCCTTGAAGATTTATGTATCCAGCAATCAGTAAATAACAATGGGTTCTTTTTACAATCTTTTAAACTCTAAATAATGTTTGTTTTTATTGTTTTGCATCACATATTTTCTCGTGGCTGTTAAAGTTTCATGAGTTGTATTTTTCCAGTTAATTTTCTGGTTTAAACCATTCAGTCAATTAATCTTATTCACTTTGTCTATTTCTAACAGTTCTCTAGATTACAAAATATTGGAACTGCACAGTACATTCTGGATCACTGCTGAACCATTTTGAGAGATGAGATTCTTAATGTATAAAACTTGCCAGATCATATTACCTCAAGTGTTAAATTCCTTATAAATCCTACATGTTAAATTGATTGTTCTACAGCAGCAGCATAGTACTAAACATATAATAGGCACGACTAACCTATTAATTAAAAATATTTTTTTAATTACTTTTTTTTCTAACCTCCTCTTATACAGCAGAATTCTAGACCACTGAGGATTCTTGTATATATTCTCAGAAATTTGGCATCCTAATCACTGATTCGTCTCCAGACTGCTTTTAACATGTATATACACACCAATGTCCACACACATAAAAAGCTACCAACAGTGCACAATCAGTTACACCACCATTTGACTGAGACTCTCTTCGAGCAAAGCTAACCTCCACCATGTCACCAATCACTGGAGCAGTAGATGGTGTGATAGCCCCAGTGCTTAATTTGTGCTGGGGCTCGCCAAGGCTGAGCCCTGGCCCTCTAGACTTGGCAATTCATAGCCTAGGCACCTCTGATCTTGCTGCATCAGTTATCAAAGTAAAAAAATTGCCTGAGTCCCGTTACCTCTTTCATTACAAATTAAGTACTGGATAGCCCCAAAGCAGCAGATAGTTCTCTCACTAGTGTCTCTTTTATTGCTTATGTTTTGTCTTTTTTACTTTCTTCACTTTACAGGGCAGGGCAACTTTCCTGAGGCCCTTTCAAGTACTGCTGCATCTCAAGAGAGCTCATTTGCACACTCTTTTGCCAACATCAACTTCTTCATCAGTGGTTTAATCCATTTACTCCATTCACAGCATGCGTGTCTCAGAGGAAGTTTTCCTGCATGTGTGTTGTCAGCTTGGATGAGCCATTCCACCTCATAGACCAAAATAGCAGAGGCGTGGGAACATTTTTTGAAGAGTCAAATATAAATCATAATTTGCCAACTGTAAAATTTAATTGTAAGAAAATGCACGCTGTGCAATATGGGCAAAGCATTTAATTTACATTATGTCTGTTTGCCCATGTACCTAGTAGTATGCTGTTCTTATATAGTTGCACTCACATTTCATTCTGCATTTTTAGTTAATGCATGAAAACAACATAACAACTTTCAAGTACATAAAAGGTTGTTATAAGAAGGAGGGAGAAAAATTATTCTCCTTAACCTCTGAGGATAGAACAAGAAGCAATGGGCTTAAATTGCAGCAAGGGAAGTTTAGGTTGGACATTAGGAAAAAATTCCTAACTGTCAGGGTGGTTAAGCACTGGAATAAATTGCCCAGGGAGGTTGTGGAATCTCCATCATTGTAGATTTCTAAGAGCAGGTTAGACAAACACCTGTCAGGGATGGTCCAGATAATACTTAGTCCTGCCATGAGTGCAGGGGACTGGATAGATGACCTCTTGAGGTCCCTTCCTATGATTCTATGAACAACATACATGAAAATATTTTGATATGAAATGCATATTAAATTTAACCAGGCCATAGGACGTGGAGGAATAATTATATTATGTATCTGGGACTTGTGCAGGTTGGTGTAATGAGAGAAATTTGGACAGTAACCTTGGGGGAGGCAGAGAAAGATACTAGTATCACAGCTACTATAGCAAGTCATAGGTGCAGAGTTACAGGATTGCTGATGAATGTCACTGTGGGAACAGAGAGGTCCAAATAAACTAAAGAAATGATGCAACTGTTACCATCTTATTTACTTGTGAAATGTATCTCCTGCTTGATTTCCCATTCCCTGCCACAGTCTCATGCCACTGCTCCGCAGTTGGCACTCTGACCTGTAAATACATTCATCAACCTCCTTTGTCTTAGGCAAGAAATGACTCAGGGGAGATAGGCGCTGCTGCAATCGATGCAGTGGGTGTCGATATAGCGGGCCTAGTGAAAACCCAGTAAATCAATGGCAGAGCACTCTCCTGTCCACTACGGCACTCCAGCTCCCCGAGAAGAGTAAGGTAGTCAACTGGAGAGCTTCTCCCATCAACGCAGTGCTGTGAAGACAGTGGGGTAAGTCAACCTAAGCTATGTTGACTCCAGCTACATTATTCACATAGCTGGAGTAGCGTAACGTAGGTCAACTTACCCTGACAGTGAAGACTAGCCCTCAGATGAGTTTGTGAAAATGACCCTGGGTGAAATCCTAATCTTACTGAAGTCAATGGCAAGGCTCCCCTTGACTTCAATGGATGTATGATTTTATCCTCTGTCTCTTGAGACAGTGATAACCATCTTTCTCCTTTAAGGTAAACACAAACAGATTATGCCATAAAATTACCTCATCACTTTTATCTTAACAAATATAGGCTTTATTTATTTACAAGGAGGAATACAAACACTAAGGCTGTCAAACAACAGAGCAACATTGGAAAAATTACAGGGACAAATGGGCTTACACAATACAGTTACTTAAATTCATGTCTCAGTCCTAACTTGTGCTAGGATTTTGTTACAGTAAATACTAAAGAAGATAAATCACCAAGATAAAACAACATCTCTTACCAATAAATACCTAGCTCACATATGCAAACAGTTAGGCAATCCATCTACTGTGCCAACTGAAAAAACACCTCTGCTTGGTCTTTCAGTGTAATTTCCAGAACCATCTTTGAAGTTTGATATGAAACAGCATATCTTCCCCGCAATAAGTCCTCAAACAAAACAAATAATTCAATTAACTGAATAACATTCCCTCTTGCCTCAAACCTACATTCAGGAGATTGTTTATTCTGTTCTATATATTTTGATGATATGCATCTGAGTATTTGAAGTAACAGAGATCTCACTTAGAGCTGATAGCGAATTTTCCAACTAAACCTTTTTTCATCAGAAAATGTTGATTTGTCAAAACTGAAACTATTTGTGAAAAGGAGCTATAGCAAAACCAACCCTAATTCAAACATTTTGTATAAAAAGAGTTGAAATTAACTTTCAAAGTGTAAAGTTTCATTTTGCAATGCAAAATGACTTTTCTTTTGAAATTTTAGTTAATTTATGCTAAAAAGTTTTTTTTTAAAAAGTTAATAAATGCAAGAAATCTTTGAAAAATTATATAATGCAAATGATCAATTAGCCCAATCTGAATTTTTTTATTATTAGTTTGTGAACATTTTCAAGATTTGGACTTTCCATCCTGTTTTGGGATGGGACATTTTTTTGAAATCTCAAAAACTCTTATGGGATGGGAAATCCCATTCACATCTGTTTTCAATGACAATGTCTGTTAAATAAGTTTAAGAGCTACTCAAATAGATTCTTCCTGTGAATCATTCCTAAACAAAACCAATAAATCCATAGTTACCCATAAATGTATGATACATGAAAATATCTGACGGGCTGTGACATCTTATGATTTTTATTATTATTATTATTATTTATTGTGTGCATAGTCATCTAACCAAGAAATGGCATCTTCAGTGGCGTGATGCAGTTCTTCTAGGCCATGGCTGAACCTAGTCAGCAGGCATTCATTGACAATGTGCATCATTGTCCATGTTGTACTGTAGCTGCACAAAGGGCTGCCACGAAGGCCCCAGAGATACTGGTGGCTGCACAGAGACCTTGCCCGATCCAGAACCTGTTCAACAGGGAGCATTGACGACGGGGCAGGTCAAAACCAGGCAGGCAAATTGTGGGGTCAGTGACGAGGGACTGGTTGGAGATTATAACAGATATCCATTCCTCTCACCAGAGTGTTTCTGCCCTAACATCCTGGTGTGGTGGATGAGACCATAATGGGCAACATGATGGCAAAAGTACAGCTGGTGATTTAAAAAGATCATTGTGCAGTGGCAGGGTTGAGTTGGTGTGTACTTTCTCCAGTAACTTGTCAGTGGCAACCTCTCATCTAATATGAGGAGGACCAATATTGCTCAGAACTGGAAGCCACGGGAGTGGAGTTGGACTCAGGGTGCCGGAGATGTTATGCATGGAACTGCGTATCTAACAGTTTGGTGTATGACAATCGACTCCAAACTGGTGCACAGTACTTTGCCACCAATAACGAGGTGGCAAGAGCTGATGTCTGCAAAGCTGGAGCATGGGCACTCCATGAGGAACCTGCTAGTTTGCTAAAAAGATTGTTGTGCATCTTAACTTTAACTGCTGTCTTCTTCAGGTGGGCATGGTAACTCAGTATACTGTCTAAGGTAATACCTAGATAGATCAGTTCTACTTCATGCTTCACCTTCTGATCATTTGCCTTATGATGAGAACAAGAGATTCAATGGTCCTTGATGGAGAAGGAAGAGCAGTTAAAAATGAAACTGCAGATAGACATTAGTCCACAATATAATGCAACGATAAGGTGCGGGTGGGTGATGCTCACCAAAACGAAGACGAAACAAATATAGTAATTATTAAAATAAAAGCCTTTATTAATATATAGAGTGACAGACATATAAAAATGTTGAAAAGAAAATGGTCAGCTGTGATTACTGAGTTCACTTGCACCATAAAAGGGAAGATGGTGCAGTTACCAGCAAGCATGGAATATTTTTGCAATTTGACATTGCAGATAACACTAAAACACCAACAGAAAAGAAAGAAAAAAGAAGAGAAAAATGGGCCAGAAGTAATAGGCGAAACCCATGAAGACAAATTGCAGGTGAATATCCTGGACCATGCAAGGCACAAATTTCCAAGGAGATTTAAATAGGAATAGGACTTCATATTTCATAATATTTCTCAATATTGTGTTGTACTTCTCGGACATGCACCTCCTCCCGTTTTTGGTGACATGCTTGTCAGAGATTGGATAGGGCCTCTAGTGGCTCTAATGAGGCACAGTCTCCTAGAGTTAAGGACAGTAACTCCTCACTTAATGTTGTAGTTGTGTTCCTGAAAAATGCAACTTTAAGCGAAATGATGTTAAGCAAATCCAATTTCCCCATAAGAATTAATGTAAACAGGGGGGTTAGGTTCCAGGGAAACTTTTTTCACCAGACAGAAAACTATATATTATATAGATATAAACACAATATATGTTTTAAGCAAACAGTTTAATACTGTTCACAGCTATGATGAGTATGAACCTTGGTTGAGGTGGTGAAGTTAGAGGGTAGAAGAGGGAGGGATCTTTCCCAGGGAATTCCTTGCTGTTAAATGATGAACTAGCACTCGGCTGAGTCCTCAAGGGTTAACACATTGTTGTTAATGTAGCCTCTCATCAAGGCGGCCTGAACAGGAGGAAAGGGAGATAGCATAGCAGACAGAGACAGACACACATGTTGTGTGTGGGAGAGAGAGAGAAATGCACACTGACCCTTTAAATAAACTGAGCCTCTCTAAAGTGCATTGTCTTTTTAAGTCGATCAGGAAGTGTCATAGGTTTCACCCCCACTCTGGACTTTAGAGTACAGATATGAGGACCTGCATGAGAAGCCCTAAGCTTAATTACTAGCTTAGATCTGGTTTTGCTGCTACCACTCCCAAATACTAACTTATTTCTCTGGCTAATCTTGAGAGACTTCTTTACCAAGTCCCTGGAGAACACTAATCCAACCTCTTGGATCTTAACATAAGGAGAATTTAACCATCCCCCTCCTTTTCCCCACCAGTTCCTGGTGAGTCCAGATCCAATCACCTTGGATCTTAAAACAAGGAAAAATCAATCAGGTTCTTAAAAAGAAGGCTTTTAATTAAAGAAAAGAAAGGTAAAAGAAATAAACCTCTGGGAAATAGCATACAAGCTGATCTCACAGACAACAGATTTAAAACACAGGATGTTCCCCTGGGCAAAAACCTTAGTACACACAAGAATATCCAAATTTGATTATTCCCCTAATTGCACAAAGACAAGTTACAAAAGAGAATAAACATAAACTTATTTATTCTTTTCTAAAACTTACTACTCTGATAAGAGGCTGATTCCTTGAGCTTTTTCACTCCGACTGAAACTGAAACTGACAAACAAAGGAAACTTCCCTCCTTCCTTTTGAAACATCTTGTTCCCCCATTGGTTCCTCTGGTCAGGTGTCAGCTAGGCTAGGTGAACTTCTTAACCCTTTACAGGTAAAAGAGGAATTAACCCTTAACTATCTGTTTATGACAGGAAGTTGAGAAAGCAGCTGCTGCCCCAAGCTCTCTGTCCCCTCCCTGCTCTATATGGAGAAGGGGTAAGAGGGGTGCAGGAGCAAGGAAGAGGGGGACACCTTGACATTAGCCCCCCACCCACCGCAGAGCAAGCAGGAGTCTCTGGAAGCAGTTCCAAGGCAGAGGGCAGGAGCAGCACATGGTAGTGAGAGAAGGGACAGCTGAACTGCTGATTGCTAGCCTGCTGGGCAGCTGCAGCACAGGTAACTTAGGGGAGCAGGGAGCTGATAGGGGGAGCTGGTAGAATGGCTGCTGGTCCACCCTGGTTCCAAGCCCCCACCAGCTAGCTGCAGCAGGCTGCTCTTCTTGCAAGCAGCTGACAAAGCAAGTGGCTGCCAAACAACATTAGAAGGGAGCATTGCACAACTTTAAAAGAGCACGTTCTCTAAATGATCAGCAACGTAATAATGAAACAACGTTAACCAGGACAACTTTAAGTGAGGAGTTACTGGATTATGTCAAAGAGTGATGAAAATCCTGATGAATGCAGTACTGCAGAACCTTCTTCCCAGATTTTACATCCTGTGTCTTAGCTTTCTGTGCATCACTTTTAGGTGCCCTTCTCAAGGCTTGCTAAATGTTTGGCACTCTAGTCACTATTAAAATTAAAACTGCCCTTTAAGATTTCCAAAGTGACATGTAATGGTTTTGTCACCTGCCTCAGCTGATGTCAGTGGGAATTGGGTAGATAAGTAATTATTTGATATTCCCCTTTAAGTTTTTATAATTAATTTTTCTATACCCAGCTATTCCCTCTTAATGATAAAGATGGTTGTCCTCTAAGGAGGAAATGCACTCAATTATGCTTGCTTGCATTGAACACTGAAGAGGAGAAAATAATCTGTCCATTCTGTTGTGTTGAAAAGATTTTATACACTACGCAGGTATATCGATATTTTTTATATTTAATTTGATAGTACCTAAAGATCACAAGCAGATTGGGTCCTGTTGTGCTAGGTGCTGTACAATCATTAATGAGAATCCATTCTCAAAAAAGATTGTGTTTAAAAGACTGTACATTTATAGTGCAGATTAGAAACTGCAGATGCTGAAAATACAAAAATGTGCATGTGGGGGGGGGAAGCATCTGCAAAATAAAACAATACAAAATGAAGGAGACAATGAATTAAAAAAATCTTTACACTATTATATTCATCAGCTTTACTAGTCTTAACTTCAGTATTTCATTCCCTTCGATGCCTATTGTAACAAGTTGCAAGATGCAAGAATTGATTAATTTCATTTCTTCTACCTGATAATTTGTCATATTAAGATAAAAGGAAATGAAACTGTTTGCTCTGGCAAGTTGTGCAGAATCTGTTTTTCTTTTGGGATAGTAGCTAACCATAGTCATAGAACCAAAACTGTCTACATTTCTTTCAGACTAGGTTGCTGTGTAGGTCAATTGTTTTTACATTTCATCTGATTCTCTTCCAGTCCTGTGAAGCTGATTCCTCTCATGCTGTATCCCATCAGCAAAGGCAGCAATACAAATTTACAATTCATGTTTTGCACTGTCTTTAACTGCTACTGTTCACCTCTCACTGACTTCAGCTGGACTCTGTGCAGAAATAAGGCTCTGGTCATGTGGATTTCTTCTCAGGATCTGAAGATCAGGGCTTTAGCAGTAAACTATCCTGCTCAGCAATCAAAATACAATATTTCCAAGAATGGATTCATCAAAGAAAAAATATCAGAACTGAAAATTGGTCAAAGAGTGGCCTTATTTATTTGAAATAGATAATCATTCCTCAGATTTGAGTTAATCCCATGTAAAAATACAATTTAAATTTATGAGCCAGATTTCTAGAAAGTTGAAGCTCCAGGGTCAATCTGATGCATTTTTAACCTATTTTGTGTACAATGTTGCGACAATTGCATCTGTAAATTGTGCATTTGCATGGGCAAATGGGTATTTAGATGCATTTCACACATAAGTGTCTTTCAGCCTTCATTTTCTGAATAGCAAAACAGAGTAAAAATTTGCCAAAGCACCTAGGGAGTTTAGGAGCATACATTCCATTTTCAGAAGTGCCATAGGCAATGAGGAGTCCAAATGCCATTGATTTTCTTTGAGAGATAAGCTCCTCAGTCACTTTTGAAAATTTTACTCAAGATCTTTTAGGATTAATGCTTAGATGTAACACTGGTAAAAATCTTATAAATATATACCATAGACCAATAGATACTATCAAACTGGATGTCAATTTGTTTGATTTTTGGGGGTTACATTTGTAAACAAAAATGTAAAAAAGCCTGAGTTGTACATACAAATTATGCAGTTCCAGGCAAAATGAGTATGTGCCTATACATGTACGCAGCATTTTGTAATGTGGATTCACAAAATTTATCGTAGGCCCAACCAAAATAACAGAATGAGCCTGAGGGTGTGATTTTTTACTTGAGCTCACAAGGGCATTTTCATAGCAGTTGGCGGCAAAATTTACTCCAGAACTTCCTTGCTATAGTTACACATTTTAAGGTACTATGAATTTAGCTGAGCAAAATGTTGTGCGCAAAAACTAAACATCATTTTCTGAATTACTTAGCAAAACTGAATATAGTTCTCAGCTATGCATGACGTTTTGTATTTGTAACATTGGTGTAACATATACTTAGACAATGCAGCCCTTACCACTGTTACATTATTCTCTTTATACTATACTTTGTTAATTATCCATTGATATGTAGCATTTATACTGTACTCTTAACTATCCATTCATCTGTATCTTGTACAACTTGATTATAATCCTTCCATGTATTATGTTATTCCTTTTGTTTTGTTTAAAATTTATTAATGGTCAAACTCTGATTTTAGTTACACTGATACTAATGCAAATAACTCTGTTGACCTTAGTGCACTCATTTCAGATTTTCACCTGTATTATTGAAAGCAGAATGGTCCTTAATAAGCGGTATGACTACAGAAAAGTATTGATTTAATTTGCTTTAGCAGTATAGTAAAGTCAGATTATAAACACTTAGGTTAAGTAAACTGGGTACAACATGATCGTTGGTAAGCTGATTATGTTTCCCATTAGGACCTTGTGCTGTGAATTTAAATATCAGAGATGTGCAGCTCATGTACTGTTTTAGTCTGAGATCATTGTAAGCAGATTAAAATGTCCTTTGCTCACATCTGCTGTATCCACTTCTCTTTGCCAAAAAATTTAGAAGAAATGATTTCCATCCAAGTAAAGGCTCACATCTCTTTAAAAAAAAGAACAAAACCTTTACACATTAATGATATGTCTAAACACGACCCAGGCTATTATAATTCCAATAACATGTATTTTTTGTGATTTGTGTTGTATCACTTTCAAGTAATTTTTCGTGAAAACATAGAAAACTTTTAAAATGTTTGCATTGCTCACAAATGAGTGACTATTACAGATAAGGCTAGTTGTTTGTCATGGTGGGAAAATCATGGCAAAAAATGCAAAAGTCATAACTGTAGTTAATAAACAAAGCAAAACAACAAACAGAACAACCCACTGGACATATCATTTCAATTAAGGTGTCTGTCGTGGGAAATGAATGATCCTAATAAGTATCCTTTATTTTACAATAAATGTTTAAACCCGTGTAATAATAGTTAACTAACTAGATACTGGCCATTCTCTCCTGCTGCTGCCAGTACATCCCTCGGCCCTCGCCTCTTCCCACAGCCCCCATTGGCCTGGAGCAGCGAACCATGGCCAGTGGGAGCTGCGATCAGTCAAATCTGCGGACCCGGCAAGTAAACGAACTGGCCCGAACCGCCAGGGGCTTTCCCTGAACAAACGGTGGCCTGACTTTGAGAAGCACTGCTCTAGATAGCCTTCTTCTCTATGTTCTGAAGACATTTCTCAGTTTATTGTCCCCTCCCCTGCAAATTGCTTCTGGCTGCAGTCATATGAGGTCCAGGGTTAGCCATCTTGATGTCATGGTGCAAGATATTTCTTTAATCAGACTTTAAGGTTTTTTAAGGCCCAAATTTATGAATAGTATGTGGGCATAATGTGGGGAGCTGTCTCTTTTCCGTAGGAATTCAGACATCATAGTGTTGATCATATTATAAATGCCTTAATAGGTAGATAGTACTAACTAACAACTCTTTTGCAATACCCATATATCATTAAAAAGTATTTCAACAACTCTGTCCAGACTGCCTGTGCTTGCAATGTTAGCACCACCTCTCTGTGCAAGGTTCATACAACTCAGGCCGGGTCTGCAATTAAAACTTTTGCCAGTATATACATGCTGGTTAGCAGGGCCAGCTTTAGGAAGTGCGGGGCCCAATTTGAACAGTTTCGACGGGGCCCCCACAGGGATAACTAAAAAACAACAATAACAACAACAAAACACTTGGGGCTTGTACTCACTGGGTGGTTCTCCGAGTCTTCGGCGGCACTTCGGCGGTGGGTCCTTCACTCGCTCCAGGTCTTCGGCTGCACTGAAGGACCTGCCGCTGAAGTGCCGCTGAAAACCCGGAGCAAGCAAAGGATCCGCCATCAAAGTGCTGCCGAAGACCCGGAGCGCTGCCGAGTGAGTAAAAATTGAAAAGGTGCCTCTAGCCAGGGAAGGGATTCTCACCTGGTGCGGGGCCCTCTTAGGCGTGGGGCCCGATTCAGGGGAATTGGTGGAATAGGCCTAAAGCTGGCTCTACTGGTTAGAGGTGTGGGTTTTTTTACGAAATTTTTATGCCAGCATAAACTTTAGTGTGGATGCAGTTATCTTGTGAAAAAAGTGCTTTGTCATATAACTTAATTCATCTGGGAACAGGTATAAGCTATACTGGGAACAACACTCTTTTGCTGCTGCAACCTGCATCTACACTAGAGAGGTTTGCCTGTATAGCTATACTAGCAAACCTTTTCTAGTATAGAACAAACTGAAGTGGCTTTCTGATAATGTGGGAGAGCAACTGAAATCTCCTTCTGCTGCAGCAGAAGCACTACTGTAAGTTTTGCTGAAGTTGCTGTCAGATTCACATTTTTTCAAACTCTCCACAGCTACCCAGGGCCCCAGAACAAAGTGTCTCTGCTTGTAACAGCTCCAGGCACCACACACATATCTGCACTGGGTCAGCAGAGCCCATTCAGTGACTTCTTTGACAGCTTGTTGGAATATTTTTAAGTAGATAATTTTTTAAATTGCCCTTTGCCTCTTTAAACTTTGAAAAATAATGAATTGTTATAAAAATCATTAAGTTCCTGCTGTTCACCACAATAATTCAAATTGTTTTTAAGCTCATATGCTAAATTGAGTTGGTTTTATTGAGCTTTTAAAAATGATTTTGTACATACTGTAGCTTGAATAATACCACAATAATTCTAGGAAGCTTTTTTTTTTAATTGCCATATGGTGCTTTAAACTGGTTTTATGTAATCCGTTAAAATATTGCTATATGCTGTAGATGGCAAAAATTTGGTTTGGGAGAGAAGTGGGAAAAAACAGAAAGATGGTGACACATTGTGAGTGGAGAAATGAAGAGACATGCAGGGATGAGTGAGGAGGGGCAAGAAAAATGGAGAGCGCACTGGGAATGGAGAGGTGAGGAGAGAGATGGTGAGACATGAAAGGGAGGAAGAAGGAATAAAGGAAAAGAAGACAGATACACCGTGGGGAGTGTGTGCTTGTGGTGGCGTACAATGTATAACTCTGGACCTATAGGACTGTTTTCTCTCTGCTTCACCTTTAACTTTCTATCTAAGGCATCTGCTCTCTACAGGAGCAGCTGCCATTTTGTGAGGCAGAGTTATTGCAGCTTGTTACTCACTGAGCTCTCTCGTGGAGATTTGACTTTGACTTTTTCTTGCTTTATTGTTTCTGGTAATCTGCAATAAATCATAAAGAAAGTATGTGGTTGCTTTTTGTGACTGGAACATGTAAGAAGGGAGATGGACACAGGAAGGAATAAGTTGTGAGGAGGAAGAAGATATAGAGACAATCTAAGGGGGAGTGTGTATATGAGCACTCATAGCCTGTACATCTGATTTGCTCACACAAAAGAACTGATACCTATTTGAGTGTTATCAGTGTCCAGATAATGGGGAGAATTCTGAGAAGGGCTGATTGAAAATTTACCATTGAAACTATTTTTTGGAAAAAAAGAAATTTTAACTACACAAAATGTTTTGTGGGAAGTGTCTGCTCTCCCCAGAAAGTTTCAGTTTTTGTCAGAAAACAAAAGCCCTCAAACTGATACATTGTAGTTTTCAGCTGAAAACTCTTACTTTGTTTGTTTATTTTCCAATGAATAGTCAAAATTTTCTGTGGCTAAAACCCACACAGTTGCCTCCCATTTCCAGCCAGCTCTAGCTAGTTATAACTATCGCTGTGGGAAATAGAGGGGAGTTCAAAGCTGAGAAAAGGATCAGGTGGGTTACAGAGGGACTCTTTACAATAGCAGCTTCCACCTGTAGTAGGAAGAGAGCCTGAGACATAAGCCCTTGTATCAGAGGCCTGGTATGAGGTAAGACCTGCTCACAGAATCTGGTAAGAACAGGGCTGATATTGCAGACATACACATTCCTAAGAAGCGCTAGTCACAGAATACTCACACAAACACAAACCGATGTCAAGTGATACCAGAACACCCTGGTATCAAGGATGATACAAAAACATTCCCCAAGGATAATAGGAACACACTGACTCCTCCTAAAAGATAAGGTCAGGATGATAGTACGTAATAGAAATTGATTGATTGAATCAGCATGTACAAGGTAATAACTAGCCACGTCAGGGAGCAGTGACTAACTATGTCAGAGGCAGTACTAACTTGTTTGTATCAGGGTATAAAGAGGTATCTCAGAGGGAGTAGCATTGTCCAGGTGAGGGGGGGAAATGGAAAATCCTGCCATTCACTGAGCTGCGTCCATTGTCATGGGCATATATGTCTTAGTATCCTCATAGAGTCTGCCAGGGGCTACCACCATGCTTTGTCGACAATGAACCTGGCCTGGTGCCTTCGTACCTTAACGGATCTTGTGGTCATTGGGCAGTTTGCTCAAGAACTGCTATGCCAGCTGTCTGTGCAGAGCTGGGGCAGCACACAGGGAGAACACACAAATGCAGCCAAACATCTAACCACACTACCCAAAACACAGACACATCACTATCCAGAACAAGGGCCCATTCAAGGCACATGGGGGTGGCGGTGTTTCACTGGGTACTGCCTTAATAGAGGTATGTTTTGTGTGTATGACAGAGAAGAAACACAACAGAAACAGAAACAGAGAAGGATAAGAAAGCAAAGGACATAGCTGAAAAACCATTGAGGGCATCCTGAGAAAAGCCTAGAGAGAGAAAGAGCTTTTTGGACTGAGTCCTGGCTGAAAGGGCTTGGAGTGAGTAGGGAAATTGTGGTTGTGTGTGTCCTATGTTCAGGGAAATGGAACTTTGTACATTCCTTATAAATAAACGAGATTGCATCAGAAAACTCCATCTCCAATTTCTCCTTCTAACTGAAACAACCTGCAGGATCCCGAATTTTGGCTAATTGCTCAGATCAACCGTAAGAACTTAAACTATGTTAATGTTACATTAAAGAGGAAAATTTAATCATATAACAGTGAGGAAATTTTGAGTTAAGTTGACATAACTTTATCTCTGCTCCCTGACTTCACTAGAGTTGTGCGTGTGTGTGAGTGTGAGTGCATGTGGAAGTGGGCTGCAGAACTGGTTATTTCCAGTGATATGCTTTTATGAGAAATCAAAGGTGAAAAAAGAACTCGGAGAATTCTACCAAAGCCTCATCTTTATGTTATGTATTATAAACATATGGGTATGATTTGAGTCCTTTTATGTGTTTCTGTTCTAGATCCAGTACAGACGAGAGATGGGATGTACAGTATGTGAACCAATCCCATTAGCAGTGTTCCAGTGCTTGTGATTTTAGCACATCTTGCAATATTTGAGGGTTTTTAAAAACCCTCAGCTATTGGATTATTTGAAAATCTCAGCTTATATAAAAAAAGTTTCTAGTCCTTGTAATTGCAGAGAAAAGCTTGAAAATGTCAACCCTAAAGTCTACAACACCAGAAGACAAATAAAATGAATGCACAAGTCAGTATTCTAGAAAGCCATGATTTTTTAAGAGAATTGCATTATTTTTGAGATCTGACTCATGATTTTTGAATTTTTGGAGTTGGTATTATTGCATTAATCACACTAGGGGAAGTTTAAAATATGTTCACTCCATGTCCCAGCAAATGGTTTTGACATGATTTGTGATTGTCTGCTGGGAATAATGAGGCTTTTGTAAGAACCCTTAAATTACAATGACATGATCTTGGAAAGCGTTCTGCCCCCACTAGCACAGACATGTGCATGTCTCACTTAGAGGCTTCTCACAGCTGAGGCCTTCCTTCAAACCTTCTAGCAACAAGAAAGTAAAGCATTTCAAAAATTGTACTCTTCTTTTTTATTTAGGTCTCATTCCATGCAAATGAATGAAAGGTTAATTGAGTTATAACATACACTAAGAAAATGGATACCACTGCTTTCCTTCTGCATGCCATCTGGTGTTGCTTTTATCATTTTCAAAATGCAATAGGCCTTATCCTGCCCTCACTTACAACAGTGTCAATCAGGAGTAACTCCACTAAAGTCAGTAAGGTTCATCATCATGGCAAATCTCAAAGGGATGTGGCCTTTTTGCTGATCAAGCACCTACTGGATAGATCTCTGGTAAGGTGCTTTTGGTGCTCTGGTTATATATTCAGTTTCTGTCCATCACTGGCAATCTTATTGTACCACCGAAGCTTTTGATGCCCAGGAGATTGCTGGCAATGTAGCAGCATTCCTGGGTATACACTTTGGAATTTGATTGTCCTCCATTCTAATAGCAGGTCAATAGAGTTACACTGAAGTTACAAATAATGTGAGAGCTGAAACAGATGCAGTATTTTGCTGTTCCTTGTTCCACACATGTTTAAAGTGTTGTCACAGAATTGACAGGAACCAAAACATTAAAACAATTTCTTTGTTGGCACATCAGGGTTGGCACACTTGTCTTGACTAATATATGCTGGGCTAGTGTATGTCACATCACCAATACATATTATTATCCGCACCATACATATTTCAGTACATATTAAGCACATAATAGTATTAAAATAGCAGTTATATGGCCTAAATTGGCCAATGTTTTTAGTATATCCCCACTGACTTGTGCTAAGTATCCCATAACCCCTTGCATTCACTGAAGAAAAGTTTGGCTTGAGTAAATAGGGGAGCTGTCAAGGTCAGGACAGATGAGTGCTTTACCGTTGCTATAGAAAGGGGGTTATTCTCACAGGCCTGTACTAGAATGTCCCCAAGAAAGAAGACAAGATATCTGAATGTTCTACCCTAGTTCAGACCTAAGAGGTGCCTTCATGCCCTTTGATACCTGGAAGGCATGTCTTCAGAACAAAGAGACAAGGGTACTCTATGGTACCATAAAAACAATGTAGAAAGCTAACTGGTTAAATCTAGTTTCAGATGATATACATGGTACCGTTTGCTTGTTAACAGATGAGGTATAAAAAGATGCTTCAGGGTGTAGCTTTAGGAGCTTACCTTCTGTATAAGGTGAATATAACAACACTGAATGAGATGGCTTCCCAGAGACTGGTATTGTATCGAACCTTTTTCCTGTACTATATTATTACTGGATTATAGCAATAAACCTCACTGACATTGGTTATTTGGTCTCATGAATATATTTTGTATCGAATCAAAAGTGTGGTCGAGCAATTGAGTATACAATTTATCAACACTCGTATCTATGAAATGTGTAATAGTAAATCTCACATACAGTGCAAGTCCTGGCCTCTAACTCTTGTGAGTAGTCCCACTGATGTGAACACGTCATCTTGCTGGAGCTAAGGAAGTAAGATTGGACCAAAACTAGTTTTTTAGTAAAGGACTCCTTAGCTCTTCCAGAACCCCCCCCCCCAAATAGTCAAATCTTGAATTGCTTCATATAAAAGTTAATCATGTGAAAATTTTGTTTTCAGAATTTCAAAACCAAAATAATGATTTTGGTTAAATAAGACTCAGAATCTTTAGCGCTTGATGCAGTGGAAAAATAGTCTGAGCCATGAAAATGTCATGATGTTCTAGGCATTATAGTACTGCTTTCTGGTGCAAACGTAAAGCGTCACATCTCTAGCAGCAGAAAGCTAAATCAAGCATTGTGCTGCTACTACCTTCCAGGAATGAAAGGCAGAGTTGGTGATTCTGGGTGTGGCAGAGTTTGTGACTCACCCAGACTAGTCATCATGTATGACAGAAGTGTTAAAGTAGGGGTGTGAAACTCAGATTGGCTTTTAGATTAAATATTTAATTATTCAAGTATGTTTGCAGTACAGTACCATATAGGATCCACTTTGAGCATTATAGTTATTAATTATACCATGTCATATCCATTTGTCTCTCTAAGCTGCTTCTTGGAATATATTTCTTCTTTTTCAAATGCTACAATATTGAAATAGGCAGCAATTTTGCTAAAAAGGAATTCATTCTTCACTGATAAGAAACATGATATTCTCCTGTGTATAATCTGGGATCATCAAAAAAATATTATTTGGAAAATAATTTCCTTAAAGGACATTATAATGAAAACCAAAAATGCTGGCACATTATTGTTTCAGATGTGAATGTTTTAAGCCCCAAAAACCAAGTAAGGAAACACTAACAAAGAAAAATATAAAATAACACCACAAAGGGAATTAAAGATATTGCACACAAGTTCAGTGGCTTCCATTGTAGCTGGTAAAAGTTAGCTAAAGTATTTGGCGAGGGAAATCAACTTCTAAGGCCAGGCAGAGAATGACTGTACAGATAACAGGTCATTTGTAGTAGCTGCACAAGTGTTATTCATGCTATAGCAGAAAAGGTACAACTTTCTGCTATAATTATACCTCTGTGACTGAAGCATTTCAGGAGTGCTATCCTTTCTGGATGCCATTGCCAATGACCTGCCAGAGGATCATTCGCTGGCTACGGAACACAGCTAGATAGATACTGATGCGAGTAGAGATTCCATAGGGTAATTTCCTCAAAAGCCTTTCAAATGTGTCCTTAATCTTTATGGAATATGTTCTCAAACCTCTTTAGGGAGTTTTTAGCAGCTTGATTCTCACTGACTACTTGGTGTGTTTCTTCAATGTTTTGGTGAAGTTATCTTCCTAGATATGATAATATTTAAGAATCAGGATATTCATTACATTATTTATACATATGTCAGGTGGTGGTTCACAGGGCTGGGGAAAGGTTCTCCAGTCCCTGCCATACACCTCTGCATGAACATCAGCTCTTCCTTGTGGGGAAGGGAGTGGGGTCAGAGTTAACCCCAAGTACCACACTTAATAGCACAACATTTTTATCTAATTCATGGCAAAGCCAGGAGCAGACTCAGGTCAGGATCTATAGCAGGGGTTACTAGACTCCCTCAGCCCTGGAACAGCATACAGCAAAATAGCTCTTCCACTTCCCCTCCCCCTTGAAGCCCGGCTAGATACAAACAGATTCTCTGCCCTCTGCCAATACAATCCCCTCTCTGCCTTGGCACAGTACAACCTATCTGTGCACTCTGCTCTGGTGCTGACGCGTGGTGTGAGCTCAGGATGCTTTGTCGGTTATGTGGTCTCAGCTCCTGCCAGCCCCAGGCTGAGAGTTTACACAAGTCCCCTTTTGCAAGCAGCCAGCTCTCCTCCCAGCAGCTTCCCCTCTGCTCCAGCTCAGGGCTCTTCCTTCTTCTTCTTCTTCTCCTTTTTTTTCAGTTTTCTGAGCTTGTGTCTCATCCTGCCTCTCTCCCCCATTTGCTTAGCCCCCTAAAGGTCAGAGTTAATTTGCGTGTTTGACTGGCACTCCCTCTTAGCCAATCAGGTTTGTGCAGGGTAGCAGGGAGGGAGAAAGGAGGGAGAATGAGAAGGAGTTTTCACTTGCGCCACATCTGTACGTCTTAATAACAGTACTTCAGGGAGATGGCTTTAGGAATTGCATGAGGGAAATGGAGCCCTTCTCCTCTCTAGGTTGCCATTGTTTCCACTTGATCACTGTTTGGTGGGCTGTGTAAAATATATTGGTGGTTTCAGTCCATTTCCAATTAGACATGCGTACGTCATAACACCCCGACCTACTCCCACATATAATTATAACTGCACGTGAGTCAGCTATGTCTCCTAGTCCATGGTATTTCAATTGGAGCTAAAAGAGCTAACAATATCAGCATGAGTATCTCATAACTATCTATCATTAGGAGATCATCAACCAGTGTAACAAATGTTATTTCTAATAATTATTAATGATTATCTTAGCACATGGGGGCCCTAGTCATGGACCAGGATCCCATCGTGCTCGGGGAGTACAAGGAAACAATGAGACAGTGTTGCTTAGCATGAGAGGCAGTGATCTCAGCACAACAACAACTTCATGACGGTCACGCTTTTTGTAGGCCTCAATGACAAAGGAGAACTTTAAGGAGGGATTTGAAGGAGAATAATGAGTTAATTCTATGGATGGTTATGGCGGGCTTCTCCCAAGCATGAGGGAAAGCACAAAGGTGCTTGTTTGAACATTTAACAAGAGGGTATGGAGGGTAATGTCAGCCTTCATGACGGGCTGATCGGAGGCAAGATTCAACCTTTCAGTACCGAATGAGAGATGATAGCTGGGCTGGGGATGCATTGTGAGGACCTTCTACATAGGTGCAACAAGCCAATGATCTCAGTGAAATGTCTATGTAAATAACAAACAGACAAAATTCCACAGTCAGAATAGGCAGTAATGTTGATAGGCTTGACAGACAGGACAAAGATTGAATGGGTATGCAGAATGAATTACCTTCACTGCTACGTATAGAACATCTAAATCAGGATTTAACTGTGTTAATGGAATGGGCTGAAATGGTGAATGAAGCCTGCACTGCTATTGCTCTATTTTCTGTGGATAGTCAGTACTCTGACACTTTTCACTAGCACTGAACTCACTTAAAATCGATATAATCAAGGTAGTTATTGTGTATAATTTGCTGAATGTGGAAGTGAGGGGCACATCTGTTTAATCTTTTCTTTAGATTTAAGAGACTGTTACTTTTCACTTTACGCCAGTTTAACATGCCATGTATTATAAAATATTATGCAAAGGACGCTTCAAATAATACATCTGCATGGATTATTCAGTTTAAAATATATGTCATCTTTTGATAAATCTAACGAGTAGTGGTCTGACTCAAATTGAAGCATAAATGCTGGCAGCCAAGCAGCCTGGAACATCAGTAACTCTTTATCCTCTTTTCAACTCTGTGAAGCTTCCAGATGAGATAATAGTGATGAAATGCAGCTTTCTGTGGAAGAACTAAGCCCAGGCATGCATGTTAGAATGGGGAATGAGATAGTTTGCAATGACTAGAAAGGTAAGTAATACATTTATTGTGATAGACAATGAAGACTATTTTGAAAGGTATTTCTCAACTTGAAGTGGTGCGGAATGAAACTCCCAGCCTTTACGTTGCCAAAACTATTTCTCCTCTAGCATTTCCTGCACAAGAAGAGCAAGTGTTCCAACCACCATCTAGGCCCAAATCTGAGACATGTGACAGATGACATACGCCAGACTATGACTGCAGATAGGGTTACTGAAAAAGAACTTTTCACACACAAGTTCTCTTACACAACTGAAGACGCATAACCTAATATAACTCATTGTAATGGGTTCCATCTATTCTATTGAGACTCAACATGCAAAGGTATAAAACACCTACTAACAGATTAAAATTTTCTGGTATATGCATTGGTGCATAAACACCAGTTCTCTGTGTTGTAGTTTTTATTAAATGGTAATTCTGGAAATGACATTAAGGCAAAATTTTATGCCAGCATCTTTCTGCCTTACATCCTCAGTGCCTGGCAAAAAAACTGCATGAAGACATTGCAAAGATAAAAATCTTTTCTCAGGCATCCTTAAGATACCCCCTGGGTCTTATCTTCTTCTTTTGGACTTCCTGGTGGTGTGTGTAGACCAGAGTTAAAATAACCACATCTCCCGGGATCTTTATCAGCCATCCGTGATATTTCTTGCCACAGTAAATGTGCTTAAAAACATAGAGTGGGAGTTTCCAAAAATCCATTTACGATAAATGTACCATGGGACTATATATATCAGCATTGTCTACACTACTGTCTCAGCGTAAACCTCTCACAGAATATTATACTTTTAACAGTAATCATTTTTAACAGTAATCATTTTTATTATACTGTTACTCCTCTCCAATTGGAACAATTGTTTAGATCACCTCTCTTTGGTAATTTGATTATGATACCGACGATCCATTCTTCTGGCACTTTCTTCTCCATCCATATTTTGCTGCAAAGCAAACAGATGACTGATTCCATGTATTGACCTCCATATTTCAGCATCTCAGGATGAATGCTATCCAAACCCAGGTGCCTTGTTGTTTTTCAACTTCTGCAATGCTTTTTTTACTTCTTCAATTTTTACTTCAGATACATCTCTATCTAAGTCTAATGGTTTATCATTGTTAAATTCCAGTCTTGTAATTGGTTCTGGTTGGTTTAGCACTTCTTTGAAGTGTTCTACCCATCTATTTTCTTGTTCCTCCTGTGTTTTCAAAGTTTTTCCTTGTTTCCCTTTCACTGATACACTTCTGAATTTTGATCCATATCCTGTTAACTGTCTCAGGATCATGTAGACTGTTCTTGTATCATTTCTTTCCCCTGCTTCTCCAGGTTCACTAGCCTTACTTTCTATCCAGTGACGCTTATCTTTTTTGCATTGTTTCTTTACTGCTTTGTCAAGATTCCTGCAGGTTTGTTTTGTTTCTTCAGTCACATGTTGTAATACTAGAGCCTTTTATTTTCTTCTTTTGTCTATAATTTTCCATGTTTCATGTTGCATCTGAAGAAGTAAGGTTTTTTACCCAGGAAAACTTATGACCAAATAAATCTGTTAGTCTTTAAGGAGCCACCGGGCTCCTTGTTGTTTTCAGGTTTCTTCTGAGATCCACTGTTCTTTATTGCTTCCTCTCTTTCTACCAATTATCCTTCAGCTGCTTCTAGCATAGCTGTTTTGAAAAGATCCCAGGATTTTTCCACTTCATGTTCTTCAAGATCTTTAAGGCCCTCAAAATTATTCTTGACCTCTATCTAGTACTCTTTTCATATCCTGCAATCTTGTAGTTTCTATGTATTGAATAATCTGAGTCTGTGTTGTTTCTTTTTAAGTGCCTTAAACTTCAATTTGAGGGCAGGACAGTAGAGTTGAAACCGATGACCAGAAAGGTGAGAACAGGCATTGTGGGACACCTCCCTGGGGACAATCGCAGTGCTGTAATTGACGAGGGTGCCTACACTGGCACTGCAGTGCTGTACCCCCGGTGCAGAAAGCTGTACGCCTCTCGCCGGGGTGGTTTTTTTACAGTGCTGCAACTGCACAGTTTCTGCACACTAAGTGGCTTGGCAGTGTGTACACCTCAGAAACTTGCCAGTGTAGACAAGGCTTTATTCTGAACTTGAGTGCACTGAGGAACTCTTGGTACATTTATCACTGCCAATTGCTATCTTGGGAAAACCAGTGATGATATCAATGAACATAATAAAAATGACGGATACTGTTCCCAGCAAAAGCACAACTGCACCCAGTGTGGCAAAGAACTCAAAAATTAAATAGCTGATCTACAGAACATTTTTAACTACTTTGACTTTCGCATAGATAATTACCCTTTTAAATGGTGGGTACTCTCTTCTTTTTGAACACACAAAGACAAAGGTGGTTAGCAGATATTAAGTAGGCTACACAGGTTCTCAGTTTAAAATATAGACTTTTTTATGCTATTCCAATAGGTAGTATAGAAAGTTTAATTGTGCTTTACAGAAGAGCTATTTACGAAGACGCCCCAGAGAATGACAGTGGAGAACTACCTGGGAAAATACAATCTTCTAGTTATGGACTCATTAGCACTACAGAAGTAATTTTCCCCCTGATATTTGCCCCTTCTTGTCAACTGTTGAGAATAGGCCACTTCCACCTTAATTGATTTGGCCTCATTAGCACTGACCCCCTCACCTTGGTAAGGCAACTCCCATCTTTTCATGTGCTGTTATATATATACTGCTTAACGTATTTTTCACTCCATGCATCTGATGAAGTGGGTTTTAGCCCATGAAAGCTTATGCCTAAATAAATTTGTTGGTCTCTAAAGTGCCACAGGGACTCCTCCTTGTTTTTATTGTTCATACTGTAACTCTGCTGAATTAAATGGAATTGCAACAGAGACCTTTAGCCCTTTGTTCTGATTTCTCCTCAATGCAAAGTTGATAAAGTAGTACCATAAATATTCAGTGCATACTAAAGGAATTCTGAAATTGTAAGTAAAGATAAAGAAATATATTGCCCTGCTCTCCTTGCAAGGTTTCTGATAGGAAGATGGTTTTGATACAAGTCTATTGCTTTACAATGCCTTTCAAGTCTGTTATCAGCACAACATTCTTTAAAGAGCTGTTTTGCAGTCTAGAATAAAATCTTTTGGCTTCTAAATTCAGCCATGGGCTGTCTTTCTCAATATTTCATTCTCTTTTTATTATTAACAATGGACATACTAAAGAAATAGTCAAAGGAAAGCAAATCAGAACCATGGGGGAAAATGCATTTGTTAATTTGCCAGTTATACTGTTTATCCATTTATAGTCTCCTTAGAAGTAGCTCTTTGGGGATAAAAGTGTTTCTATATTGTTTCAAAGTCTCTTAGATTTTTCTCCACCTGCATTCCCGAGGTGATGGAAGTATGGTGCTAAATACGAATGGCCAAAAAAAAAAAAAAAAAAGATAATGTATTTTGCAGGTCTTGAGGGACGTGCTTAATTTTTTCACATACTTGAAAAGTTCAGGATTTCAAAGCTTATATTGACCACAACTTGTTAAATATTGCTGTGCTTGGCTTACATAATTCTAAAACTTTTAGTGAGCAAAGAAATAAACATAACAATAAATTAAAGTACAACTAATTGGTGAATAAATTATTTAGAAAAATTAATGATGGATTGTAATAGTTTGTTCAGGGGCTCAAGTGGTCCAGACATTAACATATCTGGTATCCAGTCTCTTGCCCCAAATGTGGAGTGTAGAGATGCCAACCCTTGCCCCTAGGCCAGAGGCATAACAGTCTCAACCTGTCTCAGGCCTAACTCTCAGGCAGGGCATGGTAGGGAGACCTGGGCCCTCCCTCTTCACTGGGTCCCAGCCCAGGACCCTGTGGAAGCAACACCAGCCTAGGCCTCCATGCCAAGAACCAAAGCCTGCTGTCCTGGGCCACTTCCTACCTCTATTCTCTTATAGCTTGGGTTGTGATCCCCTACAGTCCAAACAATCTGGAATTTAACAGAGTTCAAATAAGCAGAGCCTGCTGGTTCTTAAGAAGGTAGGGGTTTGGAGAAGGCGCTATTGTGGGCCTCACCAGTGCCATGGTTCCATCCTATGTTGAGCCGTCTGTGTGGCTTTTCAGGAATTTTTTCCTCCAGCCCGTTATCTGTCACACATTTTCTTCAGATGTCCTTTAAACCTGCTCCTTCAGCTGGCACATGCACCTCAGATCCAGGTGAGACTACCTGGGCCCAGTACTGTCCTTTAACCTCTTTGGGCCGAGTGTGGGGTTTGTATACCCTATCACATGGATATAAAGAAGCACATTTTTACTATTAAAAACTTTCAGAAACCCTGCAGACATTACAAAAGTCAACTATTGCTTAATGAACATCTGTTTCTAATAATTTCTTTTGAAGCAATCAGAGGGGTAGCCGTGTTAGTCTGGATCTGTAAAAGCAGCAAAGAATCCTGTGGCACCTTATAGACTAACAGACGTTTTGGAGCATGAGCTTTCGTGGGTGAATACCCACTTCCTCAGATGCATGTAATGGAAATATCCATGAGCTTTCGTGGGTGAATACCCACTTCCTCAGATGCATGTAATGGAAATATCCAGGATATTTCCATTACATGCATCTGAGGAAGTGGGTATTCACCCACGAAAGCTCATGCTCCAAAACGTCTGTTAGTCTATAAGGTGCCACAGGATTCTTTGCTGCTTTTGAAGCAATAATTTTGGAAAACCAACCCCACTAGGCATTTTATGAATAGCATCCTAGAAATATAGACCTGCATATCATCTGCCTAATTGAGGGCTGGTGTGCTTTCTCATTTGGGAATAGAGCTTCAATACTGATGCTTCACAGATAGTTTTCGATGTATACTCAGCATAAGAACATAAGAACTATCACACTGGAACAGACCAATGGTACATCTAGCTCCATGTCCTGTCTTCTGACCAGTGTCCAGTGCCAGAAGCATTGGAGGGAATGAACAGAAAAGCGGAATTTCTAGTGATACACCCTCTGTGGTCCAGTCCCAGCTTCTGGCAGTTGGAAGTTTAGGGATACCCAGAATATGGGGTTGTATCCCTGACCATCTTGGCTTTTATCCTGAGCCTTACAAGATCACAATGGTGAAAGACATGATGGTGACTGCCAAGAGAGGATCCTCTAGAGTCACTAATTGCATCTCTAATTAGGAATTCAGTCAGGTAAGCATAAATTAGGAATGCATGTATTGATATAATACCAGTAGTACCACAGAAAACAAACAAAATCCAATACCTTAAACACAGATAGAAAATAAAATGCTCACTGATAATTTTCATGATTTTCAGTAATTATTTTGCAGTATATATTAGGGCTAATTTTGAAAATGTTCAGCTTTTCATTAATTTGAGGTCAAAGAAATGCTGACATAGGAGAGAAAAAAATGGATTTATGAACATTTGCATCTTTCTCTAGTCCAATGTGATTCAGAGCATACAGGTGATAAGTCTCTTGACCAGAAGTCCTCACAGTTCAATCCATGGACTATTGTTGCTCCATGAGTGAGCTGCTCACATGGCACTGGATCTCTCCATTCCCAGCTGCTACATCACATTAAAATAGCACTAAAATGTATTAAATTCTTACGTAACATTACATTTCTATGCAAACAAGTACGATAGCTATCACAGGGATGTTACATGTATGGGAGGATGATTGTCTTATGGACTATTTCCTTTCATATTTACAATTTCTGTTTTTTAATAAGACCTAGGTCAGCTTATGGAAAAGTCTGAGATCTCTTGAGTTAGATATTCATCCTATGATGACATTTGGCTCCTCAGCAGATTCCCAGACATCTGGAGCTATGTTTTGGTAACTTGCTGACAAAGAGTTTGGTCACCTAACACCAAATTAGGGCATCAATGGTCAATCAACTTTGCCTTTCCTTCTGGACAGAAATGCCCACATATGTATACATGTATGTATGTATTTTGTGCTGTTGCCATAAATACACGGAGCATTTTCCAAACACAAAGGAAGACATAGCTTATGCCTCAAACAGTTTACAGAGTATAATAATAGTGAAAATGTTCCCCAACTGTACTAAGCCCCAGTTATGACAGCACCTGAACATTTGCATTTGTATTTGCATAAATAGCACCAGCTAGTGTGACTCATGAAACACCACAACAGTTCAGTACTGGCATAGAGGGAAGGATTGCTACTTATTAAATTATCAACAGCACATTTGTAACTGTGGAGCTCTTTCATTCAAATAATGACCCAGGCCCACACCACTTCGCTTGTGTGGCTGCACAAGCTGTAATGGCTGCAAATGTAAGGTTTAGCTTTGGTTTGCTAGATCTGGAGGGATGAGCCTAGTTAATGCCATTGCAGAACTGCTTTTGACAGCACATTTCTCTGTTGTTACTCTAGTTTGTGAGACTTTGACTTCACTATATAAATCCGAGAAGATAAAGGTCCACAGAATTCGAACAAGAGCAGAGAAATGGGCCTGGAGAAAGCAGCACACAGAAGACAAGGAAGGACAGAAGGAAAAAGATAAAGTATAGTGGGAAGGAGATAAATGGAATATAAAATGATAGTCATGAGGGAGGTGTGTGTGTTAGAGAGAGAGAGACAGAGAGAGAGAGAGAAACAGAAGGAGAAAGAGATAAAAGGGAAAAAAAGGAGTAAAAATAATCAAGCAGAAAGAGTAGGAGTGAAAACACAGACATGAGTAAATAATAGATTAACAAAACTAAAAACATACTGAGTATATAAAGCCCTACAGTGCCCAAAAAGGACAGGTAAATATCAGTTCCATACTATAGCTTTAAGGATCTTTGTAGAATTTCATCCTGTTATAATTGTTTATCACATTTCTGTAAATCTCATGCTTCTGGAAGCTTTCTTTGGAATCCATTTTGTCCTGTAACACCATTGCAAATCCTGAATAACTCTATGACTTCATTGCAGAATTACTCTGAATTTACTGTGGTAAAACTGATAGCAGAATTTTACCCAGAGGATTAATTGGAACAAATTATAGGAAACTTTTTTTTTAAAAACTTTTTTCTATGAAATTTCACACTTACAGAGTAAGAGCATTGTAGGGTGAAAGGAAAGAGGAATAGTGAATAACTTATTTTTTTTCTCCAGAGGAGCTCTGAGTTACAACTAGAAAACCCTGGATTTACAGAAGGGCATAAAAGATTAGGATGCCAATGCAAAATATTGCCTAAATAAATTTGCAATTTTCTCATTATGCCATATAAAGCTCTCCTGCAATGTCTGGCATACCATTTTGATTAGATGGATTTAAAGATTCTGAGATACAGTATTCTCGGTAAACGATAGCCTGAGTTACATGTTTAATGATCTGTGACAGGGTATGAGCCCCACACAGGCCCTGGATGGTGTAATGTGGGCCAGCAAGGCCAGTTATGTAATTTGGCTGCACTTAGAGGGACAGCCCGACTTAATTAAACATGAGTCCCAACTGGGGAAGGAGCTGGGTGGTTCCAGGAAGTTGAGAGAAGAAGAGGGCTGCAGAGAGAGTATGCAGTCAGTCTCTGCATTTAAAAATAGGGAGACCAGGAATAGAGGAAGCTCTGGGATTCTTGTCTGAATAGACAGGCCAGAAAGGACACAGAATAGCCACCAGTATGGAGCAGGGTCTGGTAGGAAGTCTTGCCACAATGGCAGGAACTGGAACTCCAAGGAGAGAGCCCTGGGAGGTATTCAGTCAGGAAGAGAGCAGGAAGAGTTGTGAGAGGTGTAGGGTCAAGACCAAGGACAGTGAAAATGGGTTTAGATTTGTATTTTATGGTGTAGAGGGTTTTGTGGGGAGGAGTCCTGGGAGCCCTGGCCCTGAAATAAGGGTTAACTTAGAGGGATTTTGGGGAGAAGGCCTGAGAGTGGCTGAGGAGGAAGCAGCCCAGAAAAGCAGGAGCAAGGAGTTGGACTGGGCAGACATTGGCTGATGGTTAAAGGGTCCCTGGGGTGGACCTTGGGATAGTGGGAGGGTCCAGGTTCCACAGCTAGACATTGGCATGTTGGTGTGAAGACCCCTGAAAAGGTCTGAGGACAATTCAAGCCCTGAGACACGAGGGTGCAAGGGCCACAGGAGCCGGAGTCGGAACTAAAGGCCTTTTTGATGATACCAAAAGATGTTTTATCTGTTACTTCAGAAAGGAGAGGACTAAATTGTGACCTGGTCAGAGGGATGAGTTATGGTAAGAGAGATCACAGGAGCAGCGATCCGCAGGGGGCTCAGAAGGAGAGATCTGCTATGCCTTGTCTGGCCAGAAGGAAACACTCTATCAGTGAGTGAACTCCATCACAGTATCCAGCTCACTAATTCTAGGTATGGAGTTGATTTCAAAGGGATAATCTATCACAGGGAGAAAGCACTATATATCATTCATTTGTTCTTTTTTTATCACTTGTCCAATTATTTGAGTTTCCTAGCAAGGAGCTTTTTTGGGTGGGAGGGAAGAGATGGAATAAAAATGGCTCAAATGAATACCCTCCCCATTGAAAAAAATCAGGAGATCATAGTTTATATAGATGTTGGACCATATTTTCTCAATCTTTGCACAGCACTCTCATTGACGTCAATAGAAATTCCACTTGCAAAACAAAGAGAACGTGGATCTTTGTCATCATGCAGTAAAACAATGTAAAACATGCATTCTTGAAATATTTCCAGTCATAGCCTTGGCAGAATCCCCAATACTTCTTAGGCTTTCATGCAACTTGAGCACGGAGTTTCCCATTCTGGAAGACAGAATACAATGGAATATTTATATTTGGAGAGAGATTTAAATCCACTGTACAATGTATTTCTTCCTCACACCTGGCAGTTTGGAATGTGCAGATGAAAGGTGCATGTTATCTCTTGTTACGATTTCACCACGTTATATTTTCAGTGTCTACATTGGTCATATCTATCAATAAATTATCTTAATAAAAACACAAAGGTGACACTATCAGATACGTCAAATTAAGAAATTAGAGATATGGAACAGCGTCCATATGAGGAGAGATTAAAAAATCTGGGACTGTTCATCTTAGAAAAGAGACATCTAAGAGGGGATATGATATAAGTCTATAAAGTCATGAATGGTGTGGAGACAGTGAAAAGGGAAGTATTAATTTACCCCTTCACATAACATAAGAACCCAATGAAATGTATAGGCAGGAGGTTTAAAACAAACAAAAGGAAGGACTTTTCCCCACAATGCAGTTAACCTGTGGAACTCTATGCCAGGCAATGTGATGAAGGCCGAAAGTATAACTGGGTTCAAAATAGAACTAGATAAGTTCATGGAGCCAAGATGGTCAGAGAAGCAATCCCATGCTCTGGGTGTCCCTAAACCTCTGACTGCCAGAAGCTGGGACTGGACAACAGGGGCTGGATCACTCAACAATTGTCCAGTTTTGTTCATTCTCTCTGAAGTATCTGACACCGGCCACCCACGGGAGCCAAGCTACTGTGCTAGATGAACCACTGGTCTTTCCCAGTATCGCCATTCTTATGAATTGCCAAATGTAAAGCTGCACTCTGTGTTAGTACACCTTCCTTTCAGCACTACCTAGAAAAAATAATAATGGTCACATCCTGGTTCCCAAATACAGTATACTCCAGTTTATTTGGAACCCTATTATCCAAACCTCCACATTATCCAAAACCCTTCCTTGTCCCTGCCTCCAAAACAACTGCCTTTAGGCATCTCCTCAGTTATCCATCCTGGCTAGATGGTGCCATGCAACCCCTCCATGTGAAACCCCTGCCATCCATGTCTAGTAGGCTGCATGCACATACCCTTCCCCCTCACCTTCTCCCCAGACCTCTGTGTTGCTCTTTAGCTGATTGGTGTCATAGCTCTGGACCTTACTGCTGCAGTACCGAAGGCTGCAGCACTGAGGTGCCCAGATCTCTCTTCAGCACAACCTCCGTGCTACGCCCTAGCAAGCCTGCAGGAGCCAGTGCTGGGTGCATGCCAAGCCGAACAGCCACAGGAGAAGCCCAGTGCTAGGGAGTCTGCTGTTACTATGCATGAGTGGTAACAACAACAAGTCTATATCCTGTCCAGCTGTTTTGGACTGCAAGGGAGAGATCTGGAGGGACTGGGGTGAGAGGCTGCATGTTCAACAGCCTCTCGATTATCCCAACTCTTAATTATATAAATAAATATAAATTAAATAAAATCCATATCCGCAGGCTATTTGGGCAAACAGGTGTATACTGTAATACAAAACAGTAGGAGTGCCTCCCTGTGGATATGCATTTTCATCTAGGCTGGGATTTTCAAAGAAGCCAGATGTAGAAATCTCACTGTTATTTTCAATGACTCCCAATTCCTTGGGCAGGGTTGAAAAATCACAGCCCTAATCTCTAATAACATGACCACATGTTATTTCACAAAGAATATAATGTTACATGACTACACCTCCTTAATTTTGCCCACTTGTGCATAAGCATAATAACTATAATCTTTAATTAGGTTAGGCTGCTGATGTGCTCAGACCAGTGCCTCTCATGCTGATATATATTGTTTCATTGTTTCCTTGTACTCTACCATCTGTCTGTCTCCAGCTGTTGCCTCTTATATTCATGCTGTAAGCTCTTTGTGGCAGGGACCATCTTTCTGTTCTGTGTTTGTACAGCAACTAGCGTAAGGGGGTCTTGGTCCATGACTGGGGATCCTAGATGCTAGTGGTAATGTAAATAATAATAATATAGTGAATTGTATTTCTAATGAGATTTCCACAAAACAGAATTCAAGGTGTGTCATATAACCACCCCACTCCCACCCCCATATAAAATAGATAAATGTACATCATCACGGACAGCAATCAAATAATTATAAACAAATGACAAAAAAAACCATGGAGGATAGGCCCATCAATGACGATTAGCCAGAGATGGTGACCCTAGCCTCTGTTTGCCAGAGGCTGGGAATGGGTGACAGGTGTGATAAAGCTCTGAGCCTGTACTGGTGGGTCCTGTGCTTCCAGGTGGATTCAGTGACCTCAGAAGCTTGCTAAGGCCCTCAATGTGACCTCCCTTTCTCAGTATAGTGGCAAAGGTCACAGCTCATTGAGCTACTTTCATCACAGGCCAGTATGGAAGGTGGGAAGGTGTAATACCACAGTCTCTGTTGCTCCTTAGAATCATAGAATCATAGAATATTAGGGTTAGAAGGGACCTCAGGAGGTCATCTAGTCCAGCCCCCTGCTCAAAGCAGGACCAATCTCCAGATTTTTACCCCAGTTCCCCAAATGGCCCCCTCAAGGATTGAACTCATAACCCATCTGCTTCCCCTCTCAAGGGGATCTCTGTAGAGCATGAGGGGCTCACTCTCTATTCCGGGTTCCAGCTCAGGGACCCTAGGTGATAGCAGCTTTTGGCAGCTTTCCCTCTACCACTGATGCTGCTTTGATTCCCTGGGCCACTTCCCCATGGTCTCCTTTTCCTAGCTTCACCCTTACTCAGGATTCAGCAACACTGCCTCTCCTCCAGCTCCTTTCACCTGAGATTTCTTGAGGGAATGCGAAGAAAAGCTTTTAAGCAGCATGAGTAGGACCTTGATTAGTTCCAGCTGTCTCCATTAGCCTAACAACCTTAACTGACCCTTTGCCGGTTAATTGGAGGCAGGTGCCTGCATTAGCCTAATGACCTTAACTGGTTTAGTTGGTGTCAGGTGACTTGATTAGTCTGGAATAGCCTTTGTTTGGCTACCCAGGGAACAGGGACCTGCTCATCCTGAGGCTGATATATTTGCCTTCCACTGCTCTTTTATAGCCTTCTGGTTTGAGTCCGTCACAAGGGATGGCTCACTTGATGATTACCTGTTCTATTCATTCTCTCTGAAGCACCTGGCATTGGCTACTGTTGGAAGACAGTTAGATGGACCTTTGGTCTGAGCCAGTATGGCCATTCTTATGTTCTTATCGTTCATTAATAGAGTCATTTTATCTTATGGTAATGCCTGGACATGTATTAGTTCCCACATTTCTTATTTGCTAACGCTGAAAATGTGGAGCGGGAGAGAGAGACTACTCAAACCTATCTTCTTATAGTCACAGCCAACCCAAATCCAGAACGGAGCCAGATTTCATTCTTATATTGCCCCTGCCCCTGAGTTCACATTGAGAAGTATAAGCTAGTTTACTGAACTATTCATTTTAATTGTCTGCTCTATAGGCAGCTGAGCAGTGTGGAATGAAAGACACAAAGATATAGCTTTTATTTCTTTTAAGTTAGTGAAACTCCCCTCCATTTTTTACCACCAACATTGTTTCTATCAGGTAGTATGTTCATGACCTTCTACTGATCCTCTTTATGAAGGTCTGGTAAAAACACAAAGCCCCAGATGTGTTGCCAATTCACACACATGACATTGGAAGCAATGAGAACCTTCATGGACCAGTGATCAAGGGAAACTTTGGATCAGAGACAGTGATGCTCCAGACAAAAGTGGTGCATCAGGCCCAAAACCTTAGGTATGTTTATAATGTGTTGGGACTGACTCAGGGCTTGTCTATGGAGTGTGGCAAAGTGTGCCAGAAGGGCATGATTTGTAAAGCACTCTAATGTGCTGGGCTCTAACTGCTCTGTGTAGACCCTGCTGGCACACTTCAAAAGCTTCTTAGTCTACATTAATGTGACTACATAGTTTAACACCATTAATTTGGGCTTGAATAGGGACTGGGAGTGGCTGGCTTACTACAAAAGCAACTTTCCCTCTCCTGGTATTGACACCTCCTCATCAGTTATTGGGAGTGGACTACAGAATTGGCCTTGTCATCACTGGTTCTCCACTTGTAAAGTAACTCTCTTCTCTTCATATGTCAGTATAATAATGCCTGCATCTGTAATTTTCACTCCAGACATCTGAAGAAGTGAGTTTTTTGACCCAGGGAAGCTTATGCCCAAATAAATCTGTTAGTCTTTAAGGTGCCACCTGACTCCTGGTTGTTTTTGTGGATAAAGACTAACACGGCTACCTCCAATACTGGTTGGGACTATGTTAATGTGAACTAGGAACCTTTTAGAGAACTCTAGCAGGGTATACATGAAGCAGCTAGAGCACTTTATAAATCACATCCCTCTAGTGGGCTTTGTAGGGGCCACTTAGACATGCCCTCAGGCTGCTTTAAAAGGAGTGGTTGAAAGAGGCACAAAATCCAAGTGGGCTGATACTTTTGGTGGCTGAACAATCCATTTGGAGTTAGTACTCAATGTAATTCACTACAGCTAAAAAACAAACACAATAGGGAAGACTGATAATTAGAGTGACAGTTTAGATATCTCATCTGTGCTGACAAGAGTCTTCCTTTACTGGATATTACAAAAGAGAGCTTTAATCTGAAAGTGTTCCTGCAAAGCCCATGTCCAGGGTTACATAGCCCAAGATAGAAAGTCAGTTAAAATGGGTAAATCTAGAGGGTTTTTTCAGTGTAGTAGAATATGTTGGGGAGCAATATAATAATTTAAAAGAATTCAAAACAATAAGGAATTAATTTCTTAAATTGTATCATTTCAGTCCTTCATAGCATTTAGAGAGAAATCAGTAATGCTCACTGGTGACATGGAGAGTATGGTGCAAGTTCAACAAGTGCTTGACTTTAAGCATTCGAGGAGTCTCACTTAGGTAAAGGTTTTGCTGAATCAGGGCCTATGTCTGCATATCCCTTTTTTCAGGCACTATGTAGTTGTGAAGTTTACAATAAGAATATGAACCATGGTGAATTTGAATTAGATTTTCTAGACTCTGGGAAGCTCATTCTTGTGAGTTCAGAAGATTGAAATACTGGAAACACTGTAATTCATTTTCCTCTGTTACAGAGGTTTGGGTAACCAAGGAATAAATATGTAAATGCTCAAAGAATATACCATCTTGTGTTAGTTAAATTCCAGATACCAGAATCTGTCTTCAGGCTGAGGCTGTACTGAGCATTCAAAAATGTTAAGCAATATCAAAATTCATGTACAATTTGGTGGAAATTAAACTATCTGTAACTAGGTTGTTCAGTTTTCAGAAGAATGTGGCTTTTTTACTGTCTGCATAGACAAAGCACTGGAGAGACCTTTAGCACATACTGTGGAAAAAGAAGATGTAGAACAAAACAACAGATGAAATGAAGTTGGGAGCTATTGCCAATACAGAGGTGGATTGGAATATCATACAGAAGACTTTGAAAACTGGAGTAATATAGAAATGTACGAAATTTAATAGTTCAGAATGCAAGATCATTTCATTCACTTATAGACTAACAAAAATAATTTTTGCTATAAGCTGAGGACATCTCAGTTGGAAATGACAGAGGAAGAAAAAACCTGAGTGTATTGGTTCATCACGGGATGACTATGAGTCTCCAATGTGATGAGACCATGAAAGAGGCAAATGTAATCCTAAGGTGCATCAGGCAAAGTATTTCCTGTAGAGACAGGGAAGTGTGATTATCATTATACAAAGCACACCTTATCTGGAATAATGTGTACAGTTCTGGTTTCCTATGTTTAGGAAGGATGGCTTCAAACTGGCACAGGTGCAGAGAAGGGCTACTTGTATGAACAGAGGAATGGAGAACCTACCTTACGAGAGGAGACTTAAGGAGCTTGACTTGTTTAGCCTAATAAAACAAAGGCTGAGAGGAGATATGATTGCTCTCTATAAATATATCAGAGGGGTAAGCACCAGGGAGGGAGAGGAGTTACATAAGCTAAGGGCAAATGCTGGCATAGGAACAAATGGATAGAAACTGGCCAGCCACAGGTTTAGGCTTGAAATGAGATGCAGGTTTGTAGCCATCACAGGAATGAAGTCCTGGAACAGCTTTCCAGGAGCGCAGTGTGGGCAAAAAAATCCTAACTTGTTTCAGGACTGATCTTGAGAAGTTTATAGAGGGGATGGTATGATGAGATTGCCTACCGTGGCATGGCATATGGGCCACCCGCAACTGCTATTAACAAATATCTCCAGTGGGTAGAGATGGGACACTAGATGGAAGGGCTCTAAGTTACTATAGTGAATTCTTTCCCAGGTGCCTTAGGGACTAATTGATATTTGGGGGTCAGCAAGGATTTTCATTGGGTCAGATTGGCAGATAGCCTGGGGATTTTTTGCCTTCCTGTGCAGCACAGGTCACAGGTCACTTCTTGGTTTTAACTAGAGTAAATGGTGGATTTTCTGTAACTTGAGACTTTTGTAACTCAGCCAGAGGTTATAGGCATAGTGCTGGAGTGGGTGGGTGAGGTTCTATGGCCTGTAATATGTAGGAAGGCAGACAAGATGATCATGATGGTCCCTTCTGGCCTTAAAGTCTATGAGTCTAACAGCGTTCACAACTGCAACTGAGTTCAATGGGAGATCTGTTCTGATCATGTAAAATTCTATAAAATCTGAAAAACAAGACCCTAGGCATCTTAAATAGGGCACCTGTCATAAACGGATAGTTAAGAGTTAATAGAACAGAAGTACTTCATATCTCTTTTGCCTGTAAAGGGTTAACAAGATCAGTGAGCCTGGCTGTCACCTGACCAGAGGACCAGTCAGGGGACAGGATACTTTCAAATCTTGAGGGAGGGAAGTTTTTGTGTGTGCTGTCAGTTTTTGGTTGTTGTTCTCTCTGGGTTCTGAGAGTGACCAGACGTGCAACCAGGTTTCTCTCCAATCTCTCTGATACAGACTCTTATATATTCAAAATAGTAAGTACTAGGTAGCTAAAGCGAGTTAGGCTTATGCTTGTTTTCTTTATTTACAAATGTGTATTTGTCTGGAAGGAGTTCAAATTTGTATTTTGCTGAATGGATTGTAATTTGTACTTGTATACTTAGGCTGGGAGGGTATTCCCAGTGTCTATAGCTGAAAGACCCTGTAACATATTCCATCTTAAATTTACAGAGATAATTTTTACTGTTTTTTCTTTCTTTAATTAAAAGCTTTTCTTGTTTAAGAACCTGATTGTTTTTTATTCTGGTGAGACCCCAGGGGACTGGGTCTGGATCCACCAGGGAATTGGTGAGGAGAAAGGAGGGAAGGGGGAGAGAAAGGTTAATTTTCTCTCTGTGTTAGGATTACTTTCTCTCTCTCAGGGAGAGTCTGGGAGGGGGAGAGAGAAGGAGGAAGGAAGGTGAATTTTCCTCTCTGTTTTAAGATTCAAGGGTTTGAATCACAGTGATCTTCCAGGGTAACCCAGGGAGGCGAAGCCTGGGAGAGGCAATGGTGAGGGAAAGGGTTTACTTTCCTTGTGTTAAGATCCAGATGGTCTGGGTCTTGGGGGTGCCCGGGCAAGGTTTTAGGGGGACCAGAGTGTACCAGGCACTGGAATTCGTGGTTGGTGGCAGCGCTACAAGTACTAGGCTGGTAATTGAGCTTAGAGGAATTCATGCTGGTACCCCATCTTTTGGACACTAAGGTTCAGAGTGGGGAATTATACCATGACAGCACCAAAAATGAGTAGGCATCTAGGGGATTTAGCCACATGTCTCCTAATACCTTAAATGGGAATTTTGTGGCTAAATTTCCTAGTCAGTTTGGAAAATCTCAACCTTGCCCTTTTAATCTTAATTTTTTTTTACTTTGAAGTGCTCACTATTTGATAGCAAAACTGCCAGCAACATCCAGGAAGTCCTGCAATGATTCAGTTTGTCAATTTAGAGCTAAACTGCCTTGCCAGTTGTGTACCTGCGCTATTTGCCCTCAAGACAAAAGGTTTTATTTTTAAAAAAGCGTGGCCAATGAATTAAAACTCCTGAGTGGACCTCAAAGAAAGAGTTTGCAGCAGGTCGGCTGAATTTGAAGACAAAGGGAAACAGATGTTTTTAGAGGACTGTAAGTGAACACTGGACATATGCATCACATCTGTAGTCCAAGATGTGTATATGTTTTTCAGATCAAGAATAATTGCTCTAATCTGGCCTTACATGGAAACATATCCGATGCTGAAGTGAACTGGACTGTTCTCTTATGGTCTAGATTTTCAAACCACCACTATTCGTGTTGCCAATCACAACAGACTCAGCCAAATTCAGCCTCTGCTATTTTCTTACTTGCTTTGCCATAATGAAACTGCTTGTTATTTCTCATACCTTCTTTATTTTATTTCTACTCTACTTCAGAAAATTTGCATTTACTGTCTATTTGATTATGCTGAACTCATTCTTAAATCTTTAACCAGACAATACATTTAAGGTCTCTGACAGTGACAGTGGTCTCCCAAAATGATCCATTTTCAGTTTAAAATAAAGGAAGAATATCTCTGACAAAGACAAATAACAATAGCAGCAACAAATGCAGCATCCTCTCTATTGTGCTTATGACAAAGCAACAACATTTATTACAAGGTGTTGTGGCTGTACTTGAATATGAGCAAGGGGCTTGTTTCAGGATGACTATTAGGGATGCAGTCATAGTCAGCCTGTTATACCAGTTACTATAAATTTATCTCCTCCTACGATGACATCTACAACAATTTGGAGCCTTTATGGCACGATTAAGGACCTGAACCTTCTCTCTAAAGATGACACATATTAAACTGAATCAAAATTTTTTCTAAGGTTTGGAAAAGTTTTTTTTTTTTCAACTTTTCTTCCTTTTTCTGGTTTTGGCAAGAAATATTGAGATGCTGAGAAAGAAGGGTTTTTTTTTCCAGGTAATATTTCTGGCCCAGATGACACAAGGAAATACAATCATGGAAACCTTACAAGAGAGTCTAATAATATTGCAAAATTTCCAGCCTCCAAGATTTGGAAAAGCACTTGTACATTTGTATTCTTCTCTAGAACTCGTCAACTTTTGACATTAGTTCATCATTCTATTAGAATCAACCTCTCAACAGCATCAGCTATAAAATTCAGGCTATACAAATATGAAAAACTGCACAGGGCAGAGTTAATTTCTGTGCACAGGTACTGACTGGTGCATACAAACTGGGCAATTAAATAAGCAAGTGGACAATTAAGCACCTAAATGCTCCTTTGTGTTCACAATTGACTAATTTCCATGATACCTCCTCAAACAAAGGCAGCAATGCTATTGTGTCCAAGGTTTTTGATCATACAAACTAGGCTCTAATCTCAGTCTTGAGAAGCAGTGTCAATTCCATTGTCATTTCCCCATCTCTTTTTCTACTTTTCAATCCTGTTCATGGTAGTAAAAGACTCAGATGGCCAAACATTATATAATCAACTCAAAGGACACTAAAAAGATAAAAGGGTGATTTATTGTATAGTCATATAACTAGTCAGACTAGGTTTTAAAGTTTCCATGCAAGTCCAGATATAATTGACTCAGGATGCTGCTCAAATCTGCAGCTCACATGAAAAAATGGTACAATGTTAGTTTACCATAGTTAGTGCAAAGATCAGAAACAAAGATTGTGTTCAGATCAAGGATTATGTGGAAACTAATATTTTCCAGTTGAAGAGCTTTTGTTTTAAGGTTTGTTTATGTAAATTAGGTTTTAATACTGGTGTCAGAATAGTTTATCTGTCAATTATAATTGTTTTTAAATGCTTTAAGTTGATTTGACAGAAATCTTTACTAGTTTTATGTTGTCTAATAAGTTGCTCTACACATGAATGAAGTTTTGTGTGTGTGTGTGTGAAATATACAGAGTGGGTATGTGAATGCACCTCTGAACTCTGAGTCTTTGCTGACTAAGGACAATCAACTATGAGTGGGGTACAGCAGAGAGAAAGGGGAATAGTGTGTTAAAGAGACATTTGTTTGGACTTGCACACCTCAAGGTGTGAAACTGAGGCAAAGGACATCGCCCAGTGCACTGTGGGGTGGGTGATTGCTCATGGTTATGTGCTTTTGAATCATGATTGTGGTGTTTTCCCAAATGAATGCTGGGCTCCCTTTCCCTTTTTAATAAAAGTTTTCTTTTAATATACACAGACTCAAGGCTTGTGAGTGGGGAAGTATTGCCTCTTAGAGATGTCTGGGGTCGTGTTTAGTTTTCCCAAATTGCTGGGTGGGGACAAGATCCAGTTCTATTTTGTATTGTAAGGAGGAACTCCTAGATATTGCACCTGACCTTGTTGCTGCCCACTTCGTCTGACAGAAATGTAACACATACAACATGCCTGTTAATTCATTCCAATACGATATTAGCCTTTTTCACAACTGCATCACATTATTAACTCATATTCAGTTTGTGACACATTATAACCCTCAGATCCTTTTCGGCAGTGCTACCATTTGGCCAATTATTCTCTATTTTGTAGTTGTGCATTTCACTTTTTCTGCCTTCAGTGTTGTATTTTGCAGTTGTCTTTATTGAATTTCATCTTATCGAATTCAGACCAATTCTTTAATTTGTCAAGGTCATTTTGAATTCTAAACTTATTTTCTGAAGTACTTGCAACCCCTCCTAGCTTGGTGTCACCTTCAAATTTTAAAAGCATACTCTCCACTCTATTATTCAAGTCATTATTGAAAATATTGATCAGTACTGGACCCAAGACAGACCCCTGCACAGCCCCACTAGATAGGTCCTCCCAGTTTGGCAGCAAATACTCTTTGAGTATGTCTTTCAAGCAGTTATAAACCCACTTTATAGTAATTTCATCTAGATCATATTTCCTTAGTTTTCTTACATGAATGTCATATGGGAGTGTGTCATGAGGCTTGCTAAAATCAAGACATATCATGTCTACCTCTCCCCCGTGACGTTCCATTTTTTGGGGGAATACCCTGCACCACCACGTTCATCCTTCAAATATGATTGTGTGGTAGCCAATGCAAAATTTGTCATGTTGGGTGTCTTTGGAAGGCTCAAGATGCACTTAGCATTATTGTTATAGTAATGTTATCGGTTGTAATTTCATGTGTATAGTTATGAGGCTGAAAATGTGTCCTCATGGCTTAAAACAAGCCTAGGCAAAAACTCTCCAAGAGCAGAGGGGCAGTTCACACCTCATAAGGGCATGTATGGGACAAACCCAGCCCAGCCTCACAGGAACAAAGGATCTCTTGGACTCTCGAGTGAGTCACCCCCCTTCCTTTGGTCAGTTTGGGACTACGATGAGGTAATGCTCAACTGACTCTGAAGGGAGGGGGGCAAAGCCAAGAGGGAAGAAAGAACATGATAAAAGGGAGAGATATTTGCCATGCTCTTCCTCTCTCTTCCACCTCCAACTATAGACATCACCACCAAGCAACAGAAGCACTGATCAAAGGGGAGAGCCTGGCTGCAGGGCAACCAGACAGCCTGTGTAGAGAAGAATTTAAGTTTGTAAGGGCACTGAAAGTGTTAAGATCAGCTTAAAATGCATTTTGTTTTTATTTCATTTGACCAAATCTGACTTGTGCTTTGACTTATGATTACTTAAAATCTATCTTTGCAGTTAATAAATTTGTTTGTTTATTCTACCTGAAGCAGTGCGTTTGGTTTGAAGCATGTCAGAGACTCCCCTTGGGATAACAAGCCGGGTGCATATAAATTTCTTTGTTAAATTGACCAACTCATATAAGCTTGCAGCATCCAGCGGGCATAACTGGACACTGCAAGATGGAAGTTTCTAGGGTTTTGTCTGGGACCGGAGATACTGGCTAATATTATTCGGTTGCACAATCCAAGCAATTTACATGCCAGTGGCTGTGCGTGAACAGCCCAGGAGTGGGGGTTCTCACAGCTAAGCAGGGTAAGGATGGCTCCCAGAATCGAGGATTGGAGTAACCTAGCAGATCATCGGTCCAGATAACACCAGGGGAAGTCATAGCCTCCACCCCCATGCACTAGGCTAGTAACCCTGTCAAACAAGGAAATTAGGTTGGTTTGGCATGATTTGTTCTTGATAAAACCATGCTGGCTATAACTTATTATCCTATAGTCCTCTAGCTGCTTACAAATGACTTATTTAATAATTTGTTCCAATATCTTTCCAGGTATTGAAGTTAGGCTGACGTGGCAGAATTCCTTTCTTAAAAAAAATTTGGACAGATACCAGTTTATTTTTAAACATTTTTTCAATCTTTCCTTTTACATTTTCAAGTTTTGGGAAATTATGGAGAGGTCAAATGACAGACTCAGACAATTATTTAATAACAGCAGATTTTGATTTATAAAAGTTAAATCTTTATAACCATTAAAACACAAATTGTCAGCATCATATGACAAAATATACAAATAAATATCCTTAAATCAAACTCTAAGTTCTCAAGCTGCTTTTTTCTTACTTTGCCTATCTGAAAAGTTTGATTATTATCAATGGAAATCTTTTTTTATGGCTTTATGTGTGTAAGGTGAAATCAACATTTACAAACACTTACTGATAAAAAAATAGAATCCTTCCAAGCCTATCTATAATTCCCTGGATCCTCTTTGTTCCCCCTTTTAAAGAGAAGTACTATATTTGCCTTGCTCCAGTCCTTTGGCTCCTCATCTGTCAGACAAGAGTTCTCCAAGATAATTGTTAACAGTTGTGAGGTTGCTTCAGCTAGTTCCTCAAATATCCTAGGATGAATTTCATCAGGCCCTGCCTACTTGAATACATCTAACTTATTTAAATATTCTTCAATCTGGTTTTGCACTATTTTGGCTTATGTTCCGTCCCCCTTGTTGTTAATATTGCACTGAGTATCTGATCATTATTAACCTGTTCAGTGAAGATCGAAACAAAATAGGCATTAAGCACTTCAGCTTCCTTGATGCCATCAGTTATGTTAGTTCTCCTTCCACACTAAGCAGAGGACCTACACTTCCCTTCATATTTCTGTTTTTCTTTCTCCTAATGTATTTAAAGAACCTCTTCTTAATGTCTTTCATGTCCCTGGCTAGGTGTAAGTTATTTTATGCCTTAGTCTTTCTGATTTTGTCCCTACATGCTTGTGCTCCTCTTTCGTACTCCTCCTGAGCAATTTGTCCATGTTTCCATTTTTTGTAGGATTCCATTTTGATTTTCAGATCAGTAAAAAAGCCCCTCATAGATCCATATTGGCCTCCTACTATTCTTTCTATCTTTCCTTCTCATTGGGATAGTTTGAAGTTGTGCTTTTAATACTGTCCAGTCTTTAATTTGTAATGAAAGAGGTGCCAGGGCTCAAGCAATTTTTTTACTTTCATAATTTATGCAGCAAGCTCATAGGTGTTGGGGCTATGCACCACCAAGCCTAGAGGTGCCAGGGCTCATCCCTGGCAACCCCCGGCACAAACTAAGCACTGATGTTGTCTCTTGAGAAACTGGGCCAGAGCAAGTTGCCCCCCGTGCTCCTACCAGGGAAATGTGGTCGCCAGGTGGGCAGGCGGAGTGGGGCAAGCTCCCATGCTCCGACACCACTCCCCAGCAGGAGTGCCATATGGAACAGGTCAGGGAGTGGGGGTGGCCTTTTTTCTAGGGCCTCCCCCAATTGGCTGGGGTCCCTGGGCATGGCCTCATTGACCCTACGAACTGCATACAACAATCTTCAGAAATTTGAGAGCCAGGGCGCACCTGCCAGGGCTTGGGGCTTCAGCCCCATGGGAGGCACTTGATGAGGCTTGGGGCTTCTGTCCTGCTTCTGCTGAAGCTCCGAAGCCCAGCAGGTGCGGCCTCCGGGGCTAAAGTCCCAAGCCCCAGCAGGTGCACCCTGCAAGGTGAAGCCCCAAACCCTAGCAAGTGCAGCCCGTGAGGCTGAAGACTTGAGACCCCCCGCTCCGCTGGGCAGAAGCCATGAGATCCTCCCCCTCCCTGCTGGGCAGAAGTCCCTAGCCCACCACCCCACTGCAAGGCAAAGGTCCCGACCTCCCCCCCAATTCTAGTAAGTGAAGAAATGTGTATGGAATCATAGGGGGGTCCTCTGCAAATTGCACTTTTAACAGTAAAAGAGCCGCATGTGGTCACGAACCACAGTATGGCCACCCCGGTCTATGATCTATCGTTTCATGATCATTTTCACTCAAATTGTCTTCTACCTTCAGGTTTACAACCAATTGTCCCAAAACCAAGATTTGATATTGAAATCACATGTGGCATCAGTTACATGTCTAACTAGTATTTTGCATGTATGAATTTACCAATTTGCCACTTGAATTCTGATGTGTATTTTAATGCACATTGCTGTGTACGGAATTTTACATTACTGAAATTTATTTACTCCTGGGGGAATTCTGTGCTAAAAATTTAAAAATTCTGCGCACAATATTTTAAAATTCTGCAAATTTTATTTGTCAAAATAACACTACATAATCACACCAGTTTCAATTATTTTGGTAATTTATTTCAATATATCTGTCAGCAAGTATGTCTATAATAATACAGACATACACAAAAATTCCCCCAGGAGTAGAGAGTTAAAGAAACCCTGATGACAACCCAGTTCCTGTTTCTCTTCCTTCTCCCCCCGCCCACCACAACAGAACCCAGCCAGGGGCCAGACACCCACAACCCCTCCCTCCCAGAGCCCAGCTGCAGGCCCCCCTGCCCAGGTACCCACACCCAGTCCCCCTTTAGAGCCCAGCTGTGAGTCCCCCCCAGCCCATACCTGCACCCTCTTCCCCACAGAGTCCAGCTGCGGGGCCTCCCTTCCCCAGGCACCCATTTCCCTCTTCCCGCAGAGCCCAGGGATCCAGAGGGAGAAAGAGCCTGCTGCTCAGTCCCAGGCTTGCAAGAATTTCTTGCGTGCCACCCAATCCTTCCCTCAGGACATGCTGGGAACTGCAGCTGCCAGGACCTCTAGCTCCCTTTTCCTCTCCCCAGCAGTGTCTTCTATGTGCAAGCTGGGCTCTGCCAAGTCCTGTGGCCCCTGGTGGTGGCTAGCAGCACTGCAGCCCATTTCTGTGTGGGAAAGGAAATTCTGCACGCACAACATTAATTTCTGCAAAATTCTGCATTGCATAATGGCGTAAAATCCCCCCAGGAGTATTTATACCACAAATAGAAATTATATAGCAAATGTCATGTAATTTTGCTGCCAGTAGAAATGGCTCACATTTAGGGCCAAATTTTGTTAAACTGATGTTTGAAGTCTATTTGTAAAATTGTTCTAGCATTCTGCACTGCCATTTGCATGTTTATTTACTGTGATTATAATCAAAATGGCCATTTTAATTTGCAAATAACCAATTTTTATATGCAGGTGTAAATTAGCACCTACAGAAATAGTCATGCAGTTGCACAAAATGCTGCGTCCTTTAAAACTGTCTCCAGTTTATCCCAATTCTATGGCATATAAGGAGGAAAGGAAAGTAAAATTCAATTTCTGTGGCATTATTACATGTGTATTTTGGAACAAGATGATTCTACATGATAATTACATGTGTCAAAGTGCCAGACAAATAATTTAAAATTCAATATAAGAAAATAAACTCATATAAGAACTTAAAGATCAAAAAGCTAAAATTTCAGCCCACCAATCTGGGCCATGGTGATGACAGATAAAATAAAGATGTAAGGCAAACCGTAACAAAAAGAATATGAGTCAGTGATTCCTAACTTCATCAAAGACAAACAACACAGACAAGTAAAGAAACCAGATGCACTGTTTGATTCACCATATATGGAAAGCACTGTATTTGTATAGTTAATAATCACATTACCAGGAGACATAACGCTAAGAGAGGAGACATTTTAGTGGGACTGTACATTTAAGTATTCCTTCTACTTGTTATCTTGGTCATGGGGCCTTTAACATCTGTTGTCTGTAGTCAGAACTGAAAACATCAGATCAAAGTGCTTTTGTCAGCAAAGTACAGGCCAAATAAGGTGTGAAAACAGACAACAAAATGTTCAAATCCAGAGGATCCAGTGCATACTTAACTTTTCTTTGTTGGCATCCTTTCGTCTGCGAGAGACTGTGGGAATCGCAGCCTATGACGTAGATGGTTTGCAATGTCTCATTTGACTGAATAGTTCAATCCGAGATTTGCCTCATCTTTGGCAGTTATTGCAAATGTATGTATCTTGGTTGGGAGCTGCTTGCTTCATACGGGCTCTTTTCTCTCAAGTTGTAGGAGCCAGCTCCTGTCATGGATTTTGATGTCCTGATGGAGATGATGGCACCACTTGTTATGATCACTTTCCAAGATTTCCCATTGGTCATGATCAATTCCAAATTCTTTCATATCTTTGCTTGCATGTGTCTTTATAGTGAAGCTTGGGACATCCTGTTGTTCTTGTTCCATCTGATAGCTCCCCGAATAGCAAGTTCTTGGGTATGCATCTGTTTTCCAACTTACTCAGATGGCCCAGGCAGTGCAGTCATCTTTGCTTGTGCAAGGCTGTCACACTTTGTAAATTTTCCCTTCAAAGAACCTCTGCATTGGTGACTTTATCCTGCTATTTGTTGCTGAGTATGCGATGTATACTGTTTAACCTTTTCTCTCGATGAGCATCAGTTGTCCATATTTCTCCATAATTCATGAGAGTGATGAGGATGCAAGCTTGGTACACTAGCATTTTGGTCTTGATGGTAAGCTTTGAGTTGTTCCATGTTCTTTTAGTTAGTCTACTAAAAGTGGTGGCAGCCTTTCCAGTACAAACATTTATTGGTGAGGGGTTGGTGTTCACTGTAGAACCTAAGTAGCTGACATTTTGGACTACTTCTAGGTGGTTTTTATTTAAGGTAACTGAAGGATCTTGTGGAACCTCCTGTCTCAATACAACCATTTTCTTGATACTGAGGGTGGGAGCAAATGCCTACAGGCACTTGAAAGGTGGTTCATGAGTTCTTGTTATAGATCTTCATCATGGGCTATGAGAGCAGCATCATCAGTGAATAGAAGTTCCCTGATTAGCACCTTTTTGACTTTGGTCTTTGACTTAAGTCAGGACAGAACTGAGTGACTGGAATACCATTGTGTAGCTGGATTTTGCTAGTGGTTTTGTGCCCAGCTTCTGTTGCTTTTTGTTCCAACAGTCAGTTAAAGAACTATAGTTCTCTCAACCCTTGGCCTTTCAAGATCCAAGTATTTGACATATGACTTTTAAATGACTTAAAATTGGGAATAGAAAAATAATTATTTGAACAGTTGCTTAAAGGTTTCTCTCTCCTCGTCTCTCTGACATTTTCTCTTTTTTAAATAGAAAAGGAGTTAATCATCTAATGAAAAGTTTGTTCCGGTGGTCTGAGCACAGGACTGGGAATCCAGAAGTCTTGATTTCTAATATTGGCTCTGCCACTGATTTCCTCTGTGCCTTTGGACAGGTCACTTAACAATCTGCCTCCATTTCCCCATATGTAAAAATATTAATAACTCTTGCCTATATCAATGGGCTGTTGTGTTTGAAAAGTACTTTCAGTATGAACAATAGCATATAGTGGCTAAATGCAGCAGTAGCAATAACAAATAATAATCATAGGGTAATGTGCTGAATAGTTCCAAATTGATATTTTAAAAAGAGTAATTGTTAATTATGTTAAATGTATTTTAGACAAATAAACATGAATATATTACATCACTTTCTTGCATGAAAATATTGATATAAGGTTCCCCATACAAGCAGACTAGAAGCAAGATATTCGGTAACTATTTTTAAAGACTCGTTAGGATGGACACTTTTCAGTTTGCCTATGGCAGCAGAACTCTTGAAGCTGATCCCAAATGAGGTGTAAACAGTAATTGTCTAAACTTTTAAACTTAAACTTAAAAAAAAATGACCTAAGCATATCATTAATACAATATCATGAATCCAATAATGGCTTTAGTCTCTGATTAAGAATGGTCCTTTATTAGATGATGGGGAGGAGGAACTTTGCTATCCAGATGAATGGAATCACTAGTTTGGTTTTGTATATTACAGAGTACATAAAAGGAGTTGTTAAAGGATAAACGTGTAGTGCAATAATTACTATTGTAGAATCTTGAAAAAGACTCCCATGCAGTTATCGGTTTCATTTACATAATACTGTATAGAACAGGAGTTGGCAACCTTTGGCACGTGACCCATCAGGGTAATTCTCTGGCAGGCCATGAGACATTTTGTTTATGTTGACCATCCATGAGCATGGCCCACTGCAGCAACCAGTGGCCGCAATTTGCTGTTCTCGGCCAAAGGGTGCTGTGGGAATCTGCGAGCCACAGGATCTGCTGGTCGCCACTTCTTGCAGCTCCCATTGGCCAGAAACAGTGAATTGCGGCCACTGGGAGCTGTGCGGGGCCATGCCTGTGGATGATCAACGTAACAAAATGTCTTGAGGCCCACTAGTGGATTACCCTGATGGGCCGTGTGCCGCAGGTTGCTGACCTCTGGATAGCATGTTTGTATAAAACATTATAGTTAGAGATGTGGCCCTTCTTTTACAAAACTTGTGCCCTCATCCAGAAAACTGAAACTAGACCATGTGACTTATCTGTCCAATCACAGCTAACCAATGCATCACATCTCATATAGTGACTTCTTACAGAAAATCATTAATGATCAATACATAGAGTTAAAAAAAATACACATTTAAATGACTAATATCAAATAACAAATATGTTTGGGAATATCGCAATCTGCTCCTTCAAATTCTATATTCTGAAAAATTATTCAATATACTTTACTCATTCATCAGTTATTGAAGCTTTGATCCAAAGAAGGGAACACTGACTTTGCCCCAAAGTTTTTCACTGTAAATTTCCTAAATATTGCTATAACCTGATGGACATTGGCCACTGATACCACAACCAAAATGAACAGATTCATAGATTCCAAGGCCCGATGAGACCACTGTGATAATTTAGTCTGATCCCCTGCATAATATATTTCCAGGAAATAATTCTTGTTTGAATTAAATAATATCTTTAGGAAAAACATCCAATCTGGATTTAAAAATCACCAGGGATGGAGAATATACCATCAGCTTTGATAACTGTTCCAATGGCTAATTACCTTAGCTTAATGTCAAATTTCAGCCTTATATCCAATCTGAATTTGTCTAGCTTCAACTTCCAGCCATAGGATCCTGTTATACCTTTGTTTGCTAGCTTGAAGAGTCCATTATTAAGTATTTATTTCCCATGTAGGTACTTACAGGCTGATCAAGTCACCCACTTAACCTCCTTTTTATTAAACTAAATAGATTGAGATCTTGAGTCTATCACTATAAGACATGTTTCCCAGTACTTTAATCATTCTTGTGGGTCTTCTCTGAACCTTTTCCAGTTTAACAGCATTCTTCTTGAACTGTGGACACCAGACATGGACACAGTATTCCAGTACTGGTCACACCAATGCCAAATACAGAGGTAATAACCTCTCTATTCCTACTTAAAATTCCCATTTGTCCATCCAAGCATGACATTAGCCATTTGGGCCACAGTGTAATATTAGTAGCTCATGCTTAATTGATTATCCACTATGACCTGAAGATGCACTGCTTCCTAGGATAGAGATCCCTATCTTGTATACATGGCCAACATTCTTTGTTCCTAGATGGATACATTTACATTTGTCCATATTAAAATGCATATTTTGCTTGTGCTCAACTTACCAAGTTGATCATTCCATTTTAGCAGCAAAGAGTCCTGTGGCACCTTATAGACTAACAGACGTCTTGGAGCATGAGCTTTCGTGGGTGAATACCCACTTTGTTAGATGTATATAGTGGAAATTTCCAGGGGCAGGTATATATATGCAGGCAAGCTAGAGATAATGAGGAGTTCAATCAGGGAGGATGAGGCCCTGTTCTAGCAGTTGAGGTGTGAAAACCAAGGGAGGAGAAACTGGTTCTGTAATTGGCAAGCCATTCACAGTCTTTGTTTAATCCTGAGCTGATGGTGTCAAATTTGCAGATGAACTGAAGCTCAGCAGTTTCTCTTTGAAGTCTGGTCCTGAAGTTTTTTTGCTGCAGGATGGCCACCTTAAGGTCTGCTATAGTGTGGCCAGGGAGGTTGAAGTGTTCTCCTACAGGTTTTTGTATATTGCCATTCCTAATATCTGATTTGTGTCCGGTTATCCTTTTCCGTAGCAACTGTCCAGTTTGGCCGATGTACATAGCAGAGGGGCATTGCTGGCATATGATGGCGTATATTGCATTGGTGGACGTGCAGGCGAATGAACCGGTGATGGTGTGGCTGATCTGGTTAGGTCCAGTGATGGTGTCACTGGTGTAGATATGTGGGCAGAGTTGGCATCGAGGTTTGTTGCATGGATTGGTTCCTGAGCTAGAGTTACTATGGTGCGGTGTGCAGTTACTGGTGAGAATATGTTTCAGGTTGGCAGGTTGCCTGTGGGCAAGGACTGGCCTGCCATCCAAGGCCTGTGAAAGTGTGGGCCTCATAACCTAAGTCGTGCAGAACGCAATGCCATCCACAGCCTCAGAACCACCCAGACATTATCATTAAAGAGGCTGATAAAGGAGGTGCTGTTGTCATCATGAACAGGTCTGACTACCAAAAGGAGGCTACCAGACAACTCTCCAACACCAAATTCTACAGGGCACATCCCTCAGATCCCACTGAGGAATACACTAAAGAAACTGCAACATCTACTCAGGACACTCCCTACACTAACACCGGAACAAATCAACATACCCTTAGAGCCCCGACCAGGGTTATTCTATCTACTACCCAAGATCCACAAACCTGGAAATCCTGGACACCCCATCATCTCGGGCATTGGCACTCTCACTGAAGGACTGTCTGGATATGTGGACTCTCTACTCAGACCCTGTGCCACCAGCACTCCCAGCTATCTCCGTGACACCACTGATTTCCTGAGGAAACTACAATGCATTGGTGACCTTCCAGAAAACACTATCATAGCCACCATGGATGTAGAGTCTCTCTACACGAACATCCCACACACAGATGGAATACAAGCTGTCAGGAACAGTTTCCCTGATGATGCTACAGCTCAACTGGCTGCTGAGCTCTGTGCCTTTATCCTCACACACAACTATTTCAAATTTAATGACAATATATATCTCCAGATCAGTGGCACAGCTATGGGCACCCGCATGGCCCCACAATATGCCAATATTTTTATGGCCGTCCTGGAACAACGCTTCCTCAGCTCTCGTCCACTCACGCCCCTTCTCTACCTATGCTACATTGATGACATCTTCATCATCTGGACCAATGGGAAGGAGTCTCTGGAAAAATTCCACCAAGATTTCAACAGCTTCCACCCCACCATCAACCTTAGCCTGGATCAATCTACACGGGAGGTCCACTTCCTAGATACCACGGTGCAAATAAGTGATGGTCACATTACCATCACCCTATACCGAAAACCTACCGACCGCTATGCCTACCTTCATGCCTCCAACTTCCATCCCGGGCACATCACACGATCCATTGTCTACAGCCAAGCACTGAGGTACAACCGCATCTGCTCTAACCCCTCAGACAGAGAACAACACCTACAAAATCTCCACCAAGAATTCTCAAAACTACAATACCTGCACAAGGAAATAAGGAAACAGATCAACAGAGCCAGATGTGTACCCAGAAGCCTCCTACTGCAAGACAAACCCAAGAAAGAAACCAACAGGACTCCACTGGCCATCACATATAGTCCCCAACTAAAACCTCTCCAACGCATCATCAGGGACCTACAACTCATCCTGGACAATGATCCCACACTTTCACAGGCCTTGGGTGGCAGGCCAGTCTTTGCCCACAGGCAACCTGCCAACCTGAAACATATTCTCACCAGTAACTGCACACCGCACCATAGTAACTCTAGCTCAGGAACCAATCCATGCAACAAACCTCGATGCCAACTCTGCCCACATTATCTACACCAGCGACACCATCACTGGACCTAACCAGATCAGCCACACCATCACCGGTTCATTCACCTGCACGTCCACCAATGTAACATACGCCATCATATGCCAGCAATGCCCCTCTGCTATGTACATCGGCCAAACTGGACAGTCGTTACGGAAAAGGATAACCGGACACAAATCAGATATTAGGAATGGCAATATACAAAAACCTGTAGGAGAACATTTCAACCTCCCTGGCCACACTATAGCAGACCTTAAGGTGGCCATCCTGCAGCAAAAAAACTTCAGGACCAGACTTCAAAGAGAAACTGCTGAGCTTCAGTTCATCTGCAAATTTGACACCATCAGCTCAGGATTAAACAAAGACTGTGAATGGCTTGCCAATTACAGAACCAGTTTCTCCTCCCTTGGTTTTCACACCTCAACTGCTAGAACAGGGCCTCATCCTCCCTGATTGAACTCCTCATTATCTCTAGCTTGCCTGCATATATATACCTGCCCCTGGAAATTTCCACTATATAACCTTAGTCCCAGATTTGGACCTTAGCGTCCAAAATATGGGGGTTAGCATGAAAACCTCCAAGCTTAGTTACCAGCTTGGACCTGGTACCTGCTGCCACCACCCAAAAAATTAGAGTGTTTTGGGGCACTCTGGTCCCTCTGAAAAACCTTCCCTGGGGACCCCAAGACCCAAATCCCTTGAGTCTCACAACCAAGGGAAATAATCCTTTTTCCCTTCCCCCCTCCAGGTGCTCCTGGAGAGATACACAGACACAAGCTCTGTGAAACTACATAGAGAGACTCCCCCTCTCTGTTCCCAATCCTGAAAACAAAAAATACTTTCCTATTCCCCCAGAGGGAATGCAAAGTCAGGCTAGCAATCCAACACACAGATCTCCCCTTGACTTCTTCCTCCCACCAATTCCCTGGTGAGTACAGACTCAATTTCCCTGAAGTAAAGAAAAACTCCAACAGGTCTTAAAAGAAAGCTTTATATAAAAAGAAAGAAAAATAAGTACAAATGTTCTCTCTGTATTAAGATGATACAACACAGGGTCAATTGCTTAAAAGAATATTGAATAAACAGCCTTATTCAAAAAGAATACAAATCAAAGCACTCCAGCACTTATATTCATGCAAATACCAAAGAAAAGAAACCATATAACTTACTATCTGATCTCTTTGTCCTTACACTTAGAAACAGAAGATTAGAAAACAGAACTACTTCTCCAAAGCTCAGAGAAATCAGGCAGCCAGAAAACAAAGACCTCACACACACAATTCCCTCCACCCAAAGTTGAAAAAATCCGGTTTCCTGATTGGTCCTCTGGTCAGGTGCTTCAGGTGAAAGAGACATTAACCCTTAGCTATCTGTTTATGACACGCCCCCCAAATTGCAGACAGTGGGGAAGCTCACTGGCGGCGATTTCTTTCTACAACTTGAAAATAAACAGATTAATACAACACATGCACCTTTACATATACTCCTAAGTATATAACTAACAGACTTCTACATTTTAAGAACACTTTTTAACTACTGAATTCTGGGAAACTCTCACGGGAGAGTGCATCAGCAACTTTATTAGAAGCTCCTGTGATGTGTTGAATTTCAAAATCAAAATCTTGGAGAGCTAAACTCCAACGAAGAAGTTTCTTGTTGTTCCCCTTGGCAGTATGAAGCCACTTTAGTGCAGCATGGTCAGTTTGTAGTTGGAACCGCCGTCCCCAAACATATGGGCGTAGCTTTTCCAGGGCGTACACAATGGCATAGCATTCCTTTTCACTGACTGACCAGTGACTTTCCCTCTCAGACAGTTTCTTGCTGAGAAACACGACAGGATGGAAGTTGTGATCTGTTGCTTCCTGCATGAGCACTGCTCCTATACCACGCTCAGATGCATCCGTGGTTACTAGGAATGGCTTGTCAAAGTCCGGGGCCCTGAGCACAGGGTCAGACATGAGCATCGCCTTAAGCTGGGTAAAGGCCTTTTGACACTCGTCAGTCCACTTAACGGCATTTGGCTGGGTCTTTTTGGTCAGGTCGGTCAATGGGGCAGCGATTTGGCTGTAGTGTGGGACAAATCGCCTGTAGTATCCGGCCAAGCCTAAGAAGGATTGGACCTGCTTTTTGGACCGTGGGACAGGCCACTTTTGGATAGCATCCACCTTGGCCTGTAGGGGGTTTATGGTTCCTCGACCCACCTGGTGCCCCAGGTAAGTCACTCGGTTTTGGCCTATTTGACACTTTTTGGCCTTAACAGTTAGTCCTGCCTGCCTGATGCGCTCAAAGACCTTTTCCAGGTGTAGTAGGTGTTCGGGCCAGGAGTCTGAAAAAATGGCCACATCATCGAGGTAGGCAACTGCAAATTCTCCCAGTCCAGCTAGTAGACCATCTACCAGCCTCTGGAAGGTGGCGGGTGCATTTCGAAGGCCGAAAGGAAGGACATTGAATTCATACACCCCCGCATGGGTGACGAATGCTGACCTCTCCTTGGCAGGTTCATCTAGCGGTACTTGCCAGTACCCCTTGGTTAAGTCTATTGTAGAGATGAACTGGGCACGTCCCAACTTCTCCAATAGCTCATCGGTACGTGGCATTGGATAGTTGTCCGGACGAGTTACAGCATTTAGCTTACGGTAGTCCACGCAAAAGCGTATTTCCCCATCTGGTTTGGGTACCAGAACCACTGGAGATGCCCATGCACTGGTAGATGAGCGGATTATACCCATTTGTAGCATGTTCTGGATCTCCCGTTCTATAGCAGCTTGGGCATGAGGAGACACTCGATAGGGTGGGGTTCTAATTGGGTGAGCATTACCTGTATCAATGGAGTGGTATGCCCGTTCAGTCCGTCCTGGGGTGGCTGAGAACAATGGGGCGAAGCTAGTGCACAGCTCCTTGATTTGTTGCCGCTGCAGACGTTCCAGGGTGGTTGAGAGGTTCACCTCTTCCACGCCACCGTCTTTTTTCCCGTCGTAGTAGACACCGTCAGGCCACTCAGCATCCTCTCCCTGGACTGTAAACTGACAAACCTGTAAGTCTCTGGAATAGAAAGGCTTGAGAGAATTAACATGGTACACTTTAGGCTTTAGTGAGGAATTGGGAAATGCTATGAGGTAGTTTACAGCTCCCAGGCGCTCTTGGACCGTGAATGGCCCTTCCCATGATGCTTCCATTTTATGGGCCTGTTGCGCCTTCAAGACCATAACCTGGTCTCCTACCTTGAAGGAACGTTCTCTGGCATGTCTGTCATACCAGGCCTTTTGCTCTTCTTGAGCATCCTTTAGGTCCTCTCTAGCAAGGGCTAAAGAGTGTCGGAGGGTGCTTTGTAGGTTGCTTACAAAGTCCAGAATGTTAGTTCCTGGAGAAGGCGTAAACCCCTCCCATTGCTGTTTCACCAACTGTAATGGCCCCTTAACCTCGTGACCATACACAAGTTCAAATGGTGAAAACCCTAAACTGGGATGTGGTACAGCCCTGTAGGCAAACAGCAATTGCTGCAACACTAGGTCCCAATTATTGGAGAATTCGTTGATGAATTTTCGTATCATGGCCCCCAAAGTTCCATTGAACCTTTCCACCAGGCCATTGGTTTGATGGTGGTATGGGGTGGCAACCAAGTGATTCACCCCATGAGTTTCCCACAGTTTTTTCATGGTCCCTGCCAGGAAATTAGACCCTGAATCTGTAAGGATGTCGGAGGGCCAACCTACGCTGGCAAAGATGTCTGTTAGGGCCAGGCACACAGTGTTAGCCCTGGTGTTGCCTAGAGCTACTGCTTCTGGCCATCGGGTAGCAAAGTCCACTAAAGTCAGTACGTACTGCTTTCCTCTGGGCGTCTTTTTTGGGAAAGGGCCCAGAATATCCACAGCTACTCGCTGAAATGGGACCTCAATTATGGAGAGTGGCTGGAGAGGGGCCTTGACCTGGTCTTGAGGCTTACCCACTCTTTGGCATACCTCACAAGACCGGACATACTTGGCAACGTCCTTGCCCATCCCCTCCCAGTGGAAGGACTTCCCCAACCGGTCCTTGGTTCTGTTTACCCCAGCATGGCCACTGGGATGATCATGGGCTAAGCTTAAGAGCTTCTCCCGGTACTTAGTTGGAACCACCAACTGTTTTTGCGGCTGCCATTCTTCCCGGTGTCCACCAGAAAGAATTTCCTTGTATAAAAGTCCTTGGTCTATAACAAACCGGGATCGATTAGAAGAGCTGAGAGGCGGTGGGGTGCTCCGTGCCACCGCCCAAGCTTTCTGAAGGCTGTCATCTGCTTCCTGCTCAGTCTGGAACTGTTCCCTTGAGGCTGGGGTCACCAGTTCTTCCTCAGACTGTGGACTTGGGCTTGGTCCCTCTGGAAGCGATGTAGGTGATGGGGTTGTTTCCGTTGCTGGTGAACCGCTCTCCGCTGGTGCACCTGAGGGTATTTCAGGCTCTGGCTGAGCCTTTTGGGTATGGCTGTCTGTTGCTTCTGCCAGTTTTGGCTCGCTGGCGCCCTCTGGCGTTGAGTTTGAAGATGTAGTTGCACTTGCTGGTGCTGGTTGCTGTTCCAGTTCCGGGCCTGGGACTGGAGATGCTGTGGCTGTTTCAGTGGTAGGCATGGAATCCGGGTCCACTACCTCTGTCTGGGTCTCTGGTAACACAGACGGGGCCTCTGTGGACGGTTCAGGAACAGGAATGGGTCTGGAAGCTTGCCTGGTTTGGCTACGTGTAACCATTCCCACTCTCTTGGCCCGCCTCACCTGGTTGGCCAAGTCTTCCCCCAGTAGCATGGGGATAGGATAATTGTCATAGACTGCAAAAGTCCACATTCCTGACCAGCTTTTGTACTGGACAGGCAGTTGAGCTGTAGGCAAGTCTACAGCTTGTGACATGAAGGGGTAAATTGTAACTTTGGCCTTGGGGTTGATGAATTTGGGGTCAACGAAGGATTGGTGGATAGCTGACACTTGTGCCCCCGTGTCTCTCCACTCCGTAACCTTCTTTCCGCCCACTCTCAAATTTTCCCTTCGCTCCAAGGGTATTTGAGAGGCATCCGGGCCTGGGGATCTTTGGTGTGATGTTGGTGTAATGAATTGCACTCGCATGGTGTTCTTGGGACACTTGGCCTTGATATGTCCCAGTTCATTACACTTAAAGCATCTTCCATCTGATGGGTCACTGGGCCGAGGTGAGTTACTGGAGACTGGTGAGGTTGAAGGGTAGGGTATCTGTGGCTTTACTTGGGTGGTATGTGGGGTCTTTGGCTGTCCTCGGTTGTAGGGTTTATGGTCTGTGTGCCCCCTGGGGTAATCGTTCCCCTTGACAGTAGCTTTCTTGCTTTCTGCCAGTTCTATCCATTTGGCTCCAATCTCCCCTGCCTCAGCGATATCTTTGGGATTTCCATCTTGTATGTACCGTGTGATGTCTTCAGGAACACCATCCAAGAACTGTTCCATTTGTATGAGGAGGTTTAGTTCTTCCAAGGTTTGAATGTTGTTTCCTGTTATCCAGGCCTCATAGTTTTTTGCAATGTAGTAGGCGTGTTTGGGAAATGACACCTCTGGTTTCCACTTTTGGGTTCTGAAGCGCCGACGGGCATGATCTGGGGTTATCCCCATCCTGTATCTGGCCTTGGTTAGAAAAAGTTTATAGTCATTCATTTGGTGCTTAGGCATTTCAGCTGCCACCTCTGCTAAAGGTCCACTGAGCTGTGACCTCAATTCTACCATGTACTGGTCTTCGGGGATGTTGTACCCAAGACAGGCTCTTTCAAAATTTTCCAAGAAGGCCTCGGTGTCATCACCTGCCTTGTAGGTGGGAAATTTCCTGTGCTGTGGAGCAATATTTGGCGCCGGGTTGTTAGGGTTGGCTGGCACAGGCAGCCCAGCTTTTGCCAACTCCAGTTCATGTTTTCTCTGTTTTTCCTTCTCTTCATTCTCTTTTTGTTGTTTTTCCATTTCTCGGCGGTGGGCCAACTCTTCTTCTTCTTGTTTCCTTCGGTGGGCGAACTCTTCTTCTTCTAGTTTTCTTTTGTGTGCTGCCTGTTTGATTTGTTCTTCTCTTTCTTTCATCTCCATCTCTTTTTGTTTTATTTCCAGTTGTCGCCTGTGTTCAGCTTCTTTGATTTGTTCTTCGGCGTCAATTTTTGCCTTAGAAGTCATGGTTCCTGTTTTCTTGTGTTGGGGTGCCCTCCGGTGTTTATCTTCTGAACTGCAGGCTCTGTTCCCTCCTGGAGTCTGCCTAGCAACAGTGCTTTTTTCCTTTTCTCTCTCTAGCTAATGTTCAATGAAGGGAAACCAGAAAAACCACTTTATTTGCATGCATATAAGTGCTGGTACTTGCCTCCTAATGGGAGGGCTATTGCATGACAAAAGACCCTCAACAGTTTCTTAATGGCTTCTCGCTTAACATGCAAGCCACAAACTGCCAGCGAGAGCAGAGAAAAAAAAATTCTCTCTGGTTCCCTTTTAAAACCAACTGTTTCTCTCTGCTAAAAAGCCCTTAGCAGAGAAAAGAAAAATATAATATTCCTACTGGCTTCTGGATTCTGTCTATATCCCACCACTGCCACTCATGTAATAACCTTAGTCCCAGATTTGGACCTTAGCGTCCAAAATATGGGGGTTAGCATGAAAACCTCCAAGCTTAGTTACCAGCTTGGACCTGGTACCTGCTGCCACCACCCAAAAAATTAGAGTGTTTTGGGGCACTCTGGTCCCTCTGAAAAACCTTCCCTGGGGACCCCAAGACCCAAATCCCTTGAGTCTCACAACCAAGGGAAATAATCCTTTTTCCCTTCCCCCCTCCAGGTGCTCCTGGAGAGATACACAGACACAAGCTCTGTGAAACTACATAGAGAGACTCCCCCTCTCTGTTCCCAATCCTGAAAACAAAAAATACTTTCCTATTCCCCCAGAGGGAATGCAAAGTCAGGCTAGCAATCCAACACACAGATCTCCCCTTGACTTCTTCCTCCCACCAATTCCCTGGTGAGTACAGACTCAATTTCCCTGAAGTAAAGAAAAACTCCAACAGGTCTTAAAAGAAAGCTTTATATAAAAAGAAAGAAAAATAAGTACAAATGTTCTCTCTGTATTAAGATGATACAACACAGGGTCAATTGCTTAAAAGAATATTGAATAAACAGCCTTATTCAAAAAGAATACAAATCAAAGCACTCCAGCACTTATATTCATGCAAATACCAAAGAAAAGAAACCATATAACTTACTATCTGATCTCTTTGTCCTTACACTTAGAAACAGAAGATTAGAAAACAGAACTACTTCTCCAAAGCTCAGAGAAATCAGGCAGCCAGAAAACAAAGACCTCACACACACAATTCCCTCCACCCAAAGTTGAAAAAATCCGGTTTCCTGATTGGTCCTCTGGTCAGGTGCTTCAGGTGAAAGAGACATTAACCCTTAGCTATCTGTTTATGACATATACATCTAACAAAGTGGGTATTCACCCACGAAAGCTCATGCTCCAAAACGTCTGTTAGTCTATAAGGTGCCACAGGATTCTTTGCTCCTTTTAAAGATCCAGACTAACACGGCTACCCCTCTGATACTTCACTCCATTTTAGTGACCTATCATCTTCCTTATTTACCACTCCCCCAATTTCATGTCATCTGCAAACTTTATCACTGATGAATTTATGTTTTATTCCAGGGTGTTGATAAAAATGTTCAATAACGTAGGGCTAAGCATTGATGTCTGCCAGACCTAGAAACCTACGTGCTCAGTGATGATTCTCAGTTTACATTAACATTTTGAGACCTGTCAACTAGCCGGTTTTTATCCATTTAATGAGTATCACTAATTTTATACTGTTCTAGTTTTATAGTCAAAATGTCTTGCAGTACCAAGTCAAATGCCTTACAGAAGTCTTAGTATATTATATCAAATGATTACTTTATCATCCAAACTTGTACTGTCATCGAAAAAGATACCAAGTTAGTTTGAAAGGATCTATGTTTAATGAAACTATTGCCTAGTAGACATAATGTCTACATTTCCCAGATTTCATACATTTCATGCTCTTCTGATAGTTATATCTTTCCCTCAAGCATTCTGATTGACCCTGAGCACAACAATTTGCACAGATATGGTCCAGTCCTGTTCTGAAAAGTGGAAAAAGGAATAGTATTAAAAGGCTGTGCGTAATATTCTGAAATGGAATAGTGGAAAATACAACATTGCTACTTTACACACTTTAGAGTATCAAGATTATACTCTTGCAAAAGCCATTCTAATGTCTGTAGTAACTGAATTATTGCTTATAACCCTGAATCCTGCATTGTTCATTCAGGCCATGCCCAACATAAACTAGATGGTACCATCATACCATAACCAACTAGCTGGTTTAATGACTTCAGATTCTAGCAAAGTCCATCACATTTTGGAAAGTGAGACTGTACTTCTTCTAATTTTGGTCTAGTAGTCAAGACTTGCCCCATCTACAAGTCAGTGTGGTATGATGTGTTTTTCTTGTACCAGTCATTCAATATGTTCAGCCAGTTCCATAGTCTAAAAGCCTAATAAAATATTTGCATATGCCCTTGGAGTGCTCCATGTGACAGAATGATGCAATGAAGCCAATAGATTCTGCTGCCAAGATTCCATAAGCAGTTAAGAGCTGGTTAGTCTGCTTTCAGAGCCAGGAAGTAAAAACTTTGCTACAGGAAATAAGATAATGCATGAACAGCTTAATTTATTTTCCAAGAAAAGTATGTTGCCTTGGAGGTATATTTCGTACCAGACAGTGTCCCTTGAAAATATGAAGTAGTTTCATTAAGAAAAAAATATTCAGCAATCTTGCTTACTGCTCATGCCCCTATTCAGCAAAACTCTTAAACATATACTTAACATTAGGCACATTAGTAGTCATATTGAAGCAAATGGGATCACATCATAGAATCATAGGACTGGAAGGGACCTCAACAGGTCATCTAGTCCAGTCCTCTGCACTCATGGCAGGACTGAGTATTATCTAGACCATCCCTGACAGGTGTTTCTCTAACCTGCTCCTAAAAATCTACAATGATGGAGATTCCACAACCTCCCTAGTCAATTTATTCCAGTGCTTAACCACCCTGACAGTTAGGGTTTTTTTCCTAATGTCAGCCTAAACCTCCCTTGCTGCAATTTGAGCCCATTGCTTCTTGTCCTATCCTCAGTGGTTAAGAAGAACAATTTTTCTCCTTCCTCCTTATAACAATCTTTTATGTACATGAAAACTGTTATCATGTCCCCTCTCAGTCTTCTAGACTAAACAAACCAAATTTTTCAATCTTCCCTTATAGGTCATGCTTTCTAGACCTTTAATCATTTTTGTTGCTCTTCTCTGGACTCTCTCCAATTTGTTCACATCTTTCCTGAAATGTGACACCCAGAACTAGACACAATACTCAAGTTGAGGTCTAATCAGTGCAAAGTAAATCGGAAGAATGACTTCTTATGTCTTGCTTACAACACTCCTTTTAATACATCCCAGAATGATGTTTGCTTTTTTTTAAAATAGTGTTACTCTTTACTTACATGCTTAAAGCTGAGTATGTACTTATATGCTCAAAGAAAACAATGACTATAGACTTTCAAATATTTTAGGAAAAAATATCTCTAGGAATATAATATTGTTATGCAGGAAGGTGTTAATGGCTTCCCTTAATCACAGACCTGGTTAGGATTGTTGGATGTACTAGTACTAGAATGGGTTAGAAATTTTCTGACTATGTTTTTCCATTGGAAAATACTAATTTGCTGAAATTGAAACGTTCCATGGGAATGTGGCGATTTTGATAAAATTCTGATGGAAACCTGGTGGACTTCTGAGGGAACACTGCTTGTCAGGTGGGTTTTGATAGCTGCCCAGTATCTGGCCAACTCATCCTCCCAGGTCCTCAGCAGCCCACCTTCCAGGCTGCTGGGGAGCTCAAGCTTCTGGATCATCAGTAGCTTGCCTCATGAGCTGAGGGAAAGTCAAGAGTCTGGAAGCCCTAGGAGTCCCAGGTCCTGTGCATCTGTCTCCTCATTAGCTCTGGCTTCCCTGGCTCATAAGTTCCAATCAATTTCTCCTCCTAACAGCCTGGCATGGCATTGAAATATTGACTAACTGCTTGAGCCAAGGGGTAGTAATGTGTGGGCTACACATAGATGTAGACCACAGATCAAGTAATCTTTTTCATATGCCTGCATCTTAAAAAATTGCAAGGCATACAGTTCTCAAACACTTCAGTATAGCCTACAGAATTCAAGGTTCTTGTATTGACATGCTAATTTAAAGCTAATATTTCAGTTCAAGACATAAAAGTGCTTCTAGTGACATGAATTTCAAACCTCCTACGTGAGGTTGAACAATAGTTCTCATAAGCGTATGTACTTCATCAGCCAAATCTGACATAGTTATTGCAGGTGATCATAAAGAATTTAAAGAAAGGCAAGTTAGTGTCTGGCATTTACCTGCATATTAGTGGCTTTTGACAAAGATCAACATAAGAAACTAATATGCAAATTGAAGTACTGTGTGTTGGATTCCAGGACTGTTGGAAAACAGTAACATGGATAGAAAATTGGCTGGGCAGAAAATGTAGATATTAGTAATAAATGGAAATAAATTGACTTGGAGAAAAGTAATGAGTGAGTAATGTTGGGACCAACACTATTATGATGAATGTAAATGACTTCATAATAGGAAAAAAAACTATATCATATTCAAAAGCACTGATGTCATCAAGGTAGGAGGAATAGTAGGTGCTATAAGCAGAAGAAAACACACATGTAGGAAGATTTGAATAAACCAGGGTAGCAGGGCAAATGTCAGATAGAATTCAATGTTACAAAATCAAAGTTCATTTGGAGAAAACTAATTGCAAAAATCAAGAACAATGTTAGTGGATTACAACTGGAAGGAGCTAATGGGAGACACCTGAGGCTGCAATGATTGATAATATTGCAGTGCGCTGAAAAGTAGCTGCAAAGAGTGAAAATAGGGAGTTGGAATGTGTAAAGAGGAGTATTAGTTCTAAAGTGAGGGAGATAATGAATCAGTTATACGTGGCACTCCTCAGGGTTCACTGGAAAGTCGACTCTTTGGTTATCAGGCCTAATAAAGGACATTTAGGGCCTAATCCAAACCTATTGTAGTCAATGGAAATATTCTCATTGACCTCAATGGCGTTTGGGGTCAGGATCTTGGATATTAGAATATGTCCAGAGCATGACAACAAGGCTAATTTGTGATACGAACAAAATGCCTTATAACTAAAGGGTTCAAAAACTAAAATAGATGAATGGAAACTGCAATGGGAACTAATTACAGGCTAGAGATATTTGTGCAGTGTTACATTCATGTAACATTTCATTGGTAATACTTAGATGCATGACTGCATAAAAAGACATTTTGGATAGACAGAAGACCTCACGTTTTCAACCAGAAGATCACTTACATTTGGAAGAGCACTACTAGTGGCAAAATGGAGAACACGAGGGTTCCAGGTGACTTAAGTTTACAGTAGACTGGATATCCAGCTTCCAAAAAATCTTCACATGTATATCTGCTGAGAAGCAGGTATTTAGGGTACAGAGGTTGGTACAGATGGCTTTCTCCATCCAAATGTTTTTCTTTTACTAACAACAAAAGTACTTCCCTATTTATATCGATGTACACGAACAGTTCAAATGATCTGCTAAATATGGCATTTTCCCCTTGTTCTGCTCCTTGGCTCAAGTTACTTTAGATTCCACATTGCTGTTACCTTATATGAGACATATTGCTCAATGTCCCTCCTTTCTCCCCAGCAGTGAGAACTTAAGCTCATTGTTGTTTTGTTTAAACAACATAACTTGTCCAGGAACAGACCACAATTGTTATTAATTTATTCATTACTTCTAAATGTCGAAGGAATAGTTTTTTACAAATGTATTTCAGCTTATGTGGGGTAAGCCAAGAGTTTCACAGTGAAGTCACTATTTGAGCCATGTGCAGTGTTCCCTTTTTTCACAATGTTATCACGTGTGTCACAATATTTGGTGTTTCTCATATAGCTCTAGGCCCTAGAAGCAAGTGATTAGATGAGAATCTGTACTTTCATTTTTTAAAAAAAAGTATATTTCTAACTTTCATGGAGAAAAACTTGAAAACATGAGCTGACTGTACCCTAGAGGCTCAGAAACCATACAGCAAATAAAAAGAACCCCTGATTTTCCATTTCTTGATTTTTAAGCCAATCTCATGATTTATTGGGGCCTGACTCAGGATTTTTGAAAGTTTATATACTGCTTATATGACTAATCACATGGTATCCCTGATTGGATGATCTCACCTTTTTAAACAAGAAGAATATCTGAAGAAGTAGTTATTTATTGCTGTTATCTGAATTGATCCTCAAAACACTCATGGGAAGTAAGGTAAATATAATCTCCATTTTACAGATGGGAATTGAGGTGGAAAGAGATTGAGTGATTACCCTAAGGTCATATGTGTGAAAGCTGGCTGACCCCCCCTTAATAGATTACAAGCGGCCAGTAGATGGGAGGGGTGGGTGAGTACTGCTCATGGACACAGTAGCCTAAACTTTTTCACTATCTCTTTTCCTCTGCCTCAAAGCAGGAAGATCCTGCTCCAAACCAGTCAGTACTACCCAAATAAGGGGAACATGAGATTTTACACTTACCAATCAAGTATTAACACGCAAGGGTCTTTGTCTGAATGTGTATAAAAGGTTTGTGAAACTTGTGTAAGACAGAGTCTTTTGTACCAAGATACAGGCTCTCCTTTTTCTGCAGAATAAAGCATTTTTCCTTATCCCTGTCAGATTGTTAATTGGCTCTCAGCTAGGCAGACCCGATATTTCGGTAACAGTTTCTGGTGATTCCAGATGGGACTCTCCTAGCTAGGACATTGGACTCCGGATGGCTGCGGTGAACTAGGAGTGGCGCCACTGGGGTGCTTAACCCCTCTTCCTCACTTCACCGCAGCCCCTGGGGTTCGTGATCCGATAAGGTGAGCCCTAATAGGATAAGGAAATACTATCTGGTTCTGGTTAGAGGCGGGCCTCTTATCTGGTTATCTGGTTCTGGTGCTCTATCTGGTTCTGGTTGTGTTCTGTTTAACCGGTTACTGTTGTTTTTCTGCTCTGTATACATTTGGGCGTTAGGAGTGTGGACTGAACTGAACCTCTTGTTCCTAATTCCTCGGAGTGGAAGCCATGCGTGCGAGGAAGCTCTGAGGTTGAATTGAGATCCTTCTGTCCCGTCCCCTGTAGCGGTCAGTGTAATAGAAGTAGAAAAACCTGGATTAGACTGTAATTCCCTCTGTTCTCTGTGTAATTCTCTTTTCTGTTTGAGTGTCAGCAGACTGATGAGTGGGTCTCTGGGTAAACCCTCTAAAGGGGGTTGGATTATATGTTAAGTAAATGGCCTTTACCTGGTGTTCAGAAAAGAATGCCAAGAGGAAATTGAATAGTTAAACGCCAATGGACCATGCGTTTTTGCCCAGGTGACAAGCCTCATGAGGGAGGACTTGGATAGTCTTGTGAGTAAGAATGTTTAAGGGAAGAGACCAGGGAGGGTAGGGGCTAGTTGAGAAGCCCACCCTCCTAGCTAAACTGGTAGTGGAACAAGTTGGTGCCCATGGAAGGGATGGTTCAGCAAGAAAAGCAGGATTGGGCCCAGGCGGGCAGGCAACGGACGGAGAGATTGGAAAACAGGTTGGAAAACTTTAAGGCTGTAGTAGAAGGAAGGAGTCAGTAAGTGTAAGCATGGGGATTTCAAATACCCAGGACTTACTTGGAATGGTGAGTTAAGTTGATAAAAGTGGCTGTTGGGAAACAAGCAAGTGATTTAAGGAAGAGTGAGAAGTTAACTCTGTAGTTGCTGGAGGGAACAGCAGTTGAATTTTGTAAAATGCTAAAGAGGAAAGTTCTTGGTGTCTCTGAAATGTTTGTAAATAAATTCAGGCAAAGAAATTATTAGATTGCAATCATTTGGCTATGAACAATTTAGTTGAATTAGCTAAAGAAATATATACAGTGCTATGTAATTGAAATTGTATAGGGTCTAAGGGGCACTATAAGTAGTGATGTTTTCTTTCAGTGTTTGAAAGCAGGAGTTAAAAGTAAAAAGCAATCAAAATTCTGGTAAAGTTAATTATGTCCCTTTTAAGGTAAGAATCTTTAAGCTGTGGATAGCTTTGGATCCAGAAGCAAGCCAGAAAGCATCTGTATTAATGCAAATTATCTAACTGATAAGGTAGAAGCCACTGAAACCTAGGCTGCCTATGAAACAAATACAAGAAAATATGGGGTAATTCCTCTGATTTGCCTGAAGTCAACAAGGGTATTTGTATATTTAAGTAATGATTGACTGCCCAGAAGGGGTAGACCTCTGTTTTTTGTCTTTCAGATAATCAGAGAAAACTGATGCCAGCTGAACAGCATTCAACATATCATGCATTTACTGGCACAATAGAAATTATGTTTTGTGTTCTATGTTCTGTCTTGTGGTGTTTGTCTCCTGGCCGGAATTGTTGTGTTTAGTGTTTTCATGGGATGGTCTGGCTTGAAATCAGGCAGAGGGGTTGGATTGGAATGCAGATACTTGTTTTATTCAACTTGGAATACGAAGTGTTTGGATAAATCAGGAAAATGTGATATACTAAAGTCTAACACATTTGCTTAAGTAAAAAAAAAGAAACTTCATTGGCCAAATCTTTTAATTAAAAATTGTTAAATTGGCCAAATCTTCATTGGCCAAATCTTTTAATTAAAAATTATTAAAATTTGCATACCAACAGTTGGGAGCAAGGACATGAAAGGTTAACCCACTCCCCATATTGTACATGGGATCCTTCTGGCTACCTCAGATTTCTAGCCAGAGGGCTGGGGATGGTGGGAAGCTATTGGACTAGAGGTTGTATTGAGTGAACTCCTCAAAGTGGGTGTGCTTGTCCTGGCTTGTTGCTCCAAAGCTCTGTAATAAAGTTATTTTAGTGGAAGGGTATATGTGGCATACATTGAATAATGAGACTAATGTACTGTATAATGGCAATGTTTATGTGTTCGTTGTTGGGAAAAGGTGTATAAGTGAAGAGTGAAAGTTTTCTTTGTAGGTTAAAAGAAGCCAAAAAGGGAGAAGGAAAAAAGAACAGAATGAGTTAACTGGAAAGAAAAAAAAATAATAGCTAGCAGACTGAAGATAAGACACTGGCTCCATTCAAGGACACTGCTCACAGCTAAGACTTGGCTAATAACCAAGAAAAGGAGGGGGGCTTGAATGTGCCCAAACAGCTATGAGATCTGCAAAACACTGCCAGGCACTAACGAAATTTGTTAGGTTTCTTTTCTCACAGGTAAAGAAGCGCTACCCAAAGACCCTAGCAGCCCTGCCACTGCTTGGAATCAGGAGACTGGATCAATGTAAAGGTCCACCAACGAAAGACTGCTCTGGCTCCACGCTGGAAAGGCCCTTATTAAGTCTTGCTAACTACCAACACCGCTGTGAAGTGCCGAAGACTGACTGCTTGGACCAATGATTCTCACTGCAAAAAGACCCCTCCACCTCGGGAGAATTCTCCTACTGATGATTAGCCTATTTCTCCTTCTGTGCCTTCTGGACAGCAGGGAAAAAGGACAAGGTGAAGTGCTAGTAACCTCTCCCTTGTTCACTGACAGACCTACTGTGCCTTTGGATTTTTCTAGAAGAATCAAAACCATTACAGGGTGATGTGCTGGTAACCTCTCCCCTGTAGGATGCTGAACCACGACTGTTTCGGGGAAGAAGAAGGAACACTCACTCCACTAAAATTGCCAAAGTCCAGGGATTCCTGACTAGAAAGGACATTAAAAACTGACCCTGGTGAAGAAACAAAGAATTATACACTGGCAGAAAAAAAAATTGTGGGACCCATGCTTGGGATTGTGATATTAATTGGATTTTGGGGTTTGTTCTATAGGCTGCGCCCTGTGTTCCGGATAAATCCTTCAATATGTATTGCTCTCCCTAATTGGATTTAAAATTACAGGTACCACAGGCACCTTGTTGCCCCTGCCATCTCCCCTGTTACCCTGTAATACACCCCCTCCTAGGCTATTAATGTCAATGCCTCCTGAAAGTACCTGAGGTTAGTTAAAGGTATACAACCAACAGATGTGATAAAGTACTACACCAAAGAGATACGTATTAGGATATCAATGGACTGTGATTAATACAACATTAGGGGCTGCCATTAGATTAGCACAATAAAAGGCCTGGGTTATTTCCTCTGGAAGAAGAGGGACCTGACCGGATCCCTATGGGATGGAGCCAATAGCGCAGCAGCCATTTGGAATATTATTAAAAGCTAAGAACATGATAAGAAATCGGGCCAACTAGAAAAGGCCACTAGCCTTATTTCTGGAGCTCAGCTAACCCAAGTACAGGCTAGAGTTGGTGAGTCACATGTTATTTCAACCCTTAGTTCTATGACCCAGAAGTTACTAACAGAGATGGTATTGAATATCATTGAGGCTGGGAAGGCATTGCAGTGGGATCTAGTATGTTTAGAAATTCAGGATTTCCTGAATGACCAGCTGATGGCCATTCGGAGTGATCTTGAGCACCAGACGTGGCCCACTGCCCTTACAGACACATCAGGAGTACCATCTGATCAGTGGTCATGGAGACATATTTGGACACTTTCTAAGTGGAAGTGTGGACATTCACAGTGCTCCTTCCAAGCATTTGGACCAGTTAGGGGGGTGTGCGCTTCCACATACCGAATCCTGACGGGTCCATGGAGAGGATGCATGTGGGACTGGATTATTCACCGAGACATCTGGGAAATTAGACAAACTGGTATACTTAACTGATTTATAGTCAGTGCCCCAATCCCTTAGTTGTCAGACAAACAGGATTCCATTCTTTTGTCTGTGCAATCATTCCTGAGTTGGGGGTAGCTGAACTAGAGAGAGCAGTTGTAAATAGTTCTCCAGGGCTTAAGAAAGCAGCTAATGCATTAATAGACGCTTTTTAAAAGGTACAAAAAGAGATTGATGAAGTAGCAGAAGTGGCTTTGCAAAATAAACATGTGCTAGATGCTATGAACGCTGAAATAGAGGGGGCTTGTGCTCTCATTGGGAAAAACTGCTGTTTTTGTGTTAATCATTCTGGCTTAATTGAACAGGATTTATAGGCCATTAAGAACGCTGCTGTTATTTTTCATGCTGTATCTCTCGATCACAACTTTAATTTTAGGGACCTTCTCCCAGATCTTGGGTCATGGTTTACTGGCCTTTTCCGTACAATTGTTAAATGGATTATTTTCTGTCTGTTCTTCCTATGTATTGTTTGTAATACAATAATACAATGCACAAAATGTCTGTATAATGCTGTAACCAAAGATTCTGCTGTCCGTAAGACAACTCAGTACCTGTCTCTTCAGCTTGATAGTAAATTACGTAATGGGCCTGGCAATCTGGGCTTGCCAGGCCCGAAGGGGGGATTGTGAAAGCTGGCTGATCCCCCTTAATAGATTACAAGAGGCTAGTAGGTGGGGGTGGGGGTGAGTACTGCTCATGGACACAGTAGCCTAAACTTTTTCACTATCTCTTTTCCTCTGCCTCAAAGCAGGAAGATCCTGCTCCAAACCAGTCAGTACTACCCAAATAAGGGGAACATGAGATTTTACACTTACCAATCAAGTATTAACATGCAAGGGTCTTTGTCTGACTGTGTATAAAAGGTTTGTGAAACTTGTGTAAGACAGAGTCTTTTGTACCAAGGTACAGGCTCTCCTTTTTCTGCAGAATAAAGCATTTTTCCTTATCCCTGTCAGACTGTTAATTGGCTCTCAGCTAAGCAGACCCGATATTTCGGTAACATATGGGACATCTTTGTCAGAGCTGGGAAAATCACCCAGGTCTTTTGAGTCCTAGTCCAGTGCCTCAAATACAAGACCACATTTTGATGCTGAATATTTCAGGAAGAAGGCTGGGCACCCCTTAGAAAAAGAGTAAGATGTGTGGAGCCCTACAGTGGCCCTGTGCAAAGCTGATTCTACAGCATAATTGTCCATGGGGATGATCCCCAACTTCAGCATTGCAGACACTGCAGACCACTGCAGGTCATACTGCAGACATGATGCTCTATGTTCTGAGGCTAGAATATGTCCATTGTCCATTGCTTGAGCATCCTCCCTCTTTCTCTCCTGGATTGCTGATGATGAATACAGAGCCACATAGCAGTGGAAAGAGACCTTGGAAGTATCATGGCTGAGTCAGTACCTCTGAGGGTGCAGTCCAGAGTAGCAGCTGCATCTTCTCTTTACAAAGGAGTCTTGAATCAATGCATAGCGATTGGGATTGTTGTTATGTCATAAACAGATAACTAAGGGTTAATGTCTCTTTCACCTGAAGCACCTGACCAGAGGACCAATCAGGAAACCGGATTTTTTCAACTCTGGGTGGAGGGAAGTTTGTGTCTGAGTCTTTGTTGTCTGTCTGCCTGCTTTCTCTGAGCTTTGGAGAAATAGTTTCTGCTTTCTAATCTTCTGTTTCTAAGTGTAAGGACAAAGAGATCAGATAGTAAGTTATATGGTTTCTTTTCTTTGGTATTTGCATGAATATAAGTGCTGGAGTGCTTTGATTTGTATTCTTTTTGAATAAGGCTGTTTATTCATATTTCTTTTAAGCAATTAACCCTGTATTTTGTCACCTTAATACAGAGAGACCATTTGTATGTATTTTTCTTTCTTTTTTATATAAATCTTTCTTTTTAAAACCTGTTAAAGTTTTCTTTACTGGGAAATTTCAGGGAAATTGAGTCTGTACTCACCAGGGAATTGGTGGGAGGAAGAAATCAGGGGGAGATCTGTGTGTGTTGGATTTGCTAGCCTGATTTTGCATTCCCTCTGTGTGAAGAGGAAAGTGCTTTTGTTTCCAGGACTGGGAACGGAGAGGGGGAGTCACTCTGTTTGGATTCCCAGAGCTTGTGTCTGTGTATCTCTCCAGGAGCACCTGGAGGGGGGAAGGGAAAAAGGATTATTTCCCTTTGTTGTGAGACTCAAGGGATTTGGGTCTTGGGGTCCCCCGGGAAGGTTTTTCAGGGGGACCAGAGTGCCCCAAAACACTCTAATTTTTTGGGTGGTGGCAGCAAGTACCAGGTCCAAGCTGGTAACTAAGCTTGGAGGTTTTCATGCTAACCCCCATATTTTGGACGCTAAGGTCCAAATCTGGGACTAAAGTTATGACAGTTATCTCCTGCACAGGGTGGAAAAGGCTGTTTTTGCAAGATTGCACAACCATTCTGGGGCATTATCTGGCCTATTTAATGTTCACAGAATAATATACCTTATGAAATTATATAACACTCTTAGACTATAGACTATTTTAATATCATTTTACCTTTGAACTTGAGTTTCATTATTATATTTCCTAAATTTAAGTCTACACTTGCATTCTGTTACTGAACCTGAAACTATTTCCTCCCCAATTTTGAATGCACTTCATTTCACTTTAAAGTGCATTTGGCTTCCCTTTAAATTTTGCCATGCATTTCAGAGTTGATTTGTGATGGAGGAATGCTTCTTGCCTTTCAAACTGCCAGACTAGCTGGACAAGTAACACAAGTTTTCCTTTAAGGTTATTCTTTCAAACAGCATTCAAGAAACTAGGATACAGTGTGAGAGAAAAGAGCATATTGGGAAGGCCCCAAACTACATTTTAAAAAATTTCTTTGAAATGAAAAACAGAAGTTCCGATTGCATTCAGGTGCCAAGCCTGAGCTAGGAGGTGCTGTTATGGGAAGATCATCCTCAGCATAGTTGATTTTTCAGTGGTATAGAACAGGTATAACAACACCTACACCTCTTCTTTGGGCTGGCACGCAGCAGCTGCAGGGCTGCAAGAATAGCAAGGTGGAAAGGAAGAAACTTTGTATCTCTTTCCTGAGTGGCACGGCGGACTTTTCAGTAACATCCATAGGGTGGGCCCTGACAGTGAGAGAAAGATGGGAAATGTGAATTGAACAACATCCTTGTAAAATAACATTGACAACAGGAAAATATAATAGTGAGAGTTTTATTATGCTGTATGTAGTTAAACCAAATGAAAACTGATCACTTTCCTTGGAACGGAAAGTGCTTTAGGAATGTTAAGAGCTGCAAGTAACAAAGCTGCTCAGAAGAAGCCATTTGCAGAGCACAGTAACAATTTCATTTTGCTTTCACTCATGTACTGGTGAAAGGCGTAAACAGTGAGGTGGCAAAGTTTGCAGATGATACTAAACTGCTCAAGATAGTTAAGACTAAAGCAGACTGTGAAGAACTTCAAAAAGATCTTACAAAACTGAGTGATTGGGCAACAAAATGGCAAATGAAATTTAATGTGGATAAATGCAAAGTAATGCACATTGCAAAAATTAACCCCAACTATACATACAATATGATGGGGGCTCATTTAGGTACAAGAAGTCAGAAAAAGGATCTTGGAGTCATCGTGGATAGTTCTCTGAAGATATCCACGCAGTGTGCAGAGGTGGTCAAAAAAGCAAACAGGATGTTAGGAATCATTAAAAAGGGGATAGAGAATAAGAAGGAGAATATCTGATTGCCCTTATATAAATTGTTGGTACGCCCACATCTTGAATACTGCATACAAATGTGGTCTCCTCATCTCAAGAAAGATATACTGGTATTAGAAAAGGTTCAGAGAAGGGCAACTAAAATGATTAGGGGTTTGGAATGGATCCCATATGAGAAGAGATTAAAGAGCTAGGACTCTTCAGCTTGGAAAAGAGGAGACTAAGGAAGGATATGATAGAGGTACATAAAATCATGAGTGATGTGAAGTAGATAAGGAAAAGTTATTTATTTATTCCCATAATCAAGAACTAGGCGCCACCAAATGAAATTAATATGCAGCAGGTTTAAAACAAATAAAAGGAAGTTCTTCTTCACACAGCACACATTCAACCTGTGGAACTCCTTACCTGAGGAGGTTGTGAAGGGTAGGACTATAACAGCGTTTAAAAGAGAACTGGATAAATTCATGGAGGTTAATTCCATTAATGGCTATTAGCCAGGATGGGTAAAGAATGGTGTCCCTAGCCTCTGTTTGTCAGAGGGTGGAAATGGATGGCAGGAGAGAGATCACTTGATCATTACCTGTTAGGTTCTCTCCCTCTGGGACACCTGGCATTGGCCACTGTCAGTAGACAGGATACTGGGCTAGATGGACCTTTGGTCTGACTCAGTACAGCTGTTCTTATGTTCTACAAACCTATTGTTATAGCAGGGATCACCAGGTGGCACTGTTGCATATAGTCTTACAAGTTCTTTTTTGTGTCAGGCAGGCAAGTCTTGAAATCTTGGAAGAAATGCTGTTTTTTTGTTTGGGTTTATGGTTTGGCGAAGCTGTGGCAAGCACCAAGAGAGTTTGGTCTTTAACTGGAATTAATTCTTGGGACAGAGTTATTCCCTGGGATTTGGGCATGGTTGCTGGGCTGAGATACCTTAAATAGGAACTGAATGATGTTTGTGACAATCTCTGTTCCAGGACTGGTTTATAAGTGTAAATAAAACAGGAAACAACAATAAAATAACAATAAGAATAAACTCAGACTTTGTTTTAGCAATTTCTCCTCCAATAAAAAGCTGACCTCCAAAGTCCCAGCTTTTGCTACCGCTTAGCAGAGGGGTGACACTCAGTAGAAGGGTACCAATTCTGCATATATATACCCTCCAAAATGCAGCACTCTTTTTCTTAACTAGCTACATACGTATATTTTGTAAAGCACACGTGTAACATCTCTCTTCTTATAAAGTAAACTGAAAAGTTTCAGTTATAATATAGTCTTTGAAATGACTAAGCAACTTGACTATTCTGCTTCATGTGCTTTTATTTTGAATCCCTTTCTTCTGTTGCTCTTTGCCTTCAGGAGATTTCAGTGCTGCTAGACTTCCTGGCATCACCTCGGAAAACTCATGATGCTTACTTTTAGGAGGACTCTTTTAACAGTTTTTGCCAGTTTTCCCTTTATCTGAAGCCATGTGAGTGCTTCATTTGGGTCTTCTCTTGGAGACAGTATGATCTTGATGCTACTTTATGCATACTTGTCTATGCCCTTCATCTCTTGTCTCTGTCATTAGGTGCTGGCAGTATTCTTACTGGCTGTCTGAAGTTCAGGAAGTTTTGTCATCTCTGTCATAAGTGGCTTGCTGTTACCACTATCTGCTTTGTTCTTTGAACTTTCCCACTACGGATGGCTTCCAAGCATACTTTCTGTAGGCAGTTCAGTCATTGTGTAGCAGGACATTAGGCACTTGACTGGGCGGCTTCCCATTTCTATAGTTGGTGCATTTCTCCAGTCCAGTAATGCTGTCCAAGAGGTGCTGAAGAAGTTAGATTTTTCACAGATATTCTCCTTCATTTTCCACAGATACTTTTGGTCATTTACATCCCAGCAGCAAGTGGAATGTTGCTCACAGCCATTGTCAAAGCAGCTCAGTGCCTCCTGCTGCAGCTGCTGGCACAGCCATTGTTGCAGCTGCAAAAAACGGCTCAGTAGCATTGGACTGAAATCCAAATCCAGAGTAAATTGAATCTGAGAAATCTAATGACCCCTCATCAGCTTCTGGTTGTCAGCATTGCAGAGGGATTGCTGTTCTGTCCATGCCGTCTGAAAATGGTTTAGCAGTTTGAAGATGGTGTTTTATCTCAAAATGGTGCTAACTTGCCCCAAAAGAGATGAATCATGAGACGACAAGAGCAGAATCATGGCAATTTGACCTGAAGTCCCAGAATTCTACAGGCTCTAGCCTGGCCTCCACCCTGAATCCCACAATGTGCAGAGGGAAAAGTCCCAGAAAGCATAGAGCTCAGTAGTAAGGCAAAGGACTATAGAATATCAGAGCAGAATGCCACATGCTTACTCGCCATGAGGCCCCTGTTGTATACACAATAATACATATTGAAACAGCACAGATGATGTAAACACAGCTGTGACTGCTGCTTAGGGTGACCAGATGTCCTGATTTTACAGGAACAGTCCCAATATTCAGGGCTTTGTCTCATATGGGCGCCTATTACCCTGTCCCGATTTTTCACACTTGCTATCTGGTCACCATACTGCTGCTGCTGCTCAGAAACATTGGTGTTAAGGCTTCTGAAGCATTGTAGTCGCCAGCATCATAGTACCTCCCATATTGAGCCACAAAACCATCTCTACTTTCTGGACTTTTTGGAGGCAAGATCCTCAGCAGTAACCAGTGGTTTTGGAGACCTCATTGATTGGCCTTCCTGTATTTGTTATGCACTGTGAAGCTTAAGAGGTGCAGAGGGCTTTGAGTCACTATAGTTCTGCAAACCAGGTTAAATCCCACTCTTAACATATGCACATGTTGTTAATATCTGAGGACAAAATAGTTCCAGGAGAAGGCCAGCCTGACTTCAGACGAATTTTTTGTGCATTTCCTGTGCTAGTTGAGAAAATGGCTTGAGGATCAAACCTCATTAGGAAAGTGTTGCTACACTTTATTAATTACATCAAAAGTGTCCTCCTCCCAGAAGAGAAACAGAACAAAATAGTTCTTTGAAAGATTTATTAACCTTAGGATTTACATTTTGGCTGCCTCAAATAGTTTCCAGCCACCCAGTTTAAACATTATTGCCAGTAATCCTTCATTCAAACATAACCCTATGAAGAAAGAAAACTGAATTGTTAATCTGTTAGTGAATGTTTTTATGCAGCTTGTGTGATATAATTATTTACTGGACTTTTCAGACCACTTACTCAAATGTTATGTACATGCTACCATCGTGAACCAAATACAAGATCATCAGACCAGATCTTCTGCTACACTATCTGAGAATATGTCCTTATGTGCAAAGAAGATTGATTGTTGTAAAGATAGAGATCTGCTAAACAACATCACAACTGCAATACAAAAGAAACTAATTGTATTGCGTAGACTATCTATGCCAAAGTGATTTTAAAGGAGAGAGCTAAATTTGTGGGCATCAAGCTGAAATGAAGGTTGAAAATCTTTGCCTTATTGACAATGTTTGGTATGAACAATAGAGTATAAAAGGCTAAATAAAGGAACATGGTATGCAGGAAGCCTATATTAAACACAGTGAAAAAATGTAACAGTTGCTATAATAAATTTACATCTTATAAATGAGTTCATTAGAATAACAAAGAATTAACTCGTACAAGCATCTAGAATAGCTATTGGCAATTGCAAGCCAAAGTACTATATACTATTTTCCTGGATAATATCCATGTCCTCCCACAAATTAAAAAAAAAAACCTGTATTTTTTAAAAAGTCAGCCTGTACATGTTCAGTTGGGCTGAATTATGTCAGGTTATAAAGTTTTATATGATGTAACATGCTTAAGAAAAATTGACTTTATACTGTATAAGAAACGGAAAGAAATTATTTCTGCTTTAGGACTACAGAAGCCTTCTTGTTGCCAATTATCAAATACAATGTCTGCATTAGGCAGGTAGGCCGTATTCTCCATCTACTTGAAGCAACTCTTAGGCAGCTATATAAAAGATGAAAACAAAAAATCTCTGTCCGCAAGAAGTTTAGTGCACCATACAGCATCTTCTCCAAGTGCTGCCTAAATACAAGACATATGTTGTGGCCCAATTAACACAAAGGGTGAAATCCTGCTCCCATTAACGTCAATGGGAGCTTTGCTATTGACTTCTGTGAGATCAGGATTTCACCCAGTGGCTCTTCAGATGACCACTTCAACAGACTCCCAAATGTGGAATAATATAGTAGATGCTTGAAAGATACAGTAATTACCTCTCATATTACTCACTTGTCTTCCCCCAACTCACAGTATGGTTGGTTGTTATTAAAAAGCCTGATTCTCTACTGTGACCAGTATACACCTACTACAGCATGGAGCAAAAGTGAGCTGCTTTGAGCTACCTGATCCTCTGCTCAGCTCTCTTCTGGTCCTGGCATATGCCAGCTGGGAATAGGTAGAGTACAGCCGGTAGAGACTCAGGCAGTTTCCATCTGTGTGGCCAACCAGGTCTGTGAATCTAGCCCCCAAAGTCTTGATTTACCCACAGTTACTGCATAATAGTATTTGAGATTATACTCTGAGATTGCATGGTATTTCTTTATACTTAAAATATGAAATAACTCTGCTGTGGCAGATACCACTGTTGGCAAAAATTGATTATTTAATTGTGACTGTCATAAGTTGGATATGGCTCATTTCCATTATCTGTATTTTCATTTATACTTCAGCACTTGTTCCTAACTGAAAAGTAATCTTACTATTTATAAGTACACGCGCACACATGCACACACACACACACACACACACACACATACATATTATGTTGTTGCACAAATGGTGTAGCTAGTTCCTTTACACATCACATACTTCCATACAAAAAGATCCATTGGATTTATCTTAAGCAGATTTAGCCACTTGAAATATGGTTTGAGGCACAGCATAAAACATATTTCTTGTAGCTATAAACCAGTACAACAATTTAACGTCACAGCTTTTGTATTATCTACGTCTGAAATTAGATGACTATTATGTTATAAAACTTAAGACAGATGTTACATTTGTTACCCTTTAAATATAATTGTCATTTCTGTGAATGAAATGTATCTATCACATCTATAAATTGGTCTTTTGAACATGTCCATGGCTCTGCAGTACCACAAGTAGCTGAAATCCCATGTAAAGGCCTGATTCCAAGCCCACTGAAGTCAAAGAAAAGATTTCCTCAAGTTCAATATATAAATTTGACTGCCATTCCCCATTCTTTAAAAGAACAGAAAGAGGAAAATATACTACACCAAAGGATTTATTTTCTCCATTTATGACAAAGGTACCGTAGTTGGTTCATTGTAAAGAGTTACCAGCAGTCAGTGACACGATCTAGTGCTTTTCAAAGAGAGACATGGAGACAGATTTTATTGTTGTAATATTGCATGCTGATAGAATATGATAAAGAATGTAAGAGAACAACCATCCTTTGTTGACCAGGATTTTTTTTCCTAAAGAGTTTTTGCCAAATAAAAATTTGGCTAATCTGAAACTGAATTTCAAAAGTTTTTCCTATTAGTTTAGGGACTTTCTATTTTAACCATGACAACAATAGCATAAAAGGAAACACTTGCAAGGACAAGTTGAAAGAAACTATGGATCTTAAAAAATGTGCCAAGAATGGCAAGGACTCTACCTTAAAAATGTGACTTGTAGACTCCTGCAAAAGAAAAGTTATACTGATATTGTTAAAGCTGCTAGTTGTGTGTACAGGACATTGACTTATACCAGTGCCACATGCCTTGACATAAGAAATCTATTCCCACAGAGGAAAAAATTAGCATCCACTGTTTCAGTCTGCATAGGCAAAATCCCACCATTTTAACAGCAGCAACAACCACATGGCAGAAGAGATAAGGTCTTGGCCTTCCTCTACACAGGTCATTATATCCAGGGTCCAGGTAATATGGGAATGGGTTTGGAATGCCTTGCAGGATGAAAATAAATACACATATAATAATTGGGAGCTATTTATAACATTGAAACAAAATATAACTGTGCTTTTTATTATCTGCTGCTGAATCCAGCACATGCAGCACCATAGCATGAGTCTCTGCAACTTGAGCTAAAGGATTAACTCTGTTAGCTTGTAGCAGTAATGGGTTCCCATCCTCTTCATGGTTAATTTATCAGAGGGGAACACATGCCTTGATTCTGCTCAGGAGTAAGAAGCAGCACATAGGTGTGCTGTCCCAGGAGTGAATCAAGGAGTGACTTGAGACTTTGAGTCACAATTTATTCCAGGGTTACTCCCTTGCTCCAGGGGGAAGTAATCTGCTACTGTGCTTTGCCAACAGCATGTTACTCCTTACTTTGTATCAGCAAAGCTGTACTGGACGGTACATTGTGGGAAATAAAGACAAGTCTTCACCCATTCCCTGTCCTGTCTGCCTTCATCCTGGATAACTGTGCATAGTGCCTGTTCTCATGCACTGTGGATCAGTTTGGGGATTCCCTGTGTAGAGGAGCCAGGAGACATTCTACATCACCTTATACTCAGGCAGAGAAATGAGTGATACTCTTGTCTTCATCTGTTGTGCTTCACCTTTTTTCTGATGACCACAAAGTGTTAACTGAGCTTTATCACATCCCTAGGGAGGGAGGGAGATTATCATTATATTCAATTTGCAGACTGGTAAATTGAGACAGAAAATGGTTAAATGACTCACCCAAGTTGATGACGCAAGGGACATGAAGAATAATGTAATGATAATGTAAACCTGTGCACATGCTTTTTTTCTTTTAACCAAAGTAAACTATGAAAAGGTAAATGTTAGACGTTTAATTTAACATAATTTGTTCCAGGCTTTGCAGTGACATAGGATATTATCAGTGATGTTCAGAGAACTTCCATGGAAACTGAAATTTACTGTGCAGTAAAATTCGAAATGGAAATCCTGATGCTTTTTCCTCAGAAGTTCTGGAAAAGGTGATGTTGATGGTATGTTCTGAAACATCAATGTACTGGAGCCTTCGAGTGGTAATTTGACTCACAAAAATCTGTTCAGAGACAGATTAAATCACTTTTTTCTCATGTCAGTGGGAACCCAAATTATCCCTGATGTAAATCACATGATGCCACTGAAGGTACACCTGAGGTTAAATTGTCCCCAACTATTTCTCCTGACAAACTGGTGTCTGTTGCTTCCTGGCAACTGTTTCAAGCTAACAAAAGTACTGCACAATAGAGAGACTTTCTCTCTTTCTATAAAATCAAACTACCCGAGTTATTTCAAGCTAATGGAACTCTGGGCTAGGACTTTTTAACACAAGATTTGGTCAAAGTTTAGTTGTTACCTTGTTGACCTCTCCCCCAAGTGAGGAAGAAGAAGATAGTATTTGCAGTTCATATTAAATGATTCTGTACTACTTGCCACTATGAATAAACCCTAAATGAACATCACAGCAAAGGATTCAGAATAACTTGCTAGTTTCCAGAGAAGAAAAGGAAACAGTGTAAAGTAACAGCCTGACAAGTCCTCATCTTTCTCCGCCTCCAAACCCTTAGCCTTGGAGATGAAAAGCTTCTTCCTAAGTCAAGATGTAGCACTGGAATAGCATATCCAAAATTGATTTAACGGGAACCTTCACCTAGGCAGGAATAAAAATAGTATTGATGAAAGCTCTTCTAATTTTCTAAGTTGAAGTAGTGATTTAAATAAATATAACTAAATATTATACACTTGAACATTATTGACAGTTCAGTTTGTGGGTCAAATACCTTTAAGGGGTTTATTATGATAGATGATAGAATGTTTTACAAACTGTGAATCTCAGTAGGATGGTTTGCTTTATCACTGTTAAAGTGAATACAAATTTTTAAGGTAATAAATATTGAGCTATGAGACTCTCTTTAAACATCCACACTTTTCTAACCCTAACTTAGAAGTAAGAAAAAGACTCCTAAGTTGATTTTAATTATTTTGAACGGACTTGTGTTATACTTTAGTAAAATAAAGCCATTACACTAGCTGCGTTCCATGGAAACATGCCTATTCTGTCATTAGCAGTATTCTATTACTTCTCTTTTTTAAATTCATTCTTCTCTATTCTTCAGCAAAGGCCCAGGCACTATGGTTTGCACTTCTGAATACTGCAGTGATTTTTAACAAGGATGTTATTTCCCCCTTTACAGTGGAGATTAAGAGATGAATTTTGGCTCCTGAAAGCCTCAGTTACACAGGGGGAGAGACAGCAATGGTTCCTGGAGGCATAATGACTTCAGGCCTTGGAGGGAGAAGATGGAGACTCAGAGCACTGGGGAAAGACTGGAATGAGAAGCTGGAGGGGGAAATGTTCAAACTGGATGAGGAACCTGGAGAGGGAAATACAGATTGATAGTCAGTGGGGATGAGGAATGTAGGTGGGAGAGGGGTGTGGTTGGGGGCCAGGGTGAAGGGAAATTACAAATTGGATGAGAAGCCAAGAAAGGAGAACTGGAACTGGCTGGGACAGTAGATTGGAATTAGTAGGGGGAGACTGGGCTGGAGAGTCAGGGGGCGGGGGTGAGACTAAAATTTGCTCCTGGGGAGTGTAGACTGGGATGAAGAGTCAGAGTTGGGGAAGAGACAGGACTGGGACAAGGACAGGTTGGAGGGAATGGGGCAGATGGGCTCAAACTTGAAGGAATGTGCAGAAGAGTGTGTGCCTATCTGAGAACACTCCTCACTGGAACCTGGAATGGAACCCAAGATTTTGAGTATTACTATTCCTCTGCTGCCAGCAAATATTTGTGAAACACTTGCAAAGTATCTTATCCCTCGCTAGTGCTGACACTCATAGAGAATGACAACCTTCTACTGCTGTCATTTAAGCATTAGCTCAAGCAGCAGAGTCTTTGTGATGGATCTTTGTGATGACCAGGTAGGTGTCATTATGATGCCACATGATGGAATTTTTGTTTTTTCAGTTTGCTTTTTTAAAAAACCCAGGAAATTACACTAAATGACTACATTAAAATAACATTATTAAGATGGCAAAGTCAAGCTCTCAAAAGTCAGGAAATGCCAGAAATAAGATTGTCTGTACAGTCTCCTGCTTAAAGCAGTTGAATGCTGCTCTGAGAATAGGATTCTATCCCTACCTATCCCTGTGGGATGCTGATCAAATCGCTAAAACCGAACTCTTCAGAGATGGTTACTAATTGGGTATTCCTCCCTTTCTGAAAGTTTGACTTGAGACTCTTGAAATCCTGTAGCCTAATTTGTGGAAGTACTGAGCACTCACGTGGCAACTGAAGTCAATAGGAGCTTTGCTTTGAACATATAGGCTATGTCTACACCATACACCACTAGTGGCAGCACATGGGGAATGCTTAGCTATATGTTGCAGTGAAAAGTCTACTGTATTCACACGGCAATATGTAACTACAGCTCTCTGTGAAAGGCTCTGGCAGTTGGGAGACCTGCCAGAAGCTGCTGAAGCTTTTCCCCATTGCCAGAGCCTTTCACTGTGGTGAGCAAAGTTTCCAGAGGCAGCAGGCACTCTGCTGCTAAAAATACCAGTGTAACTGGGGTGGCATAGCTTTGGCAAATAGAATAAAGACATTCTTCAAAGTTGTGGGTATGTATGTGAGTAGATATCCTACATGCTCTTTACCCACCACGTACTTGCATACATACCCACATCTTTCAGCCATGCCTCACCAGCTACATTGCTCTTTATACCTTTGCTAAGGGTGCTATGCAGGTATGTCCTCTACAAGCTGCTGAAAGAAGCATGCAGTGTAGACATAATTTTTAAGTGTTATATAATACTAAGATCTCTGAAAATTCGGCTCCTAAGTATTTCATATTGGGCACCCAAAACTAATGCATACTTTTGACTTTCATCTCTTTGTGCCATCTGTAAAATGAGGACAGTAATACCCTCTCATCTCATGAGGGTGCTGTGCAAATAAATTCATTAGTAATTGTGAAGCACTCAGTGATGAGTGCCATAGGAAAGCCCATGAGGAAATTAATAATTCTGTTTTCAGAGCCCGGTTTGAACAGTGTGCCATAAAGATGGCCTGGGACCACACCTTGAACAATGAGGAGAAAAAGAAATATTGAACAGCTGATCATTAAGTGAGCACTCTTCCATCCTGTGCACTGAATAAGGCAGGGGTCCTGTGGAAAAAAATAGTATGTGATCATATGACTGAAGACTATTATGATGCATAAAACAAAGGAAGCAAATTTTGGTTGCCTGGGAACGTTTCCTAACTTTTGAATGCTTGCCTTTGCAGCCTTAATAATGTTCTCTTAGCATAGTTGTTTTGAGTGTAATATCTGTATGTATATCACCTATCTGGTGGCATTCATTCATACCTCTGCACTGGCCAGCAGATCTAGCAGGCTGTACAAGGAGAGCTGGCGGTTCTCAGAAGGGTCACAGCCATAGCCTTTGTGCACTGAAACACTCTGGCTTGCAATGTGTATTCATCAGGCAAAATATCTTCCAATGCTTCAGCAAAGGAACTGTTTCTTGTAATTTTATTTGAAAGTATGAAGATTGGCAGCATCAGAATTTTCTTTGAACTGGTGATTGATTAAATCTTTCTTCAGTAAGTTGCATTTCATATATAAACAATTACAGAAAACTTGCTGAAATGAATTGTTCTGTTAGATGGGCTGACTGTATTCTCCCTGAAGTTAGTAGGAGGGAATGTTTTTTCTTTACTTTATATTGATTCAAATTGATTTTATAAACAGACAAAAATAGAAAATAACAACATATAAATTTTGAAGCCTATGCCCTGAAATATATGGTACTGTACAGTAAAAAGATCTAAACAGAAAAGGAATGTCTTATAAATACAACATTAAGTTTAGTAACTAATCATCATTAATATCAATGAACTTTTCAAAACCACTCTTATTCTCATTTATAAAACTGGATTTTCTTTCATTTGCCTTTTATTAGGCTTTTGACATTTTTCAAGTATATTGTTATTAGGGTGACCAGATATCCCAATTTTATAGGGCAGTCCCGATATTCAGCACTTTTTTTTATATAGATGCCTATTACTCCCCACCCACTGTCCCAATTTTTCACATTTTCACCCTAATTGCTATATAGTTCACATAGATCACATGGCATCTCACTGGCTTTTAAATGGATAAATGTTACAGAACAATGATGAGTGAGGCAATATCTTTCATTGGACCAACTTCCCTAAGAGAAAGCATAGTACGTTTATTGTTGAGTTTTATGTGCCCACCATAAAAACTGTAAATATCACATACTCTTGGAGACAGAGAAAGCGAGAAGGCTGGGGACTCAAATCTTTTCATGAGGAGTAGTTCTTATGTTCTCACTATAATGGGAATATACTAGCTGATACTGTAGTAAAACTCTTCATGCTCATTGCAGCTTTTAGTATTCTGATTTTCATTCAGTATGCAATAATACAGTAGTCAACCTATCTAGAACTGTCATAACCTATTCCCAGATTTGGACCTTAGCGTCCAAAATATGGGGGTTAGCATGAAAACCTCCAAGCTTAGTTACCAGCTTGGACCTGGTAAAGCTGCCACCACCCAAAAAATTAGAGTGTTTTGGGGCACTCTGGTCCCCCCAAAAACCTTCCCTGGGGACCCCAAGACTCAAATTCCTTGAGTCTCACAACAAAGGGGAATAAACCATTTCCCTTCCCCCCTCCAGGTGTTCCCTCCCTGGGTTCCTGGAGAGATACACAGAAGCAAGCTCCGTGAATCTAAACAGAGGAATTCCACCCTCCCTATTTCCAGTCCTGGAAACAGAAGTACTTCCCTCTTCACCCAGAGGGAATGCAAAGTCAGGCTAGTAAATCTAACACACACAGATTTCCCCCTGACTTCTTCCTCCCACCAATTCCCTGGTGAGCACAGACTCAATTCCCTGGAGTTCCCCACTAAAGAAAAACTCCAACAGGTCTTAAAAGAAAGCTTTATGTAAAAAGAAAGAAAATACATAAAAATGGCCTCTCTGTATTAAAGTGACAAATACAGGGTCAATTGCTTAAAAGAAATATGAATAAACAGCCTTATTCAAAAAGAATACAATTCAAAACACTCCAGCAACTACACACATGTAAATACAAAAAAAAACATATAAATCACTATCTGATCTTTTGTACTTACAACTGGGAAACAGAAGATTAGAAAGGCAGGAGACAGAAAAAATCACTTCTCATAGCCGAGAGAGTACAGGCAGAAGACCAGAACAAAGAACTGAGACACAAACTTCCCTCCACCCAGATTTGAAAAAGTCTTGTTTCTTGATTGGTCCTCTGGTCAGGTGTTTCAGGTTACTCCTTTCCAGGTAAAAGAACATTAACCCTTAGCTATCTGTTTATGACAAGAACATTTATGTTTATCTTCTAAAGCTGAATTCAAGAATTAATTATCTATTAAATTTAGCTCTCTGAGATTTGTCTGAACAGACTACAATGTTTATTAATATTTTTATGACAACTTTTTGCTCAAAATAGGTCAGCCTGTGGATTGCTCATAAACAAGTTCCCAAGCTTTGTTCCCAAAAACTTAGCTCACGGCAAATATTGCTCTGGGAATTCAACACACATGAGTTGCTGTTTCAGCAGGAGGTTTGTTCATCGATGTCACATGGCACTGGTCCTGTTTCTTGAGTTGATGACATTACCTTTACAGAGTACTATCGCTGCTGCCTTATTTCATCATTACTAGAGTTGGTTAACAAATTTTTTAAAAATTCATAACAAATTTCAAAATTGCTTCAATTTCAAAGGGTTTGAAAATAACCCATTTTTATTATTTTGAGTCCCCCCCACCAATTTTATCTATTTTTTAATGAAAAATATTATCAAAATTATGCTTCTGTTAAATAACTACATTTACAATAAAACAGTGTTGCTTATTCTTGGCTGAAATTATTCACAAATTGATATTATGGAAGAAGACTCTGCAATGAGCATTTACAGCCTTTACAATGAAATACAGAAACTTCTTAGTTAAAAATATAATTAAAAAATATATTGGGAGTTTTGCCACTGACTTCACTGGGAGAATGAGAAGGCCCAAAATAGACCCCTTAACTTGTTTAAGATGTGGAAAGAGGATGTGTAAGGCCAGGAAAATGTCAAATGATTTAGCTTCAGTGTTCTTTTATCCTTTAGATTCTGTCTTAGAAGGTATTTATTGATCTTGACTTGATCATAAAAGCATCAGCAAGTGAAGGAAGGGAGACAATGATATCAAATAAAATGTTTGTGGAGACAATGTACACATGAAAGAGCTGTTTTGAGGTTTTATTATTTTCTATTCATTTTTGACAGCTTGCCAGTCCTAAGAATTGTCAACCATGCAATCATTATCAAATCGATAAAAATAGCATTTCTTTATCATGAAAGGATTGTTTTGGGGTGTCAGTTCCTGACCCCAGCAAGGGAGAAAGGTATTACTGAGTTTTTCTGGAAAAAAAGGTAAATATCTCCCATTCTCTTCAAGGACATGTAGGAGCTTTCATGTCTCGATGGAGGGGCAGGCAGCTAGGAAGCAGGCCTTTAAAGGAAGTGTTTGGGTTAAGGCAGAGAATCTACATTACAAACAAAGAATGGAACAATTCTGTTCAGATCCCAGACGAAGATAAGATTTTCCCTTAGGGTTGAACTGCATAAAGGGTTAGAGACTATGCATTTAGTCTATCTTGGACTCATAGTAGTAATTTGATGTAGCATTTACAGGTGATTCAGGACCTGGAATTGGTTGGTCCCTCCAGGGGGTGTGTTATAAACTACCTATAGCTGCACTGTGCCTTAAAGTAGTAATGTTGTGCTATTCAGTCTTAAGGTTGACTAGACCAAGGTGACTTTTCTGGAGCTGCCAGGTAGCAAAACGTATATATGAAAATGACATGCTCAGCCACAAGATTGTCAGGATAAAGTCCTGTCTCTAAATATTCACTCATCCATCATTCCACCCTCACTCATCCACGCTTTCACCCTGCTAACTAAATCAGTGTTAAAAACAGGAATAGGAAGAAAGTCCACTAAAAAGTGGAGGAGCTCCAAGAAAGAGCATGGGGGAGAAATTAATCTCTTGCTTTACTATGCAAAAAAGACCCTTTGTTTAGGAGGGGAAAATCTTAAGCAAATGCTGCAGAAAAACAAAGAAATTTTGCTGGGAAAATGCAAATGGTTCCACTGTTCAATATTGCTACATATATATATTTTTAAAAATCATTATACAGCAAAGATGAAAAACATCATGTCAGTTCTGCAGCCATACTAGTTTGTTCTTGTGATCTCTACATTTTAGACAATAATATGTTGGCACTCTACCATCACCTGTGTCTCAAAGGGGAGAATTGAAATAATTCTTCCACTTTGTGAATATGAACATTTACATAAATAAATTGCATCTATGAAGATGCAGAAATTGCATCAAGAATTCTCCCAAAGTGCCAGATGAAGAAGATGAAGAAACAAGGGAAAACAGCCTCAATGACACAGTTAGCAACAGCAGAGAAAAAATAAATGCACCTGTACCTTCTTAGAGTATAGTAAAGCAAATGGATGTTAGCTTGGGCCTTTCCATCTCAGACCAGAATGGGGCAGCATTATCCAAGCAAACTCTAGCTGTGACTCTGCTAGCGAACTTTCAGGATGAAATATCAGTAGGAAGCACAGAAAACAAACTAGTTAGAATGTATCTATAACCAGCTAAGTCAAAAAACTCGATGCTTCCAGTTGTTTAGTGGAGAAAGATCACACACAGCATCATAACAGCTGGGAAAGATAAGGATGTCATTGATTAATGACTGAAGGCCAGATTTGAAAAGGTGCTTAGGAACCTAGTAATTTCAATGGGAGTTAAGTTCCTATTTGGTTAGTGAGATTTTCAGAAGTACCTTTAGGCACTATTACCTTTAAAAATCTGTCCCTGAATGCCTTAAGAAACCAGGAACCAGTGAAGGCAAAACTCTTCTCTGTCATTGTATTTAAACCACACTCGTCACTCTGGTACATACAGGTACATATAAAAATTGAGATAAATATAATCAGTTCTATAGGTGACAAAAGAGGACTGGATATAGACCACTGTTACCTCTGTTGCTATGGAGCTGCCTACTTATTCTGAGATGGTGTTTTCAACTGAGGAGCAGCCACATAAGCCAGTTTCAGCCTTACAGGGATATTTATGCAATTTGTTTATTACATCTTTCAGCCTGGCTGCCATGTACGGCAACTGGGATCATGGGAAGGATAATATGAGGGGATACCCCATCATGTCTATTTGTACCTCATCATGATGGCCTAGCAGGGAACTGGGGCTTTTCCTAGCAGACTGATGAACATTCAAGCCGGGGAAAATTCTGAAAAGGGCTGTGAAGCCCAAAGAGAAAGCTCCCAGCTGACAGCCCTTTGAAGGATCTAGAGATTTCAGTTATGAAGTATTGGCCGTAAGATTTATCACTCTCCAGACATTACTGATCACTGGGAGATAAGGAAAGAGGATGTGAAGGAGATCCCTGCTAGCATTTAACACTTCATTTCATCAGCTAGAAATAGATTTAAGGCACAGGAAAACCTACACAATATATTTCTCCCACACAGGAAGAAGTGAGATGAAAAGCATTTATGATCTCCTCTCAACATTGTCAATTTTTCTTTTCATTTTCTTTTCTATTTTACAGTGGAAGCATTTGCAACTGAATTATACTTTGGCTGAAAAGGTTCAGTGCTTTGGGGTTCCCTGGTAGAATCAGAGAAAGTTATTAACAAATTTGTACTGAAATTGCCGATAAGGATGTTTTCTTTTTTGCTTGTTGAAATGAAATTTTAAGAAGAAACTGTCAGGTTTCAAATCACATTTATTTTATTACACAAGAAGATGTGAGTTTGTACTGTTGACCTGATGGTGTTAAAGTGGGTACTGCCAAGCTGACAAAACATCACTAATGGTTTAAAATAAAAAGGATAAGGCAATTTTTCTTCATGTCAATCATGATAATACTGCTAGGTCTGGTTCTGATTAATAAATAGAAGTAAAATTGCTAAGCCAAGAGAAAGAGAATTGGTAACATTGATATCAAAGCGCATTTTGTTTGCTAGCAATCCTATTGCCTGCAAAAGAAATGGCAAGGTGGAAATATCATCCAATCTAAAAGTAATGAGGGACATATACATGCAGAGCTGGAAAATAAACAGCTTTCATTAATAGACAGATCTATATGCTTGAGATGTGATTGTATAACTGTGAAGGTAAAATGATCTGGAAGTGTATCTGTATGGTGGGGTGTTGGGACAGAGGAAGCAATTAAATTGCAATAGCTTATTAAGGAACTACAAAATAACCTTTAAGCTTAGAAAGTAAGAAAAAACTTAGCAGATTCACTGTAATGTGATACAAACCCAAGAAACAAATACTTCCTGACTTGTTCTAGCCCATAATCAAATTGCAAAAATTTCATTCATTTTCAAGTCATAAAGCAATGGCAAGAAATGTGTCTCTCAAGATAGTAAGACTCTGATCCATATTCAGTACATGAAAATGCTCCCTGTCAGCAGATCCTCTTGCTCCAGAAAAATAGCTAAATTAAATCTCCATATTAAAATTCTTTTAAAATAATAAAATTGCACCAAGAAAATTAGAAAATAAAAACTTTTAAAGTCACTTTTAAAGGGGGGTAAATTTAAAACACTTGCTGCCTCAAATGTCAGGATATTCCAGAAGACATAGGCCAGAGTAGCAAAGAACTATAGAAAAACCCATTCTGCCCTGACACCCCCAAGGAACCAACCCCTGGCAGACTTGCATTTGTGGTTTGAACACAACAGAGTATACGGAATTCAAATAGTATGGGACTGTCAACTTCCAGAAAAACAGTCCATCTTAATTCAGCCAGGTTCTGAAAAATAAATACATAACTCCACAGTGTCAGAAAGGAAAATTTGTAGCTCAGCCTCTCAGGTCGAGTTGCTTTTGTGCCATTTCTGCGGCACATATTTTCAGCTTAGCCTGAATTACTTTTGCAGAATTGCCATAGACAATCCATTTATTTTAATGTACATTTAGGGTTGAATTAAAGTCTTAAGTGTTCCTTAGAAGAGCAAACACACAATGCAGTTTAGAGGAATGTTATTTAAAAATGCATTTGAATAGGACTGATTCTGCCTTACTTACCCACACTGAAGGGTACTTAAAGTCTACATTGAGCATTTATTCAATGCCATGATTATGTTGCAGGTTGCAGCTGCATCTCCTAAGAAGGAGTCTCAGGAAGTAACTGAGACTTACAGTCATAATTTCTCCCTTGCCTCCCCCTGGCTCCTGGAGGGGAGTAATCTGTTACAGCACTTTACCAAGTACAGCATATTTTCCTTCTCCCACCTTGAACTATTTCAGCTTTTCTAGTATTTGCTAGTATTCTGGGGGCAGATGGGGTGAGTACTGGACATATACTGGGGATAGAACATGCTGCCCTGCTTTCAATTAGGTGCAAGAACTCAAGGTCTGGGGAGAGCTGTAACACAGCAGGACAGGGTGCTGGAGGAGTCTCACCCCTGTTTGTCCCCCATGAAGAGATACAGAAACTCCACACTGGGCCTAAAGGGGTTAAATGGCAATACTGGGCTCAGGTAGCCCCGCCCTGCCAGCATGCTCTGGTTAGAGTGGGTTAAAAGGAGCTCAGAAGCCCAGGCATAGGCAGATGGACAGACTGCAGGAGAGAGGAATCCTTCTCTGGGAAGGCAGACAAAAGGCTGAGCATGAGAGTAGGCAAGGCCCACAGGCAGAGCCTTCTCCAAGCACCATCTGCTTTGAGAACCAGCAGATCCAGCAGGGCTCTGCTCATTTGCACTCTTTTTGTTAAGCAAGTGACTGCTTGGACTATAGGGGCCATGCCCCAAACTCAAGGGCCATAGAAGTTGGAAGTAGCCTAGGCCGTTGGACTTAGACTTTCTGCAATGAGGACCCTGCTGAAGTTGCTTGCCACATGGGCCTGGGCTGGGATCTGCTGGAGAGGGACGGTCCAGGTCCCCCTACCATACCCCCCTAAAGGCTGAGGCTCAGATGAAGGTGGATGCCAGAAAATTCCCAGATTAGGGTCAAGACCCAGCCATTTCTACCACTCTGACAGAAGGGCAAGGGGCTGGAGAGTAGCTGTGCTAACCACTAGGCATCCTGGCCCTCCAGTGCCCTATCACAGCTCTATTATGGTGAGGCACAAGCTGGCCCTAAGTAAGTAGTCCCACTGAATTTCAATGAGTAAATGTGGCAGAATCAGGCTTTCTGTGATTAGATTTATAATTATTATTATTCATACAACATCCAAGTGATTAGTCCCTCAAAAAGCAAATACAAAATTTGTTCCCAGTCTTGAAGAATTTACAATCTAATATTACACAAGTTGTAAAAGGGTATTGTTACAAACAGCTGGTGGGAAACTTGTGAGGGTAGTGGAGGTGGACAGATGGGGAAACAGTAATATGATTACAAAGATGGTTTTATTAGATTTAAAAATTCCTTAAGTAACTGTTTATAGGCTAAGGTTTTGCTTTCTACTGGTGTAGTGAACAGTAGAGGAGACAAAGATACGGTAATTATTGTAAAAGGAAAAGGTAATTAGCCTGGGATAAGGCAAGTAGAAATTGAGGTCTCTATTTATAATGATTCATCCTTAGAATTAAGATAAAGGAAAACATAAAAACATAAAAAGCACAACAGGTCCAATTTCAAATACAGACATCATACTTGGACATAGAAATCCTGTATTTAAATGCACAAATCTACAGTTTGGTGCCCAAATACATGTTGTACATGCCCATGTGCTAATTTGCATGATGATGTCCTAATAAAATGACATGTTCATATGTTGTGCATGTGTCATGAACAGATAGTTAAGGGTTAATGTCTCTTTTACCTGTAAAGGGTTAACACACAGGGAACCAAACACCTGACCAGGGGACCAATCAGGAGACAAGATACTTTTAAATTTCGGTGGAGGGAAGTCTTTGTTTGTGTTTTTGGGTTTTGTTTTGTTCTCTCTGGGCTCTGAGCGTGACCACACGTACCTACAGGCTCTCTAATCTTCTATTCCAATTTTGTAAGTACAAAGGTAGAAAGTCTTTTTATTTGTTTTTCTTTATTTGCAAATGTGTATTTGGCTGAAAGTAATTTAAATTGTATTTGTGCTGGAGGAGGCTGTTTCTCCAATTTCTAGAAGCTGATAGACCCTGTAATATTCCATCTTGAATTTACAGTGATTTTCTTTATTCTTTTTTTTCTTTTATTAAAAGTTTTGCTTTTAAGACCTATCTGATTTTTCCCCTTGTTGAGGCTCAAGGGAATTGAGTCTGTACTTAACAGGGAAGGAGAAGGGAGGGGGAGAGAAATGGGGGGGAACCCACCTGATTTCTCTGTGTTGTGATTCAAGGAGTTTGAATCACGGTGATCTCCTAGTGTACCCAGGGCGGGAAAGATCTGGGAGGAAGAAAGGAGAAGGGGGAATCCCTTTGTTTAGATTCACGGAGCTTGAATCTGTATATCTCTCCAGGAGCCCAGGGAGGGAACACCTGGAGGGGAGGAGAAGGGGAGGGAAATGGTTTATTCCCCTGTGTTGTAAGACTCAGGGAATTTGGATCTTGGGGTCCCCAGGGAAGGTTTTGGGGGGACCAGAGTTTATCAGGCACTCTACTCTAAGTCCTGATTGGTGGCAGCACTACAGGATCTAAGCTGGTAATTAAGTTTAGGGGAATTCATGCTAGTACCCATATTTGGGATGCTAAGGTTCAGAATTGGGAATTATACTATGACAGCATGGAGATTTGGGTGAATGACTCACACTGAAGTTATTGGGAAAGAAAGAGCTGAAGCCCTGTGGCTATTCTTTGACCATGTACCCCTATGTATTTTGGAGCAGAATAGAGATTATTTGATAGGATACCAAGTAATTATGCAAATATTTACATTAGTGAAACAAATGGGAGAAGTGTAAGAAACAATTCACAAGCAAAAATGTATACTAAAAATTAATGGTATATAATTTTCATTTGTTTTTTTCCTTGAGGGAGTTGGGTGGGATGGCAGAGGGAAAAAAAAACATGTTTTACAGGAGAGCTTAGATTGCTTGCAGAGGGTTTGATACAAAGTGAAGAGTCTTTCCAGTGACTTCAACGGGGTTTGGGTGACATTTGGTGCACAAAACCAAGTTAATATGAGGAAAAGTGGTAGAATCAGGCCCCTCTAAAGCAGCATAATGCATTTTACTTGTTCATACTTTTATTGCATATTACATTTATTAAATAAAGCATGGGTAATTACATCACCATGAGAAAATAATTAATGACTATGAAGCTAAATCAAATGACCATGTAAATAGAGAATACAGGAATATAAGCACATAAATAAGCATATAATGGTCAGTTTTTACAAGACAATAATGCAGCAGTGGAGTGACTGAACTATGTGGCTAAATACAAAACTGTTTTTCCTGAAGGGGGAAAGGGTAGAACTGGGTGAAAAATGTGCATGAAAACTTTTTCTTTGCCAAAAAAATGCAGATTTGGGTCAACCGAAACAATTTAATAAATGCATGTAAATTTCAGAGAGTTGTTTTGGTTGGGAGAAAATATTGTTTGGAAATGTTTTGATGGTTCATTTTGGCATTTCTAAAAGAAAGCGTCTTATTTTGGAAAGATGTCTTGGTTTTGAAATTTTTCTTAATTTGATTTTAAAAACCATTTTAAACAGTTAAAAACCTCAAAATCAAAATGAAATGTTTTGTTTTGTTTTGTTTCAGGTTGACTGAAACATTTTTAAGTTGATTTGAAACAAAACTTTTTTGACATTTTGCATTGCTGAAAATTTCAAAGCATTTTCATGCGGGGCCAACCCAAAGCAATTTTTTTTTATTATTATTTTTCACGACATGTTTAGTTATTGGCAACTCACTTGGAATGGAGTTAGTAGCCTAGTAAACTGGCACAAAGGTGATATTACCATTGCTATAACACACATGCTTAAAAATATATTTAAGAAATGAATGTTAGAAAAATAACAAACAGAACCCAAAGATAAAGCTAAGAAGCCAAAATCAATTCTGAGAACCAGAATCAAAATAATCAAGCCAAACAATATCGAAAACTATGAGCAGTCTAACTTGATTTTGGGTCCAGAATTACGGATAGGTTCAAATGTGTCAACCCCAAGGGAGTCATCTTCAGAGTTTAGGTTAGTTTAGGTTAGCAACCAAAGCAATTTACCAGTGAAGAGGAAGTGTGGAGGCTTGTGGAGGAGGTTGAGGAGGGGAGGTACAAAACTGCCTTAGGGTTTTGAAAATTTGGAAAGGCCGTTTAAAAAATTATGTTTTAAAAGCAAACTTTTCTTCTGGTTGACCTAGCAAAAGTACTGAAATTAAAAACATAGTTTGCCTCCTAAATCTTAATGCAGCTCACTGGACATGAAATGAATATATCCAAAGCACAATTCATGCCAGATCACTAATACATGAAGTATTGAGAATGTGACATTGCTCTAGCACGGACCAGAAAGAGGCCATTACTAGAGCTGACCAAGAAATTTCCATCAAAATGAGAGGAAAAATGTAACAAACATTTTAAAAATTCTCCATCACCCTCCTCATTTTCGAACTCCCTCTAGTCATGAAAATAATGAGTTTTTCCTTATCCCATCCAGGGAAGATGAGACAATCTTCTTTTCTTCCAGGAAGAATAGCTTGGAAGTGAAACAGACAGGGATCCATGTTCTGTGAGACTTAAGCAGGAGAGAGAATGTCAAGCAGCTGGGGAAAGAGAATGGGGCCAGTAACCCTGGTTGATGCAATGGGAGCTCTGAATTAGTCCTGCACAAAGAACAGGGGCAGCTCCAGGCACCAGTGCTCCAAGCATGTGCCTGGGGCGGCAAGCCGCAGGGGGCAGCCTGCCAGTCGCCGTAATGGCGGCAGTCAGGATGCCTTTGGTGGCATGCCTGCGGGAGGTCCGCAGGTCCCGTGGTTTCGGCGGCAATTCAGTGGCGGGTACACCAAAGGTGTGGGACTGGCAGACCTCCTGCAGGCATGCTGCTGAATCTGCATTACCAGTGGACCTCCTACAGGCATGCCGCCGAAAGCCGCCTGACTGCCGTGCTTGGGGAGGCAAAATACATACAAAATCTTTTATTGATTTTGTTGCTCTCTTCTGAACTCCACATCTTTCCTGTGTGGCATACGGAACTGGACACCGTACTCCAGCTGAAGCCTCACCAGAAGTGAGCGGGGCAATTACCTCTAGTGCCTTATATACAACACCCCACTTTATATGCCCAGAATGATATTACTCTTTTTTGCATCTGCATCACACTGTTGACTCATGTTTAATTTGTGATCTACCAGATTCCTTTCTGCACTACTGCCACCAAGCCAATTATTCCCTATTTTGTAGTTGTGCATTTGATTTTTCCTTCCTAAGTGTCTTTATTCAATTTCATCTTGTTGATTTCAGACCAATTGTCTAATTTTCACGTTTGTTTTGAATTCTAATCCTGTTCTCCAAAGTGAAAACCTTCCCAGACTGGTATCATCTGCAAATTTTATAAGCATTCTCTCCACTCCATTATCCAAGTCATGAGTGGAAATATTGAATAGTACTGGACTCAGTACTGACCCCTGCAGGCCTCACTACATATGACTTCCGAGCTGGACAGCAAACCATTTATATTACTTTCTGAGTACAGTCTTTCATCCAATTGTGCATCCATTTTATAGCAACTTAATCTTGACAACATTTCCCTGGTTTGCTTCTGAGAATATCATGTGGGACTGTGTGAAAATCCTTACAAAAATCATGATGTGTATGTGGCTCTGATTTCTGGAACACCCACAGTTATAGACTTTGAGATTTCTGGCAGTTATGCCATGATTAAAAAACAACCCCATAATATTGCCAACCCCAAGAATTCAAAAATCTTGAGTCATGATCCAAAATCATGAGATTTTCTTTAAAAAAATCCAAATTATACATTTTATGTTTTTTTTAATTGCCTTCTACTTTTTGAGCCTTTAGGCTTCATGTTTTTGGGATTTTTTAAAAGATTTTCTCCACAATCATGAGATTCTCACCTGGGCTCCAAGAGCTGGGAATCTAATAAAAACTCAAAATATCACAAAATCATCGGATTTGGCAATACTGTTTCCATGGGATTGTCCACATGGGATCAATCATACTCAAGCACAGTGGTTGTAGGTGGAGGATTTTCATGATGTTTGTCATTGAAACACCTGTATTACCAGATTAACTGAATGCTATTAATTGCAAGAATTTTTCAGATCCTTTTTTTTTTAACAACTCCAAGAACACTCCTGGATCTACAAGAGATGGAAATCAAGATTTGAGTCCAGCAGCCCCTGTACATATGATGTAGCCACTGAGAGATATTATCATGATCTGCTACCTAGGGGATAGTCTGAAAATCAGGAAGTAAGACTGGCTTCTACAATGCTTGTGTTCTGTATCAGCAGTGTAAATAATTGTTAGAGAGCAAAAGTGGCAATAATATTTCTTAAGATGGTGCCTTCTGTTGTAGTTACAGTTTTGGCATCCATACTACAAATGAGAAGATATTCTTATACTTTAAGACTCACCTACAAGAAGAGGTATTCATTTTCTTGCTTGTATAAATCATTCTCCAGGAAAAGAATGTTCTCATCAGTGTATCCGTAAAGAATAAAATTATTCAGGATAATGAGGAATCACAGTGATGGATTGGAGGAAATTTTTCAAAAGCTCATACGGGCTTTAGGAGGACAAGTGCCTCATGTGAAAGTCAATTGGACTTGTTCTCCTAAATCCCTGAGGTGTGTTTGAATTTTTTCCCCTGGGCTGTTATGGCAGTGATTTATAATCTACTTCCTTGTACATAATTGATTGGTTGATGTTTATAAATTGATGTACGGAATTCAAATAGTGCATCTGAGTCCTTGACATATCAACAAAGTTTGGCTGCCCGAAAAAAGCCTAGTCCCAGACCTAAAGCAAATTTTTAAAAAATCCAATAGGACTTTGAAGGAGATATGAAGAAGGCAATCCAAGATCTACCCATACACTGGTATAACTCAGAATATGTTTGCCCAAGATGGAGATTTTTTTTTAAACAATTCTTATCAACCACCAGGCAGACCCGAAATAAAGCAAACTTTATTTTAAGAAGTTTATAAATAACATTGGTTTTGGTTGAAGATTGTAATTAATGTCCTGCGATGGAGGAGATGAAGCAGCCATGGAAATGTTGTGCTGTCTATTTGTGGTTTATTTGTTTTTCAGTGGGCAATTGTAAGCCTTACAAGCCTAATTTTTTGGACATAGCAAGAAACACTTAGCTGCCAGGGATTTAGGCGGGCAGAGTCAAACATAGGATCTGAGTTGATGTGGCCTTCAGTTGTTCCTGCATAGGTAAATACAATAATGCAGGGCTTGAGGGGGGAAGGGGAATTTGTTTTTCAAACTTTGAAATATCTTCTAACCCTTCCCAAGGTATGCATTTGTGGCTTTCGTGGTATTATCAGCAATGCTAAAAAATAAAAACTTTCCACGGCACGTCATTCAACCAAAATCTTCCCCATTGAAATAGGAGTATCCAGGGATGGCTGCATTAGTTTGTTATTTACTTGGAAAAGGAGAGAATGACCTCCAAGATGGCCAGTTGTTTGCTTTTCTGCAGAGATTGAATGTGACTCTGAATTCTCTGACCAAAATCTGACTAACTCTATGTGAAGGTACAAAGAACACAGAGACCTAAACACACAGAGCAGCAGCTCATAAGCTCAGTAGGGAAAGTCAGGCCAGTAAAACAGACTGTTTATTGATGGGAAGCCCTGCAATTGCTAACAAAACAAACATTTAAATTATAATATAGAGTTGCTTGCAAACCAAATCCAGGAGAATCATTTCCACATTCTCAACTCCCCTCAATATGTTTTTGAGCACTCTCTGGAAAAGTTTTGATTTAAAACATTTAAAACAATCCTATCATGCTAGAGAGAAACTTCAGAACTAATAGAAAGTCCCAAATACCCAGGGAGTGGAGAGGAAGAGCTGTGATCAGAAGACTTGGTTATTTATAAATAAAATAAATCTGCTCAGAGAATTGAAAACTTGAGGTATAAATATAGAAAGTTTTTCATTTTTTTCCTTGATTTGGAAAAATCAGCTTAAGCCAACAGGATATGGCTTATGCCTGACAAAAGAGCTTTTGTGAAGTGATATGTAGATGCTTCATTTATACATAAGAAAAAACTCTGGATAAAAGAGTTAATCTTCTGGGATGCAAAATCAGCAGAAGTATAACTGAGTAAAATCAAGAAAACTTAGGAGTGAAAACTCACTCAGGCACCTAAAAATGAGAGCAACTTGTAACATACTCTAAGATTGATAGACACTGTAGCTAACTATCCATTAATGTTACTACATTTGGGTGTGAATTTTACTTCTATTGTTACCAATTATACTTCATTTTTTGTTTTCTTTCCTAAATTCGCATGGTTCTAATCTTAAAACAATGCAAAATCATTTTAAAGAACATTGAAAATTTCTTTCATACTGAAACACTATGGAACATAATATTGCTTTTCTCCAAGTAGCCAATTATTGACATAAGAGGCTGAAAAATTGGAAAGATTCTTGGTTAGCATAAGGAAATAAAATAGCTATACAAGGTCAGATGAAAGGTCCATCTAGCTCAATATCCCATCTTCCAACAATGACCAGTGCCAGATGCTCAGAGGGAAAGAATGGAATAGGGTAATTTATTGAGTGAGCCTTTCCCTGTCATCCAGTCCCAGCTTCTAACACTCAGATGTTTAAAGACCCCCCAAGTTGCGTCCTTGGCCATCTTGGCTAGTAGCCACTGATGTACGTCTCCTTCCTGAGTGTATCTAATTCTTTTTTGAACCCAGTTATACTTTTGGCTTTTACAGCGTCCCCTGACAATAAGTTCCTCAGGTTGACTGGGTATATGTGAAGAAGTATTTTGTTCTGTTAGTTTTAAACTTTCTGCCTATTAATTTCATCAGGTGACTCCTGGTTCATGTCTTTTGTGAAGGGATGAATAACAGGTTATAAAGTTAATACTTTCATGACAAACAAATTAACTTGGTGGGACTAGTCACTCTTATGTAAATCACTACAATTAAATAACACAAAAAGGGAATTTGATACTGAGGGCTGATAGGTCATTTGTACACATTACTTTTCTATGGGAAAACATGTCAATATACATTTAGTCTCCTTACATCCAGAATATTTCACTTGAAATAGCAAAAAATGCAAAATTCCAAGACACAAAGGATAATTTATTTTATTCATTACTTCAGATTTTTAAATACACATATAGGCACCGATCCAGTGCCCTAGACACCACCTACCCCATACATTAAAAATCACAACATAAACAAATAATTTACACTGGATTTATTTGTGGGGGGAACATCTGTGGTTTTAGCTGAGCTCCAAATTATCTAGCTATGAGATGACTAAAGGGGAGAAATTGTAACAATTTACAAATACGTAAAAAGTGTCAGGTGAGGGTGAGGAATTAACTAACACAGTTATTGTGTATAGCAAGGAATAATGGAATAAAATGAAGAAAGGTGAAACGAATAGAATAAAATGGATTTCAGGACCGTACAATAGGATAATCTTCCAAGAAAAGTGATGGAAGCTCCATTAAGATGAGATTTTTGATACTACACTGGACAGTACACTAATGTATTGGAAGGTAGGATCCCGTGATGATAGATGAGAACCCCCTCTAACTTCAGTGATTCTATAGTTTAGGAAAACTGACAGTCGTTAATCAAAGTGGCAAGAAGAATCTGCTACTATGATGGTGATGCCATTCCCAAAGAGGGCAGTACAAGTTATATTATTTGATTAATTGTGCAGGTTGCACCTGGGTAGTGTCTGAACGAGCATGTTCAGTTTCTTATCCTCTGAACCCCTTCATTTCAGCATACCCTTTTACCAAACCTTTTCTCCCTTCTGAGGTTGTGCAATACATTATGAACACTTTTGCTACCCTGTTAATACAGTATTTCAACAGACTTTGTCATGCTATTGAGTGTTAAAAGAATGACTATTCTTTCCTATTTTCCCACAGGATGTTAAGATCAGAAAATACTAAACTGCCTAAGAACAGCAGGCTTGGTACAGTGATGCAAAGGGAAATATATTATTAATTATAATTATTATATTATATTACACCTCTACCCTGATATAAGGTGACCTGATATAACGTGGATTCGCATACAACGCAGTAAAGCTCAGACACTCTTCTCTGAGCAGCATGTTAAGGGTGCCGGGCCAGTCTGGGGCGACGGGTTCAATAAGGGGCAGAGGGTTTGGGGGGCAGTTAGGGGCTCCTTCCAGGGTCTGGGGGGCCGGAGCTGTGGGAAGGCACTTTTGAGGGCCCCGCAGTCCCAGAGTGGACTGAGGGATTAGCGAGTGTCCGGGAGCAGCCCTGTCTGCTTCCCTTGCCCCGGCCCCAGCTGTGTTGCTTGGGGGAGGGGGCTTAGGGGAAGGGATCCCCCCCACACTCACCAGCAGAGGCAGAAGTGGAGCAGCTCAGCCCCAGCCCTCTGCACTCCGCTAGCTCCCAGCCGCAGAGCTCCACTTCCTGCCGCAGGTGAGTACGGGGGGCATCCTTTCCCCAACCTCCCCGCACTCACCTGTGGCGGAAAGTGGAGAGCCGTGGCTGGGAGCTGGCAAAGTAGAGCGGGCTGGGGCCGTATTGCTCCGCTTCCTGCCATCACTGAGTGCAGAGGGTGTCCTTTTCCCTACCTCCCCGCACTCACTGGCAGCGGGAAGCGGAGCAGCCCAGCACCAGCCAGCTCCACTCCGCCAGCTCCCAGCCGTGGCACTTCGCTTCCCACCACAGGTGAGTGCAGGACCTTTCCCCAGCCGCCCCCCAGTGACACGACTGGGGCAGGGGCAAGGAAAGCGCAGAGGGCTGGGGCACTGTTGCTCCGCTTCCTGCTGCAAGTGAGTGCGAAGGAGGCATCCTTTCCCCAACCTCCCCGCACTCACTGAGGGCAGGAAGCAGAGCGCCACAGTTGGGAGGAAGTGGAGTGGAGTGGAGTGGGACCAGGCTGCTCTGCTTCCCACTGCTGCCGGTGAGTGCCTGTCAGGGGGTGGAGTGGGGTGAAAGGGGTCGGAGCATTCAAAAGGTTGCAGAGCAGTTTTTAAACTAAGAGATGAGGGAAAGCCAACTTCTGCAGAGGAGCACGTGGATCGGACAGACTTCTCTTAGAGGAGAGTCTATTGGTAGAGATTCTCTAAGTTTTAGTCAGGAGCAGAGGATGGAAGAGGATAATCTAGAGGACAGATCAGACAAGAAACATTTACATAAAAAAGAATTGGACACATCAGAAAAGGGCAGACAAATAAACAGTGACAATTTTTTGAAGTGATTGTATATAAATGCTAGAAGTCTAAATGATAAGATGGGTGAACTAGAGTACCTCGTGATAAAGGAGGATATTGGTATAATAGGCATCACAGAAACCTGGTGGACTGAGGACAATTAATGGGACACAATCATTCTGGGGTACAAAATATATTGAAAGGACAGAACAGGTCGTATATGTGGGGGAGTGGCAATATACACCTCTACCCCAATATAATGCAGTCCTCTGGAGCCAAAAATCCCTACTGTGTTATAGGTGAAACCCCGTTATATCGGGGTAGCGGTGGCAGGGCTCCAGCAGTGATTTAAAGAGCCCAGGGCTCCCTACAGTGGCCAAAGCTCCGAGCCCTTTAAAGGACCACCAAAGCCCCACTGCCGGAGCCCTGAGGTAGCAGCAGCAGAGTTCCAATGGTGATTTAAAGAGCTACAGGTTCCAGCCACTGCACGGAGGCCGATCCCTTTAAATTCCCCAGGGGTTACCACGCTATATGTGAACCCATGTTATATCAGGTCACATTATATTGGGGTAGAGGTGTATGTGAAAGAAAATGTAGAAGCAAATGAAGTAAAAACTTCAGTGAATCTACATGTTCCATAGAATCTCTATGGATAGTAATTTCATGCTCTAATAAGAATATAACATTAGGGATCTATTATTGACCACCTGACCAGGACAGTGATAGTGGCAATGAAATGCTAAGCAAAATTAGAGAGGCTATCAAAATTAAGAACTCAATAATAGTGGGGGATTTCAATTATCCCCATATTGATTGGGAACATGTCATCTCAGGACAAAATACAGAGACAAAATTTCTTGATACTTTAAATGACTGCTTCTTGGAGCAGCTGGTACGGGAACCTACAAGGGGAGAGGCAACTCTCAATTTAGTCCTGAGTGGAGCGCAGGAGCTGGTCCGACAGGTAACTATAACAGGACCACTTGGAAATAGTGACCATAATATAACAACATTTAACATCCCTGTGGTGGGAAGAAGACCTCAACAGCCCAACCCTGTGGCATTTAATTTCAGAAAGGGGAACTATGCAAAAATGAGGGGGTTACTTAAACAGAAATTAAAAGGTACAGTGACTAAAGTGAAATCTCTGCAAGCTGCATGGATGCTTTTCAGACACCATAATCGAGGACCAACTTAAATTTATACCCCAAATTAAAAAACACAGGAAAAGAACTAAAAAAGAGCCACCGTGGCTTAACAATAATGTTAAAGAAGCAGTGAGAGATAAAAAGGCATCTTTTAAAAAGTGGAAGTCAAATCCTAATAAGGTAAATAGAAAGGAACATAAACATTGCCTAATTAAGTGTAAAAATGTAATAAGAAAAGCCAAAGAGGAGTTTGAAGAATGGCCAGCCAAAAACTCAAAAGGTAATAAAATGTTTTATAAGTGCATCAGAAGCAGGAAGCCTGCTAAACAATCAGTGGGGCCCCTGGATGATCGAGATACAAAAGGAGCGCTTAAAGATGATAATGTCATTGCGGAGAAACTAAATGGATTCTTTGCTTCAGTCTTCACATCAGAGGATGTTAGGGAGATTCCCATACCTGAGCTGGCTTTTGTAGGTGACAAATCGGAGGAATTGTCACAGATTGAGGTGTCACTAGAGGAGATTTTGGAATTAATTGATAAACTTAATAGTAACATGTCACCGGGACCAGATGGCATTCACCCAAGAGTTCTGAAAGAACTCAAATGTGAGGTTGCGGAACTATTAACTTGTAACCTGGCTTCTGTATTCAATGATTGGAAGATAGCTAATGTAATGCTAGTATTTAAAAAAGGCTCTAGAGATGATCCCAGCAATTACAGACTGGTAAGTCTAACTTTTCCTGTCTACCTGGCCAGTGCATCCGAGTTCAGAGTTTAGACCGGTAAGTCTAACATCAGTACCGGGCAAATTAGTTGAAACAATAGTAAAGAATAAAATTGTCCGACACATAGAAGAACATAAATTGTTGGGCAAAAGTCAACATGGTTTCTGTAAAGGAAAATTGTTTTTTAGTAATCTATTAGAGTTCTTTGAAGGGGTCAACAAACATGTGGACAAGGGGGATTCAGTGGATATAGCGTACTTAGATTTCCAGAAAGCCTTTGACAAGGTCCCTCACCAAAGGCTCTTACATAAATTAAGTTGTCATGGGATAAGAGGGAAGGTCCTTTCATGGATTGAGAACTGGTTAAAAGACAGGGAATGAAGGGTAGGAATAAATGGTAAATTCTCAGAATGGAGATGGGTAACAAGTGGTGTCCCCCAAGAGTCAGTCCTAGGACCAATATTATTCAACTTACTCATAAATGATCTGGATAAAGGGATAAAAAGTGAGGTGGTAAAATTTGCAGATGATACTAAACTGCTCAAGAAGTTAAGACCAAGGCAGACTGTGAAGAACTTCAAAAAGATCTCACAAAATTTAATGTGGATAAATATAAAGTAATGCACATTGGAAGAAATAACTCCAACTATACATACAATATGATGGGGGCTAATTTAGCTACAACAAATCAGGAAAGAGATCTTGGAGTCATCATGGATAGTTCTCTGAAGATGTCCACGCAGTGTGCAGAGGTGGTCAAAAAAGCAAACAGGATGTTAGGAATCATTAAAAAGAGGATAGAAAATAAGACAGACAGTATCTTACTGCCCTTGTATAAATCCATGGTATGCCCACATCTTGAATACTGCATACAGATGTGCTCTCCTCATCTCAAGAAAGATATACTGGCACTAGAAAAGGTTCAGAGAAGGGCAACTAAAATGATTAGGGTTTTGGAATGGGTCCCATATAAGGAGAGATTAAAGAGGCTAGGACTTTTCAACTTGGAAAAGAGGAGACTAAGGGGGGATATGATAGAGGTATATAAAATCATGAGTGATGCAGAGAAAGTAAATAAGGAGAAGTTATTTACTTATTCCCATAATACAAGAACTAGGGGCCACCAAATGAAATTAACAGGCAGCAAGTTTAAAACAAATAAAAGGAAGTTCTTCATACAGTGCACAGTCAACTTGTGGAACTCCTTACCTGAGGAGGTTGTGAAGGCGAAGACTATAACAAAATTTAAAAGAGAACTGGATAAATTCATGGAGGTTAAGTCCGTTAATGGCTATTAGCGAGGATGGCTTAGGAAGGCTGTCCTTAGCCTCCGTTTGTCAGAGGGTGGAGATGGATGGAGGAGAGAGATCACTTGATTATTACCTGTTGGGTTCACTCCCTCTGAGGCACCTGGCATTGACCACTGTCAGTAGACAGAATACTGGGCTAGATGGACCTTTGATCTGACCCAGTATGGCCATTCTTATGTTCTTATGTTCTCATGTAATATAGCTCATTATTTGGTTTCTTGTAAAAGAAAGGGGCCTTCAGAATACCATCTGGTCTTGGTGACTTATTACTGTTTAGTTTATCAGTATTTAATATTCTGTTAATAAAACCAAAAACACAAATGAATTGCTCAGTCCTATAAAATATGAATATTAGAATTCATTTTCTGAGGTCAATTTCTGTGAATTAGAGCCCAACCTTGCCATCTTTACTGACATGAAAAATCCCTTTGACTTCAGTGGGATAACTCACATGAACAAATGATGTGGTACTCAGTCCAAAATGTGATAATCCATAAAAATAATTAATTAAAATAATAAAATCAAGTTCTCTAAAAACATTGTGAGGAGACCTATATAAAGTGTTTCCAATGAAATCTCAATATAGATGAAATTCAAGTACTAGTGTATTTTCTTATGACTTTGAAACTTGGGCTATACTTGCTAAGGTTTGTGAATTTGGGCTTCATTTTGAGTGAAATAAGCCAGTTTGTGATTTTGATGCAAACCCAGGTGAAACTCGATGACTTGGCCTGAGTTTTATTCTTCAGTTTTGTGTTCATTTTAATCAAAGTGAAACTGTTGGAGTGGAAAGCTGCCTAATGTAAGTCTGAACCAGAAATAGGCCGAACCTCACATCTTGGATCCAAACCCTTTGGAATTATAGGTGTGGTTGGGCTGTTCAGATTCAGAACCGCAGATTCAAAATTGCACCTGCTTTTTCAGTTCTGGATTAGCTCCAAAATTGGAAGGGGCTTATTTTCAGTTTATAAGTGACCAACCCCATGAATGTTCTCATGAGATTTTTGGCCCAACATGGGAGAAATCTCATGAGAACCAACTGATTTTATGACACTAATGCAAGTTTGGGCTTAAATCTCTTTAGCAGTGTGCAAGATTTTTGCACTGATGAATCCAGGTCTGAACACTGACCTTCCCCGTATGATGGCAGCCGGTCTTGATGGTAGTAGGAATGGAGCAGTTTCATGGGAAGGTGGTGGGCTTCCGCTGGAAGTGGAGGTGTTAAGGACCCAGTGCTATTTTGCAGGGGGGTTGCTGCATTAGGGCATGTGGAGGTTTTGAGGGCAATCCAGAAGAGTCGCAGACAACCTGTGTAGTTGTGGATCTACTGACTTTAGTCCTGTTGTAGGGAGTAGAGGGAACACACACTGACCATGAGAGTTGATTCCAGTATTACCTGAAGCACCAAAGAAACTGCTCTCTTGCGAAAGGACTGTTCATCTGAATGAGCAATGCATGATTGTCATTCCAATTCATGGACCCTTTCCCAAGCATTGCTGGCAGATGTATTAATTTAAGAAGTTAATACATTTCCATAACTGCAATATTTGGTTTTCTAACATTTAAATCTGCTGGCCTACCAGTTTATTTTAATTCTTTGGATCACACTAAAGTGATGAGTCTGGGATGGAAGACTGGGATCAAATTTCACCCAGATGGTGCTATTTCAGGCCCATATAGTAAAAGTTATATATGCACACTGCTTGGGGTGGAGTGGAAGGAGTCAGAATGAACTCTCTTTTTCTCAAGTATGTTAATACGTAGGAACACATTTCTAATTTTACCTTAATTAAAAAGAGAAAATCAAATCACAGAGGATACTGTGGATTTGTGTCTCATTGAAAATCAGTCTAAGAAAGTACTAACAGTGTATATTAATGATTTTAGAGGATTTTGTCTCTATTGCTGTAAGCCTTTACCATGTGTGATGGTTATCTAAAACAGACATTAGGAGAAACAGATGGTGGTAGTGGTTTTTTTTTTTTTTTTTTTAAATGAGGAATAGGCTTTCTCCAGAATAAAGAGTATAGAAACCAAGCAGAAACATTTTCTCTCTTGCACATGGTTTCTATACTTGGCCAGATAGCCTGCTTTTTATGATAGTCAGACTTATGTCCTTTGAAATAGTAGATATGGGATCAAATACTTATGCTGTGAAAACAGCTGAATGTTACATCAATGCAACCATGATTTGAACACCCTTGAAATTTCACAAGGATTTACACAGGCAACACTATTGCCTTACATCATAACACAGGATGTGTTGCAAATGTGATAATTTGGAACTCAAATGGAAATATGCAATAGTTAGCAAAAAAGAGAGAAATATATCAAGAGATAGATTCTTAGAGAAAAACATCTTCACAAGTAGTACATTTTGATCAATCAGTAGACAAAGAAAATCTCCCAAGCATAAACCAAATGCATCCACAGTACTCTGAGGAACAAGAAGAATGATTTCAAAGTGATACAAATTTCAGTCAGTAATGATGGAAAGAATAAACTGTATAGCAGGTAAGAGCCTGATCATGTGAGGTGCTGACAGTCGTGTAGCACCCTGAGCTCCAATTGACTTCATTTTGAAGAGTGAAACTCAAATCAGTTGATGGTAATAAAGAGAGAGTGAAGTCAAGAACACCACTGAAGACAGATATTAGGACCAAGAGGTTAGAATGAGCAGAAAACAATATAATGTTATTCAGTTTGGAAACATACAAGCTACTATATTTGGTGAAAAATAATACAAAACAAAGATATTCAATGCGAGGGGAGAAATCTGGAAAGCAGTGATGCTGGAACAGGCCTTGAGGTGATAATAGACAGCATCAGATATGCGCTTCAGATGCAATATGGCAGCAAAGAAGGCCAAAGAGATTTTGGCCCACATACACAGAGAAATTACATCACAGAGTAGGGAAATGATACTGCATCTCCATATGGCTCTTTGGAAACTGCATCTGGAATTCTGCATTTAATTCTGAACACCAGAAAGATACTGACAAATTGAAGCCCATTCGGAGAAAGGCTTACAAAAAATGATTATAGGACTGGTTTTCTGAGGAGAATTTTAAGCAGCTAGATATGCATAGCTATGTTAAGACACAGCTAGAAAAGAAGATGTTAACTAAAAACTATTTGAAAGAAGTGTGGCTCAAGTGTATATAGAGAAGAACAATGGTCTTAAATTAAGAAAAAGAAAAATTAGGCTGAATTACCAAGAAAAAACTCCCTAAGAGTAAGCTACATTAGACTGAGGAAGAGACTATCAAGAGAAGTGGTGGATATCAATAGCCTTTTAAATTTAAAACTGTGCACATCATTACTATGTGTAGGGAACAATTACACACTTTCAGATGGATTGATCCTTGAATGACCTAATAAATCACTTCCATCTGTAATTTTCTGTGATGCTTCTATTCATTTTTAGGGGAGAGATTATAGCATTATGCAGTTGCTCTTTTGTTCAACTGCCAGCAGTTCAACCAGCTGGAATCAGCCTCAGTCATTCAGAGGGCTGAATTGGTCACAATTATTTTTTTATAAGAATGTAAACAAATAATTTTAGTCAGTGAAGCCCTATCTTATTTATGAAAATGAAGTATGTTTTGGTGAAAGAAAAGTAGTTCTATGACTAAGCTGGTCTAGGCTAAAGTACGCAGTAGCACTCTAAACCCAGCAAAAAACAAAAAGTCAGTAAATCAATTCTACAGAGCCTGATTAGCTCATTCCCACAGGTTTTCCCGTATAAGTGCCAAAGGGGAGAAAATCTCCATGGCAAATTCTTCTCAATCATTCCATCAAAGGGAGAAGGTATGCTTTCTCCTTGCTCTTCCCTCCCCCCAGCAAACAGACCCTGGGACCCAGAACCCCACTGAGGACTGCTTAGATCCTGAAAGAACAGAAATAAACCAAGGCTGTTGTTGGTGGTGGTGTCCTTGACTTTGCACTGGCTCTTGATGCTTGTAGGTGGTGTTGCTCTAACAAAGATTAAATTCTCCAGCTGGCTACTGCCTGCAGGACTATCCTTGAAATGAGATCTCCATTGTGGGGAGGGCCCCAGAATTATAAGAGGCTGTATTACATTTATGCCATGAGCTCTGTGACTGGTGGGGATAATATACATCTTTCCTGGGTCACCCATTGCCTTCCCCCACTCTTGTGTGTATCTCTATACCAGCAGAATAACCCCTTGGCGTCTGAGGTCAAAGAGTAGAGGCACCTAGCTTTTCTCAATATAATAGTTAACATTTAGATTTACATGTTCAAAATGCTGAAGAAACACTTATTAATGACTCCACATTTGGATTATTTGGGTTATGGAATATTGGACTAAATTTTAAGAGCTTTATCAGATTTGTTTACCTAACGTTTGGAAAGAGAGCAGCTTAAAGTTGATCTCAATTCAGGCCACTGAATGGAAATATTTTCTTAGCAGTTGAAACTGATTTTCAACTTTGATTTGTACTATTGTTTGTATGTAGTTCCTTATAATAGAATGTGGGACATTTGCCCTTTTCTTCCTTTTCTCTTTCCCTTCTCTACTTGCTTGGTTTCACTGTGGTATCCTAAGTGTACTTGGTGGGATGGGATTCATGCCCTCTGAACAAGCCTCTTATTAATGCTGTTCAATTGATTGATTTGGAGGACCCCTATGGGTATGGTGTGGCTACCTTCTACTCCTCTCACTTGCAGAGACCTCGTTGATAGCTTCTGCCATATTACAGTCTCATTTGCGCTAGCTACTGAATTCAAAGTTATGTCTCAGGTTGTTTCTGAACTATTGTATCTAGAGAAACTCTTAAAAAAGGAAATGTTTTGCAATTAGAGCATCTGTTACTGTGGCTTATTTATGACGTTGTTTTTGGGTAAAAACTCTGTTTCTGCCAAATCTAAGCTTCTGTTGCTGTGGCACTGGAACTAATATGAAATCTGATCTAAAATTATGATTCAGCTATATAATACTTTTGCCGTTCAACCTTGGTCTACTTAGATTTTTTTTAATGCTTGAGTCTCTGGAAACAGTTATAAATATCATTTTATGGAACAGAATGTTCATATTTCTAAAGCAGTAAATCTGTTTACTCTATAGCGTCAACATTTTCACCATGCCTTTTTCTCTTGTATCAATATTTCTAACAGAAACTATGCATTCATGATCACTCACACAGATGTCAGATAGATCTCAGCTTTGTGTAGTCCTGAGATTTTTTGTAAGAAGATGCAAAAAGGATTTGTGATCATAAATAAAAAGTTAGACCACACATATGATTGAACTGTGATTTATATGTGGGTTGTAAGTCTTCACAGTATATGATTAGTTGTACTGGTCTATTTTGTCTCTTTTGTTAAATACAGAGAGAATTATGGAGTAATATTAATAAAATATTATTGGTATGGTTCAATAGTATTTCATTTTTCCTCCTAAGAGGCCTATTCGAAACATTTGTATTTACTTGATATAGAAAAAATAAGTAATTTAATATTTGTAGAGTTATAATATAAATCTTGGTTAAAATTTACCATATTCACCATGCCATTTTTTGTTTTATATTTGTACTTTAAAAAAAAAAAAAGCAAGAGAATACCTTTCAGTAGTAATCTTCTAGTACTAACTATACTACTTGTAAATCTAAACAGTAAGCCAAAAAAGCAGGTGAGAACAGCCCACCAAAGTGATCTTAGCTCTCAAAAGTAGTATAATATATTCAGCTGATATATCAGCCAAAATATATGTAATCATAACATTGGTAATAAATATTCCAAGAGTAGTATTCACAGTTAACTAGTGAATTATACTACAACATTACTGTGTTTCACCACTTTCTGTTATAAATTTCTTATCTGGTATGCAGTCCCTTGGCAAACATTGCCAACTGGTGTAAACTGGCACAACCCATAGAGGCCAGGTCTCCCTTACAACAACCCTCACTCCCACCCCTCATGTGCTGAGCACCCCTGGGTACAGGAAAGTATCTGGGTCATTATTTTTAACATTACTAGCACCAACCTGAAGGAGTGGCCTCTCATGTTCTGTTTTCTTTAAAGTTTTATTAAGAAGTTTTTAAGAGTTGTGTTTTATATTCTTTACATGGGCCTTTGTAATCTGTTCCAGCTTGATATGTAACCTTTTTGGTGCCTATCTGTCTAGCTACCGCTCTAGCCTTCCTCTGGGCGGTAGTAATGCCCTTGGGTTCTGCCTGCTACCCTTCCGGTCCATCCAAGTACTGACTACTTGAAGCCCAGGTAAGTAGTTAAATTATTTATTAGAGACGCAAAGCTACAGACACCAATGCTCTACTGAGCAGGCAGAATCATAGTGGGGTAGCCTCACCAGCAGATAGCTCCAAAGAACTGGTAACAGCATACAGTAAAGTAACCAATCAACAAAAACCTGATGTGTTGTTGGATAAACAAGTTAACCAACCAAGAGCTGTTGCTAGATAAACAGGTACCCGTCACATGAATTATTACCATAAAATTCTGAGACCTATGAACCTGAGGCCAGAAGTCCCCTCTGCACATGTGCAGACCCACTAAGGTCACACAATGGACACCTGGATTGACAGCCCTAGCTGCACTTACTCTGCCAGCTGTATCCTGGTAGCGCAGCCTACAATCTGCCCATTTTAGTTCCTTGTAAAATGTGTTTAGTCTGACAGGACTATGTTATTATCCTATTGGCTGACATCACACTTCCCTCCAGGCTTGATACTTCTAATGATGGTCTATCAGAAATTTCCACCGTTGAGATATCTGAAGGGAAAATAAAACAAAACACAATTATTCTGTCAAAATTTAGGGCCTAAAAGTCAATTGGATTTTTTCCATGACTCCAACAAAAATAGGATTAAGCTCTTAGGCCCAAATATTGATAAGTATGAAGTACTGTAATTCTATCTGAAATATATAGGCCCACATGTTGGTGGAACTGAAAGCCTCATGGAAGGAATTGATGGCTCTGAATTTCAATGAAGTTCTTGAGAGAATTTAGCATGTTGAAGGAGGCACTCATCCCCTTCTAGAATTAGGTCCTGTGGCTAAAATAAGTAGTGGTAAAAGAAAAAAGAAGTGGGTATATTAAACTAAACTAAATTCCATATTTCCCAAATGAGAAGTGGATAAACTCAGTTTAACTGTGTTTAGCCTGAACTACACCACTGGTTGCAGTTGAATAGCACCTGTCTGAATTTGTCCTATATATTTCTTTGATTTGGGCCTGATCCTATGAGGTATGGAGCCCTGTCAACTCCCATTGTCTTTTAGCTTGGTACAACATCCACTGGAATCAATGGCAGAACTGGTCGGAAATTTTCAAAATGATGAAAAAGTTTACTTAATCTTGAAAAGAATGAAGACCCATGATAAAATGTGTGTGCTTTTCTTGAATTACAATCTTTGTACCTGCTTCTCAGTTCTTTACATATCCTCTGTGCAAATCTATGGAAGTTAGCCTAACAACACACAGAGAGCGCTGAATGGGAGCCAGAAGAAGGACATTTTATGATATTTATTTCATTTTGGGAACATTATGTCTCAAATAAGAGTAGGATGCCAATGAATGTTAAATGAATTTTGTAAATATGGTGTACAAGTTAACATATAAGCTCTTAGTAGCACGTTCTTAGTAGAAATTCTTCTAGCATTAAAATAAATCTGTTTGTGGCTCACTTTCAACACCTATCACATTGTTATTTAATTTTTTTTTGACATCAGATAAGACCCTCTACTATTGACATAATACAATAGACATAAAAAAAGTGAACACAGCCCCTTCCCCAGAAGAATTAGACTAGATTCTAAATTTTCCAGAGGAGCCATGTCTAGCATTAACTTCAATGGGAATTGCAGGAACTCAACACTTGTGATAGTTAGGGCACTTCAACTTAGGTGCCTCTGTATTTAGACGCTGACTTTTAGAAACCTGAATCTGAAATCTGCTGAGATTTATATTCAATGATTGTTATGGTTCTTTTTAAAATGACACCAGAACCACAACATTTTGCCCTTGCATAGCCATTCTTGCCCAGCCTTCAGGAGTTATTAATGTTAATGTTTATTTAAAAAACTATTGATTGAAATAAGGTGATTTAAATGAAGTTTTAATGGAGTCAGGTGTGTGAATGTTAGCTTGTTCTGTCTGCCAGCTGCTGGGCAGACATGAAGGCACACCTAATAAAACAACAGAGTTTCCCATTCGTGGCTGAACTTGCATCCGGCATATTGCCACATCTGAGGTCCAAAACGGGACCCAGGTGGCTGTACACAGCAGCTCTTTCAGGTGACTCACATGAAACACTTCCCCTGGCTGAGTCATTAGAAATTGTGGCAAGCTTGTTGATCTTTGTGTATTTACAGTTCAGTTACTTTAGATGTGTGTGTGAGAGAGTGTCTGTTGCACTAGATATATTGAGTTGTGGCTAGGTATAGGGTACTGTCATTATACTGCCTTCATGTTAAAATGGTGTTCAAAATACTTGTGTGTGGTTCTGTGTATCAGGTATTCATGTCATTTGGTCCTTTACACTTAACACAGTTTGTTTTCTGTTTTGGGGCACAGCTGAACAGGGAAACTGCAAAGTCATAGCTTCCTAATCCTGGTTCTGGTTCTGCACCAGCCCTAGTCCCACCATATTTTTAGAACTTCTTTAAACTGTGCGAGTTAGCAATGGGTGAGGGATGCCAGTGTGGCAGATTAACAGCTCACTACATCAGCTCTATGCTCCCTAAATTATCTCCCTGCCTAAGATGGCTGTTTATGTCTGAACAGGGCGGAGGAACTGGCTATCCATGTTTAGGAAGTCAGTGACTATAAACCTTGTCTGGTACCAGAAATAATTAGAACTGGTCAGGAATTTCTCAATGAAATGAATTTCCACCCAAAATGCCAAAAAATCTGTTTTTCAGTTTGAAATGACTTTTTATTTTGAAACGTAAATAACTTATCGTAAAATCCAACAATAAAAATAAAAGAGGTCAAAATTAAAATGAAACATTTCTAGATTATCAAATCAAAATGTTTCAATTGACCTGAACTGCTTGTTGGTTTTTTTATTATTGGTTTATAAAATTTGAGATTTTTGTCCCTATTTTGAACGGGGAATTTTTTTGAAAACAAAAGCTTTCCTGCTCTTGAAATAATAGATTGTAACGATCTTATGTAAAAGCTTCCCTAAAAATCACTTTAATCTTGATTTACAGTAACGAACTCCTGAATCATTCCTGAACAAAGGACTGTTAACTTTACCAAACTGTGGAGTGGCTTTGGGCTTGTCTACATCTCAAAGTTGCAGCGCTGGTGAGAGGGTTACAGCGCTGCAACTTAGGAGGTGTACACATCTGCAGGGCATCACCAGCGCTGCAACTCCCTGTTTGCAGCGCTGGCCGTACTCCCGTTTTGTCTCGGGTGTAGAGGATCCAGCGCTGGTGATCCAGCGCTGGTAATCAAGTGTAGACACTTACCAGCGCTTTTCTTGACCTCCGTGGAATAAGCAGGTATCCCAGCATACCTGAGGAAGCCTCTGGTAATCAAGCTGGTCTCCTTCCCCGATTTGCTCTCGCGTTCCCCGAACCCCGAGCAAGCAGGTCTCCTTCCCTGCGGTTTGCAGGGTGGTTCCGGGAACGCGATAGCAAACCGCGGCGAAGCTGGTCTCCTTCCCCGGTTTGCTCTCGCGTTCCCCGAACCCCAAGCAAGCAGGTCTCCTTCCCTGCGGTTTGCAGGGTGGTTCGGAGAACGCGAGAGCAAACCGCGGCGAAGCTGGTCTCCTTTCCCGGTTTGCTCTCGCGTTCCCCAAACCCCGAGCAAGCAGGTCTCCTTCCCTGCGGTTTGCAGGGTGGTTCGGGGAACGCGAGAGCAAACCGCGGCGAAGCTGGTTTACTTCCCCGGTTTGCTCTCGCGTTCCCCGAACCCCCCTTGAAGCCGCCCAACAGCGCTGCAGTGTGGCCACATCTAACACCACTTGCAGCGCTGGTTGCTGTAAGTGTGGCCACTCTGCAGCGCTGGCCCTATACAGCTGTACTAATACAGCTGTAACAACCAGCGCTGCAAAACTGTAGATGTAGACATAAATTAAGATACACCAGAACTAGGCTGAACTGCCAAGGAAAATGTGGAGTTATGGTTAGAAAAGCAAATGATTGAAATTCAGGAAATTATACATTTGTAGAAAACCTAAATATCAAAATTTTGGCCATTCTCAGATGCATTTCAAAGACCTACTTTTACTGTGACACTTTATTCATGCATATCTTCCCTTTCCTAGTGGGAAAATGCAACCAATTGCTGCTTGTAAAAATCTTCTGTTCCCTGTTGCATGTATCAGTTACACTATTACCGTGCTTTGATGAATGAACATAAGATGCATCCCTCCTTCTGCCTTGCATCAAGTACTTGTGGAAATCTCAGAGCTATCCTGTGAAGGAGTATTGGGGTCGATAACATATGTACTGAGTTGCAGGGATTTCCCTATACCCTCCCTGAATTTCCCCAACATTCCCCCCACCCCAGTTTTGTGAACTAGTAACATGCAGAATTGCCAGTTTAGTGATTGTTTGGAAATTTGAACTGGAATTGAAATATTAATACACACTTTAAAAGCTTATAAAAGTGTATGATAAAATATGTGTATCTGAAAAAGTATAATAGATTTGAAAAGTATGAACATAGACTAGCTTCCTTATACAGTTTTTGTTTTTATGACAATGTCAGTGCATTCATTTCGGTGATGTGGGCCAATCTAATAATTTCAAATTATGATTTGTAAACAAAGTCTAAATGAGTTCTCCCTGACAGCTAGTGATGAGCTGGGGGCTGGGGGGAAATGCTTCAGGACCAGATTGTATTTATATTCACACCTAATCTACCTAGGTATCCAGCAAACAGAGCTGTGTTGCCCAAGAGATAGATTTTGGCTGGGGTTGGGTTACAAATCACTTGAATGTGTATGTAGGGGGGGGATGAAATGTTGTTTTTCTCATTTCGAGTAAAGGGCAGTAGAACTGTACTTAGCCTGTGCTGATTGAGGGCATTGAGAGAGAGTGGAGACAGATGTTTTGCTTGATGATCTGCCTGAGTGACAAGTACTATTTGGCCTGCCCCTCTCCACTGTTTAAAGACAAAGCTGATTAGGCTCCATAGATAGTCTTTTGTTTTGTTAAGTGACCACTACAGCTGAAATCACTGATAATCATGTCTAAGAGCTTAGACTTGCCGTGGGACAGTGTTTCTGTGAAAGAGATGGCCTAGTGTGCACTAGCAGTGAAGTTCCCCTACTGAGAGCTCAGTTGAAATCACTGAGAGCTGGGTGGAATCTCAAGAGACCAACTTGCAGAGCACAGTGGCAGATGGCAGCAGAAGGGGATGGCATTCATCCTGGCATCTGCTACCACAGTAGTAGAGCTTTGATCCAAATGTAGCTTCTATTGCTGGACAATCAGAGAGCTATCCACTGAAAAGTACTGGAAAAAGCAAAGACTTCAGTCCAGAAGTTGACTAATGAAGGCATTTATATTGAATCCTTAAGTGAAGAAGACAAGAAGTGTTTCTTAAGACTGCTGAAAAAGTACACAGACAGTAAAGATCTACAACAGTGACTTCTAGATTCTATTCATCCTCTATGTAGCTTTTACAGATCCCTGTCCTATAAAACACTGACAGTTGAGTGGAGTGAGGCACTACCAGTAAGTGGCCTGCCATGTGCTCAGGACAGAATAGAGAATTTGAACACAGAGTGGAATATCTTATGAATGAATGAAGATTTGACTTCAATTTCTCTTTTATCATAACTAGCGGCTCGACCCGATTTTTATGCTATGTTTCCTGGGATGAAAGAAGTAGGAATTCATCTCTTGCTACTCCCAGTCTCAACAGCTACAGTTGAGTGTTCTTTTTCATCATTGAATTTTGTGTTCTGAAAGAAGTTGCCTTCTGCCTGATCATGTGAATGAACTAATGAGCATATCAGTTGAAGGAATGGAAGTACCAGACACATGAGAAGCCACCAACGATGAATGTGTTGCATTCAAGAAGTTCATTAACAGAGTTGTGCAGAATTATAACAAGAAACCAAGAAGGATGTAGATGTCGTGCTTCATAGAAGGCTTGAGTAGCCAACTTTTAATTTGGGTGATGATTTTAAAACATAAGTTAAATCTAATAAAATGGTCATGAAACATTTTTCAGTTTTTACTATGGTGCCATACACTTCCCCTTTGCCCTCGTTGTCTCACTCCTCATCGGCCCTGACCTCCCTCTCCCCCGTAAATGTGAACACTCCCCCCCCTCGTAATTTTAATTCCTGGGGAAAACACTGCTGAGTAGGCAAAGAAAGTCATTAACTCTAGCTTGTAGCCAGAGCATAAGTTTTTTGTTAAATATTGGAGGATGAGTGATTATGGTGGGAAAGAGTTGAGTATCTCTCTAGCCCATAGTGGGGTAGTGAATAGGTGTGAGGCTTTGTGTACATGGAGGCTAGACCGGATGGCTTGTGCTTTCTCACCTTCTCCAGTGCCTAGTTATTGGGTGGGCTTGCAATTCAGGATGCACAATTCAGTGCTCCTGTTCATCATACTAGACTGGAGGCATAATCGCTCACTGAGTTCACTTCTGCATTGCCCCAATGGGCTAGTGGCTTAATGGCCCAATTTGGCCTCAAACCTGAGCTTGCACATTAAAGATTACTGGGAGACTAATAAAAGGCAAAGAACAACAGATATAAAATAAGGCATTCCTGGAATTGGTTAACCATTTAGTCCTACACAAATCTCTATTTCTATGATAAATTATTTTTTAGGAACTGCAATTCAGCCCTAGCTATGATATTTATCTTGCTGAAGTACTTACTAATTACTACCTGTTGAGATGCTTATTCAGCATCTGAGCCTGAATTGCTACATACATAGACATTCCTTCAGATCCTCAGGAGCTGATAATTTGTGTATCACTTCAGCAAGTAAGTATGTACCCAATGTTGCAAGGGTTACTCTATATGCAGAACTCAGATCAGAGCTTGCTTATCTCTTCATAGTAGGAAAAAAAGGTAGAGTGGAGGTAGAGGGGATATGTGTTGGGACTAAGCAGAAATATTCTACTTCACCGCCAAGGCTGGAAGGGACAGGCTATCAAGCATCAGCTGCAAGGGACTCTGGGTTAGAGGAGGTTATGGAGGCAATGACATGGTTCTAACTGTTTTTAAAATGCAAGTTAATCTTGTGGTTTCCAGGGGGGGCCTGGGACTCCTGGTTTGGCATTAGTGATACCTATGGCTATAATATCAATTACACAAGAAAATGACACAGAACTGACAACCTAGGGTCCAGTGACTGCAGATTTGGCTGCTAGGCTCAACTGGCCCTGTAGTGCACATGTTCATTTGAACAAAATATGATTTTGACTGTAGCTGGTCTATGTTTTTGGAGAAGTTGATTTTCCAACATATGGGAATAATTTTTACCAAACACTGGAAAGTAGTTAGATAGCTACACACACATGCTCTCTATTTGGGGGATGGTGACTACATGCATCTTTTCTGCCTGCACAGAGTTCCCCAAATCCTCCAGTGGTCAGGTGTGCATATTTTTGTTTGGCTAAAAGATGCAGTGTTGCTTGGGACTTACTATGGTATATTCTTTCAGTACATAGTAGTAAGCCTTGAGATTGTACAAAATTACAGGCCAGGGTCCTTAGTTGTTAACAGTAGACTGGTAAAACCCTCCATAAACCTTGCTCAGTACCTAATGTATTAAAGGCCAAATTCTATGATGCTGTAATTGTGGCAGCTCCATTGAATGCACGAGAATTTAGCCCTGTATTTCCTATCAATTCATTTCTCTACCTTCATGCTTTCTCAGACTGCTATTGTATTACTTGCATCCTGCACAGATTCTAATGCTGTGTATATAGCTCCTGACAGAGACATATATGCAAATAATATTTTAAATTAGTTGTGAGAATGGGTAGGATAATTTAAACCTTGTTTTGGTGGTAATAACTCATCCATATCTGAAAATTAAGCAGATGTCAAACAGAAACTATTTAAAAGAAGTGGATAATGACAGCAGAATGTTACTTTCTAGAACAAAGTAAGTCCTTATGTAACATGAGTATAAGTCCTATGTAAAATGAGTATTATTTAGGGGAGATTTATGTAAAATAAATAAGGATTGAACAAAAGTCTGTTTGGTTGTAGCAATAAAAAAAAACCTTCATGACTTTCAAAGCTCTTCCACTTCCACCACTTTATTCTTCACTCACATTGTAAGAAAATAAAGGAAATTCAAGAAATGGAAGGGAGAGCAGCCAGATGAAGAAAACAAGATACGTAACTTCAACAGATGGGTCCCCTTTTTGAATTTATACTTAACTTCCCTCCCATAAAAAGGAATGGAATGTTCCATTTGCAGGAGGATGTATACTGTATTTAGGTTAGATTAAGTAATAACAATAGTGCTCTGAATCTTGTACTTGTTTTGCAGAAGAATGTTAATACCCGTTGTCAGCAGTATGATGATGGACAAAACTGAAACTTAAATCATTAAAAGAAATAGCATGTGACAAAGGCATTGTAAAGAAATGGTGGACATTTACTATTTATTTATATATACCCCTCCACTCTGGTACACTCCAAATGCAGAAATGTGCAAGACACTCTTCTCTCATATCAGAACATTCAGATCCATATGGAACCTCCTCTCTGGGTCATGTGGGCTTCGGAATGTAAGAAATTCCCTGGAGAAGCCAGCCCCAAAAAGCCACGAAACTGAAGCGGTCAGGAGCACAACCCCTGTCCCCCAGCATTAGTAGGTTTAGCAGCAGGGACCACTGGATATCAGAGCATTTTCTACAGTTTTGACTCTGAACATTCCCCTGTGCTGATTCGCTGTTTGCTCCAATCCTCTCTCCGTGCACAGTCTGCTTAACTTCTCCATACCTGCTCCATATACCCTCCTATTACTTCCCCTCTTCTCCCATGCTCTGGTGCCTCTCATTCCTCTCTTTTAAATATCCTTTCTCCCTCTGACTTTTTGTCTCACCAATCCCTGACCAGTAAAAGCCAGTATGGCCATTTAGAACCAAATAGCCCAGTAACAGAAAGTGAGCCCCAAATTGAGCAAAATAAAATAATCCAAAATGGTATAAAAAGCATGCAATAAACATCAGAGATATACTAATCTGAACCAAAAGGCCATGCATGAAACTATGAGACAAGATTGACTGTTTTTATATAGTTGCCATTGGCATGTATGGGAATGGATTATGGAATGTTCAATCATTAAGAGCCATTTTAAAAAATGACTCTAATGGCATAGTCTCCATTTTTGTCCTTATTTGGCAGAAGCCATGAGAATGGACGTTTAATTAGGACTTTCAAAATCTCAAATAAATATTTCTGGTCATGTCTTTTAGAGGCTTCCTCGGTGTAGAATCAGGAATACACTAAGTATGAAGTCTGTCACCTACTATAGACTATCTTATGACAAAAATGATTAAGGCCAAATTAGGAGGTGTAAAATTTAAAAAGATTCACCCTTTGGAGGTTCTCGAGTATGCAGATGATATTGCCTTACTTGGTGAGATTACTGACTAATTACTGCTAATACTGGAAGCAGAATATATGGTATCAAGGTATTTTTCCCAATTTGAACTTTAGCGTCCAAAAAGTGGGGACCTGCATGTACCCTTCTAAGCTTAATTCCTAGCTTAGCTCTGATAGTGCTGCCACCAACCAGAGATTCCATTGTCTGGTACACTCCCTGTCCCCCCAAACCTTCCCTGAGGGACCCAGGACCCAAACCCCTTGGGTCTTAAAACAAGGAGAAATAAACCATTCCTCCTCCTTTCCCCTCCCAGACTTTCCCCTCCCTGGGTTACCCTGAGAGGCTACACTGATCCAAACTCCTTGGATCCTAAAACAGAGAGGAATTAACCGTCCCCCTCACCAATCCCTTGGTGAGTTTAGACCCAATCCCCTTGGGTCTTAAACAAGGGGAAAAAATCAATCAGGTTCTTAAAAAAGAAAGCTTTTAATTAAAGAAAGAAAAAATAAAAATTATCTCTGTAAAACCATGATGTTTACAGGGTCTTCAGCTTATATAGACTAGAGGGACTCCCTCCCCCTTAGCCTAAGATACAAGTTACAGCAAACAGAGATAAAAATACTTCCAGCAAAATACACATTTGCAAGTTAAGAAAACAAACATAAGACTAACCCGTCTTTTCTAGCCAGTACTTACTATTTTGAACATGAGAGACTGTTTCAGAAAGACTGGAGAAAGATCTGGTTGCATGTCTGGCCCCTCTTAGCCCCAAGAGCGAACAACAACAAAACAAACAGCACAAACAAAGACTTCCCTCCACCGAGATTTGAAAGTATCTTGTCCCCCTATTGGTCCTCTGGTCAGGTGTCAGCCAGGTTCACTGAGCTTCTTAACCCTTTACAGGTAAAAGAGATATTAACCCTTAAATATCTGTTTATGACATATGGGATTTAAGATTAATGATGATATAAACAAAGCTATATATGCCTCCTTTAAAAACAGAAATACATCATCTGCTGATGCTGCATGTATGTGGCAATGATACTGACTGGGTGAATGTTTTTATCCTTGTGGGTAGTCAGTTGACAGCAGGAGGTTCTCAACTGGAAGAAGTCATGTTGGATTGGTCTTGTGTCAGTGGTATTTCAGCATCTTCAAAGGCCTCTGTTTGGGCAGTGGGATATCTGTGTGCTAAGTGAGATATAAGTGTTCAACCTGGTGGTGATGACAACTCTGTTATACAGAGCAGAAACATGGTTGTTTAACAGATAAGGAGAGGAAACAAAACAGTTTTCAGGGTCAGAAATTACAATATATTCTAACATCCTTTTGTTTGATTTTGTCACAAAAGAGGAGATAAGTGGATGAACATGGCAAGTTGCAGTCTTGCACCAGTTAAGAACAAGGTGACTGCAATGGTGGGGTTATGTACAATGTGCAGAAGATGGTGTTCTTTTACAGAAAGTTTATAGAGCTGAGGTTGAAGCCAGTAGAGCATGAGGCTGATCACAAAATGAGCCTGGAAGTTGCAATGTTGAGGGATTTAAGAAGCCTAAACCCTCCCGTTCTGACTCTTGTAGAAGCAGATGACTTGCAAGAAGATGGCAGTCCATTCTACTTACAACTAAAACTACATCATAGTTGCTCTTGCTGGGAATGCATGAAGTCTGCTAGGGACTTCACTGTTGCTACTGATTTTACTTGGAAGGTGCTCCAATTCTTCTGTGATGGGTGACAGTATAAAATCCTAAAATAGACGATGGGTGCTTATAGATTTGTGAAGAGGTAAATTCCCTGCCCTGAGAATCTCATAATCTAAAATAGACAAATTATAGTCAAGGGAGCAGGATAAGGAATGCAAAATGAAAGCAGATTGGTTAAGCACACATTTTTGCCCCAATCATCCATCTGGATGCCTCTGCACCTATGGACTTCCATAAACAAAGATTCTACTTGCATTGATCTGACGGTAGGATGAAGGTCTTTGCTGTATGATCTGTGTATGGATTTGCATGCTGTGAGGTAATTTAAATGAGACATAAGCAGGGAAGAATCTCAGATAGCATGGGGATGGATTATATATAAAAACCAATACAAGAGAGGAGAAAGAGAGAGATTGTGATGTAAGGCCTGCCTAAAGAAGTGAGTTTGAAGGAGGAATTTGAAGGAGGAAAGGGAGGCTTCTTGGCCTACAGAATCAGACAGCCATTCCAATGAGTGACTATGATACCTATCCCTCAGGGTGGGAATTCCACAAATGGAGTCCCTGAACCAGATGGAAACTTGGGACAGAGAGCAAAGGCAAGCAGACCAATCCCAATTGCCTTGGAGGGAGAATTGGTTGCTCAAGTGGTGTGGGCCTATGACTGAATGCAGAATAAATAGAAAAAATAATAATTCAGACATGTTTTACCTTACATTTTAATACAAATAAAGATCTCTTTTATTTGAAGGAATTTTCTTTATTAGAAAGAATAAATAAATAAAACCCAGGCAAAATATTTAAATCTGTTGAGAGAAACAAAACATAACAATTCCACATGTTTTTTAAGATTTGCCAAAAAGTAATTGAAACTGCTCTAGTGAAAAATTTGTGTGTGCACGCTGAACATTGCTCAACATTGGACTAATTCAATTTATTTTTGGTATTCTAATAACAAGCAGCCTTGTTAAAACTAGAAAACAGTGGAAATGCCAAAAGAAAAGATAACTAGTTATGATTCCCCGTTTTAAATAAAACTTACATAGGAACCCAAATTCATGTTTAAGCTTGACTTAAATCAAAAGGAGTGGTGAGTGTTTAGCACCTCTGAAAAACAAGACAGTTAATTAAGTGCTTAAATGTGTATTTAGATGCCTGTTAGACACCCATGTTTGAAAATATTGGCCATTATTTTTATGAAATTACTGTAAGTTAAGAAAAAAAGTTAAAAATTCAGTTAAACACACAGAGGACCAAATCCTCCAAGACATTGTCTTTTGAGCCCTCATCCTTTGATGCTGTTCTTTTACAGCAATCAGATCCTAACTGTTGATTTCTGGGACATCAGTGTTGGATGTCTTAATGTGTTTTGTGATGCTTGTAAGCAAGGATCCAATTAATGAGGCTTCAGCTGTGGTGGGTATAGTCAGCACTTACTTTGCCCATTTATAATACAAGCTAAATTAAAATGTGTATGTGTATATAAAATTGTATAGTTTGATTATAACCTACTTCTTCCACTCTGAGTATGTTATTTGTCTTCTTTCACAGTGATCCTTCAATGAGTTCCCATGAGGAGCATATTGTAGCACCCACACATTAAACTGTAAGCTCTTTATATGTATTTGTAGACATTTTAGCACAATGAGACACTAATCCGGACTGGGGCATTTGGGTACTACATTACTACTATTACTACAACATTACTACTACTACTACTATTACTACTAATAGTATTAATTAATAGTTGCTGGAGGAAATGCCTGCCTACAACAAAATGCTTTTCAAAGCATCTGTGACCCCATCAGTCAAAGAATTTTCGGCCAGTCAATGGAAATGCTCATCTCAACTATCCCCATCTTCATCCCTCAGAACAAAACGTGTCTTTTTAAAATATTTTTAAGTGTTATGTTTGAATACTGGACAGAGCAAGATTGTCAGGATGCCTATTCATTTTAGCTCTGGGTGAAAAATGTAGTAACTTGCAACAGGTGTAATAGTTTTGTACAATATACTGAAGCAACCCCAATGAAACCTTGTGCAAATGAAAGGAATTCATATTTTTCAAGATAAGAGGTGAAGTCTCAGTTTGGTTGTACAATGGGCTCCTGAAGTCTTGTGAATGAAACTCTCCTTGGACAGGCTTGTCTCTGAAAATACCTTGGGACAGGGGACGCTCTCATGGTGCCATAGGAATCATGGATATTGCTGCATCAGTAGATCAAGGTGTAACCTTCTTCATGAACTGTCAGCTACTTTGGGTTAGAGGCCTCAGCCACTTCCCATTCCGTGTCCCCATAGCCTCCTGGATCTTTGAAAGGATGGTTTGTAAGGAACTCTTAGAGATGCACTTGATGGAGGTTTTTGTTTTGCTCCTCTGATTCTCTCCCATGAGTTTTCTTCGGAAGGAGGAAATTGGGTTATAAGTATACCGTTCATACATTCATACAGTTGCTACTCAGGCAAACATCCTATTAGAGCCAAGTGGCTCTGTGGCTAAATAAGTACAGAACTACAACTAAGGAAAACTCAGTTTTTGCTTGAGCATCATTCCTCCACACTGCCATGTTTATTCCCACCTCCCCCATCCCCCGCACTCCCAGTTTCTTACATCTCCTTGTCACTTGCTGGAAATGGGCCATTTTCATTACCACTACAGTCAGTTATTTTTCTCTCCTGCTGATAATAGCTCACCTTAACTGATCACTCTCCTTATAGTGTGTATGGTAACACCCACTGTTTCATGTTCTCTGTGTATTTATATATCTTCCTACTGCATTTTCCACTACCTGCATCCAATGAAGTGGGCTGTAGCCCATGAAAGCTTATGCTCAAATAAATTTATTAGTCTCTAAGGTGCCACAAGTACTCCTATTCTTTTTACTGTCATGAGGGTGATTCAACTGAATTCATAGCGTGAGTATGAACATGGTATCCTCACATTCATAACTTTAAAGAAAAACAACTTTTACACAAAGGAATTTTTAAGACTCAGATTCTGACATTGCTTCCTTAATATCCTTAAGTGATTCTGCATATTAACAAACACTATTCATCTGAGTTGTAAGCAGGTGTGAATGATAATGGCCATATCTTTTTGGAGGAAGTTCTACTGAGAAAAGTATTGGGCTACCAAGTGTTTATCTGCATCTAAAAATGGAGATGCGAGACAAACAAGGAAAAATCAATTGATCTTAGCATGGAGGTTGAAAAAGCAGTCTCTTATCTTTAACAGCTTTTCACTCTCACTGTCAGGGCCGGCTCCAGGTTTTCTGCCGCCCCAAGCAGCGGGGGAAGGCGGGGGGAAAGCCAGTTGGCAGCAGCTCAATCTTACCGCTCCATTCGTCGGTGGCAGTTCGGTGGTGGGTCCTTCTCTCCCTCTCTTCCTCTTTGGCGACAGCTCAAAGAGGAAGAGAGGGACAGAGGAACCCGCCACCGAATTCCCGTCGAAGACCCAGATGTGCTGCTCCAATACCGGATGGAGTGCTGCCCCTTTGTATTGGCCGCCTCAAGCACCCGCTTCCTTAGCTGGTGCCTGAAGCCGGCCCTGCTCTCTATGGCCACTTTGAAAGGTGATGCCTTTTGGCCTAACTGTTGACCATTGGTGCCTGATCTGATCTTGGAAGCTTTATAGTTCCTGTAGAACATAATTCCTTTGCTAAGCAGGTTTAATGGAAGTTATGAAAAGCTGCAACAACAAGTAGAACAGATAACTGGGTTATTAGATTTGCTATGTTTAAAGGCCTGTTGTGTTAGTATGGTGCCTCGTGGGAATAGTTATGCTAAAGACTGGATAGCGTAGGCCTAAAGAGAGGAGCTCAGGTCAGATATTTTGCATTCTCTTTCTGAGAGAAAAACAAATAACCACAAATATATATAGTACACGACAGGATTCCACAAGAAAAGAGTTTTGGAGGGCTTTAGCAATTAAGTTGCTAAGCAGTATCTAAGTAGTTAGATCACATTTACATATAGGAATTAAGTGATGTAACTTAATTATTGGTTATGGACTGTAGCTGATTGACGACTCACTGGTGCAGCATCTCCTGGTGGTCATTTGGGAATCAGTTCTTTTCCAGCATACAGTGTCTTGCCTACCACTAGCCCCATGTCCCTCCTAGACCCTGGTTCTCTTTACCTCAGGGATCTGCCCCACAGGGCTGCTGGGGGGGGGCAAGTAGGGCAATTTGCCCTGGGCCCTGGGCCCCACAAGCCCTGGCTCGATGGCGGTCCGGATCTTTGGTGACATTTCGGTAGCGGGGGGCCCTTCAGTGCTGCCAAAGACACGAAGCAACTGAAGGTCCCCCCCCACCAAAGTGGCTCCGAAGACCTGGACTGCCACCAGGTGAGTACAAGTGCCGCAGCTCTCCCGCTTTGCCCCAGGCCCCCTGAATCCTCTGGGTAGCCCTGCTGCCCCAGAAGTACCCCCACACTCTGGGTCTTCCCTCCTAGGGAAACCCCCAGCCCTCTAAACCCACCTTGCCTCAATGGCTACTGCCAGTCATCATCTAGCCCCCGCTCACTAGGGCAGACCGCAGTCTGTAAAGGCCACTTATCACTGGCAAGGGAGTCAGACTAGCTGCCTCTTCTTAAGCCCAGGCTGCACCTCTGCAATCCCTGTACCAGCTTTGGCCTTTAGCAAGGCCTGCAGCCTGGGAATTTCCCAGGCCGGAGCTCCTCAGCTCCCTTTGCCCTTCCTCAGCACTGCCCCACCTCAGGTACCTTGCTTCCAGGCAGTTAGCCCTTCCCACTCCAGGGCTAGAGTGACACTCCTCTAGCTTCTGACCCACAGCCGGCTTATCAGGGCCAGCTGGGCCCTAATTGAGCTGGCCATAGCTGTGGCTGCTTCTCCAGTCATCCTAGCTTGGCTGTTTTAGCCCCTGTTCTCCAGGAGTGGGGCAGCTGCCCCACTACAGGACCCCACAAAGGACACCTATGGATAGGGGAGGAACTGACGTTATTATAATCAGGTTAAAGAGTCAAATATGGATCTAGCTCCTTACTATTACCGTAAAGAAGGATATACCAATTCCCACTTCTTTGGGTTCATTGAGTCCCTGAGACAATGTAAACTGAATCACACCCTCCCTTCTGATGGGTTCAACTTGCTTTCCCTTCTATCTTTGTTTCCGTAAGTTGTAAATTATGCCCAATGCAAAGTTGTAAGCATGAGCAATACAGGAAAGTACTTTACTTTCCTTATTTTAGTTTTATATTTATGTATATTGATCCTTTCCCATTATTTCAATTAGAGTTGTCTGTACAAATAAAGTTTTTGTGTGTGTTTTGCCAAATTCCATCTTCTCAATTATGTCTAAGTAGCCACCTAAGGAAACACCCTGTTATCTGTGACAAGTGCATGTTTGCACCCCAATACATCATTTTATAAGAGTAATAATTATTCAGGCTACATAATACATCCACAACCTTTCAGCATCTAATTAATGATGTCTTACAAGATATGTTGGACCACTATGTCGTTACCTACTTAGATGACATCCTAATTTACTCTGAAGATCAGTTTATCCACAACCAGAATGTGCTCAAGGTCCTAGAAATACTCCACCACAATACATGCCCAATGCTAACCTGGAGAAATGCATCTTTCATAAGACCACTGTGGAATTCTTAGGCTACATCCTGTCCACTCAGGAAGTCCACATGGGTCTGTGGAAAATGGAAGCTGTTCATGATTGGGCAACACTGTGAAGCATTTGGGAAATTCAGTGTTTCAGAGCAAATTTCTAAAGATGCTTTATATGGGAATGCTCCCAAATCCTGGCCTCTATAACCTCTCTGCTGAGAAAACTTGCCAACGTTTTTGCAACAGAGAGGAAAGAAGAAGTGGGAAGAAGTGGGACTGCTAAACGCTGAGGATGGGGTGGAGATTAAAAATAATTATAATGTATTAATTAGATTATAATCTAGGCATGGTCCAACGTTTGCCTCAGTTTTTAATGAGGTTAAATGAGGAGTCTGAGGGCAGTGGCAGGGTGGCTGATGGGAACAAGAGTATGGAAGTAGAAATTACCACATCTGAGGTGGAAGCTAAACTCAAACAATTTAATGGCACCAAATCAGTGGGCTGGGATAATCTCCATCCAAGAATATAAAAGGAACTGGCATGTGAAACTGCAAGCCCAATAGCAAGGATTTGTAATGAATCCATAATCTTGGGGTGTTGAATTGCAAATATACTACCTATATTTAAATAAAAGGGAAAAAAGTGATCCAGGAAACTGTATCCTCAAAGAAATATTTCTCAAACCTCCTCTTTTGGCCTTCAAACAGCCCCCAAACCGCACTAAAGTCATAGTCAGAAGCAAGCTCCCCACAGACCAGGACACACCAGACCTTGTCAGAACAACAGATGCAAAACTAGCTGATATATCTCCATAGCTACAATGATCAACACCCTCAACAACACATCTTTCAAAATCCATGGGTCATACACATGCCTGTCACGATATGTGGTATACCTCATCCATTGCATCAAATGTCTCAATAACTATGTGGGTGAAACCAGACAATCACTACTTTGGCAAATAAACTCACATAGAAAAATGATAAAAGACAAAACCATCATATCACCTGTGGATGAACACTTTTTCATAAAGAAATCATTCCATATCTGACTTGTCAGGCTTCATTTTCAAAGAAACCTGCATAACATCTTCAAAGGATTAGCTTGGGAACTTAAATTCATGACTCTGCTAGACATTAAAAGCTATGGACTAAACAAAAACACTGGTTTTATGGTTTATTACATCAATTTGTAACACATTTTCCTGACTGCTAACCCTTAATTGATCCCTTTATTTAATATAGTCTCCTATACCATGTGTGACAAAGAGTCCTGTGGAACCTTATAGACTAACAGACCTATTGGAGCATAAGCTTTCGTGACTGAATACTCACTTTGTCAGATGCATAGGTGCCACAGAACACTTTGTTGCTTTTTACAAATCCAGACTAACACTGCTACCCCTCTGATACTTTGCACCCTGTGTGAAACCCTTATGCTTAACCATCTGTCCCAGCTTGTAGGGCCGTCTCCAGCTTTTTTGCCTCCTCAACCAGCTAAGAAGAAAAAAACAAAAAACAAAAAAGAAAACCTAAAGCCACAATTGGTGCCACTTTGGCGGCAGTTCTACCATGCCTATTCATTCTTCGGCAGCAATTTGGCAGCTGGTCCTTCCCTCTGAGAGGTGTGGCATGTTCGGGTCAAAAGACCCGGATGTGCCACACCTTTCCATTGGCTGCCCCAAGCACCTGCTGCCTGCACTGGTGCTTGGAGCCGACCCTGCCAACTTGTGTTTAGCTCACACACTCTGACTACTTTTGTCAAACTGAAAGAAGAGCTCTATGCAGCTCCAAAGCTTGTCCCTTCCACCAACAGAATTTGGTCCAATAAATGATATTTTCTTGTCTACCATGTTTCTCTTATATAAGAAGGTTCTCCTTCTCTCTTAAAGTTTGAAGGTTTTAGAGTAGTTTCAAGAGAACCCTATTAAAATATCAATAGAACTTTGTTGGTTTCATGCTTATCTTCAGTAGGACTTCTCCTTAAGGGAAATGTCACATCTGTAGTTAGTCCAGTGATAAACAAGAGGCATTAAATGCACATTAAATTTAGTTCAGAAGTAGAAAATACTGCCAAGTCAGGATGATCTGCTGGAGAGCTCTTCCTATGAGAAGGAGTAAAGGCCTGGAGACCATCCCGCAGAGGAAAACTAAGGACTGAAGCCAGATACTGTAAGGATAGATGTGTAGCCAGTGAGGTGTCAGTGCCATTGGTGTAGAAAGCAGCCATTTAAAGCTGTGATGTGGCAAGGGATCAGAGAATGCTGTTCTGCAACATGAGGCTGGGAAGAAGGCACATCAGAGAACAGTGAGGCTTTATCACGCAGCAGGCTTTCAAGATCGTTCAGGTTGTCAAGCTTTTTAAAAAAGGGCCAGTGATCTTCTGCAGGGTGGATTTTACACAGATTTCACTGTTTGAAATCAACAAACATTTTCAGATGATGCTACATTCTTTCCCTTTTTTCCTTCAAGGAAAAATAGGAAAAAAGGACAATTTGGATGTTGCTCTCCAGAAAGATTTAGCAAATCATAAGAGAGATAATGCATATTGAAGGTGTCATCATTTGTGTGTGTTTTATAATATCCATAAAATATGGATTAGTAATGCTCTGACTGTTCTTTACACTGAGTTCCAAAAGGAAGGATACTTTTCCTCATTTTATTAGTTATTTATCCATTTATTTATGGTAATCATTTTTTTTGACTTGCAGGTTTATTATGCTTGAGCTTTTGTTTTGAAAGCCAGGGTGAAACAGCTGACTCTGTGCTCTTGGATCTCTGTGTGAAGTCCTGACATTTGTTTTTGGAATCTAACCCATCCTGCAGGGCTTCTCCTACTGTCATTTGGGACAAATTAGTTTTTTCGTCTATTAAACCACACAGTAGGGTTAGATTTGACATTTCACATTTTATTTGTACTCTTGCAACATAGTATCATTTGTTTATGTAATCATTCAGTGCCTATTAAGACCTCTAAGAACCTAATCCTGCAAGGTGCTGAGTGCTCTTGATCCCCACTGAGGTCTATAGGATTTCAAAGAACTTACCTCTTTGCACATCAGCCACTGGAACATGACATAAATAAGAATGACTGAATGCCAAGACTTCAATTCAGCTGGAACTGTCCGAAGAGAAGCTCCTGTAAATTTTTCTGGCACCCCCTGCCCTGCAGGGCTAAAGCTCCGAGATCCCCATCCCCACAGCTGAAGCTTGGACTCCTTCAGCCTCAGAGGGCAGAAGCCCCTAGCCCTACCACTCTGCCGCAGGGCAGAAGCCCTGAGCTTCCCCAGCCCAGCCTAGTGGCTGAAACTCAGAGCCTGGAACCCACCAACCCCTCCACTGCTGAGCCCTGGAGTTTTAATAGCATGTTGGGAGAGGGACGTGGGGGGCTCTGGGAAATAATCTATCAGAATTTAAGACTTGCTGTATGGATTTCTAATCCACCCAGAACTTTAGCACTATATCTGGGTGACAAGACAAGAAGAGCCGCAGATGAGTGCACGCCAAACATGTTCACCAGTGATATCAAGATGTAGCCCAGAAATAAATATCCAGACATATGAGTAATAATCAAAAGTACCTAATTAACTTAGGGGTCTAGGTCCCACTGCTAGCCTTTCTGTGGTACAGGCTCCTAAGTCCCTGCAGAACTTTTGAAAAATTTTATCCCCTAGCTTAATTAGATGACAAGCCTTATTCAGCATATTGGACAAAGAAATAATGTTGACATCAATTATTTCCCCAAAGAGTAAATTAAATTAACTAAAAAGATATTTCCACCCTGAACAAGCTGACATTCAGCATCAATTTTATCTTCAGTAGATGTTTCTTTAAGGATTTAAGGCAATTTTTTAAAGGCTATCATTTAGAAGCAACGTAGGCACATGCAGGATACAGACTGGTCAATTATATGACCAACATGGATTGCTTGGTAAAACTGACTTGTTTTAACCGTATGCATTTGAAAACACCCAAATGTAAGCACAAACGTCTAGGAAGAAAGAATATAGTCACATTTATAAGATGGGGGACTGTATCATGGAAAGCAGGGGCTCTGAAAGCGGCTAAGAAATTATGGCTGGTAAACAACTGAACAGGAGCCCCCAGTATGACACCATCACTGAAAGAGTGACTACAGTCCTTGCATGTATACATAGGAGAACATCAGCCAGGAGCAGGGAGATGATATTACCCCTGAATATGGCATTAATGAGCCAATTACTGTGTTCAGTTCAGGGCTGCGCAGAGGATTCAGGAGGCCTGAGGCAAAGCAATTTTGGGGGCCCCTTCCATTAAAAAAAGTTGCAATACTATTGACCCACTTGCCCCTCACCCCTCCCCGGGCGGCCCTGGTTCAGTTTTGGTGTCTACACTTCCAAAATGATGTTGAAAGTGTTCAGAAAAGAGCTACAAGAATGGTTCAAGTTCTGGAAAACATGACTAAAAGTAAGAGACTTAAGAAACTAAATCTATTTATCAAAGAGAAGGTTAAGAGGTGATTTGATCATGGTCTACAATGAGCTACATGGAAAAAAATGTTTTGATAGTAGAGGATTTTTAATCTAGCAATAAAAAAGGCATAGTGAGCTCCAATGGCTGGATGCCAAAATTAGACAAATTTGGTTAAGAAGTTAGGCACCAATTTTTCACAGTAAGGATAATTAACCATGTAATAAGTTATTCAGCCAGTTAGCAATAGTGGCATGACAAACAGCACTGTGTAGGATACTGCCACTGCAAAGCTCTAGATATACATTGTTCACAATTTTTACTTTGTAATTTATTTATTCTTACTATCTAACAGTATCACAGGCACGCTTATGGAGTACATGGTATTAAATTTAGTAGATATAACAAGCAAAAATTAAAGATAGGAAGCTTTAAGATACAATTTTATTTAGGAAATGTGACTGTTGGCCTAAGTTTAGTAATAGCTGCAAAATGTATAATTATTAATTCAAGTCATTACAAAGTGTAAACATTACTTCAGAGGAACAAAGGTTGCCTGAGGATCTGAAAACTCCAATATGACATATTGAATTTATTCCCAAAAATTGTTAATTGCTAACTGCTGTTTTATTCCACCACATATTAAAAGTTTCACTTTAGTGAATTTCTGGAGCAGGAATATACTGACTGGCTGGCACAATTGGCTAATGCTCATTTCTTTCAATCCAGTATATACCTACTGAGCCCTTAGCAAAGGAAAATGCTGATTTTGAAGGATTTCCTATCTTTTTTGCTGCAAGAAGGCTGTACATGGATTCCTAATACTTTTTTCTGTATTTCTGACATTAAAGTTCAGAACTAGTTATGCTCTTGTGCACCTTGAACCAATAAAAGCAACTAAATCTGGGATACATTAAGTATCTAAAGGAAGAGGAACTTGAAAAGTTCTACCAATTATGTATGGCCATGAAGTTGAGCAGTATGGCTCTGGTCTTCCAGGATGTTGTAAATCAGGTTATATTTGTCATGCTGTGTATTGGATTACTTAACATAACTATATTAATTTGTTAAACAAAATGAGAAATGATTGGTTACCTGTTCAATGGGTCTTTCTGCTATTTTTGTAAGAATGTATGAATCAGTTTACCCAGTGTTTTTCTTACTAATGCAGCTTCTGTTGGAAAGTTTATTGTTTTACTAATGCTGGAGTTTCTGGAAATTACTTTCATATTTATTTTCCATCTAATTTCATAAAGATAATTTTCTAACTTAATCTAATACTTCTCTTTTTGGATTGAAAACAGTCTACTACCCTTCAAAAGAAGACCTTTTACTGTTGCATTCTTTTTCCATTTTCTCCATCAGAATAAAGTGAGCAGCAGACACACATCAATGTAACATGATTTCAGCTTTGGATATAGGTGGCAAACAAAAGTCTGCAAATAACCCATTGTCTTTTAAGTTATCAAATAGTCTGCTCTTGACACACATGAGCCAAATAGGCGAGATTTTAAAAGTTAGATCAAAATTAGGACTATGCTCAGTGGTCACAGCGGCAAAATTAGCAGATTCTATCTGCAGCCTATTACTTGCATAAATATCATTGCCGCTAAAGTCAATGAGACTATTTGCAAGAATAAAGGTTTATGGGATCATACCATATAACATTAACAGCTTTGACCAGAGCTGGTCAAATTATTGTGAATAACAATTGTGAATGCAGGCTTTTTTTTCTATTCACATAGCTTTCTTGGCAAATCCCAGTTCTGCAAATGCTTTCATTATTCCTCAGTGTCCATTCAATAGTTTAGACAAATAATTTTGAGCCTGTGGGTTGCTCACAAACTGTCCACTTTGATTATCCATTCTTCATTATTCATGTTGCATCATTGGTTACACAGGATGGTTTCTTCTCCTTGTCTGGATGAAGAAAGCGTATTAAATCTGAGGGACAGTAATGCCAAACAGGATGCAAAAAATGTATCATTCAATATACAATTTGTGACATTTTGGCGATTCCTGAACATTTTCATAAATACCCAGCAATTTTCCCAGTCCTCATGGATAATTAATAATCTGACTCCCATGAGAAGTAGCAGGATAAAGTCAGCCTGTTTATTTACAGATAAATTCACATATTTGTTAAATGATTCAACCAGATTTTATATCCACCTTATGAACTATGGATCAATTAATGTGTCAGTTAATATTATTAATTATGTTAATAGTGTAGGGTAAAAACCTATACCCATGCCACTACATGCATCTGATGAAGTGGGTATTCACCCACGAAAACTCGTGCTCCAAAACGTCTGTTAGTCTATAAGGTGCCACAGGATTCTTTGCTGCTTTTACAGATTCAGACTAACACGGCTACCCCTTTGATACTTGATACCCAGTTTGCAAAGCTGTATAACCAGGCTATGAACTCGAGAGATCTTCTTTTTCTGTTGAGTGGCAGAGGAACTGGTCCTAGGCCAGTAATTGGCCTCAGAAATTCAGTAGCTCCCACCGCCTCTGTGCTCCTCCTCCCCAGGAGGGAGGGAATAACTGGTGGATAAGCTCGTCTCCACCTTTGAAACTCCATTACAAGTTGAGATTTTCAGTCACATCTAAACCAGTTAAGTGCCATAGTCCCATTGACTTAATCAGGTGGCCTGATTGAGTGAAGGGAGCCTTTCTGTGGTGCACTTGGAGGTTCAGACCTTCAGGATAGGGTCTTCAAATCCTGGCCCTTTGCTCTGGATGCACTGGTTTTGCTCCATCTTCAACCTTTGGCACCTACAGGACTGAGGGGAATAAATTCCTTGTTATGATTCAGTTACATTTTTATTCAGCTTTGTGAAGAAAAATCCGAGTAGGAATTGTGAGAGAAAATATTTCAGAGAAGATGTAGTCTGAGGGGGAAACAAAACAGATAAATGCTGCAATGAATCTACTGTCTCATTGCTGTTTTGCCCAGTTCAACATCCAATCTGTACAGGGCTCTGTAATCCCTCCAGTCCACAAAAAGGAAGTACAACCTGAGCTCAGAGGATACCAGGTTCATAAGGGAGCTGGAAGATGCATGAAAGGTGGAACAGCAGGCCAGAGGCAGCAGCTTGGGAAATGGCTTGGAGAGTAAAACAGAGCCAGGCAGAAAAGCAGCCTCTTAGAATTCAGAGCCAAAGCTGTAACTTCATAACACCATCTATACTGCTACTTTAGAGCATTAGTGAGTGCCCACTAGCCCAAGTCTGTTGACCTGGGCTGAGAGGCTTGCTCCAAAGCTGTGTAGCCATGTGCTTTCTGGCAAGGTGGGCCAAGATTGGTTCCAGCAGGTACCTGGACTGCAAACAGAACAACTGTGTGGATGGAACCAAAACAAGACCAGATAACTGAACTCTGGCCAAGACATCTGCAAGCCAGTACGTGACTGCTTCATGAGGGGGATGACATGGAGGAAATATCCCTGAGAGTAGTCCTGAGGAGCCCCACCTTCATATATCTGCACTGAACTGCTATTAGGCCCTGGGTGGGGAGCTGTTGTTTTAATTTTTTTATTGGTTGGTTTTTTAAGCAAAGCTCAGGGTGTTGGCTCAGGGTATTAGCACATCTTAGCTTCTGGAAGCCCTACTGAAATCATCTGTGTTACTTAAAGCGTGTGAGTGTTTATGGGAACCTACTGAGGCCTAGAACCTGTAGCCCTCATGTTTGTAGTGACTACACTACTAGCCTCCGTGTTCAGTATACTGCAGTACTAGCCTTCTGGTCATTATACCCAGGCACAGGTGGGTTTGGTTATAATAGGTACAATACGATATTCAGGCAAGAAGTTGGATTTTAGACATTGTTATATTGCCAATAAAAAACCTTTGCAATGGACTGGCAACCAGAAACACCAATTCTCCCTCCTGATTCCTGCAAACCAATACAGAAGAGAAGGAACATTTCCTGTAATGCATGTGAGGGCTTGCAGGATCAAGCCCTTAAGAAGGACTATCCATTTGTAGAATGAATAAGTTGGCAACTTTACTCTCGCTACTTCTGATCTAAAATTGACCCCATTCTGCGAAAAACAAACCTACTAAGTACCAGGTAAAAATCCATTATTGGAAGCGTGACTGCTGTGAACATCAACCCCCCAAAAAACAACCACCTACTGAAAACAGACAATTCCCTAGCCTAAAGAGCAGGGAGAATGGTTGTTCCCTTTGCCCTTTTCCAGCTGCACATGAACAGCAAGTGCCTGAATTCACAGAGGCAATCACAGGGTAACATGCATGCAAGCAAGCAGGGAAATAGCTGGCAACTCAGAGGTTTGATAAATATTGTCTGAAATAAAATAAACAAATTACTTTCTGATTTGGAGAAAAGACAAACAGCCCACAGAGGAGGAGGACAACACAGAAAAATTCAAAGCACTTCGCTTTCTGCTCACTAGGGAAAAAATTCTCATAGAGAAAAGGGATGAACCAGGACCTTCAAAAAATTACAAGTTTGTACCAGATATGAATTTGGCCCCTGGAGAACCAGTCACAGTGGAGCACAATTCAAATGTATAGAACACTTGAAAGTGGGAAAAATGATATGAATTGTTGCACACATTCATTCCTGGATGAAAGGATACCCAGGTAAATTACCCACAACACTTAGAAAGACTTTGTCAAGTGCACACACAGAAACCTAAGGGAAATAATATCCCCTAAGATCCCTTGTGTTAAAACCTGTTGCATACTGTATAAAACAAGAAATCCTTCAGTCAAACTGGAGGAAAGGTCAGATAATTTACAGTAAAAAAGTGATAATTCCAGTGCTGCTCTAACGCAGTGCAAACATTTCAGACTCATAAGGAAGTGGCCAAAAAGGTACTGGATTTGCTATCCCCCACCTAGCACAGCCGATACTGTCCTAGGCTTCCTCTTCCCTTCCCTAGTTTCTGATAAGTTAAAGAGGTATTGAATCATAATCCCCATGGAGAGAAGCCCTTCTAGTAAGGCAAATGCAGCAAGTTGATGGAGACAGAGCAAGTGGAGGGAAGAAAGGAAATGCAACGTGATTCAGTGAAACAGAGTATCACAGCATAGTGCCAGATAGAGATGAGCTCACTACCTACCAAGAGGTGAACTCACAAGCAGTAGCTGTGGAGGAGAAACATAACCACGGATAAGGAGAACAGAAAGATATATTCTATGCTCCTGTCTTTTTATCTATCTAGGGCCTCCGACAGTCAACCCCAAAAGAATCAGCCAAGTAACATCTGGCAAGAGATATCAGGAGAATGGTCCACAACAGTAGTTTCTCTACCTTAGAATCTGGCTTTGCTAATGACTCAGAAGCTGAAAGTAATAACTCATGCAGCTCAGCTCTGCTTCTTTTAAGAGAGTTAAAATACCTAATGAGGCTTACTGCACTTCCAAGGCTCCTAGAGAAACTTAGTCTCCCTGTATGTGAGCTTATGTGACATCCAAAGCTGTGCAAAACTTTGTCAGAAGAGTGTCTGCTGGTTGAAAATAATATGTACCTCACTGCCTCTGGTAGCCAAGGATCAATCAATGGGAAAGATAAGCACAGGTGATTCACTGATGTAGACATTCTGGGCCCAGTTTATTTCTGAAGTACATGGAGTTACACCAGATGTGGCTGAGCTTTGTCTTTAATAGTTGGGAAAGGCAGAAACATATGAAAGGGAAAGTGGGTCAGTCTATACACAGGAAAGCCTTGGGCTAAAAACATCTCCCATACATATACCCACACATACACCTAACAAAACTATTGGAGTATTTGTAAAAAGGTCCTGCTGGTCACTTGAGAGATAACAGGGAAACCTTTATGATTAAACAAAATTCTTTCTACAACATATGCACATATGGTTTCTAATTTTCACGCATTCAGATCTGGGTGTGCTAGTCGCTTCTAAGTTTTCCATATTAATGTTTCCAAGGTTGACTATTCTACAGTACTGGGCTTGTTTAACTGATTATCCATACATGCTTTTTCCCCCACAAAGCTGCTGGCTGCCTTAATTTAAGGCTTCTAACTAAGTACTATTGAGTTTCACATGTCTCCTTTATTTCCATTTTGCCTTACAAAAAAAAAACAAACCTGAAGGGAGGAAGCAACATCATCTGGAGGTTAAATGAGTTCCCCATGACTTCACAAAATGGAAATAACTAAATCTTTAGCCAAAATATGAGTACATCGATTTAAAAAAAAAGGTTGAACAGGCCATGTCTATGTGGAACACGAACTACATTTCCTATACGATGTGTTAGAACAAACCATGCACAGGCACATTAATGAAAAAATCAGTCAGAAGTAAAACACCCTCGTGAGTAGCATGTGCATTCCTGTTTAGGATATCTGCAAAGTAGTAAGTTGATGTTGTTTATTTGTTGCCTGTGTTCTTCCTAAAGCAGGAATTCCTCAATCAATATCTTAATTTAGCCTGGTCTCTGCTGGCCACATTTACAATTATTCTAAATGACTGCTTTGATCAAGGCTGCTGAAGGTCGTCACTGGAGGAAAAGAAGCTTGCAGCAATATTCTGAGGTTGTAGAACTCATTACTGGCAGTTTAGTATGTACCTGAATGAATCCCATGTGCAAAGGTAACTACTGCTTCTCCCTATCTTTTCACTTTTATTACCTTACTTCTCACTTTTTTAAAACCACCGTATATCTGCAGCACTTACTATGGAATAGATTCCATGCATTTGAGGAAGATTAAAGGCAGTATTAGCTGGAATGATACTTTATAGAACAAAATGATTTCTAATTCCAAAAAGTATTACACTTTACTTAGAATAAGAATGCAATTTACTTTAAAGACAATAAAATATTTAATGTCCGCAGGCTGTATACCCCGCTGTTGGGCAATTCTACATAATAAAAATAAAACAAGTTGGATATTTTGGTTGTTTTTAGGAAAAGCTGAGCAGTTTAAATCATTTACATAATTTATTGTAGCTCCAAGGAAAAATACTTTTAAGTAAAATCCTGGAACTCAAACATTTTGTTATTTAATGGCTCTTGAATTTTCTCTGTCAACTGAACTTGCCTGCCCAAGTCATTAATGAACCATATTCTCATTTTGAAATGCCTAAAAAGACTGTTAAAAATCAGTAATTAGCAAATTAATAAAATGAAAATGAGAGTTTTTTCAATATGTATTGAATAAGTTCCTTTGCAATGATGTTTCTTTCATCACTCCTTTTTGTGTCCACTAGTACTATACAGTTTTGTTAAGACAGACATAATTATGTTGGATATTTCAATAGTCCAAATAAATAGCAAGCGTGTTGATCAAATACATGCTTGAAGTGCAAAAGTGCAAACAAGGAGATTTAAAGGTTTATAAAGATGTAATTTATAAGTATTTTATAATTTAAAATAACATTGAACATGTGGAAAAGCTGGTTGATGAAGCAAATTTAGTTTCTTTCCAATACCTGTTCCTAGCCAAATTGTAAAAATGTTGTGGTGTTGGCATCATTATGTGTCCACTGCCTACTGAGGGAAAAAAAACAACAACAAAACCTGGCACAAGTCTATAATGCACAGCTCTGTTTACAATATTAATCTGTAGTCTTGGTACTGCATATCCTACTTATTAGTATTAGTTGCATTTCCCTGATCCAGGTAGAGCAACATGTATATTAAGATTTGACAAATTGTCTACTAATAGATAACTCTCCATCCCCCTGGTGTGCATGGTGGTCAGTGGCCCACCCGAGTCAGCCTCTTTTGGAGGTTGTTCTCCCCTTGTAAGCCAAAGGCAGTGTGTGTAGTGGGGTATTAAAGGAGCCAAGGCCCGTTTTCCATCTGTCAGCTAGACAAAGCCCCTCCACATTTAGGTTCAGTGAGTGAATTCTGTTTAGACTTACAAAGCTGAAATTGAAAGATATATGGAGAATACATTGGTGGCTATTCACAGGTACTCACATGATGTCTTTTAAGGAACGCAATAAAGATATAATAAATGCTGAAATATTAAAATGTCAGGTAGGGTTTCAAAAAGAAAGAGGTAGTCTCTGTTGTATGTGAAACTGTCAAAAGATTTGATTTCCGTAGTGAATACTTTTATTTAAATACTTATATAGATTCTTACTTGAAAGCTTTACAATACATGTACAATTTACATTTTAACTCAGAAAGAGATGTGCTGCGAAGAAAAATAAAACTGCTGAATACTGAGACTTGTTTAACTTTTTGTGTACCTGAGCACATTTATTTATATGTGAGGTCTTCCTTGTCTCCACCTGGGATAAAACTGGCCTCTTTGAAGTACACTGTGGATTCTTGATTGCAGATTTCTCTTTTGTCATTCCTCTACAATACCTCTTTGTTTTTATTCCTCCTTAAACCAAATTTCTGCAAGGCTTTCCAATACTAATACACTAAATGAATATTTTTGTTTATGATAAAAACTATAGACACCAGCAATAGATCCACATGAACCAACAAGCAGAACAATAACAAAAAAACCTAAATATTTAACACAAAACTTGAGAAACAAATCAACTCAAATGATCTTCTTCCACAACAAAAATTAGAGCAGGTTTCCCCTTCCTGTGTACACTGACCACTATGGTTTGTTGTCATAGTTTGTAGTCTTTGCTCTACTGCAGACTGTATGTTCCAAAGCAAAGGGATTTTGAGTTTCTATTAGCCTGTAAAGCTCTACACCCATGCACATTGTTAGTTAAATAGTAATTGTTTGCTTTTTCCATAGGCAAACTTCAACTGTGGCCAGTAAGAGTTCTATGTTCAGAAGAAACACATGATTCTGCAACGTGAATCCACAATGCAGGTCAGAAACGAAAATGTTCCCCGTAACTTTGCATACAAAAGCAGCTTTTTGGCTCTTAACTGTCTTATTGACTTGACCCAATTTCTCTCTATGCCTGGTTGGAAGAAGAAAGAGTAGGTGGTTCTCAGCCAGAGGTCTGGGACCCTTTGCGAGGCCACAAGAAGGTTTCGGGGGGGCCTCCAAGCAAGGCCAGCATTAGACTCGCTGGGGCCCAGCGCAGAAAGCTGAAGTCCCAGCGCATGTGGGGACCATATCCAGAGAGAAAGCCAGTCTTGATCTCACTTTTAGTATGGTAGAGAATTTTTCATTGTGCTGTTACACTTATGTGAATATACCCTGTTTTACTGGTTTAGCTTATTTTATCTGTTCTGAGATCATTTTTCCTCATTTAAATATAATATGTCCCAAATAACTGAAAAGAGAATACTTTTCATCATGTGGTTTAATTGCTATAGTTCTAGACAGTCAATCAATAAGAGAACTAGATGCTGGCATGTTATCATTTAATTATAAGTAGTCAGCTGTTGAAATTTATTTACAAGCTTCCCATGTTAGCCTCAGGACAACAACAAAAACTAAAAATATTAATTAATCAGTTTTGAGAATTAAAAACACTAGAATATTCTCAGATTGTAAACTCTTTGGGGGCATGGTCTGTGACTACCTCTGTGTTTACACAGCCCCTATTATACAAGGCCTTATTTCCACTTTAGATTATTACCTGTTCTACACTACAAATGTATGTCCGTATAACTATGTCATTCAGGGATGTGAAAAATCAGTGTAGACATGCAGACTCACCCCTGAGGCACCTCCTGTTGGTGACTTCTGGGAATTAGCTCTATTTCCAGCCCAGAGTACCCTCTGCAGGCCGATGATCTGCCTTACCACTTGCTGTTGGGCCCTGTGTCCCTCCCTGGACCTGGTGCCCCTTTTACCTGAGGTGCTGCCCCCTGGCAAGAATCCCTTTCTCTCAGGGTGTCCCACTTCCAGGGGAACCCTCACCCACTATTCCCACCTCACTTCAGTATAAGGCTACTGCCAGTCATCATCTAGCCCCATGTACTGGGGCAAACTGCAGCATCAGCCTACTCATCACTGGCAAGGAGGGTTTGGACCTGCTGTCTTGGCCTACCCCTGGGCTGCCCTCTGCAACCCTCAGTACCTTTTAGCCCAATGCTAGGCCGCAGCCTAGGGCTTTCCAGGCTGGAGCTCCCCAGCTCCTCAGCCTGTCCCCAGCCCTGCTTCACTCAGGTACTCTGCTCGGGTCCCTGCAGCCAAGCCCATCTCCCTCTATAAACAGAGAGAGACTTCTGTCTGCCCCTGGCTTCTCTACCTTTATAGGGCCAGCTGAGTCTGTTTGGGGTGTGGCCCTAGCTGCAGCCACTTCCCCCAATCAGCCCAGCCTAAAAGCTGCTTTCTCCAGCCACAGACCCCTCCCAGGGCTGTTTTTACCCCTTCAGGGCAGGAGTGGGGTCCTTCCTGCTACACACAGATATGCCAGTGCTATATCTATGGGAGATTTTTTCCTCTGAAGGAGGCTGAGTACCTACATTGGTGGGAAAAACTCTCCTGTTGGCATGGGTAGCATCTTCACTAAGCACAACAGCAGTGCAGCTGCATTACTGCCAGGGCCCGCTCCAGGGTTTTTGCCGCCACAAGAGGCGAAAAAAAAAAAGAAGCCGTGATTGTGATCTGCAGCTTCACCGTGCTGCTTTCTTCTTCAGCAGCAATTCAGCGGCAGGTCTTTCCTCTGAGAGGGACCAAGGGACCCGCCACCGAATTGCCACCAAAGAGCCAGATGTGACGCCCCTTCCCCTTGGCCACCCCAAGCACCTGGTTGCTGAGCTGGTGCCTGGAGCCAGCCCTGATTACTGCACCTCTGTAAGTGTAGATAAGCCCTTAGGCACTATGACAATATAAATAATAAAGAAAATTAATGCAGAATGGGAACAAGCTGACAGATCTACACTGGATTATTATTGTTTCCTTGCTGATTTTGTTTACTTTTTCATCATTGTCATTTTCAAATTGGAAAAAATATAGTTGTTTTATAACAGCTACTACTTTTTAATATTGAAAACAATTCTAATTAAAGGGAGAACCTTTTAATAACCATTTGCCTCTTTAAAGAGGGAGCAGAGATAATAGTACAGTATCAAATCTCCAAAGAATCAGAGATATTTTTAAGGCATGATGCTCAACATTTCTTAAACTACATTCTCACTGTGAGATGTCTACGTAATAACAGAGTAATTTCCTTTGCAGCATTTGTGTTTGAAGAGAAGCATAATGTATTCCAGTTTGAAGCAATGCTCAAAGAAGCATTTAAAAAGTAAAAGAGAGGTTTTTTTCTGTGCATAGGAATGTTCTTTATTGGTATTTTCAAATACATCAAAGTAGTTCTGGTAGCTGTGGCTATTGAAATAGGAATCAAGATGGACTTAAATTGGACCATTCAAACTTAGTTGAATTTTGAGGAGAAGGTGGAAATCCGTTACAATGGGTCGGGGATTCAACTCACTTTTGGTTTTGGATTTGAAGAAAAACACAGTCAATAAAGTTTGTAACAACTAACATCAACCCAACACTTGCCCATCCTAACAAATTACACATTTATTATAAATATTAAAATTGTAGGGGCATGTTAATTTCATTAGGTAATAGAAAAGAACATTGCTGGTCTTCAAGTGTAAGCATGTCTTCAAAAACAGGCAGGGATAAAAATAGATGGGAAAAGAACAGAGAGAAATGAAAAGAGAACATAGGGTTATGTGTGAAATTGTGATTGATAGCCTGATCTCAGAAAGAAAGGAATGCTTGATGGATTACTTATTGATACTATGCTGTAAGTGCCATAGTCTGGATCTTGTGCACACCCAGAGTAAACAAACTTTGAAGAGGCTGGAGGAAAGGATAAATCCATGGCTGTTAATGCACCCTGAGAGCTGCAGCTGCTCCTGTGGCTGTTATTAATCTCCTCTGAGGGAGGTTTGGTGGTGCATCCTTACAGTTCAGGATCAACTGTCCTTGGCTTCAACTACGTTACCACCCTGCATGCTAGTTGAATAATCCCTTCAGGGAGAAGGTAGACCATGGGAAGGCACAGACATGATTTTTAACAAGCTCTGTGCCCCCAGAAGGGCCAAGTAAAGAATAGCAGAAAATTACATCAGAAAATCTTCAGGAGAAGACAGCCCAGGAAGGACAGTTATATGAACTCCAAAAGACTGTGATTATTCCAGACTGGGAGAACATGAATTTGGGTTAACTGTGTGTGGGGGGGAACTGAAGACTGCCCCCTAGGAAAAGGCAATCAAAGGCCTGAAAAGCCAAGTGCAGTGGAAGGGGATTGAAGAAAATAGATGAAAGAAACCAGCAATGCAATTGATTGAAATGCTAAAAGGTGTCTGTAAAGTAATTATTAAGTAATCCCAGCATGGACGGTGTTCATCAAAGGACATGCTTGGATGCCACCAGGCCCTCACAGGAGGACTTCCTAATAACCACACTCTATACTCACCAGAGAGGAAGGTTTTAGTGGTTAGATCTGGAATCAGGAAAGATGTCTTCTATTCTCCATGTTCAAATACTTTGACGTTGGCTGCCATAGAAAAACAAAATCTTATATAATCACAAACATATCCTGAAATATGCATTAGTCCAGCTTGTGTTCAATAAGTCATTAATTGTTTATAATGATCTATTTAATTTCCATCTGGTCTACAATTTCAACTTTCTTATTGATCTTTATGTATGAGCTGGCTTCAACAGCACTCTCCCTTGCCAATCAGGTAGCTGTCCAATCTTCTTATGGGTGGTGGACAGAGGGAAACAATCATATTAATATTGCTTAATCTAGCATTCATAATGAGGTCCTGCTCACCAGCCTATAAGATTTTTCAGGGATAGATAGAGCCACCTTAAATAGGCTTTGCTCATTCATCTCTGATAGATGCCAGGTGGTCATGATAAGCAATTAGTCTGCTCCAGAGAACTCTCATCTATAAAATCCCATATGACTCAGTCCTTGCACCAATCTATTCAGCATCTATGTGAAATAGAAAGGGGAGATCATGAAATGACATGGACAACAATACCATCAATGTCCCAGCAACATGCAGCCCAGGTATCTTTATCATCCACCAGACAATAATAAATGCTATTTCCCAGGTGTTTTGGTGTTTGAAGGATCTTGGAACTTGGATCCAAGACAGCCATCCAAAGCTAAAGCCAGGAAGATGGAATAAGGGGAAAGGATTTTGAGAGACTGGCCACTAACTAAAAAAGGCCACTTTTTGTGTTCAAGGCAATGTGCAGATTTGGAAGCTTTGCTGAACCTGTAGCTGTTACTGAACATCCAAAGAGCAACAATCACGTTCTACCATCTTTCACTTGCAAGTAGATTTCACCCTTTCCTCTTAGATGAAGCCCAAGCCACTATGATTCATGCTTCTTTCACTTCCAGAACAGACCTCTGTAATTCATGGACTTGATAGTGAAGGCCATATAGAAACTGCAGGTGGTTCTCATGTTGTGCTCCTTAAGTGGGATAAGTTGCCAACAGTCTAGTGATCCATAGCCTGCACTAGCTGCCCAGGTGGTATGCTGAGACCACTAGCTTCCAGGCTCACCGATGTTGCCTCATTGTCTCCTTATGTCCCCCATCTGTCTGCATCCACCTCTTGTTTATTGCTTATAGTTACATTATAAGCACTTTGTATTTGCATAGTGCCTAGCACAATGGACTCCTGGTCCATTACTGGGACTCCTAGGCATTACCACAATACATAATAAATAACAAGAATCATTCAGTTACCTATTAGTTTCAAAGTTCTGATTCTGATCTTTAAATTCTTCATTGGGCTATCTCAGACATTGCTTCTTCCTCCCTAAACCTCCAAGGCAACTACAATTGTTCAGCTGATGATCACCTGGGAAAAAATCTCTGGGGCTAGGGGCAAAGCATGCCTGGTAGAAGACCCTCAAGCACCGATAACAGTGGAAAGATTAAACACTCTAAAGTATGTATAGCTTTGGTAAGTGATAAGTACTGGAGACATGGCAATAATTTACAAATAATGAAGTGTGTAATAATACCACAGATGCAGAGGAACTACTTAGAATAATAAAAGTGGGCCTCACTGGGAGTAATAATATCTGGGAGAAATTAAGAAAGGGAACTTTTAGATGCAATATTAGAAAATAAAGTTGTGGCAATAAGATTTATGATGATCGTATGGAATAATCTCCCAAGGGAAGCAGGAGAAGTCTATGATTTGGCACAAGTAAAACTACAGTGGTTAAAGTACAAGTAAATGTACAATAGGGAACAATCTTGGACTGGCAGGGAGATGAGTTAAAAGACCTAATTATTAGAGCCAGTTGAAATTATTATAGTAGAATATTTTTCTGTTGGAAAATACCATTTTGTTGACACTGAAACTTTTTGTATCAATGTCAGTATCGGAATGAAACATTTTGATTGACCCAAAAGAAAATATTTTTGAAAATTTAATTTTATGTGAAATTTCAATTTTTTTGTTTTGTTTTGTTTTCATTCTAATCTGAAACAAAAAGAAATGATGAAACACTGGAATGTCATGTGGAATGGCACTAGAAAAGGTTCAGAAAAGGTCAACTAAAATGATTAAGGGTTTGGAATGGTCCCATATGAGGAGAGATTAAAGAGGCTAGAACTCTTCATCTTGGAAAAGACTAAGGGGGGATATGATAGAGGTATATAAAATAATGAGTGATGTGGACAAAGTGGATAAGGAAAAATTATATACTTATTCCCGTAATACAAGAACTAAGGGTCGCCAAATGAAATTAATGGGCAGAAGGTTTAAAACAAATAAAAGGAAATTCTTCTTCACTCAGTGCACAGTCAACTTGTGGAACTCCTTACCTGAGGAGGTTGTGAAGGCTAGGACTATTACAGTGTTTAAAAGAGAACTGGATAAATTCATGGAGGTTAAATCCATAAATGGCTATTAGCCAGGAGTGGTAAGGAATGGTGTCCCTAACCTCTGTTTGTCAGAGGATGGAGATGGATGGCAGGAGAGAGATCACTTGATCATTGCCTGTTAGGTCCACTCCCTCTGGGGCATTGGCCACTGTTGGTAGACAGGATACTGGGCTAGATGGACCTTTGGTCTGACCCGGTACGAATGTTCTAATTTTCTTATGTTATAGAAATTCCTGAGTTCAACCAGCTCTACTACTTCTTCCGTGTTTATATTCTATAGACTAGATTTACTATTCATGGACTTAAATGGATTTACACCCACTATGTTAGTGATGAATTGGCCCTATGATTCTATATCTTGCTAATGAAAAAGAAGTAGTAGCCCTCAAATATCAACCAAATGGAGACATCTCACTGAAGGGAAAATATTTCTCTTGTGAGACATATATCAAGGAAGCACATTTCTAGAGCAGTTTAAATGCCATGCTGGCAATCAAGAATCTGGGGATACTATAAATATGCAAGGAACCTCATAAGAATGTGTCTACTGTAGGATTGGGGATCAGGAAATGTGAGACGTGGTTGTTTCAGTTACAACATTTAAAATATGCACAGGGAATTACTGGTAATTGGAGTAGTATTATCTTGCATTGTGACTATAGTCCTAATGATCGAGCTATAGGTAAGGAGGCATGAGAACTTTAATTCTAAAACTCTGGTTATAGTTGCTCATAACTTTCTAAAACTTTTATGTTTCAGTCTGAAGTGTTCTGTCTTTGATCTTTCAGTGATGGCTAATTATTTTAGAACATTCAGTAACATTTTAGAATGAGGAGTGAAGAAAAATACACTTTCCCATGTTAAAAAAAATGGTGACACTTTGTGAAATCTCTAATTATAATATGATCTGGGGAAGAATGCTGAAATTTGGCTGGAAATACCTCTGAATATTCCAGTGCAAATTGTCTTTGATTTGGTTGAGTTATAAAGTTTTGAAAGCGGTAGCACTTTAAAACATTGTTCTTTCACTGTTTGAAAGGAAATTAGACTGGAGTGCGTGGGCATGCCTGGTTACATTTGCTGCTCTGCAAAAACTGTAATGAACTTGCACATTGGATGAGGCTGGGCCCTCTATCAGAATCCAAGGTTCCGAATCTCCTTCCAGGGTGGATCTCAAATCACAAGATTATTATTTAGTTGGTTTGAGTTCAGATGTGGTCAAAATTCTTCCAAAATTTTGGCCCAAGATTGCTCTAGTCTTTCAAGCAGCCTGTGACCTGCTTATTAGGGCCATAGTCTTTCAAGCAAAGTCGACAAGTGTCCAATATCATTGAAACAGAACTCTAGCCCTGATTCATCCTCAAACCCAAACCTAGCCTAATCTCAACATCCCTGGGACTTTTGGGGGTTCATTGTCTGAAATATATATGGATCTACTATATGCTGCTCTAAGCCAACCCCAGTTGGAGTAGTACGACAGGACCAAAACGTCAAACATCAAAGTAAGTTAGTAGTTCTATGAAACTTCCACCATTTTCCCTTGAGTCAGGCTCCGCCCTTCCTGTAACACTCTTTGTGTGTTGTGAGTGTTTATGCTCCCTAAACCCTTTCCTTTAATACATTTCAGGAAGAAACTGTTATCTGAAGAAATATGAATAATTTCTGCTGTAGATAAGACATTGTGAATCCTTTACATGGTAACACGTAAAACATTTTCTGGAAACATTAATAACAATCCCAGCAATTTCTTGGTATCACCTTGAGAATAATGGAATTATCATTCCGGTAAAGATGTAAGGAACAAAACAACTCTGACAATACACAGCTTGAAGAGTAAATGTGCAGCATATATTGATAAAAATTAGGCACACAAATCAACTTAACAGTAGTGGCAGATGGTTGCCTATTTCCTCACATGCATTACAAGACCCAGGAATCTAAATGTTTTGTAGTTTCACAATTGATTCATATTGCAGCTGCTGCACTGTATTGATGGCCATTTCCTCCTGAATTATGCTATGTACTAGAGATTGTGGTGAAAAAGCAGCAATTAAACACCAAAGATTGTTTTCTACTGCCTATTCCCTAGGCTCTAATAAGAAGATACTGGAGACAGACATATGAATAAACATGCTTTGAATCACTCTGAAATTAGTAATTTGAAAATCTTACATCTTTCCTATCTTTTCTAACCAACTGATTGGCTCTGTAATGAACTAAGAGGTCTCTTATGTAGTGGCTCCCACTACTTAGAAATTAGAAATGTGCTTCTGTGATTTATTCCCAGAATGCAATAACAATTCCCCTGAATGAGCAGAAATATTTGATGTCATTGTGGCACCAGGGAAGCAGGAAGAGCCAAAAACCATAGATGGTTACAATTGTGTAATAGCTAATAACTATTTGGGAACATCATAAACATTAACTTCATGTTATCTTCCATCCAAATGTAGGATTAGTCTGATCCAAACCATATGAATGAGGAAAATAGCTACTGTTTTAAATAGTTCACTTGTACATTCTCCAGGCAGAAGACAAACTAGCTGTAAATCATAGTTGGTTGGTTCAACGTGGCTTTCATAGTCCCACCCATAGCAAAACTGAACTCTGGAATCTTTAGAACACAATGTTTTCTGTGGCTTTGGTGTTAGCTCAAAAGGACGAAAAGACACACACTTTGTTTATGTGTCATTATAGCTGATTCCTCTGTTTATTAAAATGTAAATATGTGCTTAGTTTAAAAACAGTGGTAATTACAATATATTCAAAGGGACCTAGAGAAGACAGGGTAGCTTGCCTGACAATGTAGGCTATTATCACATACGTTGTATAACATTCAGCAAAGAAGCTCATTCTACTTATGGATTTGATACAAAAAACAGTGAAAAACATTCAGTTGATCCATCCTTCCACCAGATGTTAGCTTAGCAAATGATTTTCACAATGATGCATTTGTACAACATGAAGGTTTTCAACACAAAAAGACTTGTTACTATTTGGCATAATTAGAGTAATTCATTATCCAGCATACACATGTCATAGTGACTATAAAGTGATCACTGTTATTACATGTCCATGCAGTCAGGCACATGACCATAACATTATCACAGATGCTGCAATGAATAAGATATCAGAGACACAGAGGTTAGGGCCTGTCATAAACAGATAGCTAAGGGTTAATGCCTTTTTTACCTGTAAAGGGTTAAGAAGTTCTCCTAGCCTAGCTGACACCTGACCAGAGGAACCAATGGGGGAACAAGATGTTTCAAACGGAAGGAGGGAAGTTTTTCCTTTGTTTAGAGTTTCAGTTTCAGCCAGAGTGAAAAAGATCAAGGAACCAGCCTCTTATCAGAGTAGTAAGTTTTAGAAAGGGATAAATGGGTTTAATTTTTTTTCTTTGTAACTTGTCTTGGTACCATTAAGGGAATTATCAAAATTGGGTAATTTTTTGTGTAACTATATTTGTGCCCAAGGGAACATCCTCTATGTTTTGAATCTGTTGTCTGTGAGAGGAGCTGGTATGCTAATCTTTCCCAGAGGATTTTCTTTTACCTTTCTTTTCTTTAGTTAAAAGCCTTTTTTTTCTTAATATCTGTTTGATTTTTCCTTGTTTTTAGATCCAAGGGGATTGGATCTGGACTCACCAGGAACTGGTGGGGGAAAGGAGGGGTATGGTTAATTTCTCCCTGTTTTAAGATCCAAGGGGTTTAGATCTGTGTTCACCAGGAAATTGGTGAAGTCCCTCAAGACTACCCAGGGAAAAAGGGGGTACTTGGGGATGGTGGCAGCGATATCAGATCTAAGCTAGTAATTAAGCTTAGAAGTGTCCATGCAGGTCCCCACATCTGTACCCTAAAATTCAGAGTGAGGAAGGAACCTTGACAGGGCCCCTGCCCAGGGAGGAACAATATGTGCTGCCCATCCCTTTGTGTGTGTGGAGGGGTCTCCTCACAACTCATGAATGGCCCAGTTAAGTTGCAGGGATGGGAACTAAATACCATCCCCTAACAATCTCTGCACAAGTCCCAGTACAAGGCTACCAAGGGAGGTTGAGAGCACTGCCATCCAGGCCACAACAGGGAGCACCTAAGAGGAAGATTTCCCTGAGAGTCGAGCCAAATCTCCCTCTTGGCAAATGGGAGGTGGGAGCTGTATTTCTATATAATTTGTTAATAACTTCATTTAATGACTGATTCACAGATTTTTTTGGCCAGAAGAGACCATTCTGATCTATTCTGACTTTCTGTATGACACAATCCACCCAGTAATTCCCGCATCAAGCCCCTAACTTCTGATTGAGTTACACCATACTTTTTAGAAAGATAGCCAGTTTTTATTTAAAGACTGCAGGAGATGGAGAATCTACCCCTTTTCTAGGTAAGTTGTTCCAATGACCCTCACTATAAAATATGCACCTTATTTCTAATGTGAATTTATCCAACTTCCTCTTCCAGCCACTTTCTGCTAGATTAAAGAGCCTTCTTTTTTTAAATCAGAAATCTTTTCACCCTGAAGGTAATTACAGGCCACAATTAAGTAAACACTTAATCTTCTCTTGGATAAACTAAATAGAACGAGCTTCTTAAGTCTCTTACTGTGAGGTAGATTTTCCTGATTTCAGATAATTTTTGTAGTTCTTTTTGAACCCTTTTTATCTGTCTGAGCACATTTTGCCAAGACACTCCCTTAGTTCTCTTTACTCAACTGTAGATTTATCAGTGAATAATTCTTGGATAGTTCAGGCCTCTGCACTTGTTATTACTAGGAAGTAAGAAGTGATTTTTCTTTGCAATTTTATGTGTAGTTCTACATTACTGACATGGGAAATTTCAAATTCAATTATCTTGCTTTATGCTTGATAGTATTAATAGCATACTGGCCAAATTCTATTTTGTTATAACAGTGTAAATCTGTAGACCCTCTACTCAAGTCAGCATTCTAAGTTCCGCCAATTCTAAATTCCCTTTGAATGCGAGATAAACACAAGTGCTATCTGTCAGGCGTTAACATCTTACTCGGCAGTTCATTAAATAAGAGAATCAGCTGGAATAAAATCCACAAGTTATTCTAGAGCTACACCAATTTAATTAAGAACATTTTGTGAAGTTGGTGTATTGTGTTGGTTGCTAACACAGTATCTCAGTGAAGTCTCCAAGATTTATTTTCAGGGTCGGGTTTGGGAATGGTTTGACAAAATAATTGGAACTATGTTTTTTAAACTAAAATGATCAGCTCTTTTATATGGCTCAAATTCCAATTCTCTCAATTAATAGTCCACTCAAACTGTATAGTTATAATAGCAATACTTAGCACTTCAGTAATGTTTTTCATTTTTGCACTTGCAATGGAGGCTCAATCACACTGAATCACACTATGACCTTGGACAGTGATCAGTTCTAGATGTTTCAGAGAATGGAGCATGAAACCCCCTGGTGGACATTTATGCAATAACTTGCCCACAGAGGATGTTTCTTCTGAATCCCCATCAGTTAGCGACTGGTTCATGCCCTGAAGCATGAGGGCTCATATACTTGTAACTCTTCTGCCTGTCTGAGTTGGCAGCAACAAGGGCAGGGTTCCATATCTAGGGGTTCTGTTTCAATAATGCAATGCAAAACCAGCTCAAGCCCCCACCCAGTGACCTGGGACAATTACATACCACCCCCGGGCTCCTCTAGGAGGCAATACTTTTCCTCTCGCAAGAATGGAGTCTGAGGGTAGCAAAAATCCATTTAATAAAGAAGGGAAACAATGCGGCATTATGTTGGGGAAACACCACAAACAAGATTCATAACACAAACCACGAGCAAAAGACCCACCCCAAGCTAATTTGGCAGACCCTCAGTGTCTTAAGTCCAACCACCCAAAAGATCACCCCAAAATCCCAAAGTCCAACACCCCAAAAGTCCCTTGAGTCCAGCAACCCAAAAATACCCCCAAAAGTCCAACAACCCAAAAGTCTCTGTCCCTGGTCAGTGCAGCCCCAGAGCTCAAAAGTTTATCTGCAGGGTTCTACACACCCCTTCCTCCCCAGCTGGGTGGAAATGGGAGGGGAGAAAAGGGGCACACAGACTGTTAAGGGGCACCTTACATAGTCCAAGGCTGACTGCCCTGCCTCTCCGTGGGGTTCTGCTGCAGCCTTCACCATGAGTCGCTCCACTCCACCAACCGTCCTGTGAGCCGCTCCCACCGTCCCACAAACTGCTCCGCTCTGCTCGCCATCCTGCAGGCCGCTCCAACCAGCCTGCAAACTGCTCATCTCGGCTTGGTTCAGCTCAGCTCCGCTCCGCTCACTGTCCCATGGGCGTCTGCTCCACTCCGCTCTGCTCTACTCGCCATCCCATGGGCTGCTCCAGCTGGCCCGCAAACTAATCCACTCCGCTCATTGTCCCAAAAACTGTTCTGCCAGCTGCTTAGCAATATATCTTCAGGCTCCCCCACTAGTCAACACAGCACCCAATGATCTCAGCACCCAGCAATCTTAGCACTTTAGTAATTTCTGCTTGTAGTAGGGGAGCCCCAGTGCTGGTGCAGCATTGGCCCAAAGTGAATTCAGTACAGCAGCCTGTAACTAGACCCTTAATGGAATCAAAATTAGCTCTGCCCTTCAACATTGCAGAGAGAAGGAGGTATAATTGGTGTTTTAGGCCCTCAAAGGGACCCATACCATCAAGTACAAATACCTATCCCCAGCCTCTCTCAATTCACAGGATTTTGGAACCCATGTCCCTTGTCTAGCGAGTGCTACTTAGTTGATGGTGAGACCCTCTGTCATAAAACTGTTTCATTATCCTTCATTCACATAATCAGGGTAACAACACTGTGTTCCACCTGCCCCAATAACAGAGAAACTGGGAATCCCACAGCTGCCAAAGTGACCATTTTGGGCTGCTGTGGGCTTGTGCTAGTCAGGGTGGGTGTGCCTGTGCAAATCAGATCAGTCCCTGAAGTTCTTTTCCACACTCACCACAATTCACCACCAGATGTCAGAGTAGAGCTCATCTTGACTCTCCTTACATCCTTTATTAAAAAAAATCTTATCTAATATAACACTGGGTATTCACATAATGGACCAGACCAGATAGCCCAGGTTACAGTGGCTCTTCCTTTTAGATCAACAGATCCTGGGTTCAATCTTCACAGAGTACCAAGCTCAAACCTTCTTAGAATCCTACTAAGCTCAATGATATCTCATGGTAATGACTTCCACAGGTTAACTGTGTGTTGTGTAAAAGTATTTCTGTTTATTGGTTATAAGTTTGTTGTCTTTGGATTTGAATGAATGCCCCCTTTTTTAAATAAAGAAGTAGCTGATTGACTTTCCTTATACCATCCATTTTTTATGCCCTTATCCTGCTCCTCTTATTTTCCTCCTCTGTAAACAAAATTTTACAAGTATTTTCTTTCCTTCTTCATGCAGAAGTATTTCCAGGCTGCTAAGCATTTTCACCACCAATTTCTGAACGTTCTTTTTACACTGTATCTTGATTGAGATTGGGTTCTCAGAACTGGGCAAGTATTCTGGGTCAAAGTGTAGTGTGGACTTATGTAATAGCATTGTATCTTCAGTATTACCTTCCCCCCCATTCTATCTACCATTTTGATTGACTTCAGTGGGCTATGGATCAGTCTCTCAGGGACCATATAGATGTTTTTCAATTCTGTTTATAACTATAACCCATTTTTTTTCATATTGGAATTAAGCTTGCTGGTCAGTAAACATTAGCTATTTAATTAACTCCCCATAACACCCAGGGCAGGCAAGTAAGCAATACTGTCGAACTGGTCATTTGCACTGTTAATTCATTTTTGCTGTATTTATGGGTTTGAAAAAATTGTGAAGCCTCATTAATAATTAGCAGTGAAACTTCAGATTTCCAGCCTGCTGCTAGCTGCATCTGCCTCCTCTGTATCTGCCAGTTCTTTCCCTCCCTTCTAAAAGGCCAGTTAATGCCTGTCTTCTGTGTCTGCCCTGCCTTTTGCTAGGTTGCAGGAACACACTGCAAACCTTTCCCTTTCTTCCATGCCCTTCCCCACTTCCTGAGCCTCCCACTCCTTCCCTTCTGTCCAGAATATCCATCTACCCAGCATCAGTATTCAGCTATTTTTATTGTTATAGCAACAAAAACAAGCCCAAAATGGAAGTAGTTGCTTCTGAGCTTCCAACAAGTGCGTTTCAGTAGCTGTTTTAAATATCCTAAAACATGGTTTCTCAACCTGGGTGTCATGAAGAAATCTAGGGGAGCATTTTACCAAAATAATATCTGTATAAATAGAGACTAAATAATCATAACAAAACCTATTTTTATACCCAGAGACAGACTGACAATTAAAAACAAACAGAAAGAGTAAATACCACTGCTTATCCACATTAAGTCCTATAGCTGCCACTAAAAACTTTGTTCCAAAAAATTTTTAAATTAGAAAAATAATCTGCAAACAGGAGATTTTCCCACTTGTTTCAAAGATAAGGTATTTCTTTTTTAAACAGACAATAGTCTTCCTACTACCAGATAATAGAAGTAAGGGGCCTATTGCTACAGACATCATTCCTAACTTTTAGCTAGCCACACAAGTTTCATACTTGGAGCTCTGTTCTGACATTATGGGTGAATTCCAAGCCCCACTAAAATCAACAGGAGTGTTGGCATAGACTTCAGTGAGGCTGGGATTTCACCCTATGTGTTTCTTTCTGTGCATTTGGAAACAGGGGCGTGCTACTAGCATGGAATATGTTTGACCAAAAGAGTAAAATAAGGATATCCTGCTATACCTTGATTACAACTACTGATGTCGAGGGGCTACACATATAAGCAAGGCTTTATAAAATCAGGTGCTAACCTCCAATATCAATCAATTATGTTCTTAATGCTCAAGGATTAAGCATAACAGTGCCTCTGGGCTAATGTCCTCCCTAGCACTGAGATGGAGATCAAGAGAAAGAAGAAAATTAGATCGATTATATCTCCTGGGTCTGAAAAACATTAAGGCACTGATCTACAAAAAACCGATACATATGCTTAGTTAACATTGTCATGAGTGTTTAAAGGTTTGGGTTGATATTTTGTCCTGGTTGTTGTTAACTCTATTTTCTTTTGAATCTTTGCTGGTTATCACATTGAACCCGCTTTATTTTTAGAATTAAGAAGATGGTGGATAACACTTGCTTTATGTAACAGAAAAAAATGAAAAAAAAAATGGCCTGATTGTAAAGACTCTTTCACACTGTTCCAGTATATAGGAGGGTCTTCAAGTGAACCTTAAGATTCTTTTACACTGTGAATGTGGTGAAATATATGAAAATTAGGCTTTTAATAAATAACGAAGAAAGAAAAATTGTAGGCCCAGATCCTTCAATGGTGTAAATCGGTATAGCTCTATTGACTTTAATGAATGTATACCAATTTATTCCAGCTGACAATCTAGTGCTATATGTTTTGGTTGCATTATTTTCTGTTCATTTATTATTTTATAATCATTTTTCTAAGCAGCTGAGTGGGTGATAGGAGATTTTTTTATATATATATACACATATATTGGTTCTGATTTATTTATTTTAATTTGTTATGGAAAAATGGATTAACTATACAAAATGTGTAACTGACCTCCTGACCTGGAAACAATGGGAGTTTCGCCTGAGTAAGGATGGTGGGATTGGGAACTTTGTTGGGTTTCTCCAGCCACAAGTTTCTTTTTAGTAAAAAATGAAGCATGGATTCTAAAGTAGTTTCATGTCTATGCATGTTTTTTTTTATTTTGAGGAGCAGAACACTGTAGAAATATGCCAAGTTATGTCCCTTTAGCCCCATTGCAAGAACTATTAGAAAAAAACATTTTGTTCCCCCCTCATCACAAAATGTGAAATGTCCCCACTATAGGTAGAATGCACCTCTATGCAAAGGGCCAACACAAAGTAATATGCACCTGTAGTGGGACTATTGCATGGTGTAAAGACCTTGCACAGGGGTAAATTTCACCCTATGTGCACAAACAAATAGAGGACAGAATAAATTGACATAATTTAAGTTATACAAATTCTCAGGGAACAGAATGTAAAAACTACGAGTAAGATTCTCATGTATAAGGTCTGAAAACAAATAGGCTCGATTCTTTGGAAATATGTAATTTGATTAATTACTTTCAATTCTCTTGACTTTCTTCTGTTTGCAAAAAAACAAAAACAAAAACAAAACAAAAAAAAACCCTATCAACCCCTTCTGTACTAGATACAAAACTTAGAACTCTCTGCACAGCATGACGCCTAGTAGCTAGTTATGATAAAGTAAAAGGATTTTTATTAAGCTACCCTCCTTAATCTAAAAGTATAAATGTGATTAAATTATTCTGCACAGTATGTTCTTTCTAGTACATGGCATATTTTCATCACTCACTAAAAGAAAAATGTTAAGGGTATCTTGTCTATAAATAAAAGGTTTTTACAAAAAATTCAGTAGAAGATTCTATATGAATCCACAGTTATAAATAAACCAAAACCAGAAATAATGACCTTTTTGTCCTGCAGTATTGAAAACAGTTGTTAAAATGACATGGTTAAGTGTTAAAGGAAACGCCAGCCAGAGTCAATTCCAGAACAGTTTCCTATGCCCTTAGGAATGTAAAATCCATTTAGGCTATGCAAGTGGAAAATAAGATCATTTTTAACATATGAATTTTAAAGGAAAAGCAAATAAATCTAGTTTGCCTAAACAAAATCATAGTCAAATCTCTGATACTTTCAGTATAATATAATATATTTCTTTACACAACCTTTAATTTGAAGGGAAGTACACTTTAAATAAAAAGTGGGTTTGAAACTTGGATATAACTGACACTCTCCATCTGCAGAAATAAAGCCAGAGAAGAGCTAGAATTAATATCAGTCTTTAAGAACTTTGGTTTTAGTTGTGTGATATTCCAAAAGAAATTCTCTGACATCACTGTTAACCTATGTTTTCTTGCATGTGTTACCTTTAATTAACTTAAACTTTGTATTTACATAGTTACTTTCATCTTACAGAATATATATGTGTAGTTTTCACTCCTTGCTTAAATACAGCAGTCCCTAGGAAGGCTGATTCTTATACTTATTCTGAATCAGACAAACTACCCAACCATTTTTGGAGAAGGGAAATAAAGAGCAGGGGCGGCTCTAGGAATTTTGCCGCCCCAAGCACGGCAGGCAGGCTGCCTTCCGCGGCTTACCTGCAGATGGTCCGCTGGTCTCGAGGCTTTGTCCGTGGGACCAGCGGACCATCCGCAGGCAAGCCACCGAGGGCAGCCTGCCTGCCACCTTCATGGTACCGGGCAGGGTGCCCCCCGAGGCTTGCCGCCCCAAGCACGTGCTTGGCCCCTAATGAAGAGTAACTACAAGGAGAATTCAGGCAATCAGAATGTAAGTGTCTAAGCTGATATTTCACCAGAACACTGGTGTAAACACTATGAGTTTACCTTCATTTTGTGAAAAATGCCACAAACTTTAACAGCCACAAATCTCAGTTTTGCTTCACTTCTGAAAGAGGCACTTCCAGCAGTGTGTAACCCATAGTTTGACGGTAGAGCATTGGCTCAGTGCTGATTGATGGATCAAGAGTGCCATATACTGAATCCTAAGCATAACTTCCTGCAGCAGCTAGTTTTTCTCTGAAGATCTCCCATCTGAGTACGGGCCGGATATTAACTAGTTTTGCTTGAGATATCACAGTTCAAAGTATGATGGTTATAACTACTTAGATATGTTACCTTTTTCCATTCAGCAGTTAAAAAAATGCACCATTGAGAGGACCAACATTTCAATGACTTATGTAGTAGTAAATCTAATTATTAATTTCCGTATCAACTCTAAGAGGCTAATTAATTAAGATAGCTCTTCTTAATTAATTAGCCTCTTAGAGTTGGTATGACAACTTCCACCTTTTCATGTTCTCTGTATGTGTATATATATCTTCTTACTATATGTTCTACTCTATGCATTTGATGAAGTGAGCTGTAGCCCACAAAAGCTTATGCTCAAATAAATTTGTTAGTCTCTAAGGTGCCACAAGTACTCCTGTTCTTTTTGCAGATACAGACTAACATGGCTGCTACTCTGAAACCTAAATATTAATAAGATTCCAGGGTCTGGACAGAAATGCTTTTACCTAACAAGTGTTACTTCTTTAGAGGAACATTCAGTCCATTACAGCTGAAGCCTGTTAACCAACTAAGTACTCACAAGATGGGTATTTCTCTTTCAAATTTTGAAGGAAACACCCAATAGTAACTAACTATGGCTTTCTTAGTACACCTGAGTGACCTACATAGACATTTTATATATTATCTTATTCATAATTTACACAACACTTAGGTAAATGTAATCATAATGCAGTAAGATGAACTGACTTAATATCTGTTAATATAAACAACAGCATTCCTCTCATATGTACAAGTGGTTTTAAAATAAAGATTATAAATTAAGGGCCTGATGATGCAACTCTTACACTGTCAGTTCTTAGTCACATGAGAAGGGCTCTGGACACCAGTTTTACTGTAATATAACTGATATCACAGTATGGCACGTCTTACGGTATGGTTGAAGAAAGATTAATATTAACATTAGAATTAATGTGCTCCTATTGGAAGGCCCTCTTCTAAAAAAGACACATTGGTTATTTCTGTATTTACTATATGTAATTTATACATTGTAAATTAAGGAGTTCTGAGGTTTTCCTTTTGTTTTAAATATTTACAGAGACAACCATAATAGATGCCAAACTTTTGGTGAACCAGAAACACAAGAATAAAGAAACTTGTAACAAAGACAGGCTGTAAACAGGGTTGGGCGAGCAGGGCAGCCACCCAGGGTGAAAAGCCATTGAGGTGAAAAAATGGAGAGGAAAAATTATGAAAAGAAATGGTGAGGGCACAAATATACTTGCTCACCCCCGACACTAAAATGTCTAGTTACAGCTCAGACCAAAGGCAGAAAAAGACTTTGCTATTGGCCTGTCTAAAATTGCTAGGTAGAACTGGTCAAATATATGGTAATTTCCAGACTATTAGAGAGACATGATGAGTAAGGTAATATCTTGGACCAAAAGTTGGTCCAATAAAAATATTATATCATCCATCATGTCTCTCTAATATCTTGGGACCAACATGGCTATAACATTTCCAGAATATGTTATTTGGTGAATTTGGCTGCTTTTTGCCCAATAATATATTTGATCAATACTTTCTTGCAGTATAGTTTTAGATATTATTTAATGAGAGGATTGACAAAGATGATGAAGTATGCTTACAACTGAAGTGAGAAGAACACAGGTAGATCATTTTAACTGGTGAGATGATTAGATGAGTCAGATTTATGAGACAAACGAGGCAGGTGAATCACTAACAAGAAAATGCTAGATATTACAGGAACTATGCGATTTCAAAACTCTAAAAGGTTTTAGTGCTAAATTTTCAGAGGGTCCTCTATCTGAAATCTATTTTTTCACTGACAGTTTTGGCTCCAAACACTGCATAGGCTTACTTTTTGCACATGCATAATTTCATTGAAATCACAGAGGTTTTGGAATACCTCAGCTAAATATAAATCTCTACACAGCATGTGCTTAACTTCATGTGTGTGAGTGCTCCCATTTACTTCATTAAGTGCAAGTGTATGCATGATTGGGGCCGTAGTGTTTAGGAAAGAGTTTTACTTTGCCCTGTTCATGTTCTGGAATATATCTGAATAATTACTACTGACTGGTCAACTCATTCAGTGTTGATGTTCAGTCTCTTCAAGCTGTCAACACAGAATTTTAAAACAGAAGCAGATACACAGGGCCTATCACTTAACTGCTGTACAAAATCTGTATTTAATATAAATATTTAGTGTACTGTCCTTTTAGCTGACAATAGCATTGGCTACTGAGGCGTGTAAAGTTAGATGCAAGTGCAGGCATTTGGAGGATCAGGAACTATACGTGGCTCATATTTTCATACTCTACTAATTCACCAGAGAAACTTCAAACACTTTGTAATTATTTTGTTTTCTCAAAAATCAAACTGTTTCCAATCATTGTGCTTGGCAAGTTTTCTGTCTTTGGGAATTATTTTTGGCATCTCAAGATTTTTCAGTGTTAGAGATTAAGTAACTCTGTATTCACATTTCAGGAGGACGCTTGAAGGTTTTTGCATATTGGTAAAAAGATACTGGAATGGAAACAGTTTGTACATGTGGGTAATGAAAGATTTCTTCCTTCTATTTAAGAAGCCACAAATTAGATGATTTGTATCTGGTAGTTAATTGCCAAGGTTTTAGAAGGAAATCGGGCAAAGGATTTTGGAAGTCCTAGATTGGAAGAACTTTAAGTTGTTTATTATAAAATGACCAAATAGATTAGTGCATGTTATTCCCACAGGGATTGCAAAAATACTGCAGGAAATTTACAGAAAAAATGTTAGGGCAGATCTACCCCCTCTCAAAGTCAATGGGAACTTTGCCATTAGCTTCACTGGGAGCAGGTTTGTGTCTATATTCAGCAAGTTTAATCAGCAAAGAGACAAAGCAAAAGAAAGGAATTATTTTATACTTCAAGTTAAAGTAAGCTCTGATCATAAAAGTTCACAGAACATAGACATGTAAGATAGGTCCAGTGGTTGTGTTCATTTGACAGACCTGGAACAAAAAAGGTGTACTGAGTAATAGGCAAGCGTAGCATGCAGGGATTTCATTACGTGGTACTTGCAAGTAGTGGCTATTTGAACTGGAGTCCACGTCTAGAGAAGATGAGCAAATATTTTTGTGTCAAAATGAAGTTTAAAACCTCACGTGTGAAGTAAAGCAATTATCTCTATCTTATGGGCTTCTATGGTACCCATCCCTGTGTATATAACTTAATTTTATAAGGTTTCTGTTTTCTGAACAAGTTGTTTGACTCATCTTCAAAAGTTCAACAGTTGCTCATATAGTGTTGTCACAGGGTGCCCTCCAGCGGCCAACCACAATGCAACAGGTGTGTCCTGCCTCACTTACCTGAGAGTCAACCAAGTTGCCCATCGATTGTGTACGCCCTGAAAAAGCTACGCCCATACGTTTGGGGATGGCGGTTCCAGCTACAGACCGACCATGCTGCTCTAAAGTGGCTTCATACTGCCAAGGGGAACAACAAAAAACTTCTTCCATGAAGTTTAGCTCTCCAAGATTTTGATTTTGAAATTCAACACATCTCAGGAGCTTCTAACAAAGTAGCTGATGCACTCTCTCGTAAAAGTTTCCCACAATCCAGTAGTTAAAAAGTGTTCTTAAAATGTACAAGTCTGTTAGTTATATACTTCGTAGTATATGTAAAGGTGCATGTGTTATATTAATCTGGTTATTTCTGAGTTCTAGGAAGAAATCACCGCCACTGAGATTCCCCACTGTCTGCAATTGGGGGGGGGCATGTCATAAACAGAGTGTTAAGGGTTAATGTCTCTTATACCTGTAAAGGGTTACAAGCAGGAAACTGGACACCTGACCAGAAGACCAATCAGAAGACAAGATACTTTAAAATTCGGGTGGGGGGAAGTTTGGGTGTGAGTTCTTTGTTCTTCTCTTGGAGGGTTTGAGAGAGACCAGACATTACTACAGGCTCTCTAAGTTTCTTTTCATATAGTAAGTAAAACAGGCGGTTTAAGCTTTTTAATTGTTTTACACTATTTGCATTTGTGGATCTGGCTGGTTAACTTTTATATGTGTAGTTGCTGGGAATATTTTGATTTGTATTAGTACTGGTGGGAAAGTCTCTTTCTGGTGTCTGTAAGCTATAAGACCCTGTAATATTTACATCTTGAAGTTATAGAGATAATTCTTTACTTTTTCCTTTCTTTTATTAAAAGATTTCTTTTTAGAGAACCTGATTGATTGTTTTTCTCTGTTTCCCTTGTTTTATCCCAGGGGATTGGGATAACTCACCAGGACAGGTAGGGAGATGGGAGGGGGAGAGATAAAATCTCTCTCTGTTTTCCTTGACTCTGTTTGCCTCTTTGTGGAAGGGAAGGGAGATGCTTCTCTGTATGGTGATTTAAGAGGTTAGATCAGTATCTCAGGATAGCCCGGGAGGGAAGTTCTGAGATGGGGAAGGTGGGGGGCTGGGTGTTATTTCTCCTTGTTTTAAGAACCCAAGGGATCTGGGTTCTTGGGGTCCTCAGGGAAGGTTGGGGAGGTCAGAGTGCCCCAAACATTATATTTCTGGGTGGTGGCAGCCTATCAGATCTAAGCTGGTAATTAAGCTTAGGGAAATTCATGCTAGTATCTCATTCCTGGACTCTAAGGTTCAGATTTGAGAAAGAATGCTATGACAATTCCATCACAGGCCAGACCAACAGCCATGTCACCCACCCAAAAAGGAATTATGCCTCTCTTAGATTTTGTCTAAAAAGCAAAGAAAAAGCTGTGGCTGTCCTGTGCCAGCTAACTCAGGCTGGGGGCTCATTGCTGTGTAGACTTCCAGTCTTGGGCAGGAGCCAAGGCTCTGGGACCTGTGGGGAAGTAAGAGGTAACAACCCCTTTCCATGAATCCTGTCCCCTTCTTCCTGGGCCACAACATCACTGGCCATTCTCCAAGCTTCTTACAATGCTTCTGCTGTAACTTTCACCTCAGGTCTTCTGCAAGTGGGCTCCCAGTAACATCCTGCTTCCCAGGCCTCCCATAACTGTGAGTCCTACCTCAGCTGAGCTCCTCCAGAATCACCCTTTTTTCCTGTGTTCAGCCTGCCCCAGGCTGAGCTAGATTTTTCCCTTTTTCTAGGAGTTGCCACGTGAGTCTTCGCGTGGTAGAGTTCCCCAGCTCTAGCCAGTGCTGCCCTTTCCTGTTCCACCTCTAGGTGTTTCTCTAAACCAGCTCTGCCCTCCAGCAGCTCCCAACTCCTGCTCTCTCTCAGAAGGGTGTCAGGAGACTCATGCAGCTCTTCCCAATGAACTCCCACCAATGTCTTCCTCCTTCTGCTGATGCCTCTTGTTCTTCCTCCCCCTGAACTTCTCCCAATTTTTTTTATAGAGACCACATTCGAAGGCAGCTAATTCATTACAGCTGAATTGGACCAATTCCCTTTTAAAGGGGCAAGTCACTTTGTGACAAATGTATATATTTGCACATCTATTCTTTGATAGAAAATACAAAATAAAGGATTGTGATCATGTTACGCACACCAGAGCTCATGTAGTAGAGAAGACTGCTGAATTTTGATGGGGAATGTGCCATTAAAACTAAGCAGTTTCCCTTTTGTATTAAATGAAACAAAGTATTTGTTCTAGTCTTTAAAGTCAGTACTATATTCACTATTTTATAAAATTATTTAGAAGCACAAAAATGTTTCCAACTTCTTAATTTTTCTTCATCTAGTGAACATCTACATGCTTGTTTCCTATAGCTTATGAAAGCATTGTTTTCTTTTCTTTTTTAAAATATACAGCATTGGTACATTTGACATGAACTCCCCTCACCAATCATCACTGTGCAGTGAGTGATGCAGAGGGCAGCGTGTTAAGAGATTAAGAATTATTTGCTTCAAAGATAGCTCATTGCACATGGATTTCTTAGTGCACATCAGCTAATGCTTAATATCCAAGGTTTCCTAGAAATCATAGTTGTGAGATATAATATTAATACATTGTCTCAGGATACCTATAAAATCACAGTAACTCATTTTAAAATATTTATTACACTTTCTGTAAATGAATATATAGAACCATTACATTTTTTTAATGTGGATATATATGGTTTATAACATGAAATTTCATGTCACATCAAATGGATCTTTGCCCTTATTATTTTTACTGAACAGTTTACATGCTGACCTGAGAGTGACTTTTTATGTTCTGACATTTGGTCTTTGTGAAGGAGATTGGTTTTGCTGTTAATCTCCAGAGACCAAATTCTGTCCTCAGTTACACATGTGCAATTTTCATTCACTGAAGTGGAAGATATACTTTAGGGCAGAATATGACTCCATGTATTTCAACCACGGCTATGAAATAGGTTGCTTTTCCTATATAATGTTTCATTTATTTGAATTGTACTTGAATTATTATTATATATATTGAATAATACTCTGTATTACAAAACTTAATAAAAAGGCTTTTGTGGTATGGAAAAATTGTTATCAAGCAAACTGCAAAGCTCTCCACTAGTTCTGTGTGGTCTCCAAAGAACCTGTTTGGCTTTCCCACTGGGAAATTCCTCCTGGAACACTGGTGTGCACCATCTGCAAGAAAGACTTCTTTCTATTTTGACTCATGGTCCCAGCCTCCTCAGCTCTCCTCTCCCTTCTCTCAGGACCTAAATTTCCTAGCTGTCTATAGCCCCTTAAGAATATTGCAGATGAACTAGTGGCTACTGGATTGTATCTAAACAAGTTACATTATTTATTTATGTGATATATTTCAATTTCTACTTTTATGCAACAAAAGAGCCCCCACTACATGGCATCTAGTCCTTGGCCTTCTGTTGGTTGTGTGGCTGGTTTGGTTAATCTTCTTTTATAACTCTTGGGATTGTTACATAGAAGGGCAATAGTGAACCAGAAACTTTACTACACAGACAAGAGTAAATCTAATTGTGACCTGTACACCTTCCAGCTCTCATCTCCTGTTTGGTCTTTCAGCTTCTCCCTCCACTGAGTTTGTCTGCCTGTGGGCAACACAACTCATATCAGTCTGTGCACCTTGTCCAAGACTGAAGGGTGGTTCCAGGAACTCTTTTCCCTTTAGCACATTAGAGCCTAATAAGGTTTTCTTCCACTTGGGGATGTATGTGTCAAATTAGGCACCCAATGGTAAACTTAATAAAAACAAGAGTTAATAAAATAGAGAAAATGGGATCAAACAAAATAAATGGTTTGCTTAACATATGTGGATTTGCATTTCTCATATTCAAAACTAGATATGGGCTTTTTCAGCTTAGTTATCAGCTGACATCTCTTGAAAACAATCCTCTCTTTGACCCCTGTTGTCAAGTTGACACCTTCCTTTGCTATATCAGCTCTTCATTGCTGTCCAGAGCTCTTCCTATTGTCTCCAGGACCCACTTCTGAAGTCCATGCATCTGGGTCAGCGTGCAAGGCTAGATATACCTTCCCTGATCCAGGGCAGCTACCCCTGCTCTCCAGACCAGTTTTCTCCAGTTACCTATACACCCAATAGAGATTGGGGACCTGAGTTCACTAGGCTCTGGACCACTGAGGAAAAGTAAGCCTTCAATGATGTTTAATGGTTATCATTTCAAGAGTTAACAGCCTACCTCAGATATCATCTTTTCCAGATCAGGTTGTCTGGTTATCTATATTTGGTCAGGCCTCTTGTTAAACCCTTTCAAGAACCTTTTTTCTCTTGCCAAAAATATGAATTACGAACAGGTCCCCCTACCCCATCATCACATTGATCAGTTGAAAAGATAGTTCTAAAAAATAGTATGATATATTCATTTCCCTATTTGAACAAAACCCTCACAATTTCAGAATTTACAATCATGAGTAGAGACTTAGTATTCCTTGTGCTACACTGTGTTAAGCATACCATTGATGATCTACAAATCGTTGACCATCTGTGATTACTAATTTATTCAACACACCTGTGTCTGTTGTTCTCCTGTCTCCTCACCTTTGTCTCTTTATTCAGCTGTTGTGTATTATGTATAGCCTAGACTGGGATCTTTTAAGGCAGGGATTATTCTCAGATTAGCTGTTTTTACAGTGCTGAGCAAAATGGCTCCCCAGATATTACTGTAACAAATAAAAAACTATGTATTATTATTATTAATAATATTAATATTGTTTTCATCTAAATTAAAAGCGAATAATCGAATTAAAATTTCAACTTTTAGACAAGGCCCCAGGTATGTCATGGTAATCTTAATTTATACTCTGTATTCTTTAGCATTGCAATGCACCAAAGTAGAGATTCTGCAGCAGCTTCAGAATTTTTTTTTAAATGGCATTTAGATTGACTTAAACATGAAAAAATGCAATCATTATGGTAGCCACTGTGCTCTATGAATTGAAATAGATTTTATTTTATACTGCCATTCAAAATGCTGCATAATACTGTTCTGAAACCATAAGGTACACAGGGACCTAGTGTCTTCCTCCCTATGCTCACATGGCAGTAAATCTATTTAATGCTTTGACATCTGGAGACAGTTATTCAGTATGCTTATACTATTCATATTTGAAAGGCAGAGAAAGATAAGGAGCAGGTGGTTTTGTACTTCATGCCACACCATCTTTTTAGTAGCCCTAAGTGAAGAGCATATATCCCTTTAGACTTAGTTTATTAAAATATCAGTGGTGTTTTAAATATGTTGTGCAAGTTAACTATTTAGTGCCAGTTTCTCAGCTTTTATAAATCTGCATAATTCACTGACTTCAATGGAGCTACACCAATGTATTCCTGCTGAGAATTGGTCCCTAAATCTCATGTATCTGATAGTACTTTCAAGATAACAATATATTCAACTGAAGAGGAATGCCTTTTCCTCAGGTTCACTCAGAAAACCATTTGGTTTTCAATTAGCCACATTCTCTTCTCATGTAGTACAGTAGATTTTTGAAAAAATCTTCATAGATCCCAAGGCCAGAAGGAAACATTGTGATTATCTAGTCTGACCTCCTGAATAACACAGGCCATAGAACTTCCGTGAAAAAATTCCTAGACCATATCTTTTAGAAAAACATCCAATCTTGATTTAAAAGTAGCCTGTGATGGAGAATCCACCATAACCCTTCGTAAGTTGTTCCAATGGTTAATTACGCGCATAGTTAAAAATGTACACCTTACTTCCAGCATGAATTTGTCTAGCGTCAACTTTTAGCCATTGGATCATGGATCGTGTTCTAGCCATTGGATCATACCTTTCACTGCTAGACTGAAGAGTCCATTATTAAATATTTGTTTTCCATGTTCAGATCATTATCAAGACACTTAACCTTCTCTTTGTTAAACTAAATTGACTGAGCTCCTTGAGTCTACCACCATAAACCATGTTTTCAACATCCTTCCTGAAGTGTGGACACCAGAGCTGGAAACAGTATTCCAGCAGTGGTCAAACTTCCTACTCCTACTTGAATGTCATATGTTTACGCATACAAGGATCACATTGGTCTTTTTGGCCACAACATCACACTGGGAGCGCATGTTGAGATGATTATGCACCAAGAGCCCCAAATCTTTTTCAGAGTCAATGTTTCCCAGGATAGAGTCCCCTATCCTATAAGTAAGGCCTACATTGTTTTCTCCTATATGTATATATTTACATTTAACCATATTAAAATACATATTGTTTGCCTGAGGCCAGACTACCAAGTGACAAGATTGCTCTGTATCGGTGGCCAATCCTCTTTATTATTTACCATTCCCTCAATTTTTGTGTCATCTGGAAATTTTATCACTGATGATTTTATGTTTTCTTCCAGATCATTGATAAAAAAAAGTTCAATATTGCAGGGCCAAGAACCGATCCCTGAGGAGCCCCACTGGTAACACACCCCACAACGATGACTCTTTCATTTTGAGACCTATCAGTTACTAAACTTTTAATCCATCTAAGTGCACCTTGTTAATTTGATATTGTTCTGGCTTTTTAAAACTCAAAATGTGGTGGAACACCAAATCATACACCTTACAGAAGGCTAATATATTACATCAGCACTATTACCTTCATCAATCAAATTGTGATGTCATCAAAAAGATATCAAATTAGTTTGACCAGATCTATTTTCCATGAACCCATGTTGATTTGCATTAATCATGTTACTCTCCTTTAATTCTTTGTCAACTGAGTCCTGTATCAGCCACTCCTTTATCTTGCTCAGGATCAGTCAGACTGACAGGCTTATAATTATCTGGATCATCCAATTTACCCTTTTTAAATATTGGCACAAAATTAACATTCTTTCAATCTTCTGGAATTTTCCCAGTGTTGCAAGACATTTTAGAAACTCAGCATTAATGGACCAGTGAACTCCTCAGCCAGATCTTTTAAAACTCTTGGATGCAAGTTATCTGGACCCGTTGATTTAAAGCTCTCTAACTTTAGTGGCTTCTGTTTAACATCCTCCAGAGATGCCAGTGAAACAAAGTGTTATCACCATAAAATGTGTACATCATTTGCTTTTTCCACAAATACAGAACAGAAATATTTCTGCAAATACTTCTGCCTTTTCTGAACTATTATTGATAATTGTATCATTTCCATTGAGTAACAGACAAATACCATTGTTTAGTAATGGACCAATAACATTTATGTTCTTAATATACTTTAAAAACACCATTTGACTGTCCTTAACTCTGCTGGCCATAGATTGATTTGTGTCCGCTACTCTTATTAATTTACTACAATTCCTAGCTTCTGATTTTTATTTATTAATATCAACTTCTTGCCTCACACTTTTCTATCTCTTTATCAGAAGATTCAAAAGCAGGCTTATCTTTCACTGGAAGATACTTAATCAGGCAAATGTATTCTATATCCCTCCACATTTCTATTCCTACCATGTGTCTCATGTATTCATTGATGTTTATAATGCTTCCCAGTTTGTGGAGTTCTATTTAACTCTCACGTCTTGTTTTAATGTGTGGATGGTTTAGAACTATGTTTTTCTTCTGAAGAAGTTTAAGATTTTTATGGATTTGAGGGATGTCTATACTACAAACGCTACAGTGGCACCATCGTTATGCTGCTATAGTGTAGATACTTGCTGCAGTGATGGAATTGATTTTTCTGTTGCTGTAATAAATCCAACCCCTCAAGAAGCAATAGCTAAGTCATCTGTCAACCTAGTGATGTCTACACAGGGACTTAAGTCGGCTTAACTATGTCTTTCGGGGTGTGTGCATTTTTCACAACTCTGAGCAACATAATGAGGTTGACCTAAATTTTAGGTGTAGACCATCACTCAGCCTGTACAAGGTTACTAAAATGGGTACTGTCAGAAGACACATAATACTGACATAATTCTTAAAAAAACTCTGCACCAGCTTCTAAATGTATTTGCTATGTATTTACTCTATCAGCTTATTCTAAAGAAGTCCCATGGTAGACTTTGTGCTTGAGGTATTAATATATTGGTCACTATAATTCCTTTAGGAAGGAATTCTAATGATAAGTTGAAGCACATATAGTAAAATGTTATACAATTGTATGTGTATTATTTATTAAACGAATCTTTAGGTGACACAATCACTCTCTTTTATATTTTATATTACTAACTTCGACACAGTTTCAGCAATGTGCAGGGTGTAAATTGAGTGATAATATGATAAATGTTGGCTTTTTGATAGCCACGGTCATGCTGTGCAGCAAAGAGCATGGCAGATAGCCCCATGCCAAGTTTAAGCAATTGCAGAGATCATTCCTGAGGTACTCAGGATCTTCTCAAGTGTTAACTATGGGGCTTTCTTTGACTGGGCTGATGTGGATATTAAAGTTCGTGAGGCAGACAGATTCTCTTTATGAGAAACCCACTTCCTGAGTATACTCTTCATCTCTGTTACTGGCATATCTACACTGCAGCTGGTTCATTACATGTGTAATAATTAGTTCCAGGTCTCTATAGTTCAGTATGTTTGGGGTTTTTTTATTTTAAATGGCAAAATTTGTTCTGGGTAAAGGAGGAAACAGTCATCTACATTTAAGCTTTTTGCAAAGCAAATGGTCTGTCTGTTCATGATTATCATTAACTTGTCTGGTTTTCTTCTTCCATAAGGTTCCCTGCCACTCCTATTTTCTGTTATACCAGAAAATTGTTGTTTCCATGGCACTTTCCCAGCTCATTGAGTGTGGATTGAACCACACCCTAACAAGGCCCCATCTTTCGGTTTCTAGTAGCATATTCCCTTTCCTCCTCCTCCACCTTAAATACGTATTGTTCAGATTCAGATTCCAGAGATACCCAGTGTATCAGCTGCTCCTACCAGTTGTGCTCAGAGCACTGAGAAGGCCACATACATTCCTCTGGGTTACTCCTCAGTATGAGACACCTGACTTGGGTTCACTTTGTTGTACTCTTATATCTCTTTGAACAGGGGAGAGGGAAAGAATTGCTTGCTTTCCCTTGCTGCTAGGCCAGTGAAGAGATCGCTCTTCCTCACTCTCTCCTACAGTCTGGGCACAGCTAACACTGTCCTCCTCCCTGTAACATGGCCTCTTTTATCAAGCTAGTCAGCTGCTTGACCAATTAATTCCTTAACTGACCCAGCCTTCCTATCTCCTCCATCAGCCCTTGCTGGGGAAACTATTTGAGGTTACAGTCATGAGAGTGCTGACCCATCTGTCAAGCCTTAGCAATCTGTCACAGTTTACATCTGGATTTGCAATCAATGCTCTCTGATTTTTCAGAACAGCTCAGTAGCTGCTTGTTGCAGAAGAGTGGACATTTTCTTTTATTCGTGATCTTTTCCACACAAATCAATAACTCCTCAGGAATGCTCATGTACTTAGCTTTTACTGCTATATATGCCCCCGAACAGCACACAACACTCAAATTTAGTTTCCAGGCGCACATGCTAGACTTTCCAAAAATGAGTACTCCCTCTAGCAGGGCCAGATGGAGCCACATTTACTCCCCTTGAATATTACTCTACTCTATGAAGTGTGTCATTATATGTTGTTTGAGATGGGTAAAGATGGCAGAATTGGGCCCCCAATCTTTGATACCACTTGGCCTAAATTGCCACCTCATTGAAAAATCGGCATGAGGGAACTTGGTGCAGGGGCAGTTCTGTAGGCCCCAGTCAAACTATTCAGTCAGCATGGGAACAGGTTTGTCCACTGCTAGAATGAGCTGCTGCCTTCAAATCCCAGGAGTATCCTGGGATTCATAGGAGTCAAGGATCCTCCATGGGGATGCTATGTACCTCTCAACTGGCTATGGTTCTATGTGCCATTCCTGCTCCCTGGCATCATGACTTCAACTGATTCAAGGTAACAGGCTCTTGCCTGGTGGTAGTTGTCATGAAGAGCCATTTAGAGTGGGGCACACACTGGGCAATGGGCTCCACGGCCTGCCTCCAGCCTGAGCTCCACCCTCTGCCTACTTCCCTCTGCCAACTCCTAGAAGGTGGTTGGGGGGTCATGATGGTGATGGACATCTCGCCCCTTTGCATAAGACAGGGGAAATCTGACCGTGGAGAGCCCCATCTGCATACAGTAACATGATCTCTGCTTTACAAAACATTAAAAATGAGAGCGCAATTTGGGGAAGGAAAGGGAAGAGAGAGGGGGAAAAATGGCAGATGCAATTTTCCTATCTGATGAGCCTGCTGATACATTCAAAATTCATTCATTGTATATGAAACTCCATTGAGCTCAACAGAGTCACATCCTGGATGAATTTGGTCCATATTGATGGGTTTCTTTTTTCTAAAGTCTCATTCTTTGACTTAAAATACTAAACCAATGCCAGCTCCTGCTCTCAGCTACATCAGTGTAAATGTAAATTAATTCCACCAGCTTCAGTGGAGTGATTCTAAATATAGGTAAGTGAAAGCAGAATCTGGTCAACAAATTATATCCATGTTGAAGGGCAATTAGAGAGACCAAGTGGGTGATGGGATATCCAACTTCTGTCAATGAAAGAGAGAAGGTTTTGAACTTACATAGAGCTCTTCTTCAGCCCTGTGTAAGTTTGAAAGCTTTTCTCTCTCAACCAACAGAAGTTGGTCCAATAAAAGATGTCACCTCACCCATCTTGTCTCTCTAATATTTTGGGACCAACATGGCTACAATAATACTGCATTGAAGGGGCAATAAAATAGATAAAATAGACCCTGTTTTTCTTTGTAGGTGACTTGATCATCATTTCTAAGTATGCAGACTTATAGAGTACACTGTTGGCCCTTAACATATAGGAACAATGCTAATAACAATAGTAATATACTTATGTACCATGCTGTAGCTATATTAAAATTGCCAAGAGCCATGACTATTCTTGAAAGTATTCTTTTGAAAGATTAATTTTAACACTGCACACAACTTGAAAAAATTATAGAATTATTAAAGGCTTATATGGCTATTATTTTGCTGTTTTCTTGTCAATCACTTTCACAGCATCCCATCTTTTTGCTTCTTCCAGCAATAAGTCATAATCCTGTGTTTATGGTTGCAGTCTGTCACTACAAAATGATTGAGAGGTCCCAAAGTCAGCATTATGAGTTGACCATAGAATGAACTGCTGAGAGAAAATAGTTTAGGAGAGAGCAGGCCCTTTTAAAACATAAATACTTTCAGTAATAAATAAAGATGAAAAGCAAACAAGTAAAGAAATATGCTTATTGTCTGATGAGTCAGAAAATACTTTTAGTCTGAATGATGTTATTGAACTATCTGGATATAGGTAGGCATTATTCCAATAGGTTATAGTAACTTTTAACTTTTCAGCATGTGGATTTTGGAAAGTGAAGCATGTCTTAAAATATTTTAATCACTTAATGTAACCATCACTTGCATTATACAAGTTATACAGAAGACAACATGGGGTACATCTACACAGGGATAAAAAACTCACTGCTGGCTTGGATCAGCTTACTCAGGTTTTTGGGGCTCAGGCTCTGGGGCTGAAAACTTGTTCTGTAGATGTTTGGGATTGGGCTGGAACCTGAGATTTGGAGCCTTGAGAGAGTGGAGAGTCCCAGAGCTCAGGATCCAGCCTGAGCCCAAACATCTAGAGATTTTTAACTCCCCAGCCTGAGCCCCGTGAGCCCAAGTCAGCTGACCCTGGTTAGCCATGGCCATGCGGTGGGGCATTTATACTGATGTAGACATACCCAGAGAGGCCCACATTTTCTAAAGTAGCCATACAAATGTGCATGTTATACTGTGACCGACTTCTACGCATATCATCCCGAACATGTACATGCGCCAAGGATTGGACGTGCATGGATGTGGGCAAACGTAAGTACAGATACCTTTTTTGCACATGAAGTTTTGAACATTTAGGTGAGAATGTTTAGCATTGATTGTATTCTGAAATTCACAGCCTAGACTGATTCTTTACATGAAGAATTCTGTGCTGAGAATCTCATATCCATGCACTGCAAAATCCTCAGGAAGCTTGAAAAGAAGGGTTTCAATCAATGCAAAGCAAGGTTTCAATTCACACCAACAAGCCAGGACCAAATTTAAATAGATTTAAGATATATTACACCGAGTTTTTGAAAGAGTGACATATCCTCTCATTGAACAGAGTTTCCCATGACTCGACAAGAAATGGAATCAGGGGTGGCCCAGAAGTGGGTTAAACTTGCAAAGGAGAGGAAGTGCAGAAAAAAATACATTAATTAAAATTTCTAATCTCTATTAGTAGATGAGGCTGAAAAATCTGTTTTAAATGAAAAGACCTTCTTAATTCCTCATCTGAATATATATTTAGCACTCTAGTTCAATCTGTAATCTATAAAAATAAACTTATATTTAGCCAAAACAAAGGGAATTTTCTATTTGTAAATCAAAATCGCAGAGAATGAAAAAGTAATTTCTATTCAATCTTATTTCTGACAGTAAGACTGAAGTAAGGTGAACAGGGTTAACAAGGAGTTTATTTTATTTAAAATAAAATGAGAGCATCATTTTTTCATTTCCAAACACTCATCCATGTGGAAAAATTGTGAAAAAAAACAAAACCTAAAACCTTGTAAAAACAAGCAAAAGGCTTGCAAACACTTGTGTTCTTTCCGAAGTAGGAGTTAAAGTGAGAATTGTACATAGTCAACAAAATCAGACAAAAAATAAGGCCAGAATTTCAGCTGGAGTAAATAAATAGCTCCACTGAAGTCATTGGAGCCATGTTTATTTAGGCCAACTAAAAATCTGGCCTATAAAATCTTCACTTTCAAAATACAGTACTTTTGTACTTCTTAGAAACCTAATCTCCCTTACTGTCTTTGAAGGAGCAATGTGGCAAACTTAGTGACACCCAAAAGATTTTTTCCCTCAAACTGAATATACATCATAGCATTTATGATGTTCTGACAAAGTTGAAAATATTCTTTTTATGATCAAATAGGATAATAATATTCTGCTCGTGTTCCTTGTTTGGGAAAAAAGCAACATCAGTTCTTTCACAAGACACGTTAGTGGTTAAAATAATGGTCTTTGAACTTCTACAATCGTTATACATTTTGTTACAATAAACATATGCAACTGCTTGTGTATTACAGTTAGAAAAATGTTTTTATAGCCTCATTAACAGAGCTACAATCTCAATTTTAATTGCATTTTACCATTGTTTCATCAGTGTTTATGAAGATAGACAGTATCTTACTATAACTTTCTTTCCAGCAAGCAAGATATATTTTCATGAACATTGGACACGCAGCATTTGTGGATTTCTACAACTCAGCAATTACAGAGCATTGGGTTAGAAAGGATCTCTGGTGAGTCATATAGTTAATCCTCTTTCATCATGGCAGGGATAATTTCATTATCCTTCAACCATCTCTAATAAATACATGTCATATCTAGCCTTATATATCTCCAGGGATGGAAATTTCACAACCTCCCTTGGTAATTTGCTCCATTTTCTAACTGTTCTTTTTCCCTGCTCTAACATCAGCTAATTTCTTCTTGGTCTGTCTTCATTAACTAATGATGACCCAATTTAAGGGACAAAATACCACCTCTTTATTGGCTACAGATTTCTTATTTTTGACTTTGGCTGCAGTCTCCACACTGTTGAAATATATGAAGCTGCGAATTGTGAGGCTGAAAGGATGTGAGACATACACATACATGTAGTATTGAGACTGCTTGACTGTACAACAGCAAATGGATGCTGTCAAAAGCAAATCCATCACTAGTCTTTTCACCTTTTTTCTAGGCTTACAGGAAAATGGGGTTGGCCCCAGAGGTATAAGTATATTTTCTTAAACACTTGTCTAAATTAAGTGAAATTAACCCCAAAGCCCTTACTATGCCTTATTTAGGCATATCTTTTTTAAAAAATACAGTGGATTTTTTTGTTTTTGTTTGTTTGTTTGGATGTCGGACTGAGGCCACTATGTCTACACAGCATTGTAAACTTAGGCTCATACTTAGGTTGGAGCCCTATCTCTACTACTCTCCACATGCAAATCTTTTCTGACAGATCATTAAGCCTGCAGGAATCCTAGGAGCCAGGTGAGTGGAACTCAGGTCCAGGCCTTGTTCTTTTCCAGTGTGGATGCAGATCAAGGTGCAGACCTGAGTTAGAAGGTCTGTGTAGTGCTTTATGGATGCATTAACATGGATGAGAGACTCAGGTTGAGCAACCGTAAACCCAGGTTTACAATGCAGTGTGGATGCTCAAGCTTAGGCTTGGAAATACCATGTCCACAAGCCCAGGTCCCACAGACCTGAATTTACAATGCAGTGGAGACATACCCAATGTGCATTAATCTTATTCATAAATAACAGACACATTGATCCATTCACTGGGGTTATGCTCTCATTATGACAATGCTCTAGCTCTCTCTTTAGCAGTCATTCTTTTGGGGCATAAGTGGAAGCAATATGTTTTACTTTCCTTTTTCTTGAAAAAGAGAATGGAATTTGATTTTATATTAAGTTTTCATACTGAGCCACAGGCTGTCCCAAGGACCCCTTCACAAACATAGGCATGGAGGGAAGGTTCTAGAGCTGGGGGCACAGCTACAGCAGTTAGCATTGAAAAGATTCTGGGTAGCTTGGGACAGGCTGCCAAAACTTAAGCAGTGTCCCCCTTAGACTTTCTAAAATGATGGTAGTGGCTGCTCCTGCCACTGCAGCAGGGCAGAATCAGGAGGGTACAAAGAGGATTTTAAATCACTGTAGCCTCATTGTGCTGTGCCTCTTTAAATGAAAAATAAGGACAGCCTCTTAGATGTGCAGCACAGAATTTCACCACGAGTGGCAGCATTTTACACTTCACTTTGCATTCTCATTCTCTTATTGAACTAAACGATTCAACTGAGTAGTGACAACTCACGGGTAGTGATTTACGGGAGCTATCAGTTTTCTCAGACTCTTGCTTCAGGGAGGTTGAATAGGTGTACTAACCTGCAACTGTTAGCAAGAACACCTCATCTGACCCTAACGAATAAGATGGATGAAAACTAGAACTGGTCAGGATTTGGAACTTCCATTCGGTGGGAAATTTGGACATTTTGAAAAAATATCAGGACAAAGAGCCAAATTTTCCCCCAAAATAAATGTTTTGTATCATTTGAACATTTCACCTTTTCAATGTAATGTTAATTATATTAGATATATATTTTATTCTATTATAAACAATAAGTCTTGAAATTAAAAATCAAAATGTTCCATTCCCATAAAGTTGAAATGCTTCATTTTGACCTTTTTTCCCCAAAGTGACATTTTGTCAAAACTGACATTCTACATGTCTTGAGATCAACAAATTGCCTGTAGGAACATTTTGCAACCAACACTATTCATAAAAAGAGAGGCAGGTTTTAAGAAAGACAGGTCTGACACTATGTAATATTTGATGATAACACTTTGAATGGCACCCAAAGTAACATGAATACATTTCAGTCTCTGCAGCACAGGTGTAATAAGCTGTCTGTGAAAGGCAGTACTGAGTAAGCAGGCATATTCTGGGTGAGCTGAAGTTTCTGAGGGGTCTACAAGGGTATCCTAGATAGCGTGAACTGATCTACAGGTAAGGGCCACGGTAACTATGTTGAGTTCTAAATCTGAGAGGAAAAGTCTTAATATCCTGGCCAGATACAGAGGGGGAAAAGCATTTCCGGGTGTCACTGCTAATTGGGAATCCAGGAACATTCCAGGAACTCCAGATTTTGAATTAAAAACAACTCCACAATCCTAACAAAAAGGAAAAGCTGAAGACCAACATTTTCAGAAGTGATAAGTGGTTATGGGTACTTTCATTTTTGGGTATACAATGTCAATACCTTAAAGGGGCCTGGTTTTCAGAGGGTGGGACTTCCCCAAAAAAGGAGATGCTCAAAATTACTTGTCATTTTTGAAAATTTTGGCTAACATGATTCCTGTAGATTTATGAAACTGTTACCTCTGTTCAACTAAACAATCATCTAAAAAGATCAGTTGTGGAGGAGGAGTCTATCATGCCTAGCATGGAATAAAGGAACAACAACAATAACAACAACAGCAAAAAGCAGCAACTGCTTTTCATAATCTCCAATAAGAGTCAAATTACTCTGTGTTTTATTACTGGGGAAGGTTACCGGAAGGAAAGGTCTTTCTTTACTACCACAAGTGAAAAGTAGCCTTTGTACAACTTACATATGTTGCAAATGTTAGGGCAATGTAACATTTACAAACTGTGGTATAGACAAAATAAAAGGAGCCATCAGGCATGTGCATGCGGCAACTGTTGTTGAATGGTTAGAAATTTAATAAACAATGAGCAACAATTACAGAAAAAGGACACTAATGAAAAGCAATATAGTGAATTATTACAAAGATACAAAATAGATATACAGGAGACATTTAAATTCTATGTAAGTAGTTAAACTAAAACAAGACTGGATTTCAACATCTGCAAGACAATAAACTGATTTCATCCATATGGTTTTAATTTTAAAAATGTTAGACAATATACAGTACGTGGTCAATCCCGCACTGGAAAAAAAGAATCCTCAGAGGGTAGATCAGAAAGAAAATCCAACTAATGTATTGAAATAAAAGACCATGTTTCTTGCTCTTATTTACATTTTTCATTAGAACCTAAAAAAGGATCTTTTTCACAGGCTCAAGCACACACTTGTACTTACACATTTTTAGGACTCCAGACTATTTTAATTCATATTTTAACACAAATCAAACTATAGAAATGCCCAACATTCACAACATTCGTGCCCATTTAAATGTTCACTTTACATCATCAATGAGTTAGTAAAGCCTAGGTAGTCCTCTTTTCATTAACATTTTCTTTTCAGTAATATTCAGAGTAGACATTCTAATTACTATGCTTACTATTAAATTGGGCTGCTTCTTTTATTTCATATTCTCTTTTCTGCTAAATCATTCAGCCCTTCAACCCCCTTTTATAAATATATGCATTCAACTTTTCTGCTTGTAGCTTGCGGAAATGTATATTACTTGTAACTCTATCCTGCAAAACACATCATGTCTTCCCCATATGTGCCCTTGAATCCTGCTAGGTTTAGACTTTTGTAAAGCTGTGACTCTGTGTAAAGTTGTTTGTGCATTTCAATCTGTCCATATTTATAGGTACAAAAATGATTTAGGGACATACTCTGCATATTTTTCACATATGTGCATATATCTTCTGTTGTCTGCAGATCGTCCTCTGTGTCAGGCACAGTGCTTTGGCTGCCTGTTATTCTTCCTAAAAAACATTCAGAATACATTACCACATAGAAGCCTCTTGGGACTGTTATACTGATGATTAAGGAGAGACCCCTGCATAGTTAATCCTGAAAGTTCTGCTGTACATTGTTCTAGAATGCGCAAAATCTGTGCGTTGGGTCAGATAGACCGTGGAAGCTTTATGTGAAAGCAAGCATGGTTAAGCATTTGCCATAACCTTCCACACTTAAGCCTGAGGCACATTCACTTACTCACATACAAGCTCACAAGTAGACAATGGCTGGGTGAGTGGAGAATTGGTGTGTCTGAGGAAATACAGACATCAGTGCAACCTTGTCATGGGCCTATAAGGCATTTATCCCCACATTCTCCTTAGACCTACCTCAAGTATATGAAAAACACTATGCAAAACAATGCTGTGTTGCATTTATTAAATGTGCTATGTATGTACTTCTTAAGAGGGTTTTCATAGCCCTTTATTTCTTAGTGCCTTACAAACATGAATGCACTTACCCTTACAACATTCCTGTTGGTAAACTTGTCACTGTGCCTCAGCGGGTCACAGCTGAGGATGTCAGACTGAGGACAAACTGCTGAGAAATAGGGCAGACTCACCCCAAACTGGTGGTTATTCTACCATTAGATGTATCAAGCCAGTAACAAAAGTAAACTTCTGTCTTACCACACTGGTTAACAAGAAATCAAACATACAGTCTCCTTAGGAATCCCAACCCTTGTCTCACCACCCAGACATTGGGCTTTATGGTTAACTGAAAACCAATTTAATCAAACAAAGTGTTCTTCTGATGTCAAGACACCAGCCACACAGCCAGGTCAATATGTAACACAGCTCTTACCCAACTGTCACGCTGCTGTAGTAACCAAATCTAAAGGTTTATTTATAAAGAGAAAAGAAATAGAGAGTTAAAATGGTTAAGGAAATCATATACATGCAAGTGATTGCAAAGTTCTTATATCAGCTTTGAAGCAGTGATGGAATAAACTGCTATTTTCCAAAAGTCTCTGGAAATTACCCAAACAGCTTGGGGGTCATCAGTCCTTGTTTAGAGCTTCCTTCAGAAAGCCAGTGCAGAGAAATGAAGCAGGAAATGAAGCCAAGATGAAAACGTCTCCAGGGTCTTTTATACCCTCTCCCATGTGGATGGAATTTTACTGTCCCAAACAATGCTCACAGTCTCAGTTGGTGGAAAATTACACGATGGAGTCCAGGGTCACATGAGTAAGTCACATGCTTTGGTGACTCACAGGAGCAGCTATTTTCCATATTCTTTCTAAAGCCTCCACAGGAGGCTCAGTGGGTGGGTCATATTTCATTCATACAACATCACAAAGGTAAATAACATATTTCTGTACTACAGATAAGGAAACAGATGCACAGAAAAGGTAAATGACTTGCTCGAGCAAGTCATATCAGAACTTGTAATAAAACTCATATCTGCTGAGTGCCACTCAAGGGCCTAATCACAAAACCATCCTTTTTCTCTTTTGGAAAAAGTCTGGAAGTATAAATCATTAAAAGCACTTTTATATTTGACCCTTCTGTCAGGTAGTGTTGGAAGCAGCAAGGGCCAGGTTCAATATTTAGGGGGCCCTTTTAATGTTACAAAAAGGAATAAGCTCAAGCCCCACCCCAGAAGTCTGAGAAAACTAAGCAACCATCATCACAGGCACCTCTAAGAGGCAATACTACCCCACTCACTAGCACTGAGCTTGAGTAGAACAAAAATAAACTTTTATTAAGAGGGAGAGAGAACTCAGCATTAATTTGAGAAAACACTGCAACAATTATTCAAAGTATGCAAACCATAAGTACTCCTGTCTAATGGGATCTTGAGTATTGCCTTTGCCTCACTTTCCCATCCTGTGCTGTGAAAGTCCAATGGCCAGATGTTGCTCTAACATATCACTCCCTTGACCCTCTGCTGCACCCCACTTATAATTGGTTGGCCAAAGTCAGCAAAGTCCCAGAATTCTGTGCATTCACGTTGATTCACCTCGCACCCTGAAGGGATCATCTACAGCTCGCACCCTGGCTCACCACTGTTGCTGTTGTCTCTGCCACTGCTTGATGCTGTCTCTGCCACTGCTTGATGTTGTCACTGCAGCTGCTCCCGACCTGCTTCCGCCTCTGCCCCTAGCTCTGATGCCATGTTATGAGGTTCCACTAGTTCTTAGTGATTTCACTGCGTAGTGGGGAACCTCACTGCTGCTTTATCCTCTGCATTGCCTTTCATAACACTGTCCCCACACCGGGTTTAAGGCTTTGCCCTCTCAATCTGCTCATCGATGATTTCAACTCTAGTGATCACTGAGCTGAAACAAGGACTCTCCCATGAGTCCAATCATCTCTGTCTTTAAATACTGGAGATGGAGGGGGAAGGGTGTCATACTGTATCTAGAATGTTTTAAATAAGTCCACACAACCAAATAGGAGCACTTTCACTTAGATTTCGCATCATTACCCTCCACTCAGCATGTGAAATTAAATTTAGGTGACCCCTCAATTAGGGCATATTAAGTACAATTTTCTGGCCCATTAGTCATACAATAAGAATAACAACATTTCATTACCCTCTGCATCCAAACTGCATCGTACACTAAAGTGAATTTTAATCCAAAACAGCCACAGCTGATCTCCTAGGCAAAGTAGGAATGCCTATGCAAATACAGTCTGCACCTGAGGTCTTTCCCTCCACTTCATCAAGGAAGGGCAGGGGGGACATCCTTCAGATCCTGCTTACATATATACACCATAAGCATGTTTATACTGAAGGTCTAGTCATCTTGGTCATAGTTGAGAGAATTTCCCCATATTCGATGTAGCTCCCAATGGCTGGCTCTAGGGTGACCAGATGTCCCGATTTTATAGGGACAGTCCCGATTTTTAGGTCTTTTTCTTATATAGGCTCCTATTACCTCTCACCACCTTCCCGATTTTTCATACTTGCTGTCTGATCACTCAGCTGCCTCAGGTAAAAGTTATACCACACTTTGTTTTCTGCTGACATGGCAATAGAGCAAAGTTGAAGCTCAAAAGTGAGCACGTATTTTAAAAAAAAATCCCTAAAGTGTGTTTGAAGAGGAGCTCAGAAAAGACAATGGTTTCTCTTCTCCCAAACCACGCAAAAGATTTATTCAAACTGACAGTTCATTAACAGAAACCAGTTGCTGAGCAATAGAATAGAAACTGGCAAATACATTAACTGACATATAGCTTGAGAACTGAAAGAAAAAATTGGGTGAGAACCCAGAAAAAATAATGTTTTAAGATTGACACAATAACTTCCCTGGAGTAATTTCTGGTCTATGTTAGTGAAGGAAGTGCCTCATAGCTTTTCAAGATCAAGATATTATTAATTAGTTGTCACTACAAAATACCAGTAATTTTGGTTACAGATAATCTTTCTGAGTGTATAGTCGTAGGCAATGAGATTTATGAAAGGCTACAGATAGTAATTGGACATACAATAAAACAAATGGAAGTCTGAAAAATATTTGGCTTATAAAGAAGCACCAAGCTAGATTTCTCAATTCCATGTGTTCCAAAGCTTGGCATGGTTAATCAGAAAAGCTGAAGATACTGAAAATATGATTTATGGCATCCTAGTTCTCAGTAATGTAAGGATATTTAAGAATTATGCACACTTCACTGGAACAAATCACAGTCACATTAAGTGATGAAAAGTTATCATATTTTGCTAACAGTGCCTCCAAACGTGTGTCAGACCATATGTGTATCAAAGTTTCTCTGCTCCCTTAAATTATGATATCACTTGATTGTGCTTGGAATTGAGTATCATTGAAAGAGTATTCTCCAATACCTTAGTTGTTCTTTAGTGTTTCTAAAATGATTTCAGAGATTCCTCTGCTATGAAGAATGACTGATCTGGCTGCTCTTAAAATCATATATCCATATCCTCAACTAACCGAAAACGTCAGACTGCTCTGGTCCCTAGGAGTATGTCTACATTGCAATGAAAGCCCATGCTTAAGCTCACGCTCAAGCCTAACACCCCTTGTGTCTACTGCAATTGTGCTAACCAAGGCTCAGACCCAGGGTCCCATGACCCTGCAGGGTCTGAGCATGAGTCAAGTGGGATCCAGGGTTTAAGACCGATTGCTTTTCAGTGTAGGTGCAGTCCCACTTGACTCATGTCGTGGGAGTCTGCCAGAAGTATCCCACAATTCCATGAGCCAACATCCTTAGTCCTTTCTATCCCAACAATCTCCAACCCACTCTATTGAAAACAGAAGCTCCCCCTCCACCCCTTGGCGTACAGCAGCAGCTCAGCTCAGCATTAAGCCATTCTCTTCTGATCACCAAACTGCAAGCATGCTATCGGAGAGCCTCCTGGATTTGCAATGGAGACCAAGTAGAGCAAGATTTTTGCAAAACGTGCTGCTTCATGGTCATGGAAGCACAGCCAGTTTTTGGTGACTCTCTGGTGTGAGGCCAATAAAACTGAACTTCAGCAAAAGCTCCAGGAATAACCACATGTGTCAGCAGATAGCTAAAAAAGCTGGTAACTGAAGATTTTCTGGGATCAGTGCAGGAAGCATATTAAGAGGCGGAAGAGCAAGTACCAGAAGACCAGGGACATCACATCAATCAGCTCACCAACGATATGCCTATATGATAAGAAGTTTGACTGGGTGCGGGCACTGTGCCTAGTATGGAGCCAGCCATGCTTTATGACGACCTGGTCAGCCGGGATGGTGCCCTGATGGCTCCTGAATCCAGCCTGGGGACTGATGGGAGCCAGCAGCAAACTCCCAGTGAGGTGCATGAAGTGACTTTGTTAATGAAACCAGTCCTTGAGCAGGCTGTGGATCAGGATCAACAGCAAATTCAAAGTCCTTACTTGGAAGAGCTGTTTGATTCCCTCCCACCCTCTTTGTTCCCTTGCTGAGGAGCAGCCACTGCTCAGCTTACAGCAAACATAGTAGAGTCAGAAGCCATCTCAGAGCCCAGTAGGCGCATGACTCCAATTTACAATTTATTATTACAGTAATGGGAGGGATGTCTGCTGTAAGCAGCAATGCAAAGCCTTTCTTCTTCAATCCCTTTCCTGTGGATACCTCCATCTCCCTCCTATGTGCCAAGTGCTTGGAAAACAGGGCCAGGAAGCATATAGAGGTAGGGGGTTGAGTCAGGTTTGCAGTATTTCTAGTATTTTATTTTTAGAAAATATTCATCTGGTACTTGTTTTGGGGTGTTTTAATTCCCATTGACAATTAAAACCTTTTATGCCTTCAAGAAAGTTTATTGCTATCACTGCATCACTTGATACAACCATAATTTCAGATGACAAAGCTAAAAACATGAGCAGGAGCAATTATACATTAGTAAACAAATGATATTCTTCTATTTACCAAGGTACGGCAATTCACATTTCAATACATTCCATACATGTTGCCCTCCAAATTCATTAGTCACTGTCATTCATAATTAAATCACATGGCAATCAAGCCCACACACCCTCTAAAGGACTAACTGCCCCACACCAACATTTAACTAGCCTCTCTCCCTCGCAAAAGTGTATCTGTACAGATACTATTCCTCCTCTTCAGCTGGGCCAAGTACATAATGTGAGAACACAAAGCATCTCTGACTTCTGCTGCCTGGGTGCAACCAGCTCCTGCAGTGATAGCTGCACTTTCTGGCTGAGGGTACTGATTCAACGGCCCGCCGCTGGTCCGTTCAGGGAAATGGCTCACCTCCAGCTGCACTAATGTTGTGAAGAGTATAGCAAGGCACTGTCATGAGGAGAGCATTAGTTACACTGGCATCCAAATGGATCTGTAAACATCTCCAATGTGATTTTAATCTGCCAAAAGCACATTCAACAACCATTCTAAAACTGCAATTAAACTTTCTTTTGCCAGGGCCTCTGAAATCAGGGAATAGTTTCATAAGCCAAGGCAAAAAACGGTAAACATAGAGTCCCCCAGAATAACAGGGGTATCAGTAACTCCATTTATGTCAATGCCATTTGGTGGGAATAGTGTCCCAGCCTGTCCATGAATGCAGATTTCCAAGCAGCAAAAACTCTGGTATCGTGAACTTTTCGAGTACAGCCCATGTAGACATTCATAAATCAGCCTCTGTGGTCCATGAGGACCTGTATAACAATGGAGTAGTGCCCTTTGCAGTTTATGTGCTCATGTGCTCATTGAGAGCAAACTATGGGCATACGAGTCCTGACAATAGCCCCAACACAGTTTGAAAACCCCATTGTCTCAAAGCCAGTAATTATCTCTGAAATATCTTTAATGCCCACAACCTTGGGGTAAACCACACACCTGATTGCCTCAGATACCTCCGCCAGCCATTTACCCACAGTGGACTTTCCAGCTCCAACTGGTTGGCAATGCCCTGTAGCAATCTGGGGTAGCCAGCTTCCAGATGGTTATAGCAACTGACTTCTGGACCGGCAAGGGTGATCTCAGTTATGTCTCTTTATGCTGGAGGCATGGGCGGCAGGTGGAGCTCCCCTTTGGGGAGGCTGGCCCCCCAGCCCTGCCCCTTCCGCCTGAGGCCACACTCTTCAGCCACTGGAGCCCCAAATCCCCTCTGCCTCTCCCTGGCCGGAGCCCCAAGTCCACCACCTCACCCGGAGGTGACTCCCGACACTGCCCCCAGAGGATCCCCAGGCCGGCCTGAGCTGCCCCAGATGTGCTGTGCCTCCCAACCTGAGACTCCAAGCTGCATGGCGCTTGTCTCTTTCCAAAGAACCTGAGCTTTTATATGCCCCAGGCATGTTTTGGGGCAGCTGAGGAGGTGGTATGTTCCACTCAGGTTCCTGAGTTCATCAGTAATCTCCCTGGACTCCAGAGAGATTACTGATGAACCCAGGAACCTGAGTAGCACATACTGCCTCCTCAGCCACCCTAGAACATGGGAGAACATTTTAATCATCTCAGTAGATCTCAGCTCAAAAGAATTCTAGAAATAACTTTATTGACACTGATTTCTTTTGGTCGAGAGGATAGCTGAAGTGCCGAATGGGGGAGCAGGTGGGGGGGGGGGCAGCAGCATCAACCCGCAGATGCTCACCTGCCATTTTTCCTGTCATACTCAGAGGAGATGGGGACGAGCAGCAAAATGGGAGGAAGGGGAGAGCCACTCCTCCCTGCTAGGCTGCAGGCAGGGAGGAGGGCACTAATGTGGGGAAAGGGGGTACCAAGATGCCTTAATCAGGCAGGGAACAGGGGGACATGATAACTGACGCAGGATGGGAATACTGGCTCCTCCAGATGCACTGGAAGGGGAAGGTTACAATATCATAGGGGATGTAGTGAATAAAGGGGTTCAACATAAAAGGGGAAGGAGCATAAGCATGTAGGGGGAAAACAAGGGTGCATGAAAAGAGGGGGCTAGACAAAGGGGGATAGTGGAAGGCAGGCTGGAAAATGGGATAAGCGGAGGGACTCCTCAGGTGCAGAGGACAGATAGAAACCCTGCCTAAGGGGGAAGAGAGCAGAAAGCTCGAGAAGCTGAAGTGGCAAGAGGCGGTGCCCTGAGTAGCCACACGAAGGAAAAGCATGGGATCCACCATAATAGCGTTAGCCATTTGCGACAGCCTGAAAATCCCAAGAAGCATACTTTGTTCACTCCTTGACACAGGAACTCCAGTTAGGACTCTAGGTGTCATACTGAGAGCTGCGCACGGAGGTATTCCTAGGAGAAAACCTGTCCCATGCACTGCAAGAAGAAACCAAGGAGCTGATTAAAGACTTTAGTGATGTTTCCACTACCAAACCCAGTTTGATAGAACACAACATTCATCTTAAGCCAGCTTGTGCTTCCTGGATATCTGGATCATTAAGGGCCACCGTAATGAAAGAACTGCAGAGCATGCCCCACAAGGGGCTGGGTGTAATGGAGGAATCTCAGGGCAAATGGTGTAATGTGATTGTGCTGGTCCTAAGCTTCTGCAAAGTAGATATAATGTCTAAATTTGATACATACTTTATACCTTGGATTAACAAGAGGCTGCATGGGCTGGAAAAGGCCTGTGACACAGAGGCCTACTGGTTCTCTGTATCAAATACTCATCTCAGGCCTGAGAAACTCATTATGCCTAACACACTGCTGTTGGACTATTTTTCTATAAAGAATGATGTATGAAGTATCAAATGAAAGCTTATATCATACTGGTCATCATAAGCACTAGGATGGCTGGTTTGTAAGGAGATATGCGTACTTACTAAAAATGTGTTTTAAACTGTACACCCAGGCAGAGTTGACAAACAGGCTTTTTTCGGGCAGGAGATAAAATGTATCTCTCTCTGGCACAAGTAAATTAAGACAATAACACTTGTATACATCTTTCAGAATGTTTCAGGTGCAGAGGACCGAAGGAAATAATATGGAATGTTAAAGAAAAGTGGATGTTATAAAGCTGCTTTCCAGTTTTTCTACATCCATTTTGAAGTGAGGGCACCAGAATTTCACACAGTATTTTGGTAATTGTCTTAATGCTATTAATATCTCCTCCCTATAATATTATTCCCCAGTTTATGCATGCAAGGACCACATTTGCCATCTTAGCTACAACATGGCACTGGAAGTTCATGTTCAGCTGGTTATCTCCCACAAGCCTTAAGCCCTTTTCAGTGTCATTTCATTCCAAGATACAGTCTCACAGCTTGTAAGTGGGACCTATCTTCTTTGTTCTTAGATGACCTTTTAGTGGGCTTGCGTATTCTGTTCAAATGAGCTCAACATATGAAGAGATAAAAGTCAGTCTATATAACTGACCTGTCAGTATTTACCACTCTGTCAATCTTTGCACCATCAGTAAATTTTACTAGTAATGATTTTATATTTTCTTCCAGATCACTGATCAAAATAATTGAATTCCTTTTATCAGAATGTCAAATGGGACTAAGACAAATGCCTTACAAAAGTCTAAGTATTTTATGTCAGCCCAATTAACTTTTATCAGTCAAACTTGTAATCTTATCAAAAAATGAAATCAGGTTAGTTTGATAAGATCTATTTTCCAGTAACTATGTTGACTAGCATCAAATATATTCCTGTCCTTTCATTTTCTATTGATTGAATCCATATAAAATTGTCCATTATTTTTCAAAAAACTGATGTCAAGCTAACCAACCTATAATTACCTGAGTTATCCCACTTTTTCCTTTTGAATATTGGCACTTCTGAACTTTTTCAGCCTTCTAGAATTCCCCCAGTATTCCAAGACTTATTAAAAACTAACATAAGTGGATGAGAGATCTGCTCAGCTAACTCTTTCAGGTCTCCTGGGTGCAATTCTCCAAGCTGCTGATTTTAAAATGTTTATCCCTAGAAGATGTTGTTTAACATTCTCCTTGGTTATTAATGGACTGGATGATAGTTCATCAGCCTCATGTCATATGAATACATCAACCTTGGGTTTGCCAGCCATGGATTTTCCCCTGATGTCTTTAGCTTCCTTATCAATTTTCTACACTTCATTACCTCTAATTTCTATTGATTGCTATCTATCTCCCTTTTTTCATTTGTGTATGTGTGAATATATATATTTATTTCTACCTTTGCTTCCCATCTTAACCAGGATGGGCTTTTAACCAAGGTGTTGTCTTCAACATTGTGGAATTGTGACTTTTTGCGCATCTACTAGACTCTTCTTAAACAACTCTGAATTTCTATTCACATTTTTCTGTCTAATTTTTTTCTTCCAATCAATTTCATTAATATTTTTCTGCAGCTTTGGGAAATTAGACCTTTAGAAGAACCAAATATATCTCTCACGGGTTGGATCTGTCTTCTGTTTGCCTTTAATGAACATAATCAGGTCATGATCACTGGTCTTTAGGCAACCGCCAACTTGTAGCCACTGATCAATTCATATTTAGGCATTACAATGAGGTGTTAAAATAGAGTTACCTCATGTTGGGTTACATTTTTAGACACTACAGTGATGTTTTACTAGTGACTACATGAAACTTCAAGCATGTGTGTCCCAGACTGAAGTCCTCCATGATAACACAAATTTTCTTTCTACAAATTGCAGACAGGGTCTGAAGAAGCAACTAATCCTGCTCTTCTGGTCTTTATTAAAAAGATTTATTTTGAAAATTCCACCTCTTTCCTTCTTAGTCAAAAAGGTCTTTTAGTCTTTGTGGTGCTTAGGCAAATATTTGAATGATAGAGTAAGCATTGTGCTTTTTTTTTTTAACCATTATGTTTGAGGAAAACAAACATAATTAAATATTGTCTATTAGGAAAGAAAGCAAGTGGTGGTTAAAATGCTCACATCAGATGCCAGTTTTTTATATCTAATGAAATCTGAGGTTTTTTGGCAAATGATTGTGTGAAATATGTTTTTGGAAAATGTACATAAAAATAGAACTGCTGCTTGTATTCATATTCACTGTACAAATAATAGTACTGTACTTTGTTAGTTAATCAGGATTTCTGTTTTATGCTAATGGGAATGAGCTATGGAATGAGTTGGTACAATCTGTCTCCATCTCAGGTTTTTGTATACTGTATAGTATTAGAGCTATTTTGATTACTCCTGGTGGAATTAATGGGTAGCTATAAGTCTATTTTTCTACTACTATTCTTTTGAGGAGGTAACACGAGTCTTGTAACTAAATTCTAAAATCCCTAAGTGTGTGATTAATGTTGATTATTTGCCAAAGTGTCTGTGAAAGGATATATCAGGCTATCACATTCCTTTCAGACAGGCTGATGCTATATTCCCTGTGCACTCAATATTCCAGTTGCAGTCAAAGACTCACAGAAAGGAGGACTGGAAGGGACCTTGAGAAGTCAGGCAGTCCATGCTCCTGCACTTAGAAGGGCCAAGTAAACCTAGATCAGCCCTGACTGGTGTTTCTCTAACCTGTTCTTAGAAACCTTCAGTGCCAGGGGTTCCACAACCTCCCTGGAAGCTAATTCCAGAGCATAAAATACCCTTACAGTTAGAAAGCTTTTCCTAATATCTAGCATAAATCTCCCTTGCTGCAGGTTAAACTGATTACTTCTTGTCCTACCTTCAGTGGAAATGGAGAACAATTGATCACAGTCCTCAACATATTTGAAGATTATTATCAGCTCCTCCTCCCACTGCAATGTGTTCTTTCTCCAAGACTAAACACACACAGTTTTTTTAACCTTTCCTCACAGGTCAGGTTTTCTAAATCTTTTATAAGTTTTGTTGCTTTCCTCTCGACTCTCTTCAGTTTCTCCATATCTTCCCTAAAGTATGGTACCCAGAACTGGACATAGTACTCCTGCTGAGGCCTCACCAGTGTTGAGTAGGATGGGACAATTACCTCCCAGATGACTGGAAAAGGCTAATGTAGTGCCCATCTTTAAAAAAGGGAAGGAGGAGGATCTAGGGAACTGCAGGCCAGTCAATCTCACCTCAGTCCCTGGAAAAATCATGGAGCAGGTCTTCAAGTAATCAATTTTGAAGCACTTCAAGGAGAGGAAAGTGATCAGGAACAATCAGCATGGATTCACCAAAGGCAAATCATGCCTGACTAACCTCATTGCCCTCTATGATGCGGTAACTGGCTCTGTGCATGAGGGGAAAGCAGTGGACATGTTATTCCTTGACTTTAGCAAAGCTTCAGTTACGGTCTCCAACGGTATTCTTGCCAGCAAGTTAAAGGGGTATGGGCTGGATGAATGGATAAAAAGCTGGCTAGATCATTGGGCTCAACGGATATTGATCAATGGCTGCATGTCTAGTTAGCAGCCGGTATGAAGCGGAGTGCCCGAAGGGTCAGTCCTGGGGCCAGTTTTGTTCAATATCTTTATTAATGATCTGGAGGATAGCATGGATTGCACCCTCAGCAAGTTTGCAGATGACACTAAACTGGGAGGAGGAGTAGTTATGCTGGAGGGTAGGGATAGGATACAGAGGGACCTAGAGGATTAGAGGATTGAGGATTGAGCCAAAAGAAATTTGATGAGATTCAACAAGGACAAGTGCATAGTCCTGCACTTAGGATGGAAGAATCTCATGCACTGCACAGGCTAAGGACTGAGTGGCTAGGCAGCAGTTCTGCAGAAAAGGACATAGGTGTTACAGTGGACAAGAAGCTGGATATAAGTTAACAGTGTGCCTTTGTTGCCAAGAAGGCTAATGGTATTTTGGGCTGTATAAGTAGGAGCACTGCCAGCAGATCGAGGGACATGATTATTCCCCTCTATTCGGCATTGGTGAGGCCTCATCTGGAGTACTGTGCCCAGTTTTGGGCCTCACACTACAAGAAGGATGTGGAAAAATTAGAAAGAGTCCAGCGGAGGGCAACAAAAATGATGAGGGGGCTGGAGCACATGACTTATGAGGAGAGGCTGAGGGAACTGGGATTATTTAGTCCGCAGAAGAGAAGAATGAGGGAGGATTTGATAGCTGCTTTCAACTATCTGAAAGGGGGTTCCAAAGAGGATGGAGCTAGGCTGATCTCAGTGGTGGCATATCACAAAATAAGAAGCAATGGTCTCAAGTTGCAGTGGCGGAGGTCTAGGTTGGATATTAGGAAAAACTTTTTCAAGGAGGTGGTGAAGCACTGCAATGGGTTACCTAGGGAGGTGATGGAATCTCCTTCCTTAGAGGTTTCTAAGGTCAGGCTTAACAAAGCCCTGGCTGGGATGTTTTAGTTTGGGATAAGGTCCTGCTTTCAGCAGGGGGTTGGACTAGATGATCTCCTGAGGTGTCTTCCAACTCAGATATTCTATGATTCTATGATTCTGTCTTACATCCAACACTCATGTTGATACATGCCAGATTGATATTAGCTTTTTTTGCAAGTGTATCACACTGTTTAATTATATTCAATTTGTGATCCACTATACTCCCCAGATCCTTTTCAACAGTATTATCACCTAGCCAGATATTCCCAGTTTCATAGTTGTGCATTTGATTTTTTTCCTTGCTAAGTGAAATCCTTTGCACTTGTCTTTATTGAATTGCATCTTGGGGAAGGCATATAGAAGAAATGCTAGATCAGGTCCACTGATTTTAAGTTAGAGCCTAATCTTGTAACCATTACTCATGTGAGTTGCCCTGGCTTCCATTTAGACTACTCATCTAACTAAAGATGATGTATATGAGTAAGAGTCTGCCGGATTAAACCCATAGTTATTATGTAAGGTTCCATCTCTGCAACTGATATCTCAGTGAAAAGAAGGCTGTTGTGACAAATTTTCATTCCCAGAAATACATTTATATTGTCAAGATTGTCTTCACAAGGAAAAGGACTAGAAATATAGCTGGCTAGATACCGACAATTCCATTATGCAATGGCTTTTGAGGTTATGAAATGTGTTTTCATTCTTCATTGAAAACAAAACCTTTAGAACGTTTTTGAGAAAAGGGACTTTCATAATGTCAATTTTCCGACGGAAAAGGACAGGTTTTTGATACAGGTCTCTTTCTCTCTGGAGGTGACCTGAAAGATGATACTGGACCTCAGAAATCTACCCATCAAAATCAATATATCTCCACAAAACATTTCAGTGTCAACAAAACACCACAGTTCCATGCCAACGACATTTCAATGAGCTCTAACTAGCTTTTTTGTTTTTTAAAAGGTAACTTAATATTAGCTTTGAGAGTTGGGTAATCTCTAGAACTGATGGGCATAAATAAGGAGCTATGAAAATAGGTCCCAATGCCTGGCTTTGGAAAGCTGATCTCAGGCTGAATTTCATAACCTCGTACAGATTCATTGCCAGTGTATGCAGGCCTCACTGTTTCTAACAAATCATAGTTCCATTTTGAAGCTTTATAAGACCAAAGCATTGCAATCCATGCTTATTGTCCTGATTTGGTAGTACAACTGAGAAGGAGATTAGTAGCCCCCTGGTATGGTTAGTAGTAGTCTTAGAAAGAGTAGTTGGTGCTAAGCTTGGGGGGAAATCTATTCTTAAGCATTAAAATTCAATAGCGCAGATTAACTATGTCATTGAATTTTACTGGAAAATGTAAAAATCAGATTTACCCTGTGCTTGGTGGGGTAACACATTCTCCAATTTTATTGAAGCCTAGCATTGTCCTCAACTCCTCATACACCAGGCATTTTAGTGGCCATTCTATTCTAACCACCTATCAGGAGAAATTGCTGGAGAAGGCTGATGCAGCAGCTAATGCAACAGACATTCCCACCTGTGTGTCTCAGCAGCTCTGTACTGAAATTGCCTCCTGCTAAATATTATGTGTCAATAAATATAAAACCAACTTTACTGTGTTCAAATACAAAGAGCTGCCACAAGATAATAGATGTGCACTGAGTTTAACAAAACTATTGAAAGTGCTATAGTCAAATGTATAAAGTTTACAGTATAATTCACTTCGCTAAATGTTAATGCTATATATTACAGGGTTTACTATATTACAGTGTTAAACTGTGTCCCTGTATTCCCCATGTTGCTATATGGAATTATAACAGTGACTTATCCATACTGAAATAACACTACTTTCTCACTACTGAGCTGCCTTTCCTGAGGTGAAACAAAGTTGTTTGAGTGTGTGCAAAAATGCTACATGATCATTTAGGACAGGAAGTAGACACCTTGTCTGGGACATTTTAAGAGCAGGGGAAAAACATCCATCTCTATAAACCTGCCCTTTTCTGGATTACTATGAAGATCATGTTCCACAAATTATTACTGGGACCCACTCAGGCCCTGAAAAACAGCTTACAGCAATGAAAGTCGTAACTTCTTTGTGCCATGAAAGTCTCTATCAATAATAGTTTGTCATAACATGAAAGAGCTCCTTAAACTCTAGCCATTTTATTGTGCCACCTTCTCAATGCTTCACTTTGAAAAGTTCACCATCCTGTGTCCATCCCAAGATTTTCTAGTTCTTTGAATCCAGCATCTCTTTATCCTCTTCCATAAATCTTTTTCAAGGAGTATTTCTAATATGACTGAGGATAATAAATGATAAAGCTGTGGGTAGAGTTCTAAAAATGACTTCATGACTTTCTGTTCCACTTTGATAGCTCTGAATCTCAGTGTTATAATCAAGGTTACAAAACTAGCTGCAAATAATGTATCTCCAAGTGAATCAATAGCATCGGCAGCTATCATACATACCGGTCTGAAGGAAATTGTGGGTATCCATCTATTTCTAGAGGTGGAGGTAAAGAAACATATAAAGACAGTCCAAGGGAATGAAAAACATCACTGGATGCTATAAAAGAAGATGATACAGCAACATCATGCTAGCTACTAGTGTGACGATTTCCCCCGAGGGTGCCATCTGGAACTGAGGTACCACTGAGCCCCCTTGACTCACCAGCCCTGGCTCCCTTTACACTGTATTGCTGTGACCAGCCTGCCAAGACCTCTCCCAGGCTCCAGCCTGCACTTTTACCAGCACACATAGAGGTAGGGACACACCTAGCTGCAGTTACATACAGATGCTGTGATCAACTCTGCATGGGGAGGCTTCAGCTAAGGAACTTCCCCACTACTCAGGGATGCACCTCCCTCTGGGGTGTAAACCCAAAATTATATCGTCTGGAGTTGCACAGGGACGTGTACAGTGTAAGCTCATGAAATTCATCCACTCCCTCAATGTGGAGAGGAATACATAACAGTTTTCTGCCCCGAGTTATGACTCCCATACACTGGTTTTAGATAAAGCAAAAACAAGTTTATTAACTACAAAAGATAAATTTTAAGAGATTATAAGGGATAACAAACAGATCAAAGCAGATTACCTAGCAAATAAGCAAAACATACAAACTAAGCTTAATATACTAAACGGATTGGATATGAGTAGCAGATCCTCACCCTAAGTGATGATACCAGCAGGCTGCAGATTCTTAAGGGGCAAGCTGCACTAATTTACAACTTAAAATCCCCAGGTGCTCCATTGACAGGCTAAAAATTCCTTTAGCCTGGGTCCAGCGCTTCCCCCAGTTCAGTCTCTGTTGCTTAAGTGTTTCCAACAGTCTCTTTCCTGCCTTATATAGCTTTTGCATATGACAGGAACCCTTTGTTTCAACGCTTGGTTCCCACACTAGTCAGTGGAAAAACATTGACATGCCAAGATGGAGTCCAGCACCAGGTGACCATGTCACATGTTCCTGTAGTGTCACAGTGGCATAACTTGGAGGCTGTCTGTAGCATCCTCAGGAAGACTCCCCAGGTCCAGGAAGATATGCTTCTTTAAGGCCAATTGTTTTCCTAATAACTCATTAACCTGAATGGACCCTTCCCAGCCAGCCACCTAGACTAAGAGTCTTTTGCCTAGATGTAAACACATTTGTAATACAGATATATAGTCAAAAGTTCTAACTTCAGATACAAAAATGATATATGCATACAAATAGGATGATCATATTCAGTAAATCATAACCTTTCCAATATCTCACATGACCTATCTTGCATAAAATACATCATAATTATGCCATAATCATATCATAATAATTTCTCTATGAAGAATATGGGGTGAAGTGTCATAAGTGGAATAATGATAAACCCTAAAAGAAACTGAATGTTAAACACACTATTGTGATGGTACTCAGCCCGATGGTGTGGCATAAACATGCGACTAAAGAAACCCAACAGGTTTTAAGTCTACAGATTTTGCATGGCTCGGCTTTATATGGAAGGAATGCTTCATATGACAGTGTTCCCTAAACTTTGTGATTGGTTGCTATGTTTCTTGAAATTCTATAAAATGGTCCTGCATGTACAACACAACAAGCTCCTCTCATGTGCTGCCACTGTATGGAGCTTTTAACTCACCATAGACAGGTTTGTTTTCTCTCTGGGTGCCATCTCAGACCAAGTGCACATTCCCTTACCTGCCAGCTGACAGTGGGAGATACCTTGTTTTCTGTTTACACTAAGTAATACAATGCATTCTCTCTCTCCAACTTTCTTGTTTGTCAGAAACCATGTCTGTAAATCTTTCCCCACCCCTGACTTTCATCTTTTCTCATCAGTGCAAGGGCTTTTGTATTTATCTGTTAATTTCTTCACTGATGAAACTTGAACAGGTTGGAGGAATGAGAGATACTATCAGATGACCCCTTGAAATGACGTTCAGCTGCTTCAAAAGCTCATGGGTTTCTGAAAAACTGTGATCAAGTGTTCATGACACTCAGCTTCTAGGATCTCTTCTTGTATGATCCTGCTGGAAACTAGGGAATGGTAACTATCCGGCTTTGTGATTCCACTGAATGGTGATTCAGCAGATGTGAAGTAGCAATAAACAGCATAAATCAAAATTAAATTTCATTAGACAGACCACTTTTTTAGGGCTTGCTCAGAATCATGAGGGAGAAACAACCTCACCACCAATATCCTCCCCCTTTTTTCCCAGCAGCCCTCTTTATAAGTCTGACTCCAGAGCATCTGTACAAAGGAAGGAGAAAATGAAGATGGCGTTAACTCCTTATGTACTGGAGACAAGTAGTGTTCCTGCATCACTTTCATTAAAGTGAGATTCTGGAAATCATTACTGAAGCCAGGAGTCACATTAGTGTCAACAGGATCATTTGTGAGTAATGATTTCTGGGATCAGGCCCAAACTATTCGGAAAGGAGAGAAGGGCAACTGCAAAATCAGTTGAAGCCATGAAAAGTAACAGGTATCTGAGGAATTCTCCTTCCATAAGTGGGATACTGAAGTGTCAAAAAGCCAACTTAGGGGCTCTGTGGCCCACTCCCTGTGATCCTTGGTACTGGAAACACTCCTGGGGGAAAGAGAATAAGGCAGAGCTGCCCCTGCCCTTTGCTATCCTCAGCTGCCATAACGATCCCTGTGGGCAACTGGGCATAAATACTGGATCAATCACCAGAAAGTACAAAACTGAAATAAAGCCTCTTTTGCTCCTCTCCCAAGCACTCAAGTGGAGCAAAGAATAGGCTTTCGGCATTCCAGTGAGGTCAAAATTAGGCCAAATATATTTGCTCATCTCTACAAGACAGCGCTAAAGTTTATCACCATCTTTGTGCTGTGTTTCTGAGTGGCAGCAACCTACGTTGTTGTATATACTTGTTTACTCAGTTATTCTATGTATGATTTTAAAACTATTATTCAATCATTTGAATTCCAGTGAATAGCAGAATTTGGTGGGAATATTCTCTTGCACAACTGGCCTGTGGAAGATCTTCCTGTACCTTACTTGCTATTCCCAACTGCTTTTCTTCATTAGATAGATAATATTTTGTAAAAATAGAAAGAGTAGTTACAATATTTGTAATAGATTTTTAAACAACAATAGTGTGTGGAAAGAAAATGCATATACATGTACATAAAATATACTGCAATGTATGTTTTAAAAAGTATTGTTTATTTTCTATAAACTATTCCTAATATACTGTAACTAAAATACATAAAAACCCCACTCACTGAGTCCTCTTTTGAAACATCAGAAAGACAAACAAATAAGACATTCACTAGTGAAACTTATTTGACCAAAGCGGAGATCAAAGGGGCCAAGAGAAACTAGGTGCGTAGAATTCAGCCTTTATCACAGATTACTGTGATGTGGTGCAAAGTGAGCAGAGAGCATATTATTTGCCAGATGTGGAAGGAATGGGAAGCAAATAAATAGTATTAGTCAGACAAATGAATAAAGGGGAGCATAAGTGTGTTTAACCTGTCCCAAATGAGGGGTTCACCCTCAGCTGAAAGGACTTTGTTAAGCCAGGGGCTCATATGCTAGAGCCAGGGCTGTTTCTAGGTACTAGCCCAGCAAGCAGCTGCTTGTGGCAGCAAATGGTGAGGGGTGGCACGTCCGGGTCTTCGGCTGCAATTCAGCAGCAGGTCCCTCACTCCCTCTTAGAGCAAAGGACCAGCCACCGAATTGCCATCAAAGACTGAAGTAGCAGCAGTAGAGCTGCAGATTACAATCATAGCTTTCCCCCTCCCCCTTCTTTTTGCTACTTGGGAAGGCAAAAACCATGGAGCTGGCCCTGGCTAGAGCCCTGTGAAAGTAATAGGGGTGGGAACTCTCCCTAACAGTCCCTGGTCTGGTTTAACCTGTTCCTCCCTACTGTTCAAAGAAAGGGCTAAATAGGCTTTATTAGGAGCATCTCTGTTATTTTAAGTGCTCAGTCAGAGCTTAAATCATTTGTGATGGGACTGTGTTTCTGCCCAGTCTGCTAAGAGTTAAAAACCACTGAGAGCTGAACTCGCCCGGTAGATGCTTCATCTGGAACTCACCTGGTACAGCCTTCTTTCTCGGAATTTTCTAAATGACTCCTATTCCTCCATTGTGTTCCTATCACCCTTCCTGTCTCTCTGTTTCAGATTTTTCTTTTCACTCTAGCTGCTTCACTGCTGTTGAAAGTAGGTCCCTTATTTTTGTGCCTAAATAGCTGCTGAGTTCTCTTGAAAATGTTACTCTTATTCTCATTATGCATCAGGTCTCCACATGTAAAAAGGGGCTAATAATACTTTGTCATTCCCTCTTTGTGTGTTTAGGACTTATGCCCTTTGAAGGTGGGTATGTCTCTTACTACGAATGTACACTGTGTCTAGCACAAGAATGCCCCAGTCATAGATGCCACACTAAACAGTACTGTAAGAGAAATAAGTACTGCGACTATTTATTATTATAAATAATAATTAATATTTTTGCCTTGGTCCAGTTGTCTTGTCAGGTAACTTCTTTGATATATTTATTGCACATTATATGAAAAACTCTGGCTGTAAACTTTTTTAATCCTTTTAGATTTTAGGCCTTACTTTTTTAGCTCTTTTTACTGGCTCTTAATCACTAGCCGAAATCTGCACCAAACCCTGTGCCATTGTTTTTGTTATGTAATTTATTTTCCAATTATTGCCTGTAATTCATCTTAGCCTGGAGCTTTCATCATCTTTTAGTAATTCTGATAATCTCATTTTCTGTTCTCAAACAATGATAAAAGCCATTAAACATGCCATTTTTTACTTCTTGGAAATGAATTCCAGTTTTTTTGGGACATTATCCATTTCTCTGCTGAATCAATTAGGCAAAGAAACAATTTAAGTCCCAAGTAATATCAATATTGTGTAGGAAGTGTTACACAATGAACCTTCTTATTCTGCATCATTAATAATTTATATTCATGCCTGGTATGTGTGTTACCAGCTCCATCTGCATACAATAGATTTTCCTTAGCACCCCATAGTTTCATCTCTCTCTGCTTTTATGTTATTCCATTTGATTTTAACTAGTATACCCTGGATCTTATCCATAATTGCCTCTTTCTGACTCTTCACATTGGAAACGAAGAAGGGCCCAAATCCAGCAATCAATGGGGTGGAGTCCTGTGCCTTCACAGAGATTGCAGTGTACATCACCCCATATGTGCACTGGAATCCACCCTGATGCTAGCACTTGCCAGAGTTCCAGAGAAAGAAGACATTTTAATTTAAAAAAACAGGAAACAAAAGAAAGAACCTTGAAAATATCTAAATGTAAATATTTCTCCTAATATATTTACTGTAAAGTAATGCTGCTAGGTAAACCCAGCCAATAAAGTAGCCTATCCTGCTCCCACTGATATCAATAGGCCCAAAAGTGGACCCAAAGGAACTCATTTTGTGACAGATATGGTCAATCAAAGATATTGCAGGAAGTTGCCCTACTGCATTAACTGTATGACTGGTTTATGTATCACTGGGGGCTAGGGACTGCATGCACTCCAGAGAGGGATGGTTACCACAGCTCCTCCAGGAAGTGAAAGCAGTAGAGGATGATTAAAGCAAATCACTCAGGTTGTAAGACTTCCAGAAAGGTACCACCTCCTGGGATGGCTCATATATTCTGATTAAAACTGGATTCTCTGGAGACCAGCAGACATAGAAAGGATTTTTTGATTAACAGTCTGAGCTTTGTCCTGGTTCTTGACCTAAAGTCTCACATGAACCTGTAACCTGAGGAAAAACCCAGTTGGGGGTTTGAAGGACTAACAATTGTTGGAGTTGGGAGTGGCCTCTGATCAGCTTTTTTGCATGTGTGTAGGTTGTCTAATTGTTTTTATGTGCTTTCTCTATAATGCATTTTCCTTAAGAATAAATATGCTTGCTTAAAAGGAGCTGTGTGGTTACCTTTAATTTCTGGAAATACACTGCTCACACCCTCAGAGAGAAAGCAAAGCACAGAAACTCGACTTTTAGGCAGACTGGCTTGCTGGGGATATCACAGTGTAGATCAGAATGCTGTTCAGCCTTAAAGCCCCTCGTCAGAAGGGAGTGAGATGCTGGTTTCCACTCAAGAGAATTGACAGCTTGGAGCCAGAAACCTTTAAGTGGGTGCTCTCAAGGGACCACAGAGTGAGAAATACAGACACAGTTACCCTGAAACTATAACGTTGCTCATTCCATAATGTAGTATTTCCCTTTCCCATTTAACTCTTGCAGCACTCCGGTGAGGAACCTGAATGCAAATTAGTTTTTTACATTTCCTTTCAGACTTTTTTATTTAGATGCTTATTGCATTCTGCATCCTATCTCCTCAAATCAATTGACATTTCTTCATTTGAAATTCTAAACATTGCTTTTCCCATGTCTCTTTCAGGCATCTCCAAAACCACATCAGATTATCAGACAAAAGGAGAAATGAAGTTTGTGAAATAGAATATTTGTTTATCTCAAGTCAAACAGTAAAGTGCAATGGTGACATCAGTACTTGAAATAAACATGCCTCTTAATCAGGAAAGCTGCATGACTTTTCCTGTTTGTATGATGATAATGTCCCCAAGGCTTTATTTTTCAATTTTAAAGTCCCAGTTGCTGGCTTCTTAGTTTCAGAGATGCAGCCAAGCTAAAAAAAAAAAAGTTATAAGCCATTAGTATTGTCCTTAAAAATAACCACTCAATGAACGGTCCATTGTACAGTGTCCCATTATACATATTAATAGTGAATGATTGCTTACAATTAGGCTTGGAAGAATTCATTTTTTTGTAATTTTGATTAATAATATCAGTTTATTTTTAAGCATTTTTTTCAACTTGTATGGATTTCAATTTTCACAGAAGTGGGATATCAGGGGAGTGTCAGAATTCTTTAATGGTTGTAGATGCTGGGATTCATAAAGTTAAAGCTTTCTGAACTATCAAAACACAAATTGGCAACATCATATGTCAAAATATACCAAGTCAATATCCTTAAATCACCAAATGATACCTGTTTTTACTATTCATTCACTACTCCATTTGTAACAAGCCTGATTAAGAAGTCCAAATCACTGTATTTTGACTGTAATAAGTTCTCAATTTTTTTCTCTTACATTGCTATTTGTAAATTTTTATTTTTAGCAGTGGAAATATATTTTTGTCAGTTTGTGTGTGCGTGGTGAAATTGATGTTTACCAACATTTACCAAGGAAAATCTAGTCCTTCCAAGCCTACTTAAAATATAGATAGCCATAAAGCACATTATGGTACATATGGTACCAGATTTTCATGGATTTTGAACCAGAGGATTTATTGTGCTAAAAGTAATTCATGACAAGAACTCATAACTTAAAATCAGAAGGCATGGTCCCTGCACCAAAGACTGTACATTCTATACAAAACAAAGAAAACAGCAAGAGAGAGAAACAGCAATAGCTAGGTTGGTGCTGAGTTGAACTCACTGCTCCTGATTGGATTTTGTTACTCCATCTTCCTCACCCCTGCTCTGACTTGCTTTTGTCTCATTCACCTGTTATGTCCTCTCTAGCAGATTGTTAGCCCCTAAGGAAAGAGACTGGGATATATAAGTGGCCATATTTTCAATGGGCACATTCCCATAGGTTGGCAGAATAACAACCCATCAATTATGTTTGGAGATTTGACCTTTTTATATATTGGCATATGGGGAGATGCATAGGAAAAAGTCACATTGCATTTTTTTCATTATTATGATAACTATGGGGGTCCTTTTGTTGCATGTACCTTGAGATGGTCCAGGTATATTTTATTCCTGTACTCTTCCAGTTCTTTGGTCTATAGCAGACAGGGGCGTCGAAATGTCTGGAGCCGCCCCTGATAGCAGATGTGTACAGCAACTTCTCTTGTGCTTTGTAGCCCTGGAAAAAACCCTCACTTTTCAGTGTCGAATTATATTTTGTAGGTATTTTTGGCACAACACAATTCCGGTACTACCTCTACCCTTTGTGTATTTTGTGTAACCTACACACACACCAAAGAACACAAAAGTGCAGAGAAAATGAAGAATACTTATACCACCTTGCTGAAGGTAGGATTTAGCTCAGTGGAGCTTAGCCTGATATTAAGGAGTACAAGTTCAGAATCATGATTAGCAAATCGTCTTCCAATTAATTACCAAGTATGCAAAATAGCATTCATGTTTCACAGGTGAGAAAATCGATGCTCATATGGAAAGAGCATGTGACAGTCATGCTCAGAGGATCCCAGAAACAGTGAGATTTTAGAAGAGAAAAATATTGTACTGGGAACAGTGGTGGGTTTCTCTTTGTTAAGATTATTTTGACATGATAAATAACCAATAAGTAGGCAGCGTTACACGATAAAAAAAATCTCAGAATGTTTGTCCTCTCTAGCAGATTGTTAGCCCCTAAGGAATTTATGGTCACTTTATGTGCAGCCAGAATGCTTGGCCACATACATATATTAACTGTTCCATTACAAATTAATTTTATAGCTTCCTTGTGTTAAAATTGTTTTTTTTTAAGCTGCAAACAACACTTGAAATATCCCCATTTGGCAGAGACATAGACTTTAATTTCTGTTAAAAGCTCCCTTGGGTATGTGAACAAGTTTTGTAGAATATTTTGCACTTAACTAGAGCTATGCTAAAAAGAAATTGTGAATTAAGAGTATTTCCCAACACAAGAGTCTGACAGGAATATCTATTGTTGTATCAGTCTACTATGCTTTTCTGGGGACAATAACAATATGTTAGAATTACATTAGTAGAGTGGAAATATAGGATTTTTTTAAGAATTAAAGAAGTGAGGAAGGTCGGGAGGAGGTAATACCTCTGGTTTAATGGAAAATGATAGTCATATTCACTTTGGGGAGATAAATTATTGGAATATCCTAGTTAATGGAAAAATATGTGGCAAACTGATGTAGCCATACAGCACCTGAATTCCAAAGAAGGATCTTTCACAACAGTATACACAAGAGTCTATGCTTAATTTGATTACAAAGATACAGCTAAGTATACTTTCCACCCTAAGCCATGGCCTTTGTTAAATAGTCTTCCATTTCTGATATGTTTGGGCTAAGTAATGCTCCATCCCTCCTCCCTCCCCCCCAAAATAACTCACCATGTTTTGGTTTACATTGCAATAAGGGAATGAGCTACTTAACTGGGGTACTTAATTATTTTATAGGATAAACACATCAGCTCTGGAGAGTGGCTAGAAAGAGGAAAATAACTGATAGTAACTCTAAAAGAAGAAAAATAGACAAAAATAAAATAAGAACTCTATATTGTTTCTGGAGAACAAACACCTGAATTTGTCCGTTAGCCCTCCACAAGTGGAAAATAAACAGTAACACTAAGAACAAATCAAGTGTAGAAACAATGATCCTGTGTTCATGAAAATACAAAATGTGTTAACTGAAAGAACGAAAATATATTTGTAAGCAGATTAGTCTCTAAAGAGAACTTTTTTCAAAAATTTCCATTATGTGTAAGTGATTCTTGAAGATGGCTGCTTTCTGCTGTGCTATTGCTGACAGTAACATAAGTATATATAATAATGTGTGAATGAAATGTACAATGCCTGCTGACACATAATAGATAGTATAAGAGCACTGTGTAGTCTTCTAGGAGAGTATGGTGTTGAAATCCAGATGATATATAAATGAAAAGTGAAGTTGCATATCTGGAGTATTTCAAGGGTAGATGGCATAAGTTGCATTAAGATAGTGTTATGGCATTTTGAGTTCAAGACTGTGATAATGAGGTGATTGTTGTTATCTGGTGAAGGATTTCCCTGTGTTTTTCCTGGTTTATCATTCAGTTGTCAAAATCACATATGTATTCCTTCTCCAACATTTCTAAATGCTTCAGAATCATGTTACAAATCTTGTTAAAATATAATTTGTAAACTATCTATGGTATAAATGTGAACTGTAGTACGCAATGGGGTGTGTGAGTATAACATGAACAAGTCTGATTTCAAGTGAGTTGCCAGGCATTTGGTTGAAAGACGAGTAGCCTCCAGCACCCGAGAATCTTGTAAGCTCAATAACACTCTATCTGTTTGACCCACAGTACAAGAGCTGAACCAAACTTAAGCTATGGGTCCCAACACTTCCAAATGCCATGGCTGTCCCTATATGCATAATGGGCAAAACCAAAACTCTAAATATGGATGTGTATAATGGGCTAAACCAAAATTCTAGCTACTGACACTCACATTTTGGGAAAGTTCATTACACGTTCTGGATTTGGATCCAAATCCTGTGGCATGAGTTCAGTTCTCTGATGGAAACTATATATTGTTGTGATTGCAAGTACCAACTTTTGGCAATTGGAATTTATGTTGTTATGGTTCCATAATTACACAGATCAGATTGCCTCCCACAAACCAAGACACTTTATAATAATAAATTCTGGTGAAATTGAGTGTTTATGTCTTGTGACTCAAAGATTAATCAGCAAATTGAAATCATGCGAAAATATTTATTTAGGAAAAAGACTTGCCCCTAGAAACCTTCCTTCTGGGTGAATGATTTTCATATTCTTCTGTGTATCCTTGCAATTAATTGGAGTTTGACACAAACCACTTAATGATTATTGATTACAGACCTTTATTAGCTAAGGCAGGCTCCAGAGGTCCCGTGAAGAGTTACTTAATTGGATATTTCCCTCCATTGCATGGCATAGAGCAAGCAACTGGGCTGGGTGAAATGTGACTGGGAATTATATAAGAAGGGAAACAGCTGCAAGGTATATTACCCTCTGTCACAAAGCAATTGGGGCAGGTCTCTGAGGCAATGCCTCCACACATATTAATTAAAATGGATAAGTGCCTGGTCACAGTATTTCTGGATTATTGCCACAGTCCACCCCACTGTCACAGAATAGTGCAGGGAAAGCCAGCAGAGGAACAAGGACTTCATTCGTATGGTAGGGAATTCAGTGAGGGAATCTACTCAACAGCTTAGATATTTATACATAAATGTAAGAAGTAGTGGGAATAAACAGGACGAACTGAAAATATTAGTACATAAGCTGAATCATGACTTAATTGGTATCATAGAGATATGGTGGGATAAGTCTCATGACTGGAATATTGATATACAGGTATATAGCTTATTCTGGAAGGACAGGCAAGGTAAAAATTGAGGAGGTGTGGCATTGCACATCAAGAGTATATACACTTGATCTGAGGTCCAAAAAGAGGTGGAAGACAGATCAGTTGAGAATCTCTGGGAAAAGATAAAACTGGCAAAAATAGGGGTGATGTCCTGGTAGGGGTCTGCTATAGATCACCAAATCAGGAAGAAGACGTGGATGATGCATTTCTAGAACAAATAACAGAAACATGAAAAACACATGAGCCTGGTAGTAATGGGGATCTTTAACTATCCAGACATCTGTTGGAAAAAGAAATAGGGCAAAACATCTTTTTTCTTGGAATGTATTGAAGCTTTTTTCTCCAGAAAGTGGAGGAAGTGGATGGGACTTGATTCTGACCAACAGGGAAAGACTGGCAGCAAATATAAATGTGGAAAGCAATTTGGGTGAAAGTGATTATGAAATGATAGATTTAATGATTCTAAGGAAAAGGAGTGAGAGCAGCGGAATGACAATGGACCTCAAAAAAAAAAAAAAAAAAAGCAGACTTTACCTACCAGTTCTCTGAGTTTGTTAAGGTCCCATCGGAAGAAAATCTAAGCTTAAAAATTGGTCAGGAGAACTGGCAGTTTCTCAAGGAGACAATATTAAAGGCACAACTGCAAACTAGCCTGATGCAAAACAAAAATAGAAAGAATAGTAAGAGGTCAGGCTCCTTCAGGAGCTCTTTAATGACTTGAAGGAATGTTACAAAAAGTGGAAATATGGACAAATTGCTAAGGAGTAGTAAAAAAGAATAGCACAAGCATATAGGAACAAAATCAGAAAGGTTAAGGTACAAGATGAGTAGGTCCCTCTAGCAGGGACTGTTAAAGGAATTAAGAAGAGATTATTTAAATATATTTAAAAAAGAGAAAAATGAAGGAAAATGTAGGTCCTCTACTTAGCAGGGAGAGAGGGCTAATAATGATGATATCAAAAAGACTGAGGTGTTTAATGCCTAGTTTGGTCAGTCTTCACTTCAAAAAAAGTGAATATTGACTAGATACTCAACACTATTAATATTAACAACAAAAGAGAAGGAAGGCAAGCCAAAATAGGAAAAGGAACTGTCACATGAAATTTCAAACCCAATAACAAGGATTTTTAATGAATCTGTACACTCAGGAGTCGTACCCTATGGCTGGAGAATTGCTAATATAGTTCCTATTTTTAAGAAAAGGAAAAAGGTGATCTGGGAAACTACAGGTCCGTTAGTTTGATCTCAATTGTATGCAAACTCTTGGAACAAATTTTGAAAGAGACAGTAAGTAAAGACATAGAGGTGAATGGTAATTGGAATAAAATACAACATGGTTTTACAAAAAGTAGATCATGACAGACCAACTTGATCTTCTTTGAGAGAATAACTGATTTTCTAGCAAAGGAAATGCAGTAGATCTAATCTACCTGGATTTCAGTAAGGCATTTGATACAGTTCCACATGGGAAATTATTAGTTAAATTGGAGAAGATGGGAATTAATGAGAATTAAAAGGTCGATAAAGAATTGATTAAAAGGGTGACTAGAAAGGGTTGTACTGAAAGATGGGAGTTCCTCAGGGATCCGTCTTGGGACCAGTCTTATTTCACATTTTTGTTACTGACCTTGGCTAATAAAATTTGTGGATAACACACAGATGGGAGGTATTGCCAATATGGAGGAGGACTGGAATATCATTCAACAAGATCTGGATGACCTTGTAACCTGGAGTAATAGAAATGGAATGAAACTGAATAGTGCAAAGTACAAAGTCATGCATTTAGGGACTAACAACAGGAATTTTTTGCTATAAACTGAGGATGTATCAATTGGAAGTGACAGAGGAGGAGAAAGACCTGGGTATATTGGTTGATAGTGATATGGCCATGAAAAAGGCTAATATAGTCCTAGGATGTATCAGGCAAAGTATTTCCAGTAGAGACAAAGAAGTGCTAGTATCATTATACAAGACACTGGTGAGACTTCATCTGGAGTACTGTGTGCAGTTCTGGTCTCCCAAGTTTAAGAAAGATGAATTCAAATTGGAACAGGTGCAGAGAAGGGCTACTAGGATGATCTGAGGAATGGAAAACCTACCTAATGAGAAAAGACTCAAAGAGCTTGGCTTGTTTAGCCTAAGCAAAAGAACTCTGAGAGGAGATATGATTGCTCTCTATAACTACATCAGAATGATAAATACCAGAGAGTAAGAGGAGTTATTAAGTTAAGTGCCAATGTGGATACAAGAATAAATGGAGATAAACTGGCCATCAACATGTTTAGGCTCGAAATTACACTAACATTTCCAACCATCAGAAGAGTGAAATTTTGGAACAGCCTTCCAAGGGACACAGTGGGACAAAAACCTATCTGGCTTCAAGACTGAGCTTGATAAGTTTATGGAGGGGATGGTAATAATGAGATGGCCTACAATGGCATGTACCCAGTCTGTGACTGCTAGTAGCAAATATCTCCAGTAATCAGTGATAGGGCACTAGATGTGGAGGGCTCTGAGTTACTACAGAGAATTCTTTCCTGGGGGTCTGGCTGGTGGATCTTGGAGACAAGCTCAGGGTCAAACTGATCACTACATTTGCTGTCGGGAAGGAATTGTCCCATGGGCCAGATTGCCAGAGACCCTGGGAAATTTTTGCCTTCCTTTGCACCACGGGGTACAGGTTACTTTCAGGTTTAAACTAGTATAAATGGTGGATTCTCTGTAACTTCAAGTCTTTAAACCATAATTTGAGGACTTCAGTAACTCAGCCAGAGCTTGGGGTCTATTACAAGAGTGGGTGTGTGAGGTTCTGTAACCTGCAATGTGCAGGAGGTCAGACTAGATGATCATGATAGTCCCTTCTGGCCTTAAAGTCTATGAATCCAAAACATTTATTGCAATCTTTAGGCCCAATTCCTTATGCCTTCAATCACAGCTGTGAAGCCACAATTCAGCACAACTGAGAATCTGTGTCTGGTTCTCCTCTCGCACTAGTTTTTTTCTGGTGTAAATTCATTTGACTTCAGTGGAAGTTCTCCTTATATACATTGAAGTAAATGAGAGGAGTATTGAACATAGGGGAGCAACTTGCATGTATCAGGACTCCGTCCATGATCCAGGCTTACAAAATACAGCCCTATGAAATGTGCAAGGTCAAGTGTATGTATGGCTAGAACTCAGTGGAAATACTCATAGTAGTAAGTATTAATTTTGATAGTTTGAGTTTGCAGGACTGACTCATGAGATTGAAGATACAGAGGGCAAAACTTGTTCGTAAAGTGCCAAAGTTTAATATTAAATAGTAATAATCATTACCTATCAATGCCACTAATTTTTGATAACATTGTTTAAGTGACTAAACATTATTTAAATCAATCATTTTTATTGTGTATATCTGTCCATAACAAACCAAACACATATTGTGCTCAATTCTGCCTTTGTTTTGCATCAGAAATTTCTACTGATTTTTGGACATGTAAGGAATACCAGATTAAACCCAAATAAATCCAAATAAATGTATTTATCCAAATAAATGTGACATTTTACACAGCATTGAAGAACTAAAGAGAAGTGCGATTTCTAAGAGTCTGAATTCAGTCAAACATGTGGCAACACTCTTACACTGCAAATGCCAGCTTTTCAGGGCTTCTGCAGCCTGGCATAGAACCTGGACATACTTTTTACTACATCTGGCTACTAAACTACTCTACATGGAGACTTTCAATATGTTGTAGACTCTAGGCTATACCTAGCACCATTGTATATTGGAGATGGGGATGTATAAACTTTCAAATAATTAAAATAAAATTATTGGCCTGCAAAATCTCTTTAATCTTATTGGTGCCGTTTTTAGAATCTGCATCCCTGCCATACACGTTTGGCAGCTGGTTGATGTTATGTCAGTCACAAAAGGGCGGAGTTTCTGGAAATTTTAATATACACACACAGTTCTCTTTTATATCTGGGCACCTGACACTGTTTCCCCCTTCTTTAAGTGTACTGCCAATGAATTTTAATGACTAAGTGGCTAATCCAGTGCCCATTGAAGTCAATGGAGAGCCTGCCATTGACTTCAACAGATTTTGGCTCTGGTCCTTATAGCACAGACAGGTTCAGCTTTGTCATGGAGCTCTGCTTTTGCTTCTCATTCCCAAAGGGCCACATTCTTATTTTATTTCCAGACAGGAAACAATGTTAAGTTGGAGTTCAGGCTAATACTTGGAGTACATGGCAATAATTTAGGTTAAAAAGAAAATATTATAAGGATGTTGTAATTATCCCAAAACCAAGCACTACACACACAGGGAATTCAGATGTAAAAGTTTACACATAAAGGAAATCCAAACATATTAAGGCATGGCAATGTACAATTAAGATAGTCAAACAACTTCACTTGCCTTGTAATTATAAGCGCATAAACACTAAAATGCCATAGTCATAAGCAAATGTTCATTGCATGGTGCCATAACAAAAAGGGTGAAGCCTTGCTTTAAGGGAAAAACTCAACTCAACTTAAACTATGGAGTCATTTCCAAAGCTTCCATAATTACTTCTCTTCAGCAAAAATTACTAGTGTGATAGCCCTTCCACTGTTTCATTAGGTGATTTTGTTTTGTGGAGGACATAATGGTCTAACACATGGATTGTAGACTCAGATACCAAAAAGTGGAAAGAGGCAGAAAAAGACTCAGGGACATTACAAATGGGGGGAGGAAGGGAAATGCAATTAATGTTTAGCCCAGTAGGAACTGAAATAACTAAAGTTAAATAAATTATCACAGCAACTTCATGACAATGTAGCTTCTAGCTAAAGTAAAAACAACCTTAGTATAAGAACAACCCTTTGTCTAAACTGAACAAAAATATTTCAGGGCTACTGTGGCCCAGGCTAAATGCAGTTTTCCAGACCTGCAGCAGGCCTCTGTCTAACCCAAGGTCCTAGGTTAGACTAATTCTGTCAAAGATGGGGCAAGATTTGTTGTTCCTGAGCCACTGAACGCCAGCCAATCAGCAACCACTCTCAATGGCACTTTGTCAGAGTATACAGTTGTTCATGAAGTACTAAGATAAGACCATTAAACTTATTTTAATTGTCACCTAAAACAAGATTCAGATCAGTTCCCAACGATGAAAGTCTTGTGTAGGAACATAACTGTGCCAACCCTCTCCTACCTAATGTCAGGAAATCCAACCAAGGTACACCAAATATGGCCTCCCCTCCCTCCAGGTGGCAGCCTACCATGTCTCAAATTAAGCCTCTTCTTTAAAACAAACAAATAAAAACATATGTGCATCTATTGAAACTCCCTTTTGTAACCTAACCATCTCTGTTCTAAGGTTTCCCTGAGTGACATTTTCCCTCAAGGATGCAGCTGAGTTTGCAGTTAAGCAGGTTGAACAAATTTCCCACCTGTGGACTCAGTTCAATGCAAACAGTGCATAAAAGGTGCAAACTGCACCTTCCTGGGCTAGCGGGGCTGCTGAACCCAGAGCTATTCACCTCCAAAAGAGAAGAGTTCATACTGCTATGCTCCCTCAGGGATTCCACCAAGGATGCCAGAGAGGTAGAACCAGTCCGTCCGTTGGCCGCTGTACACCAGGACACTTTGGGCATGTCAGGGAAGCTAAGGTTGTAGGTAACTTTTGTCATTGCCGTTCTCTCTCAGTGCATTTTCCACTAGGGCTGGCCAGAAAGCAATAATTCTGTTTTGGAGAAAAATCAAGGTTTTGATTTTGTTCTTGCTCCATATTGGAACAAAAACTAGAACTTTTGAACTAATTTATGCAAAAAATGAGTCTCTTACCCTAAAACAGCCAATAGCCCATAGTGACTAGGCTGTTCATCTGGCAGTGGGGGAAAACCAGGTTCAAGTCTCTACTTTGCCTGAATGCACAAATGTTCCACTGAAAAATTCCCAGTCAGCTCTCCATTCTACCTATATATTAAGGCTTAACCCAGTGCTGATTGTAGCCTTATAGCTGCAGACACTTTGGTGGAACAAACCTCAGAAAGCTTTTTATAAAACCCTGCTGATAAACAAATAATCTTTTTAAAAGCTCTGTAAGTTAACAGTGTATAAACAGAAGGAGAGGAAAAGCCCATGACTGAAGACAAGTGCTATTCATCACAGTGAAGAAATCACAAATATTATTTAAAAGAAATGAATAAGATTATTTTAAATTGGGATTAACATAGAACTGATTTTTTGCTATGAGCTCTGCTGCTAACTTTCTTGCTTCTCATAAAACCATGTTGGGAAAAACATGACTGCATCAGAATGGTGTGTGGAAGGAGGAGATATATTGGGTCAGGGCTCCTGGTAATATAATTTATACAGAGATATTTTGCAGGTGTTCTGCACTATATATTTGGATTTCCAAATCTGCACATATTTCCCCCCCCCCCCGCCGCCACATACACACATTTAGTCCTGTCTTGAACACAGTAGATTAATCTTAATACAAGCCAAACAGAACTAGAAAAACTTTTCAGGTTTTAGACTAAAGTTGGATATGAATTTTTAAACAGAGCATATGTTCATATTTGCTTTTACAGTTGGCACCATCACCATTACACTCCAAACATAACTTCTCTTTTTATGGACTGAGAAAAGGATTAAACTGGATTCTTAAGGAAAACCTGTTTGCAAAGGTGTGATTGGGAGCCTTTTCAGCAAATGTAGCTTTCAATTTCCACATTAAAATGAAATTTTAATTCATCTTTTGCCCACTGATGCTGAAAGAAAGAATATTGACCCAGGGAATTTCCCTTCTCCTCCAGTATTTTGCAGTGGAGACTCTAGCCCAAATTGAGGCATGGCACACTATAAATAGTGGTGTAAATTACTCATTAGGGAGCAGTGTAATGGTGTAAGTGTAAATTGATGAGTCTTCCATGCCAAAAGGACAGAAAACCAGGCAGGTAGCAGGAAAAGTAAGAAACACAGGAGTGGATGAAGGGAAGCTTGTTTTATCTTATACCTTCCTTTTGGGTCATTTTCCTGCTGTATCCTTGCTCTTCTGTTCCTTCAGCATATAAATTATTTCAGATGGGCCACAGAAATGTTGTTTGGCCATTATCTTCATTGGCACCAGTTTGCACCATCATTTTTGTTAGCTCTCTATCTGGCCCCACCTATAACGTGAACATGTGAGCAACACATGGTAAAACAATTTAGAAATCTGATGTGATCACCTGCTCTTGTGGGGGGCCCTAAAGAAGCTGTCTCTATGAGAGTCCCTGCTCTGATTGTGCCTTCATGATTTACCCCCACTGCAGAATAGGACCTATGGGAATAATCCCACCCAGGGGCCCAGAAGGGAGGGAACAGTGACATAGAGGTTGCTGACTCCACTTCCAGGCAGAAGGGGTTTGATGTGAATGCAGAGGGAGCCTTCACGTGCAAATGTGATGGGGGACAATTGAGGCATCTGACTTGACAAACATTGTTATTGTAATTCTGATTTTGCATTCTGCTCCAGTATTTGAGGTGGCAAGAGTCCTCTTATTATCAAAGCTACAAGGCAGATATCTACCAACTATCACTACCACAGGAACTGACTGAGAATGACCACAAAACTGTGCTCCAAATGCAAAACCCAGTTCTGTGACCTTACTTCCTAAAGAGTAGCATGTAGAAATATTTGTGCATTAAAAACCACAATAATAGACATGTCCAATTCCACCTTGGATGAAAAGAGAGAGAGGGCACATTATCTGACAGATGTAGTCTGCTTAATTTGGTTTTAATCTGTGGAAGATGCTATTATGGTGATGCGCATGATACAAGAACTTCAATGGAATAGAGGTGGTGTCTCCTCCATGCCTCCACTTTTCATTATTGCAGGCTATAAATAGATAAATAAATAAATAAATAAAAGGAATAAATAGATGATGAAGACGACACATCCCATCATGTACATCACCACTCCTTCCCCCAGTGGAAATCGGGGAGTCACAAATAAAATGAAATTAAGTGATTTCAGTTTCCATCTCTGGTGTGACAGCAGCTATCATATGTTCAGTTCTAGGCACCACATAAGCAGAAGGTAATGGCAAATTGGAGGGAATTCAGAGAAAATAAAAAAGATGGATCAGGAACCTGAGATGCTGATTTCTGAAGAGAGGTTAAGAGACTGATGGGCAAAACCCTGCCCCATGATGGCCATGGAGATTTTGCCATTGACTTCAGTGGAGACCGAATTTCACCTTAAATACGTACAGCTTGACCATCAGATGACTAAAGAGGTGACATGAAAGCTGAATAATATAAAAAAAGAGAGGGAGAGAAATTATTTAGTGCATGTTAAAATAATGAAATAAATAAAGGAAACATTAGAAAAAAGGTAGAACTTCACAACAGTGCAATGTATTAGGCTGTGGTACAGTCTCCCACAATAAGGGGTGAAGGGCATCTTAGTTTAGGATGTTAAAATCTGGATGGGGCAAAGTACTGAACAATCCTGCAATGGCAAGGAGACAAATTGGATGACCTAACAGGTCTTTTCCATCTCTAACTCCAATAAAGAGGGTGAGCTACACAAGCTTTCTGCTTCCTGGCAGAGCCGGCTCCAGGCACCAGCTTATCAAGCAGGTGCTTGGGGCGGCAACTCCGGAGCGGGGTGGCACTTTCAGGTATTCGGCAGTAATTCAGCAGAGGGTCCCTCACTCCCGCTCGGTGCGAAGGACCTCCCATTGAATTGCTGCAGATCTTGATTGCGGCTTTTTTTTTTCTTCCCTGCTGCTTGGAGTGGCAAAACCCCTGGAGCTGGCCCTGCTTCCTGGCATTGCAATTCATTATCTGAACATTGATTTTTGACCAGTTGTGACCAATGCTTGATTTGTAATGAAAGATGTGCCAGGGCTATGAACTTCCATGCCTAGCAGGGATGAGGCTCTGCTAGGCAAGCCCTAGCACATATTAAGCACTGGTTGTGACAGTGTGAGTAGCCTAAGGTTGACTCACCGCTTTGTGCACTTTTTAAGCATCTCCACATGAGCCAACGTGCAGTGATAAATGATTAAGCACCAGTTGATTAACCAATTAACAAGGGGATTCAAGTATCAGAGGAGTAGTGGTGTTAGTCTGGATCTGTAAAAGCAGCAAAGAGTCCTGTGGCACCTTATAGACTAACAGATGTATTGGAGCATGAGCTTTCGTGGGTGAATACCCACTTCATCAGATGCGCATCTGACGAAGTGGGTATTCACCCACGAAAGCTCATGCTCCAATACATCTGTTAGTCTATAAGGTGCCACAGGACTCTTTGCTGCTTTTAAGGGGATTCAGCTTGTCAGTTAAGGATGGTTAAAAGAGGAGCAGGAAGAGGCAGGAGAGGAAGGGGGAAGGCTGGAAGCAAGGGTAAAGCCGCGTAGGATCTGAGTGAGATCTTTCTCTCCCTCCTCCTGTACCTTGGTAGTAGCTAAGGGCTTGGGGAAAGCTCTATGCTATAGGGACCAAACAGTTGTACAGGTCATTGTGAAAAAGCACATTGTGTTAAAAATTGCCATTGATAGGCAGAAGGACTGTTTGCAACAAAGAATTCAGGGTGAGGGAACTCCTGTAGGATTTCTTTGGAAATTTGTCACTAAACAATACATAGCTGGCTTCTTCTAAATTTCTGTCCAGACGGATTTGGCCCACTTGGTGATGCTGACATAATGCACAATGCTCCAAGCCTGGGATTAGGCATAAACAATAACATTAACATTTGTATTCAAGCTCCGTCCTGAGGAAAGCAGCTATCCATGAGATGGAAGTGATGTACAGTGTATGTCATCTTGGGTACCTCAAGCATGCACAGGGCTGAGAATTTAGGTGACAACAACCTTAAATTATTGGTGTACAGAAAGAAGCATTTACTTGAAATTTATACTGCAGTGGGGCATATTTCTTGACCTGTTCTACTTTAGAGAGCTTGTTGGAGAATTAATGGACTCAGGATTATTTATTGGGAGGGTATAACATAATTTCTTTTTTTAAAAAAAAAAAGATACTTCCTCTAGGCCACCCTGGGCTTCTTCCCTTGAGTCATTACCAAGAAATTTGAAATAATCTTGATTGCCCAAATGGGAATGCTTCCTTCAGTCAAGAAGCACTTGAGAAAATAAATGTATGATTAATTGCCCACTTTTATATGTTTTTTCCTCTTTCTTTCATAGACATGGCATGTGGGGGAAGAGGAAAAAAAGTGAAATATTTCTTTATTAAAAACACGGAATTGGTTTTCATTTTGTTGTAAAAGCTTCTTGATACTAGAATATAGTTTACTGTACTTTTCCATCTGTATAAATTGTGCCTGTATATGTGCTCCATGCTGTTAAATACTCTCAATAATTCACATCCCCACAGTATTATAAAAAAAAGCATATTGGCAGATATGAAGCAGGAAATTTCTATTTTAGGTGCATTCATAGCTGGACGGAAATACAAAGTATACCCATCTCCCTGCACCAAGATTTTCTTTCTGTTTCTGTCTGCGAAGATAATTTTACCCAGTGATCATAACTAATGTATAGGCTGTGAAGAAGCTGGAGATTTCTACATTTGTTGGATAGCAAATGCTACTGCTCATTTAACCCTGCTTCTTTTATTTTTCTTCCAATCTCAGGACAGCCCATTGCGCCAGCCAAGAAAAGATTGTTTTAGCAACCAAAGCCACTTTTCATGACATTGGGGGAATGTTTTTAAAAACCACATTAAACTCACAAGCAGAAAAGTACTGCATAACATTGTAATGGGGATGCCTCAGGACTATATTCTGCACTGTTGGGCAGATTCCTGTGCCCATGCAGAACTCCACACCAAAGTGATTTGCACAGGTTCAGGAGTAAACTTGTATAATTTTCAGTGCAGAACCAGGGCTTAAGATCATAGAAATACCACATAAATGGTTAACTACTTGCAGAGATTTACTAGAGTTGGTTGAGGATTTTTCCCAGAAGCTCTTAAAATATTTCATTTTTAAAATTATCAAAATTTCCTATAGAAAAGTGTCTTGTTCTTTTGACAAAAAACAAACACCAAAAATATCAGATTCTGAAAACAACTTCCAGTTAAATTATGATTATTAATTAATTATTATTAATAACCACTTCAGTAACAATTTTTAGGTTAAAGATTTCAGTCACAACATTTTGTTTTAGTTTCTGTTTTTTCACTGAATAATCAGGAAATTTTGTGAAATATTAAGACTGAATTTTGTGAAATAATTACTTTTCATGGAAAATAAAATTTCAGTCATAATTCCATCTCTATGGCAAAATTCTGACCAACTCTTATATTGTCATACATTTATATCAGTGTTTGTTTTCAGGGGACAGGCACAGCAACACTAAATGTTATCATAGAAGATGCATTGGGAGATGCATTGACCTCTGTGTAGGTGGCAAAATTAAGGGAGGCAGGGAGTCATCTCTCTTGCCATAACATGAGCAAGAAAATAAGAGAAGTAGCACAGTAATGTGGTGAAAAAGCCTTCACCAGTTTTTTTTAAAAACCTCTAACTCAGCTCTTTGTGTGATGAGGTTTTGCTTCTAGAGCGGCTTCTTCTTCATGTCATCACATTCATTCCTCTCACTTTGACTGGAAAAAAGTGAGGGTTCTTTTTGTATGTTTGCTAGGGTATACATTGCTAATCATACAAGTTAGTATGTATAAATATGAGTATTAATGGTTGAAAAACATATTGTAATTATCAACTTTTATTGCATAGGAACCTTTTTTTCCTGTTACATTCACAGTTGTATCCTTCCCTTTAATTACTGCATACATCTTCTTTTGGCCAAATTATGAGGCCAATTTTAAAGGAGTCAGTATATGCATGACTCAAAGGTGTCAGTTTATACACATTTCTATGAGACGGGCATTCCAGATGAGACTTCCAGTACCCCTGGTTCCTCTCCACATATTACCCTGTATCTGCAGCTCCCACCCCTGCACAGCTTAAGAGCAGCTCCATCACACTCTTCAGGTAGGACTTGGAATAGCTGCTCCACCTGAACCTCTAACAAGCATTAAGGACCAGCTCCAAAGCTCACTGAAGTCTATGGAAAGTCCCCCATTGATTTCAGTGGGCTTTGGACCATGTATACGGGGGGTCATTACATTATTAGGATTTTAAAATATTTGATTGGGGAAAGTTGGTGTGTGTGTGTCTCTGTGTGCGTGTATAACCCTGTACACTAGTATGTGCATAGTAAAATGCTTTGCACAGGGACTTATTGAACTATGCACTAGTAACTGACAACAGTGATCAAAACTGGTGAAAGCTTTTTAATTTAATGTGAGATGGATGAAGATGGCAGTTTTTGGATCTGGAGTCTAATGAGGTTTAGGTTAAAGGCTGAATTTAAGGGTGATTCAGGGTTTAGTTCTAGTTTGGATTCAGATTTGAGAGCACAGAAATGATGGAAATCCTGCAAGATCAGTTGTTCTCATAAAATATCTTCCATGTTATGCCAAAATCTCATGAGAATATTTAGCTAATTATGAAGTGGTGAAAATAGGTTTTGTCTGGTTTTGGCTTTAATATGAAAGGAAAATTGTAGGGTTTCAGTTCCAGATCTTAATTTAAGTATTAAGTGCACCAGGTAAGGTCAAATCCTCCTAACACCAAACAATATGTCATTTGTTGAAGTTAGAAATAAAACCTATTCAGAGCACTTTAAGTTCATGTGCTTCCATCCAAGATATATCCCATGAGTCACTGGCTGCATGGGTTAAATGCTCCATGTCCACTTTAGACCAGACATTTTTCATCCATACATTAACTGTCAGAATAGTTTGAAAAGCCAGTTACCAGTAATGGCGTGTTTGGCAGCTAGTAACAATTGCATAATCAGCTCTCATTTCCATAATCCTGTGAGCTAATAGAACAAGCATTAGATTCCAAAGACTGTTATTTTTATTTTTTCTTATAGCCATTTGCAAATTGCTATTAAATTCAAAGTGCTATTAGGGTAGGACTAAAATATATGTAGTCTAATGCAGTGGTTCTCAACCAGGGCTACATGCACACTTGGGGGTACTCAAAGGTCTTCCAGAAGGTACTGAACTCATCTAGATCAATGTTTCTTGATCTGGGGCTTGCCGCTGTGCGAGTGTCATGGGATGGGTTTAGAGGGGTTGCAAATGCAGGGTTGGCATTAAGAAGTGACAAGCAGGGCAATTGTCCGGGACCTCATGCCAGAAGGGCCCCCCATGGAGCTGTTACATGCTTCAGCCCTGGGTGGCAGGGTTTGGGCTTCAGACAAGGCTCACAAGTGAATAAAAGGTTCAGTATAACACTGAAATGTAAGTACAATACTTATATTTCAATGGATTTATTTTATAATTATATGGTAAAAATGAGAAAATAATTTCAGTAATAGTGTGCTGTGACACTTGTGTATTTTTATGTCTGATTTTGTAAGCAAGTAGTTTAAGTGAGGTGAAACTGGCGGTCCTCAAGACAAATAGGACTCCCGAAAGGGGTACAGTCATTTGGAAAGGTTGAGAACCACTGTTCTAACGTACCTTCCTGACAACAGTTTGTTGAGCAAGTTTTTTTAAACAGTTAACAAAATGTATTAGGCCCACAAATTCTCATTTAAGTCTTACTGTGACTTTTTAACATATAACAACAGAGCCCACCACAGACTGAGAATTAAGAATTTTACACATGACTTAGAGGACTTACGTTCTTCCGCTGGCATCTCTCCTCCTAATAGCCTCACCCGCTTTGTCGTATGTTCACAGTGTTATTCTGATTTGTATATAAATAGCAGGACTGCCCCAGGGACAAGAGAGTTTGAGTGATATGCACCAAAGGATCACAACTAAATTACATCCAAAGACAGGGGAAGCAATGGAAGCAGAAAAACAAAAAGAAGAAGAAATAATAGTAGAAGCCATTAGAGATAGAAAGAAGTAACAAGAAAATTGAACATACATCTGGAAAAAAGAAATTAGAACTGGCAGGGATTGTCCAAAACACATCTGCTTACTTTGGTAAATATGTGAGCACTTACCATATTCCAGCTGGAGAGGGGGCTCTGTACACATTTTTCTGCCATAGAGCAACAGAATAAAGCTATCTGGCTCTAATTTTTCCATTTCTTTGTCTTCCTTCAACCTCACAGTTTGCCTGTAGTCCCCTTCCCCTGCCCTCTCTTGGTTTTCCTCTATTCATCCTTTTTCTGGTCTTTTTCACACTCTTAGAGTGAGACTTCCCTGCTGCACATTCTTCTCCAGGACCTCAGTTCCAGAATCTCTTTCCCCTCCTCCAGTTCTAGGCTCCTCCACCCTAGAACTGTAGTTCACCTGTCCCACCATAATCTCTGGATCTTCAGAAGTACCCTCCTCCCATGTAAGCCCATTCTCTTAGCTTCAGCAATTTCCTTTTCCCCCTCCAACCCCAATCACAGCAGTGACAGAATTTGGGTGCACAAGAAATGCATCCTGTATCTGAAAACCTCTATTACCTGAATGTCAGCAAATCTCCCATGAAAACTGAATTTCACTTTATCCAATTAAATTCTTTTCCTGCATTCCATTTAGATATGGAGATCTACTAGATAAGATTCATTGCTATAGTACTAGTCACTTTGCAGCATGAAGAATAAGTGCAGCTAAGCCTAAAACAAAGCAGAAACAATCTGAAGAACCTTTGGTTGGCTCAGAGCGAACATGTTAATATATTTTTTGGATGCCACAACATAAAATAATTCCTAAAATCTCATTTCTTAGCTGCTTATCAGGCTGTGGGAAATAGACAAAAGAGTTATGTCTGGTGAAATATGCTTTTATTTCATGCATATTGTGGCTGGATTAGTTCTGGCCTGATGTAGTGATCCTGAGTAGACCGGAGTTGGGTAGATGGAACACCATGAAAACATTTTATTCAAAACACATAATTGTAAAAGAATGGGCTTTGGTTGTCCATTATTACAAATAACTTTCTTGTGTAAACAAAAAATCAAGCATATAATTGAAACAAAGAGAAAAAAGCTTTTCTTTTTTAAAATAATCAGGCCGGACATCAGTCTAGTATTTTGGTTGCGTAAGAAAAAATGACCAGGAGTGTAGTCAAATGCAAAAATAAACACATCTCTATATTACTTATTGATTTAATATGAATTCCAAAAGTGTACTGAAAAAAGAGCTGTATAGAAGATGCAGTATCTTCAATCATTATAAGCTGTAACAGGCATTCTCAAACTTCATTGCACCATGACCCTCTTCTGACAACAAAAATTACTTCATGACCCCAGGAGGGGAGACCAAAGCCTGAGCCTACCCGAGCTCCACTACCCTGCATGTAGGGGGCCAACGCCTGAGCCCCACCGCTCTGGACAGGGGGGCCAAAGCTGAAGCTCAAGGGCTTCAGCCCCAGGGCATCCGGTTTTGGCCCTGAGCAGTAGGTCTCGGATTTCAGCCCTGGGCCCCAGCAAGTCTAAGTCAGCCCTGGTGACCCTATTCAAAGGGGATCGCGACCCACTTTGGGGACCCGACCCACAGTTTGAGAACTGCTGAGCTATAGTAATGATAGGCATTTTGATTGTTTGAAACAATGACAAAAAAATCATTGCTCTATATTAAAGTTTCCAACAAGCAAATGCTTGATTTTTTTCAGCGTCTTAAATTATTTATTTGTATTACAGCATCACCTTCAAACCTCAGCTGAAATCAGACCCTTGATGTGCTACGTTCTATGGGTACACTTGGTATGAGACAAAGAGCTTATAATTTAAATAGACAAGACAGGGAAAGGGAATTATTATTGTCCCCATATTACAGATGGATGGATGGATGGATGGAGGAAGTGCAGATAAAAATCCAGAATATTTTTTACCCAATCAAATAGAAACTGCTATTCCTCTCCACACTTTGTTTTTACGTTCAAAACAGGAGAAAATTTTGATAAAAAATATCAGAAAGAGCCATTACTACTGGCTGGTTTTGAGCTGCATGTTTCAACACATTTTTGTGGTTTTTGGTTTGTCTGATTTTGCAACTCCTTGGATTCACTTTAAGTTTCCGATTTGTTCAAACCCAATGTGGTAAAGGTGAATCTTTTAATCTAAACTGGCATTCTTCATAGAACTCTTTGTACTGTGGGTTCTGGAGGTCCTGTAAGCATTCATAGGGTTCCAGTTGACCCCAAAACCCTTACATGAGACCAACTAAGACAAGAGTTGTTATAAAATCAAACTCGGGCTCTGATTCTGCAAACACTTGTGCCTATCACTGGTCCCTTGGACATCAGCCAAAATTAGGCACATGCTATATGTTTGCAGGCTCAAAGCTTCAGTCTTTATAGCATAAACTTTTGCTTTGAATCCAACAATGGTCCACAGGCCCAAGAACTTTTCTCTGCTTTTTTGTTTGTTTGTCTGTTTGTTTGTTCGTTTCCATGTTTGAATCTGAAACTACAGGGTTTCACATCATCTAGGTTTGAGTTTGATTGTGAAAATGTTCTCATCGCTTTCCCTTTGAGCTAGTAAGAGATTTGGTATCTTTTATATCATGTTCAGCTACCAAAAACCTAGGTGAATTGATTAGCTGTTTAATAAAATATTTCCTAGGTTTATATTTGGTGAGAGTTTGAAGTATAAACATCAAGTAAATATTACATATTCCAGTTCTTTTTACAGTTTTGAAAATGATAAAGGTTTCCATAAGTGGAGTGTGTTTTACAACTTGTTAATATCTTAAAAATGAAGGGCGACAACCTAAAGTTTAACATGTGGGCCAGAGTGAAGCTGTTTGACTCACTTGGCTGTCCATAAGCCTTCAAAGACTCAAGCTCCATCTCTCAGATGTATTTTAAGGTTGCGGGGAGGGAGTGACAAATTCATTCCATTTCAGATTGTCTCAGAGCACTGTGTTTGAATCAAGTGGATTAGCAATGACATATTGTAATTGATGCACCTTTCAGCTTGTATTTTGGAATTAATTTCTGAAAGCAACAGGCAGGACTGCCCAGAGGATTCAGGGGGCCAGGAGCAAAGCAATTTTGGGGGCCCCTTTCAAAAAAAATTGAAATTTTATAGAATACTGTATTTTTGTGGGGGCCCTTGTGGGACCCAGGGTCTGGGGCAAATTGCCCCACTTGCCCCCCCTCCCCCCGGGCAGCCCTGGCAACAGGCCACACTGGAGACAAAAGTTTTAAAATATCACAATTAGTTGCTTTCTCTCTGTTCCCAAAAATAAGAAATTTATCATCACAGGTGGAGATTTCCTATGTTGAATCATCTATTTCCCGCAGACATATAAGAAGGTCACCTGAATGGAGACGAGAAACAATGTCAAAAAGCATGACAGTAAAGAATGTTATAGCATATGGGCAGCATATGGCAGCTGAAAAAAGCTTATGTAAATCTGGTGAAAATAAACATGAAAGCATTTAAACCACTTTCTCACCAGATACAGACAATATGCCAGGCTTAGAAACATAGGAGAAAACTTTATATAACACAGCAAGTTATTGAAGTTGGCTTGCCTCATGTCATTCAACAAAATGAGGGAGAAGACATTGAACTGCTTTTATTGTTTCCAAAAATTCCACTTAGTCCATCCAGAACATGTAAACAACAAGAACAAACAATCCACTTTCTCTTGTATATTTTAGTTGGTAGGCCCATCAGGCCAGCAATTAATTATCTCTTTACCCCGATCTACCACTTATCCACCATACTGTATATTAAAATCATATAAGTTATTATTCTTCCATAATAAAATAGTTATATAATTGCATCCAGGGATCAGAATGCAACTGAAAAAGAAAAAAAGCCACTGCAGAAAAATGGCACTGCTCCTGTTTAACAGTGTTAAATGTGCTCTACAGCTTAAATTTCAGACTTATCAAGTTGTCAAATCCATGAGCAGCTCACTCATATTTGGTTACTGAATGTCTCAACCATATTGATTCTCATTGATTTCACACTGTGTAATTATCATAGCTATCATACAAAAAAATTTAAAGAGAGAAAAGCTATGACTTCCAGCATAGAAATCTTTTGATCACTATAATCTTTAGCCAAATTGGTGAAGAAGAAGAAATGGTGTAACATCCTTATGCCATTTCTATTTGTTAGTTGCGCTTCACTTCCTAACGATAGACAATTCCTCGAGGAGGTTGGGGACACAGCCCAAAAGCAGTTGATGAAGAAAATAATTCCCAAAGAATAGTTTTTCTTCATAGGTATCAAGAATATGCTGCAATAAGTATCAATATTATTTGGATATTTGGTTCCCATTTCATACTTCCAGACTCATGCAAATGAACATGCAAGTGCATCTTTAGAATAGAGGAATAAATGTTTTCATAAGCATAGACATCACTAAATTACAGCATATGCAGATAGATACAGATGGGGTAGTTTCTCCAATAGAAATATGCAGATTTACTCCAGATGAGGATCTGGCCCAACTGAAGCCATTAACTGTGCTGGAACAGCATTGATTTGCATCACCTGCTGATCGGGCCCAATATCCATTAGTGATCTTCTTGTCCTACCTTCATTGGACATGGAGAATAATTGAGCACCATCCTCTTTATAGCAGCCCTTAACATATCTGAAGATTTATCAGGTCAGCATATAACATAGTAAATGAGTGGATTCATATGCTACAGAGTTTTAGTGAAACAAATATCTTAGCTGATTTTTAAAACAACTGGATCATTTCATGACCACATTTTCCCATGTGACAGAGCTGGTTGAAAAATGGTGACGATGTTTTGCTTTTTTTTCTGTTATACTAGGCCTTGGTTTCTGTCATCAGGAGGATATCTGAATAGATCAGGCAATATATGATATAGTGCAGCACTCTGTATGTCTCTTGAAGGAAAATCAGAATAATCACTGAAAGTCCTGCTGCTGGTATATTTGCTGGGTGGATTTATTAGAGTTTTCATGCATATTTTGATTTCAGTGGTTCTGCTGGCTACATCTGGTCTGCCCTGACTGTTAGACTTCTCCATGCCTTTTATGGACCAAAGGAGAAAGAACCGCACATTCCCTGGTAGCATCTGTGCATACTTTTAAAGTAGGTTTTATAGGGTTTTATTAATGAAATTAGCGAAGTATTTCAAATGTTTTATAACAAAGAATTATTGCTATAGGAAGAAAATTAGAAAAAAGAGAAACAAAACATCATGGGACTGCTTCCACTTAAAGAGGCATCTACGACTCATGAAAAATATTTTACTTAGAGTCACTGCTGCATATCATGGAGCAGTCATAGCACCTCAGGGCTCTTTTCTTCCTGTCGTTTTTACATATCTCTTTTAAGGTATTGTATTGCTACCCATCACCACAGTGGTGACGGTGTTGTCCTTTGTGATCAAGGATGACACTGATGATGCTATTACATCTTGTGAGTATAGCTGTGGCTAAAAAGGGTGATGCGTGGGCAGCGGTCCTTTTGGCACAAAGTGAATAGGTAGCTCAATGCCAAGGAAGAGATTACAGTCCACACCTGCAGAGTCTACGGCTGTTTACGACTTAGCCTCTGTGCCTTGAAATCCACATGGTGGTTAATCCTGAAATGATAACCCCATTAGTGACTACAATTTGCCAGTGTGAGCTATCTGTTGCTGACGACTCCCAGCTGTCAACAGCAACATTGCACTGTTTCAAGTTATGCTTCAGTGTGTCCTTGAAGCATTTCTTCTGGCCACTTTGTATCTGGTTGCCCACTTTATTTCACCATACAGCAACTGCTTTGTCATTCTAGTGTTGGCCATCCTCAGCTTATAACTAGCCCAGTGTAACTGTCATACAGTAAGCCTGGCTTCAATCCCTGTGGAGTGGCTACATCCCAGAACCTCATTATTGATAATTTCATTGTATCTTTTGATGCTGAATATGGCCTGCTGATGGTGGAAATGGAACTTATCTAGCAGCTGAATGTGATGCCTGTTGCAGGTCCAGGTCTCACACCCATACAGGTTGGACAGCGCAACCATTTTATAGACTTTTAATGTGGTTTGAAGTTTAATACCATGTTGCTGCCAGACTCATCAACAAAGCCAGTTCATCGTTTGGCAGGCTATTAGGCAATAACTTGTCAGCTCCTTGTCTATAGTAAGATCATTTGACAATATACTACTAAGATAGCAGAAGTCTGTAACAACATTCAGCTGTGTGTTACTGATGGTGACTTGTGGCTTTGTGTAGGTTTCCCTAGTGCAGGCTGATACATGACCTCTGTCTTTTTCAGTATCAGCCTATTCCTTTCTGCAGTTTCGTGAATCAGTCTGTAATCAGTTGTATTTCTTTTAGAGTATGTGCCTCTAGAGCAGTCATCAGCATGCAGCAGCTCATGAACAATTGCCTTAAAGACCTTTGTGAAAGTTTGTAGCCTGTTCAGATTAAATAATTTTCCAGAGGATCGGACACCTATCCGGATACTGGCATTCAGGTCTCTTGTAGCATCACCAAAGATCATTGAGCATTGCTGCCTGGAAGAGATATTTCAGTTTTGCATATCTCTTTTAGGGCTTTGCACTGCCATCCATCATTCTAGTATATAATAGGGATACATTCATAAAAGCTGTGGGCCAAGCATCCTCTGCAAACTCAGTGATATTAATGGGACTGCATGAGGTATAAGATTTTTACCCAAGATCTTTATTAAGAATTCATCTGTTGGTGCCAGCTCTTGTCCATTCACTGAACAGAACATAGACCATTGTCCAGGGTCAAATGAGTCTGGGTAAAGACTCAATTCTTTTCTGCCATATTCCCCTCCTCTTCCTGATTCTTAGCAGGAAGTCCAGACTCCAGCAACTTTGGGCCCTTCAGGACACCAGATATCAGGAGATTCATGATAAAAAATGTGAGATTTGGCACCACTGTGACTGCATCTCTGCTAGGACCCAGCTACACCCAAATTCAAACAACCTACTTACAGAGAGTTACTGTGCATAACTCTGAGCTATATGGAATGAGAGCATGAGAACTATAAATCAGTGGCTGCTAGGGACCAAAGATTCTGGCTGCAAGCTGCTGTGAATTGTAAGAGTTAACAGTGCTGCTGTGAATTGTCAGAATAAAGATAGCCTTTGGCAAGATTGCAGGTCAGGAGAAAGAGGATATACTAGGGAATGGGGATAGGTGGAAAGGAGAGGCAGTCAGGACACTTCTTAAGGGAGAAGGAGACAGTCTCTCAAAATTTAGTTAATTCAGGAAAACTTTGGATACTTTAATATGTGACCTGTTTAATATCTGAGCTTTTAATGCTTATCCAAACTAAACCAAAGCTCATAACTTTTTGAAATTAGCTTTGTCCCAGGTTCTAATCCCCTTTTTGTGATATCGCAAACATTTCCATGGTGAGAAAGAGTGGTGTTACAAACAGAATGACTACTTCAGGCAGGAAATAAGCAACTTTCATGATCCTGCTGGATGGCCAATGTATTATAATTAATAAATAGCATGAGTAACTTTAGAGACAGAGAGTATTAAATAAAACACAGGCCCCTCTAAGCAGAATTGTCTCCAAATTAATGTTTTCAGTTTTCTATGAGATATCTGTGACATGATATTGTATGAAAAATAGCTTTCGTATACAAAGCTTGCTTGTTCTAATGGTGCTGACTGAAGATAAGATGTGGGGAATAGGGAGAATGCTTTTTTCTTCTTCAATAAAAGATTTCCCTATGCCTACTTGTGCCTTCCGTAGCTTATTTCATATAATAAATAGCTGAAACACTACTGCCCACAACTTTTTCATAACATGTAAAATAAAAAAGATGATCTTTTGCATGCTTGAATTAGTGGGCGCTTATTTTTGGCAATTAAAGTTGCTGAGAAGCAGCTGGAATAATGCCTGGGTCTCTAGCACTAAGAAAATCTTTCTTCTTCTTATTGCAGTGGATGGAAAATAGAATCAAAATGTTTTTCAACCAGTTTTTTGAGAGGCTTGTAGTTTGATGAGCTCTCTGCCTCTCAGATCCCTTATTTTTCCATCACCTCTTTCTCTGCTCTCTTTTACTGCTTGTGGAAGATCTCCCTTACTTCTAGAGCATCTCCTTGTGACTGGGCATGGTGTAGCAGGTGTGCATCTGTCAAGTGGCCCCCGCCAGCGGTCACTCTGGTTCTGCGACAGTCTCTTTTCCTCTAACTTGGCCCCTTGGCCAGGTCTTGGTTTAATTCTGGCCCTTTAGGATAACAAAGTCCAACAAATAAAAGTTCAAATGTCCTTACAAAAAGGTCTATGGTTTCAGCTTTGGGTCCAGTGATCCTCACACCCTTCTTTCAGGGCTCTTGTCACCCTTGTCCCCTGCTCCAGCTTAAAGCCACATCACTAGTGGCTGGTAGAGGAACCCAGGCCTCCCTCTCCACTGGATTCCAATCCAGGGACCCTATAATCAGCAGCCAAGGTCTGCTCCATCAGTCTGCTTGTTGCTGCCTCCCTTCTTCTTACTGTAGCCGATATAACAGCCCTCTCCCACAGCCTCTCTATTTTCACTCTTCTTTCAGGTCTTTCCCCAGGAATCCCCAATAAATCATAAGCCAAAAATACAACATAACCAATATTCTGCCCTCCTCAGACTTGGCCTTTCATGTCTCTCAATTTTCTTTGCTCTCCTCCTGGACATCCAGATCCTGGCCCATAGCAGGGCTGGTCACCATTACAGCAGCTATTCTCCCAATGGCTGCTTCATCTCTCTCCTGGTCCCTTGCCAGACCTCTCTATTCAGGAGAGGATCCCAGGGCCCCCTGGGTTCTCCATTCTCTGGTCCCAGAGAGTAACTGCAGAGTCCTTCTCTCACTCCCTATAGATCACCCCTGTGCTAAATGTCATTTATTTATAGTCCTCTCCCATCCCCTCACCAGCTGGTCTTCATCATCAGTTAAGTTTGACTCTCTGTCCTGGTGCAGTCTGGTATGTTAATTGGCCTCTCTGGCCCACTTTAACCTGTTCTCTGCCCATGTGGCATCACACTGCTGCTTCTCCCATTTGATTGGGAGTGGCTTAATTCTTCCAGTGGCAGGGAGGGAGGTCCCACCATTGTACTGAACAGTTCCCTGGCTCAGGAGATTACAACTATGAGACCACAGAACCAGAAATTGTTGAAGTTACAAAGGTAATTGATGGCAATTCTAAGGAAGTGTACAGTGCTCCCCTTTTTAAAGTGAAGGCTTAAGCCTAGGCTGCTTTAGTCACAACTTCATCACGGTCCATTTCATAGTTTCATATTTCATAGTTTCATAGTGTTTAAACAATGAACCTCCTGCATATTGCAAGTTATTAATTTTCACCCAGGAGTAACAAAGGTGCCACCAATAAAAAAAATAAAATAAAATAAATGGAGATATACCTATCTCACAGAACTGGAAGGGACCCTGAAGGATCATCTAGTCCAGCCCCCGGCCTTCACTAGCAGGACCAAGTACTGATTTTGCCCCAGAACCCTAAGTGGCTCAAAGATTGAACTCACAACCTTGGATTTAGCAGGCCAATGCTCAAACCACCAAACTATCCCTCCTCCTAATGCCTGAGGCCCACACAATGTCAAGGAATTGATTAGGTGAGCTAAACCCAGATGATTCCAGCAGACAGACAAAGCAGCCCCTCCACATAATACAAATGATAGATGGCTTTCAAGAAGAGCTATACAAAATGAGAGTGCTGTGCAGAGGGTACAGAAGTGGAATCGCATCTGGGACTAAAGCCTTCAAGTACACTGCAATGTCCAAAAAGTTAACCTCTGGTGAGATGGCCTCTGCTCCAGGAGCACATTCAGGATTGCTGGTTTGTGAGTCTACTGAATGACAATGATCAAAAGAATGATTCCCATCCCTCACTTTCATACATAATCCATTTGCGGATGTATTCCTTCACTCCTGATTCAGTAGTGCTCCACTGCCTTCCTCTATACATGTTCTTTTCATTTCTAGAAGCTAATGGAGATGGACCATGGAAGTCAGCATAATGACAGATTACAGGTTTTACATTATGCTTTCTCTCTCCATCATATGTCTCACCTGATTAAAATCACAGTTAGTTACCAATATGGAATCTATGCTTTTCTTTCACCTAGTCAAAATCTTTCATTTCATGATCTTCTTGACGAGACAGGTTTCTCTTTCTGCTGATACTAGCCATGTGGCTTGATGAGTCAAATAGTTTGGTGACATAAAAGAAGTGGGTGGCTTGCTGGTCCTGAACCTGTCATCTTCACGTTGCTGAATGCTGATATTCAGTCACTCAGAACAAAAAAACAGAACATTACAATTGGGCCACTAATCCAGCGTGATCTTTCTTTTTACTCTATCCTGACTCGTTCTGTAATGAACTCTCTGAAAATCATTATAATGAAGTGATAAGAGGAAAAGCACAGAGAACTGGACTAGTTATAAATTCACTGACTTAAGATTTAAAACAACAACAATAACAACCTAGCCCCAGATCTCTGGCAATTTAAACCAGTTTATTTGGTTTAATCTGTTTCCCTCCATTCTGGTTTTCATTTGTTTTGCTAGTTCATTTTTTTATCTCCACCCCACTCTTCACCCACTTCAAGCATTTCTTTTGCTTATTTATAAAGAGGCTTATTTTGGGGATCAGAAATGTCCTTTTGATGTAAGCCATTTTAAAATAAAAAGTCTCTCATAGTATCAAGCCATCAATCAACATTACTTGTATATTTAGATTTTTAAATATATGTTTCATTATTTCTGAGATCTCTGTGGATGGTCTTTGATTTTCCCCAAACGCTCTTTCACATAGCGGGATTAACTATAACCAAGTGACTATAACCATTAAATACCACAAAAGTTGTGCTTCTGTCATGCTGCATTTTGGCTTTTGTTTCAAGGTTTCTTTTTATGGAAAAATATCAAAGAAGTGTTTATGACAAATGTTTTTGTTTAGAGAAGGTTGTGGCTAGATATTTTTCTATTGCAGTTTTTATATGTCTACTTACAACTGGCAATTAATATAGCTGGGCCAAATTCACCTTTGGTGAAACTCCATTGACTTCAGTTTCTCAATATGATCAGTAACCTGGCCTACACCCGCTGATATTCTGTGAAAGTTTTGCCTGACCGCAGATGGAGTAGAATCCATAAGTTGACTGTCTCAGGAGCTATGGCAGACTCTCCAGGCTATTAAGTTCATTGTGCATAAATAAACTCTGTTCTGGAGCATATGACAACAGTGGAAGTTAAATAATGGAAGTTTTGCCATTAATATAAATGGGGCGAGGATTTCACTGCTGGAGCCTAAAAATTCCTCTTCCTTTGTACGACTGGGGTATCTTTTTGTTAAAGGAACTCAATGTGATCCAATGGAATTCACCATAGAGAACAGATAATTACCTGTAGGACAGGTACTTTGTACCACACCTATCATAGAACATGTCCCATTTACGTCAATGGCGAAACTCCTACTGACTTCAGTGAGGCTAGGATTTCACTCCAAGTCTTTAAATGGGACTAGCAGATACACCATTGTAAATCTGGAATAAATTCCTTTTTGTCAGTGAAATTACTCCATATTTATCCCCAATGTAATTGAGATCAGAATCTGACCCATACATATCAGATAGATAATCTCTCTAGCTAGTATCAAAGCCTAAGGCTCAAATTCTCCACTACATACCAATTTCTTGTAAAAAATTAGAGTGGCAGGGGACATAATCTATTTCTTGCTTTTCATGTATGGCCTTCCTGATGAACAATAAATCTTCCTCCTGATAAACTCCACTTTCTCTTCAGGGTCTTTGATTGCTTTGTATTACAGCAGTTGCTCAAACAGTAGGAAAATCCAGGGTGAACTTTACCACTGTACAGATACTATACTGCTGAACTCTGTTTACAGCACACACTCAGGGAGTTTGCAATTCATTCCACAAATAATAATGCACAAATGTTTCCAACATGAAAACCCTTACAGAAATACACAGGAACTTTCTGTTTCATAAAAAATGTGTCTGTCTAGCTAGCTATCAGAAATACTGACCTGCCTTTGATTATGCCCAGGACTCTATTCCTTCCATTATTTTCACTCACAACATCATCTGCTTTTCAAAAGCATCTAGAATCCCACAAAATACTTCAAGTTCAAAACAATCTTTAACAAATCTTTTCTGGGGCCCTTGGATGAAGCAGTAGATCAGAATTCCAATAAAGCTGACATTCATCCAAGCAGCAGCAGCAGCTGTTTTTCAATACAATTTGGGCTTGATTCTGATCTTGCTTATACCAGGACTAACTCCAGTAAAGTCAAGGAAGTTGCATTGCGTAAAGCCAGATCAGAATCATTTTTTGAGAATTTAAAATAAACCAGTCATTTAATTATAAACTACTCAATATTTTTTCAGTTACAGATCTCACTCAGCATCCATGTTCCCTTATTGTTTTCTCATTAAAGCTTTGAATTAAAATACCCTCATTTTTCATTGTTTATTTATCAGATAAAAATAGAGAAACAATAAAAAAGAAGACAAATAGCTTGCAATTAAAAGCCAATGTTGCAGAACTGTGTCTTAGCTTAATAGGTTAGCTTCAATTTCAATCCATTTAATAAGTTGTTTTTCAGGGTTTTAGTGTCACTGTTGCCTTTTCTATTTGTGACTGAGAATCAAGCGGCTGAAGTCATTTGAACCTAGATGAATGCATTTTAAGCATGCACTGAAGTGCGTTAAGTATGAAATTGTAAATTTAAACAAAGAAATATTTTATAATTACAATGTAAGAGTCTAATTCAGTTAGAACAAAGAGATTTTCCCTACCCAGTTATGTGGCTGTGTTAAAAAAAAAAAAGTCCTGGAAATGTTATCTGTGCTCACAAATTCACACTAAACTTATCAACCGTTTGCTACTTAATGTATTTCTCTTTCAATTTGCGTCCTTTATTTCCCCTTATACTAGCAGATTGAAACAGCACCTTTTCCTCTGCATTCAGACAAAAAATAGTACTTATAGTTGATATGAAAACTTGTAGTACTGATATTGAAGCATAAACTAACAAATTCAGCAATAAGGTGGATGAGGTAATATCTTTATTGGACCAACTTCTAATGGGGATAGAGACAAGATTTTGAGCCACACAGAGCTCTTCTTCTGGTCTGGGAAAGGTACTGTGCAAGATGGAACAGAATGTTTAGCATAGGTAGCTAGCACATATTCTAAAGGGCATTCAAGGTAGAGTGGCCAAATAACACCTCTGCGGTAATAGGACAAAAAGAGAGGGTTAGTGGGTTTCAGCTTGTTGTAATAAACCATAAATCCAGAGGTAGGTCAGATACAGAATCATCGCTCTAAGCTCATCATCAGAAGTAAGATCTCCACAGATCAGGACATACCAATTCAAAGCAGATCCGGATCCTGCCAGAACAATAGATGCAAAACTTGCAGATCTATCTCCACTGATATAATAATCAACCCCCCCCCCCGACACACACAATCTTTTTACCTGTCAGCTCTGTGTTCTGGGGAACCAGGTGCAGTACTCAGACTGTCTGACTCACAAAAGACAACCCACCCACAAACCTCTCCTTGAGCCAAAACTGATCAGAAGAAAGACTTACAGAAAGCAATGAAAAGGTAGTGAGACACACCAAACCCCTCCAGACAAGGGTGACAGGATTAAGGCAACTCACCTAGCCTCATTTGCAGCAAAGACAGGACAGGGAGGCATCTCCATGTGTATGTTCATCTGATTCTGCAGCTAGAGGAGCCCAGCCCTGGGGAACATAGGTCCTGCAGGATCTCTCCATTGGGAGGGAACTTGCAGAAGGGAAAAGTAGAGCTCCATATGGAAACATAAGTGACACAAGCAGTGCACTGATAGAATTACAGAAAACCCCTGCCCCCAGAAGAGTAACTCTAATAAATGAGCATATCCCAAAGTAATGGGCAAATCATAGAATCGTAGAATATTAGGGTTGGAGGAGACCTCAGGAGGTCATATAGTCCAATCCCCTGCTCAAAGCAGGACCAACACCAACTAAATCTGGTAACACAATGCACATTTGAAGATCCACGGCTTCAATACATGCCTATCACAACACATAGTGTACCTTATCCAGTGCACTGTATGTGCTGATAACAAGTGTGTGAAACCAAATAATCACTATGAACATAATCAAATGAACTCACACAGAAAAATGATAAAAGACAAAAATACCATATCACCTGTGGGTGAACACTTTCACAAAGCAGTCATTCTATATCTGACCTCTCAGTCCTTGTCCCCAAAATAAACCTGCACAACTTTTTCAAAAGACAATCCTGGGAGCTTAAATTCATAATTCTGATAGACATTAAAAATCATGGATTAGACAGAGACACTGGATTTATGGTTTATTACAACAGTCTGTAACCCACTAAACCCTTCTTTTTCTCCTATGACTGTAGAGGTATTAACAGGCCACTCTACCTTGAATGGTTCATTAGCATATGTGCTAACTACTTATGCTAAACAATCTGTTACATTTATCTGTGACACTTGGAGTACCTTTCCCAGACCTGAAGAAGAGCTCTGCGTGGCTCAAAAGCTTATTTCTCTCACCAACAGAAGCTGATTCAAAAAAGAGTATTTCCTCACCCACCTTGTCTTGCTAATATCCTGGAACTGACATGGTTACAACTAACTACAGGGTATACACATGCAAAATTAACTCCAAAATATGCATACACCAAAAATTCCAGAAACTATTCTATGCCTTCTATGCACACTAGTTCTACCATGTACTTTCTATGTAAGCTATCCAACAAGAGCACAAGATAAGTTCCACAGTGCAGCAGAGAATGTGCAACATTTTGCAAAGTTTGTGCAATTCATTCAGACCAAAGTTAAGCAATGAACAAGAAGAAACAAATTCTGAAATGCACAGAAAAGCAAGAATTTAAAATAAAAATGCAACAGTTGGGGATAAAAATGATTCCACCACATGCCCATAATAAACCCCACTGCTTTTGATAGATCAGAAATAATAAATGGCCTCTGCACAATATGCAATAATGCATTTTAAATATTGTGTTATGCTGCAAAAGAAAGTTCTGTCCTCTTCTCAGAGGAAACTGGAAAGTCAGTTACATGGACTTGTTTGTGATACTTATGTGATATAAATAGTAATACCCATTCCCAGAGACCATATACATTGTACTTAAGATATAGTACTGGATTTCACTTGAGGTCCTAAAGATGACATAATTATATTTTTCTACTTATGCCACAAAGGCATGCGTCTTTGGTGATCTCATCTCAGTCCTAAGTGGAGATATGTCTCCGTCAAAAAAACACCCTGTAAGTTGGCAAGTTTTGAAAACATGGATAAGAAGAATATCAGGATTGGGATAGCAAATGTTTTGCAAGTTAGGATTAGTTCTTTTGATACAGCTGTGGGTAGAAAATGTATAACATTCACCACAATATTTGATGTACCACATTCACCACAAATGAAAGAAAGACACATATACAGTGCTTGGATATCTTCCCTTGTTCCATATGAGTATACGTGCTGTAAATACCCCTGGACCAGATCCTTAGGTGGTGTAAAATGTCATAGACCCATTGAGTTGGTGTAAATCAGCACAGCTCCATTGACTTCAGTAGAGTAGATTTCAATTGGAGCAGGACCAAACTCTGTCTGCCAAGTCCTCAACCCAACATCAAGACTGAGTAGATGAGTCAAGCTCTGAGCAGGAGTGTATCAGGAGAAGAATCTTCCCTCATACTGCCCCCTAGAGAGGCAGTTTGGTAGAATCCATGCAGTGGCAGATCCCCAACCTCCTGCTGAGGAAGGAACTTGTGTGAAGCAGGGCCTTATATCTGGAGTTTGTGCACACCCCACCACCACTCTCAGCATCCAGCCCCCCTTCAACAGTAGGGCTGCAGTAGAGAACAGCAGCCACAGAGGTAAGAGTTAGATATGCCCATGGGATCTATCAAAGTCAAGGTTTTTCAGATATAAAACATATGGACTATGATTATTTCCCAGATATTGTGAGCAAGCCAAATTCTGCCCTCAGACACATGAACACAATTCTATGGACTTTGCTGGAAGTTGTTTGTGTATATTGTATGTATACCTCTGAGGGCTCAATTTGCGCCTTTGTATACATATCCTATCACAACTCCTAAAATAAAATTGTGACGGAAATACTGTAGCTTTCAAAGCACATGCTGTATTGAAATGAGTCTGTTGTAAAATAGGAATCGTGCTCTAGCAATAATGCACAAAACATGCATTTTACATGCATTGCTACAACAACCCAGAAAAACTATTCTAAGATATTTTGCTTAATTTTTTTTTCTGAAAATGCCTGAGCTCTTAGTACAACTCAATAGAACAAGGGTATTATAAACTGGGAATTAGGACATGTTCCCAAATATATCCTCATTTTGTACAGACATTTGCCACCTGAACACAAGAGTTAAGCTGCATAAAGAACACTTTGTCTTGATTTCTCCAAGAACTCCTAAGGGTCACAGGTTGATGATATATATATATATATATATATATATATATATATATATATATATATATATATATATATATATATATATATGTGTGTGAGTGTGTGTGTGTGTGTATGTGTATATATATATATATATATATATATATATATATATACACATACATACACACACACTCACACATAGCAGTATGGTAGAAGAATTATACATGTAAATCTTAAAAACCTAATTTAAAAAGAAGCGATAACTCTGTTTCCCCTTTGGCAAAAGACCTATGAAATTTTAAGAGTCCATTTCAAGGAAAGGGTCACACATTAGCTAGGCTGTTCTCAGTGGTGGCAGATGATAGAACAAGGAGCAATGGTCTCAAGTTGCAGTGGGGGAGGTTTAGGTTGGGTATTAGGAAAAATGATTTCTCCAGGAGGGTGGTGAAGCACTGAAATTGGATTACCTCAGGAGGTGGTGGAATCTCCATCCTTAGAGGTTTTTAAGGCCTAGCTTGACAAAACCCTGGCCAAGATGATTTAATTGGGGTTGGTCCTGCTTTGAGCAGGGGGTTAGACTGGATGACCTCCTGAGATCTCTTCCAACTCTAATCTTCTGTGATTACTTTTTATACAAGGACATTTCTGCAATAGAAATCCTGGTGCCTTTGCCTTAACTGATACTGGGTGTTGTGACCAGAACCCCTTTAGGATAGGCATGACACTCAACTGTGGTATATACTTTTGATTGGCACAGATAGAAAGTAGGCAGTATATGTTTGCAGGATTGAGCTTTATCTTCAGTATCTCTGTGTAGGCCAGCCTTAGAAGCCAGGTTCTAATATTAATTTTAAGGGAAGCATGTTGTTACAAAGCAAACTAGAATTGATGGAGAATAATTCTAGAGCTACCTCTGAGGAAATGAACAGAAAGGACCAACTGTGGTACAGTGAACTGAGCATGGAGCTGTGATTCAAGATACCTGAATACAACTTACCCTTTCTATGACTCTGTAAAATGGACTTAATAATAATCAGTTTTGCAAAGTATTATTAGATAAGTGCTAGATAAATGCATTATATTATAAATGGATGAGGTATTGAGGATGAAAAAGTGAGCTGTGGCATTGGACCCTATTAATGCTTTTAAGTTCCATTCTCAAGATATTTTAGAAAGTTGCTTGTATCTAGGGCACATCAGAAAAATTCTTTTGAAACTATTTTTCATCAGGAAATTGGGCTATTGGCTAAATGAAAACTTTTGCAGAAAGTCCAAGCTTTTCATGGACGTTTTTTACTTCATCAGAAACCCAAAGACTTTTTAGCAAAAGACCAAAATATTTTTGGTCCAAATCTTTTTGGATTTTGGGCCAAAACTGTCAAAAAAAAAGTCTAAATTTTCTTTGAGAAAAACAAAAACTAAACAAAATAAAAACAAAATTTTCCAAAAAGCTCTGTTTATGGGGTAAACATCTGTTTCAAATAATGGATATTATTTATCTTTCTTCATTTCTTTCTTATCCCATTTTAGCTTTTTTTTTTAGAAGATCTGATAAAAACACAGAATTATCTTTACTTGAAGAGAACATTTTCTATCAGTGTAGGTTTTCAGAATTTTCCTGATGTCTCCTGAGTTAGCTATCTGAATTGTCATAAATTAGATCTTCTCAAACCACAATTTTTAAAAACTGGACTATAGGCCAGGTCTTTGCACAGCACAAAGATTTTAATACAAAGCCCATTAAAGTCAGTAGAAGGACTGCCACTGATTTCAGTAGGCTTTGGATCAGTTCCTACATGCACAATCTTCCATTCATAGAAGGGTCACTCCTATACCCAGGTGATATTCTGCTACCATTGAGCCAACTCAAAAGCTTTTATAATACCTTCTTCTGTGCTGTGTGTGGCCTAAGGACGAGAGGTGCAGACAGGGTGCCTCTATGCCATGCTTATTCCTTCTTGTTGATATTAGAAGCCAGTACATATTGCAGCCATCCTCAGGGACTGGTCCTCCACACAGCAGCAGCAGAATCAAGGCAGTGCAAAGGTGAGTTTAAGATACCCTTTTTATATTAAAATATTTTAAAACAATCATAAGAACATAAGAATGGCCATATTGGATCAGACCAATTGTCCATCTTGCCCAGTATCCTGTCTTCATATAGTGATCATTGCCAGATGCTTCAAAGGGAATGAACAAAACAGGGCAATTTATTGTGTGAGTCATCCACCTCCTGACATCCAGTCTCAGCTTCTGGCAGTTGGAGGGTTTGGAACACCCAGAGCATGGGATTGCATCCCTGACCATCCTGGCTAATAGCCATTGATGGACCTGTCCTCCATGGAGTTAAATTTTTATTTAACCAAGTTATATTTTTGACCTTCACAACATCCCTTGGCAAGGAGTTCCACAGATTGACTGTGTGTTGTTTGAAGAAGGACTTCCTTATATTTGTTTGAAACCTGCTGCATATTAATTTCACTAGGTGACTATGATTCTTGTGTTATTCCTTGTGTTATTCCCTATTACCTTATTTACTTTTTTTGCATCATTCATGATTTTCAACCTCTATCATATCCCTCCTTAGTCATTTATTTTCTAAGATGAAGATTCCCAATCTTCTTAACTTCCTATGAAAGCTGTTCCATACCTTTAATAATTTTTGTTGCCTTTTTCTGTACCTTTTGCAATGCTAATATATATTTTTTGACATGGGTGACCAGAATTGCACACAATTTTCAAGGTGTGGGCATACCATTCTGGTATTTTCTATTTTATTATCTCTCTCTTTCCTAATGGTTCCTAACATTCTGTTAACTTTTTCGACTGCCACTTCACATGAAGCAGTTGGTTTCAGAGAACTAACTGCAATAACTCCAAGATCTCTTTCTTGCATGGTAACAGCTAATTTAGACTCCATAATTGTATGCATATAGTTGGAATTTTTTTTTATTATTATTATTTTTTTATTTTGCACTTAAGTACCCAGTTTAGTGAGATCCTTTTGTAACTCTTCACATGTGGTTTTGGATTTAGCTATTTTGAGTTATGCAATATATTGATGGAATAAAATATTTATTGAAATAGGAGAATCATTTTTGTATCGTCTGTTAATTAAGATTGAGAATATATAACTTCCTATACAAGATAAGTACTCCTTCATTCTTGATTTACTTTACAATTCTAAATATAATTTGAGGATTCAAATTGTTTTAAACTATATTTGTCAGTGCTGAATGCATTCCTGTATGATCTGAAAAATGTTAGATGCTATTTGTGCATCAGATGATTTAAAAAAATGAAGGGTAAACAAAAAACACAACTTTGGGGCGAAAACTACAAACAACTGAAGTATATTCTTCTTATTATTTTTATTATGTTATGGAAACAGAATAAATAATTTGTTTCACTATTAACCCTCTACCAGCATTCTTGGTTCTTCATGACAACGTTTAGACTAATGCTAATCTTCACAATAAATGTTCTGTATGCAATTATTGCCAGGTTTCTCATCAACCTTCATGCTTATTTCTATATTGTGTACATTACTTACGATGTTTAAATTTTCCAATCCAGGATAAACAGCAATATTTTCCAGGTTGGTTGATAACTGACATGGAATGAGAATATGAAAGAGAAAAAAGTAATACATGATTCTCTTGTCTATTAGCCATCTCTGGATGAAATCCTGTCTCTGTTTTCAGTGTGAGTTTTGCCATTGACGTCAATCATGCTATGATTTCAACCCCAGGTTCTTATGTCACACTCATCTCCACAGTATCCGAGTAGCTAGCATTTAACTCTTCATGGCCATGCATGTGTTGAATGAGGGTACAACTAAGTTCCATGTGTGCAAAACTATATTCCCTGTAGAGTACATATTACAGTTTTAGTCAGCACTATATTGTATAGCATCACATTCAGTATACATGACACTTAATTTTATGTTTGATAGTTATTATTACCTTATAAGATATTACACAATTGACCTATTTTTATGGTTACTGACCTGTACTTCACAACTCACATATTTTTCTAGAAAGCCTCAATCAAGGTGCAATCCACCCCATGTTGAAGCCTACATGCCATATGAGACCCAGTTAAGCCCCTAGGCTGGGTGACAGTCAGGGCCGTCCTTAGGATTTATGGAGCCCTACGCAGTATTATTAAACTGGTGCCCCTATGCCGGATGGCAGCCCAAGCTAACAGCCTGGTGGGGGAAGGGGAGGAGGGACTTGACAGCAAAGGATAATGAGATGCCCAGCCGGCCTCATGATGGCAGAGAGTCACAGTTCCCCGCAGAGACTTCCATGCACTCTCCCTCATGCAGAATGGACATGAAGAAAGTACCTAATTAAAAGCACTAAAATTTGGGAATAAAAAATGTCAGTCACAGGTTTTTTGATATGCCCTGAAGTTTGTCAGAGATTTATCTGCAAAAACTTCATAGTAAGGGTGAGTCAGCTATCCTGCTGAATACAACATTACATATAATGGAATACATGATGGAGCTCTTCTCTGTTTTACATTTTCTTCATCAGTATTTCTAAGTTGAATTTATATTTTAAATGTACTCAAATCTTAAGCCAGCATTCCAGATTAATACATATTTAACTCACTGAAACAAAGACATTCTTTTAAATTAATCAGAGAGGTTTAGCGTGTTCATAACAATGTTCATTGCTTTTAGAAAAAGGGAACAGTAATTTACTTTGTGTGATCTCCATAACAAGAGACATGGTTATGAAATTTCACCAACTTTAAAAAAATATGTTTCCAAAGATTTTAGATATAACAAGGATTTTGTCTCACTAAGGTACTGATTTTGCTGGAGGGTTCTTTTAAAACTAGTTTGTCGGATAGTCAGAAGTAAAGAAAGGGAACTCTTTGTCCAGCTATCTGGAATGGAAGGACTGTTGTCCGTTTAAGGGCTCTCTTCAGTGGGGAGTGGGGGGAGAGGTGGTGAAGGGATGGACAGAAAGGACAGGAAGACTTGGAAGCACTTTTTTTTTTAACTATAGTAATTAAAATGTGTATTTTAGATAAGGGAGGTCTTTTGAAGGATTTATTTAAAAAACTGTGTCTGAAGATCCACACATTTAAGGCTAAAGATGATTGTGCATCTAAAACTCTATGCAAGCATTTTTTAGAAATGTGATTTTATAATCTTCACCAGCTCACTAATGAAATATTTTTAAAGCAAATTTTAAACTAAGGTCCTGTAGACTGACATGTTTTGTGTAAATATTACATTAATGCACAACTGCTTTTGTCAGTAAAGTCAGAAACTGACAGTATAAAAATGTATTTGGGCATAAGCTTTCGTGGACATCTGATGAAATGGGTTCTAGTCCACAAAAGTTTATGCCCAAATAATTTGTTAGTCTTTGAGGTGACACAAGGACTCATCCTTGTTTTTGCTGATACAGACTAACAGGACTACCACTCTGAAACCTGTCAGTATATACCTTGGGGTTGGCAAATGCCTGTTAAATGGCTTTATTACTCCTTGAATGTCTCTTTAACAGTTTCATTGTTGTGCTAATAGGTATGGCAGGCTGGAGGTTTTTTCACTTTTAACTACTAGATTCCCTCCCAAGGAAGACTCACTAGGCTAGAGCAGCCATCTGTGGGAGCCTGCAGGAAGGGTCAGAACAGGGATAGGAAAACAAGCGGGTGGACACTAAGACCCAGTGGTGCCCCAAATTTTCAGGTGCCCTATGCAGCTGCCTATGTTGCATATGCCTAAGGACGGCCCTGGTGACAGTCTCTCATTACAAACAAGCTGCACAGAACCCTCTGCTTTACTTAACCCCCACAGTAAGCTTATAGAAGCTATGCACAGAGCTTTGCACAGGCTTCGTACACTAGCTTGGTTTTCACCCTCAGTTTTCACTGAGTCCATACAGAAGCATAACTCACATTTCTTTCCACGGGATTTTTAACTGAGAAAGTAGTTAAGGACTCCAGGATTTGTCTTACAACGCGTGAATCGTGCTGCAGGAGACTGTATTGTAAATATATGTTTCTATTCTAATAGTTTTGATCTATCAGGTCCACTTTACATAGATATAAATGTGAACTTCATGTTTATCCTTATTGTGAAGTCTTTGGCAAAATAATTGTTTTCCAGTTACAAATGAAAATGAGCTGTTAAAAAAACAAAAAAGGCAAATAGCCATTAGTATTGCATGACACTGATCTTCCAAGATTCAAGCCCATAAGTTACAATCAGGGACCAGTGACATTTGGATTGGAAATGAAATGTTCATCTTCCAAAATATTGTAATTTCCATAAGCAAGTTAGCGGCTAACTACATTCACTTGGAATGCTGATGTTGAATGCACTCAACCATCTTGCCTAATAAGGTAAATCACACAGTGTTTGGTCAGTTAAACTAAACTGAGGAAAGGCTGTTCAGCTTAGGTTCATTTTGCCAGAAGACTCTCACAAACCACATGTTAAAGCTCACATTCACCAATAATATACTGCAGATCCAAGAAGAAACACAGTCAGGATATGCTTGTTGCCTCTGAAGGAAAATGTAATATTACTTTTAAATGACAGCTTTGCATTGGAACAGTCAAGTTTCTGGCAACTGCCAAAGATCACCCAAATCATAGCTAAAAAGATGACCCGGAATTAAATGCTACAGTTGATAAAAACATTGTTTTCTTACTATTATTTGTTTAGTTGTTAGGAGGGAGAGTAACCATTTGGATTTGGTTTTATTGTTGAAGACGAACAGGAATAGGCTTTACCTCTATCTGCTTTTACAGAATCTGACCAATTCTTGTAGGTGTGACCAGTTGGCAGTGGCACTCTGGTATTTCTGGGAATTATGCTATAGCACTACGTCAGATAATTTTATTGTATACTATTTTTCAGGTTTTAATGATGGAAATGTTTTATACAGATAAGAATACAAGAAGCTGATAAGGTATCATTTTCCATTAGAATACACACAGGTACTGGGTATGGCATTAAAATGTCCATAAATAGTTGGTGGAGAATTTAAAGCACCAGTAGATACATGGGACAGCTTCAGAAGTGATGTATAAGATGGTGTAAGTTGGATCCTTCCTGGATTCCTTCAGACCTACTATCTAAGGTTTTTATACTGCTACCCATCACAGTGTTAGCTAAGCACTTTCCATGTAAATTCAATAGCAATATAGAAGTCCTTAGCGGATTTCAGGAGTCTCTGACATCTCCACCTTGTTTAGGATAAAATTCTGCTTGGGATAGGAAATATGGTTTTGAACGTTTATATTTTACTACAATCATCTCTTTTGGTTGGTCGGATTATCTTGGATTGAAGGGGGAGTCAGAATTGCTAGTGTCATTCTTATGATGGAAGGTGGTTTTCAAAGAGATGGTTTTGCAGCATTTTCTAAAGATGTTCAGACTCTGGATTCACCTGATCTCCTACTAGGGAAGGTTGTTCCATTGCTGGATCACAGTGTTGTCCGCAGATCTAACACGCTTCATCTGGCTTTGTGATCTGCATTGTCCCAGAGGAGCACAGCTGTCAGGAAGGGTTCATATATCAAATTTTGGTCTTTGAGTATTCATTAATGGTTCTCTGTCAAAATGGGAAGACGTATTAGTGGGATCACACTAATGACTTACATACAGGAGTGGAGAGTATGCTTGTAAAATATGCAGATGATACCAAGATGGGAGGATTGAAAGCACTTTGAAGGACAATATTATGATTTAATATGACTTTGACAAATTGGAGAGTTGGTCTGAATTAAAAAAAGATGAAATTTAATAATGACAAGTGCAAATTACAACACTTAGGAAAGAAAAATCAAAGATCTTAACCTGGCATCGGAAGCCAACTGGGAGCAAATGGAGGAACTCGAGCATGGGCCTGCTGTACTTACTTGAGAATGTGGCTGCTCACTTTCTCTGTGGCTCATTGTGTAGCAGCTGGAGCATGTGCAGAGCCTCAACAGTCAGCTTCAAACTCAGTGAGTTTGATTATAGTAATCCAGCCTGCAACTGTAAGATCACTGTGGTCAGGTCCTCTACTGGGAGGAAGAGAAGAAATTCCTATCAGGCTAGAGGCAAATGAAAGAACTTTTACATATTGAGGCTACATGGTCTCCCAAGACTAGTGAGAACTCAAACAGGAAAGAGGCTTTGCACCACTTTGATAAATGGAGATTTTTGGCAATGGGATAATGACCTACTGAAGCACCGGGGAGTTAAAGGAAGTGTAACATTACGCACTGACGAGATAAAAGAAGGTACAAAAAAGTGTGTGTTAAAGCAGCCTCTTCCCCGATATTAACATATGCTTATTTAATCTCATCTGTGGCCTGTTCTGCATATTATGTTTCTTATTTAGCTATGCTGTAATTGTCCTAGAAAGTTTTGAATATCATGAATTTATTTAATGATACATACCCAAAATAGCAACTCATATATGTCTTTAAATAAGTAATGTCACAAAACATTTGGAAACCTTGCTATTTAGCTCTGCTGCACAAGTAATTTATCACACTAAAATTAATACAAATTTGACCAGCCAAAAGTAAAAGTCTTTTTCTTTTTGCTAGAGCTTTTCTCTATGCTTCATAATTCATAATCAGAGTTTTGCTTCATTATTTCAGGTACATTGATTAACTGGAGCTATATCAAGCTTTTGCTTTATGCCACATTGGGCTTCCAAGAATAAAACACATCTTATAGTAATAACCATCTCTTATGTTTCTAAAAATAATACTAGAATATTTTTTAAAGTCTCTTTTATGTAATAGTTTGAAAATATTGCTGGAAACATTTCAAACACAATTGATGACATCACAGTTCTTCTAAGAAGGTGGTTTCATCAAAATTTCATAAATTTACAGGAGATATTGAACTCTGTAAAATACAGAAAGAGAGAAGTAAAGAGAATAGTGATACTTTTGAAAGATATGTAGTATATTTAGATATTCATGTCAATTGTGCCTGTATTTTATTAAATAAAGTTTACTCTGGTTTCCAAAAAAAAAATGTGGGTTGAGTTGTATTCTCATTTAAATCAAAATAAATCCACAGTAACTCCATTGGCCTCAGTGAAATTATTTTGTGTCTGATCTCCTAAGGGGAAATTCCATGCACAGATCTGGGCCATCTGATATCTGTAAGGGTATACAGACAGGGGGTGGCTAACAACCTCTGTGATACCAGCCTTCCCTTCCTCAGACTCTGTGAAAAGACCTTTACGCAGTCCAGACTGGGACCACAGTCTGCATAGAGAGGAATACGTATCTTCCCTCTCACTCAGCAACCATAGTTGATTCTACTAAAGCTTAAATACAGTCTGGATGTCCCTTTGTACTAAGAAATCCACTTTAAAGAGAGGTTCTGGGAATGTACCACTGGGGGAAGACCTGGCTGCATGTTCAATTGGAGTTACACTCCCAGGAGCCAAAAGAGATAGATGTGGATTGCGTTGTGGGACAGAGGAGCTGAGAACCCCTGCAGAAGCACAGACTTTCTGTGGATGGATTCTAGGGATTCTGCAGAGATTGAGGACCAGTGAGTTGTGGGTTTGCAACAGATCTTAAAATCAAGCCACTTTTTACAAGCCTACATTAGGATTTAGGTGCTTAATTTTAGGCACCCAATTTGGAAAATATTTACCTAAGATTCTTACAGGCTGCTGAGAAGACAGGCAAACACTGGATGAGTATTTCTTTGAGTCATCTCTAATTTTCCATTTGCAAACCTGTGCCCACAGTTGCTCTTGTACATGTGTAGCGCTCTTGTGCATGTTAAAAGGAATTTGCACATGTCTGTTCAGTAACATACTAATCGGTACATTACAGCCTACTTCTCAGAAGGGCATCTCCTTTTCTGTCAATGCAAGTTTCACCCACTAAGGTCCAGTTTTGGATATGGGTCCATGTGGGCAGCTTGTTGTGCTCATGCAGATCCCAATTGCAGGACTGGGCCTAAATTGACACCTTCCTTTTGCACCCAAAAATCAACTGAGCATGAATTGCATCTCCTATTCAAATGTGAGCATCCTCTCCTCTCCCCAGCTATATAGAGGCCATTGGAACCCAGGTGGTGCCTCCGCCCTCACCTACCCTCCTCCCTCAGCTATATAGAATCATAGAATATCAGGAGGTCATCTAGTCCAACCTCCTGCTCAAAGCAGGACCAATCCCCAACTAAATCATCCCAGCCAAGGCTTTGTCAAGCCTGATCTTAAAAACCTCTAACGAAGGAGATTCCACCTCCCCTCCCCGAGGTAAACCATTCCAGTGCTTCACCACTCTCCTAGTGTAAACGTTTTTCCTAATATCCAATCTAAACCTCCCCCACTGCAACTTGAGACCATTACTCCTTGTTCTGTCATCAGGTACCACTGAGAACAGTCTAGATCCATCCTCTTTGGAATCCCCTTTTAGGTAGTTGAAAGCAGCTATCAAATCCCCCCTCATTCTTCTCTTCTGCAGACTAAACAATCCCAGTTCCCTCGGCCTTTCCTCATAAATCATGTGCTCCAGCCCCCTAATCATTTTTGTTGCCCTCTGCTGGACTCTTTCCAATTTTTCCACATCTTTCTTGTAGTGTGAGGCCCAAAACTGGACATAGTACTCCAGATGAGGCCGAATAGAGGGGAGTGATCACATCCCTTGATCTGCAGACAATGCTCCTACTTATACAGCCCAAAACGCTGTTAGCCTTCTTGGTAACAAAGGCACACTGTTGACTCATATCCAGCTTCTCATCTACTGTAACCCTTAGGTCCTTTTCTTCCGAACTGTTGCCTAGCCACTTGGTCCCTAGTCTGTAGCAGTGCATGGGATTCTATCCTTGTTTAACCTCATCAGATTTCTTTTGGTCCAATCCTCTAGTGTGTCTTGGTCCTTCTGTATCCTATTCCTATCCTCCGGCGTATCTACCACTCCTCCCAGTTTAGTGTCATCTGCACACTTGGTGAGAGTGCAATCCATGCAATCCTCCAGATCATTAATGAAGATATAGAACAAAACCAGCACCAGGACTGACCCTCGGGGCACTCCACTTGATACCGGCTGCCCACTAGACATGGAGCCATTGATCACTACCCGTTGAGCCCAGTGATCTAGCCAGCTTTCTATCCACCTTATAATCCATTCACCCAGCCCACACTTCTTTAACTTGCTGGCACAAATACTGTGGGAGACAGTATCAAAAGCTTTGCTAAAGTCAAGGAATAACACATCCACTGTTTTTCCCTCATCCACAGAGTTAGTTATCTCATCATAGAAGGAAATTAGGTTAGTCAGGCATGACTTGTCCTTTGTGAATCCCTGCTGAATGTTCCTGATCACTTTCCTATCCTTGAAGTGTTTCAAAATTCATTCTTTGAGGACCCGCTCCATGATTTTTCCAGGGACTGAGGTGAGGTTGACTTGCCTGTAGTTCCCCGGATCCTCCTTTTCCCCTTTTTTAAAGATGGGCACTACAGTAGCCTTTTTCCAGTTACCCTGGATCTCCCCCGATCCCCATGAGTTTTCAAAGATAATGGCTAATGGCTCTGCAATCACATCAGCCAACTACTTTAGCACACTCGGATACGGTGCTATATGGTATTGAAGAAAGACTGGAAGTTGCAGAGAGGAGCCAGCCAGAGACTCCAACTGGCAGAAGGAGTCAAGCCAATGCAGGAACCTCTGGACATTCAGAGAACTTTCTTCAGCTTTGCACTGGACCTTCCCTGTGCCGTGGTGATTGACTATTGAGATTGATAGATGTGAACTCATCCTCCAATTAACATAACTATAAACTTAAACCCCACCTAAGATGGGGTGGAGGGGGGGTGAACTCACCCAGGAGCTTCTGGGCTGAGTATTGTTTAGGATAGGCATGTGTGGGAATGTGACAGAACACACAAATACTGAGCACAGACAGAAATAGACACAGAGGCCTGGTCTATATTACAAAATTCAGTTGCCTTAATTATGTTGCTCAGCGGTGTGAAAAATCCACACCCCCAAGCCACATAGTTACGACAACCTTACCCTGTCATAGACAGTGCTAGGCAGATAGAATAATTCTCCCATCAACCCAGCTACTGTCTCTTGGGGTGGTGGATTACCTACGGCAATGGGAGAACCCCTCCCGTCAGTGAAGGTGGTGTCTACACTGAAGTGCTACAGCAGCTCAGCTGTCCCGCTCTAGTGTTTTAAGTGTAGACATACCCAGAGAAAGGGAAGAAGGCATGAAAAGCCAGGCATACTGTGACCCTGGAAAAACAGAGAGAGTTTTTGGGTCTGGTGTGGGCTAAGGAGATTTTGAGGCTCTAAGTTAACAAACTGTTCCTTTATAAAGCCGCGCACAAGTGACCAGGGAGCTTTGCGAACAGGGGCTGCTAACAGGGCATTTCGCAAGGGAGTTTGAAAGGGGAGTGGGAAGGGAGCGGGGGTCCCTTGTCAGTCCTATCTGTTCCCCTGAAGTCCCCTTAAAACCTGTAATCCAAACCACATTTCAAAACCTCTTTCTTTAAACCACTCTTTCATTAACTAGGAGACAATGCAGGCAAAAGCCCAGCAGCAGAGTGGAGGCTATCCAGTTTATTGCACTGAGTGTAGCATGTGTGATTACCTGCCCTGTGGGCGGGTGGTGTATGTGTGCAGTCGGTTCAAGGAGCTCCTGGCCCTTAGAGACCACGTAAGGACTTTGGAGGCCAGGGCGGCAGAACTGGAGGAGCTAAGAGAGGCAGAGAGGTATGTTGATGAGGCTTTCCGGGACACTGTAAAATTGTCCCACCTCTGCTCAGACAGTCCCTGCGCTGCTGAGGAGGAAGAAAGGCCCAGGGAAGCAGAGCAGTCAATGGGAGCAAAGGGAAACCTCCCCATAGTTGAGACCCTCCTTCCAGATGGTGCTGGGGTTGCCTCTCGCACTGAGGTTACCTTTCCAGGGGAGGGAACTCCAACTGCTAGGAAAAGGCAGGTGTTAGTAATGGGAGATTTGACCATTAGAAACATAGATAGCTGGGTTTGTGATGACTGGGAGAACTGTATGGTGACTTGCCTGCCTGGTGCGAAGGTTGTGGATCTCTCGAGGCATCTAGGCAGACTTATGTGTAGTGCTGGGGAGGAGCCAGTGGTCGTGGTACATGTGGGTACCAATGACATAGGGAAGGGTAGGAGAGATGTCCTGGAAGCCAAATTTAGGCTCCTAGGGAAGAGACTGAAATCCAGGACCTCTATGGTAGCATTCTCAGAAATGCTCCCAGTTCTGCGCGCAGGGCCAGGTAGGCAAGCAGAGCTTCAGAATCTCAATGCATGGATGAGATGATGGTGTAGAGAGGATGGGTTTACGTTCATTAGGAACTGGGGAAACTTTTGGGATGGGAGGAGTCTATACAGGAGAGATGGACTCCACCTAAACCAAAGTGGAACCAGACTGCTGGCACTAAACATTAAAAAGGTTGTAGAACAGTTTTTAAACTAGGAGATGGGGGAAAGCCGACTGCTGCAGAGGAGCATGTGGATCGGACACAGACTTCTCTTAGGGGAGAGTCTGATGATCGAGAATCTCCAGGTTATAGTCAGGAACAGAGGACGGAAGAGGATAATGTAGGGGCCAGATCAGATAATAAACAGTCACATAAAAAAGAATCTGGCACATCAGAAAAGGGCAGACAAATAAACAGGAACAAGTTTTTAAAGTGCTTGTACACAAATACTAGAAGTCTAAATAATAAGGTGGGTGAACTAGAGTGCCTTGTGATAAAGGAGGATATTGATATAATAGGCACCACAGAAAGCTGGTGGACTGAGAGCAATCAATGGGACACAATCATTCCAGGGTACAAATATATCAGAAAGACAGAACAGGTCGTGCATGGGGAGGAGTGGCACTATATGTGAAAGAAAATGTAGATTCAAATGAAGTAAAAATCTTTAGGGAATCTGCATGCTCCATAGAATCTCTATGGATAGAAATTTCATGCTCTAATAATAATATAACATTAGGGATCTATTATCGACCACCTGACCAGGACAGTAATAGTGATGATGAAATGCTAAGGGTAATTAGAGAGGCTATCAAAATTAAGAGCCCAATAATAGTGGGGGATTTCAATTATCCCCATATTGACTGGGAACATTTCACTTCAGGATGAAATGCAGAGATAAAATTTCTCGATACTTTAAATGACTGCTTCATGGAGCAGCTGGTACGGGAGAAGGGAGAGGCAACTCTCAATTTAGTCCTGAGCGGAGTGCAGGAGCTGGTCCAAGAGGTAAATATAGCAGGACCGCTTGGAAATAGTGACCATAATGCAATATCATTCAACATCCCTGTGGTGGGAAGAACATCTCAACAGCCCAACACTGTGGCATTTAATTTCAAAAGGGGGAACTATACAAAAATGAGGGAGTAAGTTAAACAAAAGTTAAAAGGTACAGTGACTAAAGTTGCATGGGCTCTTTTTAAAGACATCATAATAGAGGCCCAACTTCAATGTATACCCCAAATTAAGAAACACAGTAAAAGAACTAAAAAAAAGAGCCACCGTGGCTTAACAACCATGTAAAAGAAGCAGTGAGAGATATAAAGACTTCCTTTAAAAAGTGGAAGGCAAATCCTAGTGAGGCAAATAGAAAGGAGCACAAACACTGCCAACTTAAGTGCAAGAGTGTAATAAGAAAAGCCAAAGAGGAGTTTGAAGAACGGCTGGCCACAAACTCCAAAAGTAATAACAAAATGTTTTTTAAGTACATCAGAAGCAGGAAGCCTGCTAAACAACCAGTGGAGTCCCTTGACGATCGAGATACAAAAGGAGTGCTTAAAGATGATAAAGTCATTGCGGAGAAACTAAATGGATTCTTTGCTTCAGTCTTCACGGCTGAGGATATTAGGAAGATTCCCAAACCTAAGCTGACTTTTGTAGGTGACAAATCTGAGGAACTGTCACAGATTGAAGTGTCACTAGAGGAGGTTTTGGAATTAATTGATAAACTTAACATTAACAAGTCACCTGGACCAGATGGCATTCACCCAAGAGTTCTGAAAGAACTCAACTGTGAAGTTGTAGAACTATTAACTAAGGTTTGTAACCTGTCCCTTTAAATCGGAATCGGTACCCAATGACTGGAAGTTAGCTAATGTAATGCCAATATTTAAAAAGGGCTCTAGAGGTGATCCCAGCAATTACAGACCGGTAAGTCTAATGTCGGCACCGGGCAAATTAGTCGAAAGAATAGTTAAGAATAAAATTGTCAGACACATAGAAAAATAAAAACTGTTGAGCAATAGTCAACATGGTTTCTGTAAAGGGAAATCGTGTCTTACTAATCTATTAGAGTTCTTTGAAGGGGTCAACAAATATGTGGACAAGGAAGATCCAGTGGACATAGTATACTTAGATTTCCAGAAAGCCTTTGACAAGGTCCCTCACCAAAGGCTCTTACGTAAATTAAGCTGTCATGGGATAAAAGGGAAGGTCCTTTCATGGATAGAGAACTGGTTAAAAGACAGTGAACAAAGGGTAGGAATTAAAGGTAAATTCTCAGAATGGAGAGGGGTAACTAGTGGTGTTCCCCAAGGGTCAGTCCTAGGACCAATCCTATTCAATTTATTCATAAATGATCTGAAGAAAGGGGTAAACAGTGAAGTGGCAAAGTTTGCAGATGATACTAAACTAGTCAAGATAGTTAAGACCAAAGCAGATTGTGAAGAATTTCAAAAAGATCTCACAAAACTAAGTGATTGGGCAACAAAATGGCAAATGAAATTTAATGTGGATAAATGTAAAGTAATGCACACTGGAGAAAATAACCCCTACTATACATACATATAAAACTATACATATGATGGGGGCTAATTTAGCTACAACGAGTCAGGAAAAAGATCTTGGAGTCATAGAGGATAGTTCTCTGAAGATGTCCACGCAGTGTACAGAGGCGGTCAAAAAAGCAAACAGGATGTTAGGAATCATTAAAAAGGGGATAGAGAATAAGACTGAGAATATAGTATTGCCCTTATATAAATCCATGGTACACCCACATCTCGAATACTGTGTACAGATGTGGTCTTCTCACCTCAAAAAAGATATTCTAGCACTAGAAAAGGTTCAGAAAAGAGCAACTAAAATGATTAGGGGTTTGGAGAGGGTCCCATACGAGGAAAGATTAAAGAGGCTAGGACTCTTCAACTTGGAAAAGAGGAGACTAAGGGGGGATATGATAGAGGTATATAAAATTATGAGTGATGTGGAGAAAGTGGATAAGGAAAAGTTATTTACTTATTCCAATAATACAAGAACTAGGGGTCACCAAATGAAATTAATAGGTAGCAGGTTTAAAACAAATAAAAGGAAGTTCTTCTTCATGCAGCGCACAGTCAACTTGTGGAACTCCTTACCTGAGGAGGTTGTGAAGGCTAGGACTATAACAATGTTTAAAAGAGAACTGGATAAATTCATGGTGGTGAAGTCCATAAATGGCTATTAGCCAGGATGGGTAAGGAATGGTGTCCCTAGCCTCTGTTTGTCAGAGGGTGGAGATGGATTGCAGGAGAGAGATCACTTGATCATTGCCTGTTAAGTTCACTCCCTCTGGGGCACCTGGCATTGGCCACTGTCGATAGACAGATACTGAGCTAGATGGACCTTTGGTCTGACCCGGTATGGCCATTCTTATGTTCTTATGTTATTCTTGGTTCCCTCTGCATTGACAGACACAGAACTTTGTACATTATTTGTAAATGAACAAAACTATGTCAACGAAATAGTTGACTATCACCGATTTCTACTTCTAGCTGGGACATCCCTGGTTCTGAGACTTTGACTAGCTGCTCAGGTCAAAAGGGACAACATGAAACTATTGACTCTTTCATGCTACAAAAAGTAAACAGTCTATTAAAAAGAGAGAATTAAGAAAAAAATCATATATTCAAATATTTGTGTGACTAAAAGGATGATAATATTTAGTTGGCACAAGTTTCCTACTACCCCATGATCATTAGTAGATAGTTTGACTTCCTTCTTTTGAAATGGCTTGACAAATTTCCAAGCATGCAAATCAGTTTCAAGTTATATTATTCCATTTCAGGTTTTATACTAAACATACAAATAGTCCAAAAGCAGATATGCACTTAATTCTAGTGTGTTTAATATGCTATTTTTTCCAAACAAAAAGAACATTTTAAAATTTTAGCCATTATCCCCTGAAGAAAACAAACCATTTGCCTAAAGGATGAATATGCACAGATTTTACAGAAAATCAATAGGCATTTGACAAATGCATGAGGGATTTTCAGTTTCTTGGAATCAGACAGCAGGAAATCTGTATTTGACTAACTTTTTTATAGGCATCTTGGTTGTATTAGTTTTGTTGATCATTGCTCCAGACATTTCTTTGCAATAGCTCTTAAATATAATGCTGAAAGCCTTCAACTGAAAATGAAGAAAATAAGATAAATTAGCTATTCAGGCTGCACATGGTCAATTTGAAATGTTTTAAGGATTTTGAATGAGGAAAACCATCATACAATATAAATTATTCATGTGCCTTACCTAATATCTACAAGTATTTTGAGAGTGAAATACATCTCCATGAAGAAGACCCAAACAAGGCCAATGCACAAGTTCATTCCTATTTTGAGTGATTAAGTGGGAGTTAAAGTAGTGCTTAGGAGGGAACTTCACTGTTCAGTTTTGATATAGCTGTTTTGGTATTAAATCAAGTTATAAAATGTTAATTGGGGATAAAACAAAGCCTAAGCAAAGCCATCTGCGCTGAAGTCCCATATCAGCCCCATATCAAGGGCTTGTGCGTTAGGGTGAATTTCATTGTAAATTATTTCTTGAATTTTCTGATTTTTTTCTGCTGATTTTTTTCAATTACTCTTTGCTCCTACTCCCTGTAGTGCACTTATAAATTGATTCCCAACACCATAAAATAATAAAATAATAAACAACAACAACAACAACAACAATCATAAAAAAAAACCCAAGAAGATAATTGTTTTTTGTTTGTTCCCCTCCTTGCCATAATTGAAAAAAACTGTGCTTATTCTAAATTTATACACAAAAACAATATATTGTGCAGGGACTGACTGGTCATTAAGAGCTAATAAGAGTTAAGTTTCATCAATAATACCACTACTGTCAGCCACTCTGTAGACAATTTGTAGACTAGCTGGCGGATTGCAGGGTCCTTTTGAAACAGCTAATAATAATTGAAAAGTCTTGGAGAAGTGGAAGTTTTCCTTAAGGCTGGAAAAAGGGCAAACCGGTCTAAAAGACAAAAAGATGATCAGTCCTAACAATTACTTTCCAGGAGGTAGAATTTCTTTCCTTGTAAAATAATTAAAGTGATATGAATGTAAGACTCTTTAAACACCTAGGAATAAGGGAAGAGTGAAATGTAATCAGCAGGCATTTCTAAAGAACAAATCATATCAGGAAAAATTAATTGGTTTATATCATAGCATTACAAAAGTAAGGTCAGATTGTGATAACCATTTTCACTTTGAGAGGTACCTTATTTACGCCATAAATAATCCTATTCCATGGGACTTGTTCAGAGTCAGGTAATACTCAATGTGAATAAGCCTACCACAAGCTGGCCCTCAGCAGATGAAGGGAATGCAGTAGATATTTCATATCTGGATTTTCATGCAGCTCTTAATAAAGTGTCCCATAAAATCTTAATATCAAAATTACTGCAAATTAGTTTGGATATGACCCCTGTCTTGGATGTGAATCCTGTAGCCTTGAAACAGTTGAAAGAATCATAAGAAAAAAGTTATTGATAAATAGTAATGTATCAATGTCTATTAGGAAACTCTTGTTCTATCCTCCCAGGTGATCTCCTCTTTCTGGGTGCATACTCTCAGGCTATGTCTACACTGCAGCCTATGTCAGCATAGCTTATGTGTGAATATACCACCCCCCCCGAGTGACATAAGTTACACCAACACAAATGCTTGTGTGCACACGCCCGTCAACATAGCTTCTGCCCCTCGCAGAGGTGGGTTTTTTATGCTGACAGGAGAGCTCTCTCCCATCGGTGTAGAGTATCTTCACCAGATGTGCTGCAGCAGCGCAGCTGTATCAGTGCAGCTGTGCCACTGCAGTGCTGTATGTATAAACATGGCCTCGGTGTTCATTAACTCTCAAGTGTCTCCCTAGGCTCACAGACTGTTTGGGATCTTGAACCCAAGCTTTATTTTAGCAGATTTCATGTGCCATACAAATATTTCACAGAGCTCACATCAGACTAGGTCCTGCATTCTTGATCTCTGTGGCCAAGGACTGTTAAAAAGAGTGACAACACCCTTGGTAGCAGAGTAGAAGCATGCATGTTGCTTCTGCTGAAAGCAACCAGAAAGATGTGTCAGTCCTTCTTCTGTGGTTTTGGGGAAGGCAGGATGTCTCTTTCAATAGATGTATCTGGCTCTCTTTGAGCATAATGGTTGCTGCTCAGGATATACTATCTTAAGTAGGATCGGCCCTAAGAAGTCCTGTGTGTATATTGAATGTTATTGTTTATTTTCCCCAAAAAGGGAAAACAGCTATTTTGCTAATCTTGATCTTATCTATAATTACATTTTTCATCTTCACTTCCTCTAGCACCACTCATGTCAATTTGAATGTGAAAGTCATCAATCTTCAGGAAACAAACTCTTCAGGGTGTTTTCTAGTTTAATAAGGCTTTCCTGTGCAGTACCTCTAAATCAGAACCCATAGAAGGGCCATACACTGAAAGCCACCATTTCCTTACTATTTTAAATAGTTGCAACTCACTTCCCATTTTCTGCTGAAAGAGGATAGTTAGGTACGTTAAAACCCTTTGGATGGCAGGCATCTGATCTGAATTTAGTCTGAATAATTGTTAATGCATTGTTAACTAATAGTTAGACATGGCAAATACTGCCCTGCCTAGTCATCTATTGATTTGTCTGCCTGGCCATATAATGAACAATGTCTGATTTCTGCTATAGAGGAAACTGAACCAAAATCATGGCTATGAATATTCCATATTTGAAGGTTGATGGGGGCATGAGTGGGTGAGAAGGGAGGAATCTGAATTCAAACTTCCTTTTTGAAGTTTGACTAACAGTCCAAACCAGCCACCTGGATCTGAATATCCCCAAATTTTGCAGCCACAGAATGTGTGATTTTTTTTGAAGCCTCAGAAATAGAGAGAGCAGTATATACAAAAAGGTAACATCCTCAAAGTATTCTATCAATCTTTGTGTCTTTTGGATTTTCTATAGTGCCTTAGAATCTATATGATTTGGGACAGCTCCTCAGCTAGTGTGAATTGTCATAGCTTAATTGAAGTCAGTGGAGCTATGGCAATTTACACCAGCTGAGGATATGCCCATGACGTATATATTGTGCTGATGTGTTTTCTGAAACACATTTAGCAGTTTCAGCTGTTCGTTACAAGAAAGAAACAAGCCTAAAAGAACTCTGACAGAGTATCTTGTATTTCTTTAGCTAACTAACAATTCTCTGGTTCAGCTATTTTCAATAGTATAGACACAACGTTTTCTCACATTGTTTGGGGCCAGAATCCAGTTGCAGATAGCCATGTTCCTCTGTACTCAGTAATCAATTTTGGCCTGGGCTACTCCTAGATCTCGTAGTGTTGCAGCCAGACAGAAAGGAGGCTTTTATTATTTCCTGTGTTAAATGTTCATCATCACATCCCTGCAGTTAATGGGATTCAAAAAGACATAACTTCCTTTATATCATTGATTTTTTGGTGGTATTTTTTCCAGTAGCACATTTCAGCTAACAGAACCCTGATGGCCAATTGGCAAATCTCTAGTATTTCTTTCTTTTAAGAACATAATTTTAATGTAAAGAACAAAACGCCATCAACACTATTTTGCTTTCTTTTCAGACTGAATCTGTTATTCACTGTCCTTTCTAAAATGAACTATATTGTGTTAAAAGTAACAGTCCATTAATACTCTAGGCACCATCTGACTGTCCACTTCAGTAATGACATCTTGTGGGAGACTCGTGAGCTTCCCTTCTCTGGTTACTATTAAATCATCCTTGCCACAGATCATTTATTTGTGGGTCTCATGAAAATACTTTGAAAGAACTTGGTTTTTTTGCCTTTGGAATACTCCCCATTGCACAACGTTCCAGAGCTTAAAAATCTCTTAGTGGGGAATATCTCTGAACTCCCCTAAAATTTCTTCTCCTCTGCTCAGTCCTCTTCTCCACCTTAACTTCATAACACAACAGATTACACTCTGGGCTAATATTAAGCAGCAGTGATAGCCTCTCCACATTTAAGGCTGATTTCTTCAAGCTTTCCATTCTGAGCTTAATTCTGGCTCCTTTTTAAAAACCCTCATTTAAAAAAAAATTGCATCAAATCTATCATGTGTGGTCTATGAGTAGGGAACAATTCTTTTAACCAAATCCAAGTTTATTCGAACAAGCTGTTTCTAAAAAGATGTGTTAGTTATAGTTTCAAAATTCTTCTCTTATTTTGCCACATCGTATCTACAAAGCAGCTTGTTAGAGACATTGCAGACAAGGTTTGTCTGAAAGATCTTGGTCCAGCCTTGTGCACAAGACCAAATGTAAGACACCAAAGAGAACATATATGTTATTCAAGGCCAGATTAGAAACATGAGAATAGCATAAATGTTCTAAGGATGACTAGAGTTCCAACAATGAGCTTTACAAAGAACTGCTGAGGAGGATTACAAATTCACCAGACCGTTGGTTAAGCTACAGTGTTCCAATATACCTACAAAACACCCCCATGCAGTTAAAGAGCAATAGATCAGAACAATTCCACAGAGTATCAGCAAGTCTCTGTGTAGCATCTGGACTTTATAAGTTCCTTTTGTTCCTGTTGCCTCAGTACTTCTCCTGAAGACTTTGGAAACTCCAGAGGAGCATGTGAAACTTCTAATCTATGCATGGTCCTTAGGTCCACTACCTGTTCATCTTCTGGACTTTATAAGCTCCACTGGAGGGGAGTCAAAGGAAACATGAAGAGTTTAGAAAGCCCATTTGCTCCTCTGTTTTCTAAAGTCTGCAGAAGCAGAGCTGTGGAGCTTGTGAAGACTTAAAAGAGCTGAATATCACATAGGAATTTCCTAGGGCAGTCCCCACTGCTCACTTCTACTCCTAGTCTTCGGTGCTCCTGAAGTACTCCTAAGAGTTACAGGTTTCTGAGCTTCCATTCCTACTCTGGTAGAAGAGGAAAGCAAGGTGGATTTTAGGCAGGGTTGCAGGAGTAGGGGCAGCGTGGAGAGTGCTTAGGTGCCCTGTAGCACGCTCTGTCTAGATACTTATGTGGCCCTTGTCACCATAATAATTGATCACCTCAAAATCATTTTTTTATTTTCTTACAATACCTCAGCCAGGTAAAGACAACTATTCCCGATGTACAGATGGGAACCTAAGGATAAGTCTACACTTCAAGCTGGTGGGGCGGGAGAGGGGGGGATGATTCCTAGTTTGAGAGTGCTAAAAAGAGAATGAAGTTTGGGCAGCATGAGCAACTAGCTGCCCTGAGTGCAGACTTAGGGTCTCAGACAGCTATGCACCGAGGGAACACAGTCCCTCCCCCCACTACTACACTGTTTTAGCACACCAGTCATACCCCCAGCTTGAAGTGTAGACATACCCTGAGAAAATAGATTAAACGACTTGTGTAATATCAGGTCAGAAGTCTGTGGCTGAAATTAAACTCAGGTGCCCTGAATTCCAGTCTGGTGCTCTAGCCACATGGGTATTCCTCTTACCTCTCTGAGTTAGTCAGTTGGGGAGTAGGGGAGTTGAAAGGCTGGGGGAGGTGCATAAACTGGTGAGTAAATAAGGAATGATAGAATATGAAATTGGTAGACATAGCAGGAGAAACCATTCTACAGAGCTAATATAACTCACTAGTTCAATGTGTATTACATAGTGCACATTGATAATACTATCAGGCTGTCACTGCTTCTTAGTGTGGCCTTTCTAGGGGTCTCATCTGCTCCTAACCTTCCTTAGTTTGCTTTCAATCAGATCAGTTCCAGGACCCACATTTCCCATTGAGTCCATCAGCCCTTCAACTTTAGGGGCTGGAATCTCCTGACTGTTTTCTTGGAGGCAGCCTGGTGCAAGGCCCTCATACCTTTCCTATCTAGGTCTTTCTGCCTCCCTTTCCTTTGCTGTGCTCTCCCCTTTATAGAAGGTCTTATTTTCTCTACTGTTTGCAGCTGTGGGTGCCTGACTCCATGATTGGCAGTTCTGGCAGCTGTGTGGGGGTATGATCAAGCTGCTTGTTTGTAAACAGGAGAGACTCTCCTCCCAACTCTGTCTATGCTCAGTATGGGGTTGTTATAACCTTAGTCCCAGATTTAGACCTTAGCGTCCAAAATATGGGGGTTAGCATGAAAACCTCCAAGCTTAGTTACCAGCTTGGACCTGGTACTTGCTGCCATCACCCAAAAAATTAGAGTGTTTTGGGGCACTCTGGTCCTCCTGAAAAACCTTCCCTGGGGACCCCAAGACCCAAATCCCTTGAGTCTCACAACAAAGGGAAATAATCCTTTTTCCCTTCCCCCCTCCAGGTGCTCCTGGAGAGATACACAGACACAAGCTCTGTGAAACTACACAGAGTGACTCCCCCTCTCTGTTTCCAGTCCTGGAAACAAAAAGTACTTTCCTATTCCCCCAGAGGGAATGCAAAATCAGGCTAGCAAATCCAACACACAGATCTCCCCGATTTCTTCCTCCCACCAATTCCCTGGTGAGTACAGACTCAATTTCCCTGAAGTAAAGAAAAACTCCAACCGGTCTTAAAAGAAAGCTTTATATAAAAAGAAAGAAAAAATACATACAAATGGGCTCTCTGTATTAAGATGATACAATACAGGGTCAATTGCTTAAAAGAATATTGAATAAACAGCCTTATTCAAAAAGAATACAAATCAAAGCACTCCAGCACTTATATTCATGCAAATACCAAAGAAAAGAAACCATAGAACTTACTATCTGATCTCTTTGTCCTTACACTTAGAAACAGAAGACTAGAAAGTAGAAACTGCTTCTCCAAAACTCAGAGAAAGCAGGCAGACAGACAAAAGACTCAGACACTCAATTCCCTCCACCCAAAGTTGAAAAAATCCGGTTTCCTGATTGGTCCTCTGGTCAGGTGCTTCAGGTGAAAGAGACATTAACCCTTAGCTATCTGTTTATGACACGCCCCCCAAATTGCAGACAGTGGGGAAGCTCACTGGCGGCGATTTCCTTCTAGAACTTGAAAATAAACAGATTAATACAACACATAGACCTTTACATATACCCCTAAGTATATAACTAACAGACTTCTACATTTTAAGAACACTTTTTAACTACTGAATTCTGGGAAACTCTCACGGGAGAGGGCATCAGCTACTTTGTTAGAAGCTCCTGTGATGTGTTGAATTTCAAAATCAAAATCTTGGAGAGCTAAACTCCAACGAAGAAGTTTCTTGTTGTTCCCCTTGGCAGTATGAAGCCACTTTAGTGCAGCATGGTCAGTTTGTAGTTGGAACCGCCATCCCCAAACATATGGGCGTAGCTTTTCCAGGGCGTACACAATGGCATAGCATTCCTTTTCACTGACTGACCAGTGACTTTCCCTCTCAGACAGTTTCTTGCTGAGAAACACGACAGGATGGAAGTTGTGATCTGTTGCTTCCTGCATGAGCACTGCTCCTATACCACGCTCAGATGCATCTGTGGTTACTAGGAATGGCTTGTCAAAGTCCGGGGCCCTGAGCACAGGGTCAGACATGAGCGTCGCCTTAAGCTGGGTAAAGGCCTTTTGACACTCATCAGTCCACTTAACGGCATTTGGCTGGGTCTTTTTGGTCAGGTCGGTCAATGGGGCAGCGATTTGGCTGTAGTGTGGTACAAATCGCCTGTAGTATCCGGCCAAGCCTAAGAAGGATTGGACCTGCTTCTTTGACCGTGGGACAGGCCACTTTTGGATAGCATCCACCTTGGCCTGTAGGGGGTTTATGGTTCCTCGACCCACCTGGTGCCCCAGGTAAGTCACTCTGTTTTGGCCTATTTGACACTTTTTGGCCTTAACAGTTAGTCCTGCCTGCCTGATGCGCTTAAAGACCTTTTCCAGGTGTAGTAGGTGTTCGGGCCAGGAGTCTGAAAAAATGGCCACATCATCGAGGTAGGCAACTGCAAATTCTCCCAGTCCAGCTAGTAGACCATCTACCAGCCTCTGGAAGGTGGCGGGTGCATTTCGAAGGCCGAAAGGAAGGACATTGAATTCATACACCCCCGCATGGGTGACGAATGCTGACCTCTCCTTGGCAGGTTCATCTAGCGGTACTTGCCAGTACCCCTTGGTTAAGTCTATTGTAGAGATGAACTGGGCACGTCCCAACTTTTCCAATAGCTCATCGGTGCGTGGCATTGGATAGTTGTCCGGACGAGTTACCGCATTTAGCTTATGGTAGTCCACGCAAAAGCGTATTTCCCCATCTGGTTTGGGTACCAGAACCACTGGAGATGCCCATGCACTAGTAGATGAGCGGATTATACCCATCTGTAGCATGTTCTGGATCTCCCGTTCTATAGCAGCTTGGGCATGAGGAGACACCCGTTAGGGTGGGGTTCTGATTGGGTGAGCATTACCTGTATCAATGGAGTGGTATGCCCGTTCAGTCCATCCTGGGGTGGCTGAGAACAATGGGGCGAAGCTAGTGCACAGCTCCTTGATTTGTTGCCGCTGCAGACGTTCCAGGGTGGTTAAGAGGTTCACCTCTTCCATGCCACCGTCTTTTTTTCCGTCGTAGTAGACACCGTCAGGCCACTCAGCATCATCTCCCTGGACTGTAAACTGACAAACCTGTAAGTCTCTGGAATAGAAAGGCTTGAGAGAATTAACATGGTACACTTTAGGCTTTAGTGAGGAATTGGGAAATGCTATGAGGTAGTTTACAGCTCCCAGGCGCTCTTGGACCGTGAAGGGCTCTTCCCATGATGCTTCCATCTTATGGGCCTGTTGCGCCTTCAAGACCATAACCTGGTCTCCTACCTTGAAGGAACGTTCTCTGGCATGTCTGTCATACCAGGCCTTTTGCTCTTCTTGAGCATCCTTTAGGTTCTCTCTAGCAAGGGCTAAAGAGTGTCGGAGGGTGCTTTGTAGGTTGCTTACAAAGTCCAGAATGTTAGTTCCTGGAGAAGGCGTAAACCCCTCCCATTGCTGCTTCACCAACTGTAATGGCCCCTTAACCTCGTGACCATACACAAGTTCAAATGGTGAAAACCCTAAACTGGGATGTGGTACAGCCCTGTAGGCAAACAGCAACTGCTGCAACACTAGGTCCCAATTATTGGAGAATTCGTTGATGAATTTTCGTATCATGGCCCCCAAAGTTCCATTGAACCTTTCCACCAGGCCATTGGTTTGATGGTGGTACGGGGTGGCAACCAAGTGATTCACCCCATGAGTTTCCCACAGTTTTTCCATGGTCCCTGCCAGGAAATTAGACCCTGAATCTGTAAGGATGTCAGAGGGCCAACCTACCCTGGCAAATATGTCTGTTAGGGCCAGGCACACAGTGTTAGCCCTGGTGTTGCCTAGAGCGACTGCTTCTGGCCATCGGGTAGCAAAGTCCACTAAAGTCAGTACGTACTGCTTTCCTCTGGGCATCTTTTTTGGGAAAGGGCCCAGAATATCCACAGCTACTCGCTGAAATGGGACCTCAATTATGGGGAGTGGCTGGAGAGGGGCCTTGACCTGGTCTTGAGGCTTTCCCACTCTTTGGCATACCTCACAAGACCGGACATACTTGGCAACGTCCTTGCCCATCCCCTCCCAGTGGAAGGACTTCCCCAACCGGTCCTTGGTTCTGTTCACCCCAGCATGGCCACTGGGATGATCATGGGCTAAGCTTAAGAGCTTCCCCCGGTACTTAGTTGGAACCACCAACTGTTTTTGCGGCTGCCATTCTTCCCGGTGTCCACCAGAAAGAATTTCCTTGTATAAAAGTCCTTGGTCTATAACAAACCGGGATCGATTAGAAGAGCTGAGAGGTGGTGGGGTGCTCCGTGCCGCCGCCCAAGCTTTCTGAAGGCTGTTATCCGCTTCCTGCTCAGCCTGGAACTGTTCCCTTGAGGCTGGGGTCATCAGTTCTTCCTCAGACTGTGGACTTGGTCCCTCTGGAAGCGATGTAGGTGATGGGTTTGTTTCCGTTGCTGGTGAACCGCTCTCCGCTGGTGCACCTGTGGGTATTTCAGGCTCTGGCTGAGCCTTTTGGGTATGGCTGTCTTTGGCTTCTGCCAGTTCTGGCTCGCTGGCGCCCTCTGGCGCTGAGTTTGAAGATGGGGTTGCACTTGCTGGTGCTGGTTGCTGTTCCAGTTCCGGGCCTGGGACTGGAGGTGCTGTGGCTGTTTCAGTGGTTGGCATGGAATCTGGGTCCACTACCTCTGTCTGGGTCTCTGGTAACCCAGACGGGGCGTCTGTGGACGGTTCAGGAACAGGAATGGGTCTGGAAGCTTGCCTGGTTTGGCTACGTGTAACCATTCCCACTCTCTTGGCCCGCCTCACCTGGTTGGCCAAGTCTTCCCCCAGTAGCATGGGGATAGGATAATTGTCATAGACTGCAAAAGTCCACATTCCTGACCAGCCTTTGTACTGGACAGGCAGTTGAGCTGTAGGCAAGTCTACAGCTTGTGACATGAAGGGGTAAATTGTAACTTTGGCCTTGGGGTTGATGAATTTGGGGTCAACGAAGGATTGGTGGATAGCTGACACTTGTGCCCCCGTGTCTCTCCACGCAGTAACCTTCTTTCCGCCCACTCTCAAATTTTCCCTTCGCTCCAAGGGTATTTGAGAGGCATCCGGGCCTGGGGATCTTTGGTGTGATGGTGGTGTAATGAATTGCACTCGCATGGTGTTCTTGGGACACTTGGCCTTGATATGTCCCAGTTCATTACATTTAAAGCATCTTCCATCTGATGGGTCACTGGGCCGAGGTGAGTTACTGGAGACTGGTGAGGTGGAAGGGTAGGGTGTCTGTGACTTTACTTGGGTGGTATGTGGGGTCTTTGGCTGTCCTCGGTTGTAGGGTTTATGGTCTGTGTGCCCCCTGGGGTAATCGTTCCCCTTGACAGTAGCTTTCTTGCTTTCTGCCAGTTCCATCCATTTGGCTCCAATCTCCCCCGCCTCAGCGATATCTTTGGGATTTCCATCTTGTATGTACCGTGTGATGTCTTCAGGAACACCATCCAAGAACTGCTCCATTTGTATGAGGAGGTGCAGTTCTTCCAAGGTTTGAACGTTGTTTCCTGTTATCCAGGCCTCATAGTTTTTTGTAATGTAGTAGGCGTGTTTGGGAAATGACACCTCTGGTTTCCACTTTTGGGTTCTGAAACGCCGACGGGCATGATCTGGGGTTATCCCCATTCTGTATCTGGCCTTGGTTTGAAAAAGTTTATAGTCATTCATTTGCTGCTTAGGCATTTCAGCTGCCACCTCTGCTAAAGGTCCACTGAGCTGTGACCTCAATTCTACCATGTACTGGTCTTCGGGAATGCTGTACCCAAGACAGGCTCTTTCAAAATTTTCCAAGAAGGCCTCGGTGTCATCACCTGCCTTGTAGGTGGGAAATTTCCTGTGCTGTGGAGCAATAATGGGCGCCGGGTTGTTAGGGTTGGCTGGCACATGCAGCCCAGCTTTTGCCAAGTCCAGTTCATGTTTTCTCTGTTTTTCCTTCTCTTCATTCTCTTTTTGTTGTTTTTCCATTTCTTTTTGTTGTTTTTCCATTTCTCGGTGGTGGGCCGCCTCCTCTTCTTCTTGCTTCCTTCTGTGGGCCAACTCTTCTTCTGCTTGTTTCCTTCGGTAGGCTACCTCTTCTTCTTCTAGTTTTCTTTTGTGTGCTGCCTCTTTGGCTGCCTGTTCTCTTTGGTAGGCTGCCTGTTCTCTTTGGTTGGCTGCCTCTCTGATCTGTTCTTCTCTTTCTTTCATCTCCATCTCTTTTTGTTTTATTTCCAGTTCCTGTTTGTGTTTTTCCATCTCTCGCCTGTGTTCAGCTTCTTTGATTTGTTTTTCGGCCTCCATTTTTGCCTTAGAAGTCATGGTTCCTGTTTTCTTGTGTTGGGGTGCCCTCCAGTGTTTATCTTCTGAACTGCGGGTTCTCTGTTGCCTCCTGAAGTCTGCCTAGCAACAGTGCCTTTAGCTAATTTTCAATGTTAAGTAAACCTGAAAAACCACTTTATTTGCATTCATATAGTGCTGGTAATGACTCTCAATGGGAGTGCTATTGTGTGACAAAAGACCCTCAACAGTCTCTTAATGGCTTCTCGCTTAACATGCAAGCCACAAACTGCCAGAGAGAGCAGAAAAAAAAATTCTCTCTGGTTCCCTTTTAAAACCAACTGTTTCTCTCTGCTAAAAAGCCCTTAGCAGAGAAGAGAAAAATATAATATTCCTACTGGCTTCTGGATTCTGTCTATATCCCACCTGCTGCCACTCATGTTATAACCTTAGTCCCAGATTTGGACCTTAGCGTCCAAAATATGGGGGTTAGCATGAAAACCTCCAAGCTTAGTTACCAGCTTGGACCTGGTACTTGCTGCCACCACCCAAAAAATTAGAGTGTTTTGGGGCACTCTGGTCCTCCTGAAAAACCTTCCCTGGGGACCCCAAGACCCAAATCCCTTGAGTCTCACAACAAAGGAAAATAATCCTTTTTCCCTTCCCCCCTCCAGGTGCTCCTGGAGAGATACACAGACACAAGCTCTGTGAAACTACACAGAGTGACTCCCCCTCTCTGTTTCCAGTCCTGGAAACAAAAAGTACTTTCCTATTCCCCCAGAGGGAATGCAAAATCAGGCTAGCAAATCCAACACACAGATCTCCCCGATTTCTTCCTCCCACCAATTCCCTGGTGAGTACAGACTCAATTTCCCTGAAGTAAAGAAAAACTCCAACCGGTCTTAAAAGAAAGCTTTATATAAAAAGAAAGAAAAAATACATACAAATGTTCTCTCTGTATTAAGATGATACAATACAGGGTCAATTGCTTAAAAGAATATTGAATAAACAGCCTTATTCAAAAAGAATACAAATCAAAGCACTCCAGCACTTATATTCATGCAAATACCAAAGAAAAGAAACCATAGAACTTACTATCTGATCTCTTTGTCCTTACACTTAGAAACAGAAGACTAGAAAGTAGAAACTGCTTCTCCAAAACTCAGAGAAAGCAGGCAGACAGACAAAAGACTCAGACACTCAATTCCCTCCACCCAAAGTTGAAAAAATCCGGTTTCCTGATTGGTCCTCTGGTCAGGTGCTTCAGGTGAAAGAGACATTAACCCTTAGCTATCTGTTTATGACAGGGGTTTGTAAACCCCATCATACATTCCACAACAAAGTGTTTCATATTATCAGTTACCAAGAACTAAATACTTAACTGTACACTGCTTAACCAGAATCCACCCTTCTTTATGGTCCTAGTAGTTCATTTAAGATTAGGTTCTACTAATGATACAAATGCCACTTGACACAAAGCTAGCATGTTTATGTCTCCAAACCTCAATCCATATAGTCAGATTAATAAAGTGACAGATAGAGCAAGAGTAAATGTAGTGACAGAACTTAACAGCAATATATGTGTGCAAAATTATAAAATAAATACTGTTTGGTTCACATTTTTTCAAATTCCATCTGTACACTCTGTAAGCAAAGTGTCTTCTCCAAATTTAACATGACTGCAGCCATTGGCTGTGGGTTTCTTCAAGCCCTTCTTCAAGTTGTTTTGTTTTTATAGCCACAGTGCTCTTGTAAGGATGTTAATATGCAGGTCTCTGAGACAGCACTTGGGCTGGTTGAGAGTCTCATTCACTATAACTGAAGCAGCTGTTCAGCAGCTCTAATATAGGAGCATGTAAAACAAGGGCAATCCCTAGAGAATGAGGCTGCCAGAGGGAAACTTTTGTAAAAGGACCACTCAGTACACAAGAAATACTGTTTACTTACAGCACTGCAGGCTGGGAATATACTGCTTTATTCAACTCCTTATAAGCAGAGTGGGAAGAGAATACAGAATTAAAATAGATAGTAAGGACAAAGGTGCTGGAAACTTTATAGAAGTAACTGTGGCTAGTTGGAGGGCACAAATGAAAGGTTCGGGGGGGGGCATATGACCACCCCATGCGTTACCTCTGCCTCTCCCCCCAACTCACCTCAGCAGCTGGTCTGCAAAGCAGGCAGCAGCGCTTGGACTCCAGCAGCAGGGAAGGAGAAGCAGCCCCATATGCGGGGGCAGTGAAGAGCTCAGCCAGCAGCCAATCACCCTACTGCTTCCTTTCTCCCCGCACACATAGAAAGTGCAGCTGCCAGGGGGAGTGTTGCCTCCTCACTGCTGGGCATCCTGGCCAGAGGCATCCTGAGAAATTTGGGGGGGACACATGTTCCCCATGCCCCCCATGTATCATTTCTGGCCTCCAGGGCCAAGGCCAAAGATGGTTCCTACCCCCCTTCTCCCCTAACCCCTGAACTCCCCTCTTTCACTGGTTCCAGCACCAGTGGTAAAGGAGGAGTGAAGAATGGCTCCAGTCAGAATGCTCTGAGTAACCCTATTAAACCCTCGATGACCACATTACTACACCATTCCCTCTTAATATCTCTATGTATGTTTGAAGAGTTTTGTTTACCTCACAGTTTCGTATATTCCACCAACAGAAATTGGTCCAATAAAAGATATTACCTTATCTACCTAGCCTGTAAGCAGTCTTTTAAAAAAACAGGGACTCTGTTCTCTCTGATGTGGTAGCACCTCTCTAAGTACATCTACACTTACAGTGGCATATAGAGTACAGACACTGCATGCCTAGCTTACATGGGTTAGGGTAACAATGCAGATGATAAGGCAGGTCTTAGGTGAATAGATTAGAGCAAAGTGCCCTCCATGATTGAACCCTATGGTATATACTCCTACATGGCTCTGTGCATGCCCAAGCAGTGCCTTCCATATTTACACTGCTATTTTTAGCAGAGAAGTGACCTGCTGCCTCCCCACCACCAGAGCCTTTCCCTACCACAGTCTGGCAGTGGGGAAAAGCTCTGGAAGCAGGGAGACAGCTGGGAAAGGTTTGGGCAGATTCCTGCTGACAGAGGCTTTCCCCACTGTCTTTCCCCTGCTGGAGCCTGTCACTGCTGCGTGTAGTTACACACCACTATGACAAGTGTAGATGCTGCCTGCTTTCACCACAGCATGTACCTCCTTGTCTAATGCCAAAACTCTACATGCTGCTGTAAGTGTGAACAAGGCCTCTGTGGCAACTGGGGACACCTCCAATGGCAGAGACCCACTTCCCCCAGTCTCCTGGTCCCTCAGTTCTGTAGCTACAACACTTTCAGGCATTCCTATCAAAACTGCATCCTTTCTTGGCCTCAACTGCTGCAGGTGGTCATCTCCCAAGGGCAAAGGCTCTGGTGCTTGCATGTCACCCCACAAGCCAACTGATCAGGATGTCAACCTATGACTTGACCATCACTTTAGAAGACTAGGGTCCAGTTTGGTCTAAGACAGTACTCAGATACCATGTTGGCTGGCAAGTATTGAAAATTTTGGTGTACACCAGGTCTTTTGGGACCAGTTCTTTCTCTGGCATTCTAGTCATGGTTATGTATTGGAAAAGCTTGCTTCCTTAACACTTCCCTCTCCATTCAGGAGCTCAGACTAAATGAACATGATGATCCCTTCTGGCCTTAAAGTCTATGAGAAAATAGGAAGTGAGGGGGGGAACCTGTCCCCAACCCATAATACTCTGAGTAATTCAGTTAACCCCTTTGATGACCCCTTTACTATGGACCCCCTCTCCATTTCTGTAGGAAGGTCCAGGAATCAAGCCCTTCCTAGCAGGTTATTTGTTTATATGCTATATATAACTTGATTCATGTGAGTAGCCAGCCCAAAGGCAATGGCAGAGCGGTTGAGCTTGACTGTCTTCCTTATAAAGTAATCTAAAGCTCATAAATAAGGTCTTTCTGAGGAGGAGGATTCATTTGTTTAAGCAGAGAAAGCCTGTTGGTAGAGTGGAGATCTGGAATTAGGACCAGTAGATACAGATGAGTATAAACTCAAACTGTGGATCCAAACTTTGTGGAAATTGGGATACAGTTCAGGCCTATCTTTATCCTTAATGAAGACTGCAGAAGACAGATTAAAAAATCCAAATATCACTTGCTGCAGTAATACAACAGATAGACCTTGTGCTTGTGTCAGTACGATATTGAGTGGGGCAATGATGGATGTCATAAAATACATGTAAGTGATCGATAGGTAAATGATGTCTTTCGGCAGTCCCAACTCAAGTGGCAGGAACTGTCTCTCGAGAAAGATACTCCACTACATCAGCAATATTGGAAAGTAATTTGAGTGTTGTTTTTGTATTCATAGCTGCATGTTAATAAATAGTGGGTCTGACTCTCCATTCACATACACTAGTGTAAATTAGAAAGCAGCTGGTTGAGGTCCATGGAGGCACACTCGTGTGAAGCAGATGTTACTGGATTACTGAGCCTCATAAGCGCAGTTTGCAAAACACCACAATGCATGAATATTATGGGCAGATTTTTGTGGAATATATGTGGCAGAACATTCTGTTGATTATAGAGGTTAGAGATTCTGGTGAGTGGGACGGAACATTTTAGCAAACAAGTTAACATTATATAAAACAAAGCATTGCAGTGTCTTAACTGAGGCGGGACTATACAGAATTCTGATCAAACACAACAGCAAAGACTGAGATTGTGTAAAGGATTGTGCTATTTGTTATCCTCTCCTTTACTCCTTGCATATGGGATGCATGCAGCATCCAGTCACAATCTGGCCATGGGTCTGAACAAAAAGGTTGGAGCTTGTGATGCTGCTGCCCATGGGAGCCGGCTAAGGTCACTTAATCAGGGTGAACTGCAAACAGAACGGGGCAAACAAACCCCAAACACTGGTGGATATTCCAATACTTAGATTTACCAAACCAGCACAAAACAGCTCCTATAGTACCTCACTTGGAAGTTTAAACAATGCAGTACCCTTAAAGTGCCCAGCCTCAGGCTTTCATCCAGACACACATGTTGGATATCGGATATAATGATGATTACTAAAAATCTTATCTTATTAGATAAAAGAAAAGGTTCTTCCAATCCCAAAGGATCAGTCACACACCAAGGTCCAATTATAACTTAGATTTTACCCAAAAAACATGTGTATAGCCAATTCCTATTAACTAAGCTAAAATTTATTTAAAAAGATAGTGTTGGTTAAAAGATCGATATACATTCAGACTTGAATTAAATTCTCGAGGTTTAGATACATAGCAGAGGGGGGCTTGTAGTTGCCAAAAGTCCTTTTAAATATAGTCTATAGGTTATAGTCCAATGTCCACATTCAGGGTGACTCCAGTTAGTGACTGGGGATCTCAATCCTTAAGGTTAAGGTTTTTCCCTCTTGAAGCCCAAAGCAGATCTGAGATGAAGAAGGATCGTGTCCCGGGTTTTTATACAGTTCCTGCAGCTTTTTGGACTGAGAAAACAATAGGCTTAACTTTCCTTCTCCTAAACATCATGGCTTAGTATATGATAGTGAATCCATTAAACAGTTCAGATATAGGTTACCACAATCTTCAAAGAGCCATATAGACAATAATATTATTTCACTTGTGTCTTCCTGTCATAAACAGATAGCTAAGGGTTGATGTTCTTTTACCTGTAAAGGGTTAACACAGGGAACCAAACACCTGACCAGAGGACCAATCAGGAAACAAGACTTTTTCAAATCTGGGTGGAGGGAAGTTTTGGGTGTGAGTTCTTTGTCTTGGGTCTGTGCCGTCTCAGCTCTGAGAGTGATTTTTCTATCTCCAGGCTTTCTAATCTTCTGTTTCAAAGTTGTAAGTACAAGGATAGTACGACAATAGGTTTATTTTGTTTTTTTTTTGTATTTACATGTGTGTAGTTGCTGGAGTGTATTCTTTTTGGATAAGTCTGTTTATTCATTTTTCTTTTAAGCAATTGACCCTGTATATTGTCACCTTAATACAGAGACCATTTTATGTTCTTTTTCTTTCTTTTTATATAAAGCTTTCTTTTTAAGGCCTGTTGGAGTTTTTTCTTTAGTGGGGACTCCAGGGAATTGAGTCTGCAGTTCACCAGAGAATTGGTGGGAGGAAGAAGTCAGGGGGAAAATCTCTTTGTGTTAGATTTACTAAGCCTGATTTTGCATACCCTCTGGGTGAGGGGGGAGAGAGGTTAGATCTCTCGGTGCTTGTGTTTCAAGGACTTGAAGCAGGGAGGGTGGAATCCCTTTGTTTAGATTCACGGAGCTTGCTTCTGTATATCTCTCCAGGAACCTAGAGAGGGAACACCTGGAGGGGAGGAGGGGAAAGGGAAATGATTTATTCCCCTTTGTTGTGAGACTCAAGGAATCCGAGTCTTGGGGTCCCCCAGGGAAGGTTTTGGGGAGACCACAGTGAGCTAGGCACTGTATAATTCCTGGCTGGTGGCAGCAATTACCAGGTCCAAGCTGGTAACTAAGCTTGGAGGTTTTCATGCTAACACCCATATTTTGGACGCTAAGGTCCAGATCTGGCAAGAAATGTTATGACATGGTGTGCAGCGTTGTGGGAAATATAGAATCCAGAAGCCAGTAGGAATATTATTTTCTTTTTCTCTGCTAGGGCTTTTATGCAGAGAGAAAGGGTGGTTTTAAACAGAGCCAGAGAGAATTTTTTTTCTGCTCTCTCTTGCAGTTTTTGGCTTGCATATTAAGCAAGGAACCATTAAGGATTGACAAAGGGTCTTTTGTTAGACAGTAGCACTCCGATTGAGAGTCAAGTACCCAGCACAATACACATGCAAATAAAGTGGTTTTTCTGGTTTACTTTACATTTAAAAGATTAGCTAGAAAAAAAAAGGACTATTGTTGGCAGACCCCAGGAGGCAACAGAGAACCTGCATTTCAGGCAGTAAACACCAGAGGGCGCCTCAGCACAAGAAAGCAGGAACCATGAGTTCCAAGGAAAGCCTGAGTACCGGGAAAAGCTCTTGAGCTTAGCCCATGATCATCCCAGTGGCCATGCTGGGGTGAACAGAACCAAGGACCGGTTGGGGAAGTCCTTCCACTGGGAGGGGATGGGCAAGGACGTTGCCAAGTATGTCCGGTCTTATGAGGTATGCCAAACAGTGGGAAAGCCCCAAGACCAGGTCAAGGCCCCTCTCCAACCACTCCCCATAATTGAGGTCCCATTTCAGCGAGTAGCTGTGGATATTCTGAGTCCTTTCCCAAAAAAGACACCCAGAGGAAAGCAGTACGTACTGACTTTCGTGGACTTTGCTACCCGATGGCCGGAAGCAGTAGCTCTAGGCTACACCAGGGCTAAAGCTGTGTGCCAGGCACTAACTGACATTTTTGCCAGGGTAGGTTGGCCCTCCGACATCCTTACAGATTCAGGATCTAATTTCCTGGCAGGGATCATGAAAGAACTATGGGAAACTCATGGGGTGAATCACTTGGTTGCCATCCCGTACCACCATCAAACCAATGGCCTGATGGAAAGGTTTAGTGGAACTTTGGGGGCCATGATACATAAATTCGTCAACGAACACTCCAATAATTGGGACCTAGTGTTGCAGCAGTTGCTTTTTGCCTACAGGTCTGTACCACATCCCAGTTTAGGGTTTTCATCGTTTGAACTTGTGTATGGTCATGAGGTTAAGGGGCCATTACAGTTGGTGAAGCAGCAATGGGAGGGGTTTACACCTTCTCCAGGAACTAACATTCTGGACTTTGTAAGCAACCTACAAATCACCCTCTGACACTCTTTAGCCCTTGCTAAAGGAAACCTAAAGAATGCTCAGAAAGAGCAAAAGGCCTGGTATGACAAACATACCAGAGAGCGTTCCTTCAAGGTAGGAGACCAGGTTATGGTCTTGAAGGCGCAACAGGCCCATAAGATGGAAGCTTCATGGGAAGGGCCATTCACGGTCCAAGAGCACCTGGGGGCTGTTAACTACCTCATAGCATTTCCCAATTCCTCTCTAAAACCCAGGGTGTACCATGTTAATTCTCTCAAGCCTTTCTATTCCAGAGACTTACAGGTTTGTCAGTTTACAGTCCAGGGAGATGATGCTGAGTGGCCTGAAGGTGTCTACTATGAAGTGAAAAAAGACAGTGGCGTGGATGAGGTGAACCTCTCCACAACCCTGGAAAGTCTGCAGCGGCAACAAATCAAGGAGCTGTGCACTAGCTTCACCCCATTGTTCTCAGCCACCCCAGGACGGACTGAAAGGGCATACCACTCCATTGACACAGGTAATGCTCACCCAATTAGAACCCCACCCTACCGGGTGTCTCCTCATGCCCAAGCTGCTATAGAACGGGAGATCCAGAACATGCTACAGATGGGTATAATCCGCTCATCTACCAGTGCATGGGCATCTCCAGTGGTTCTGGTACCCAAACCAGATGGGGAAATACGCTTTTGTGTGGACTACCGTAAGCTAAATGCGGTAACTCGTCTGGACAACTATCCAATGCCACGCACCGATGAGCTATTGGAGAAGTTGGGACGTGCCCAGTTCATCTCTACAATAGACTTAACCAAGGAGTACTGGCAAGTACCGCTAGATGAACCTGCCAAGGAAAGGTCAGCATTCGTCACCCATGCGGGGGTGTATGAATTTAATGTCCTTCCTTTCAGGCTGCGAAATGCACCCGCCACCTTCTAGAGGCCGGTAGCTGGTCTACTAGCAGGACTGGGAGAATATGCAGTTGCCTACCTCGATGATGTGGCCATTTTTTCAGACTCCTGGCCCGAACACCTACTACACCTGAAAAAGGTCTTTGAGCGCATCAGGCAGGCCGCACTAACTGTTAAGGCCAAAAAGTGTCAAATAGGCCAAAACAGAGTGACTTACCTGGGACACCAGGTGGGTCGAGGAACCATAAACCCCCTACAGGCCAAGGTGGATGCTATCCAAAAGTGGCCTGTCCCAAAGTCAAAGAAACAGGTTCAATCCTTCTTAGGCCTGGCCAGGTACTACAGGCGATTTGTACCACACTACAGACAAATCGCTGCCCCACTGACCGACCTGACCAAAAAGACCCAGCCAAATGCAGATAAGTGGACTGATGAGTGTCAAAAGGCCTTTACCTAACTTAAGGCGATGCTCATGTCTGACCCTGTGCTCAGGGCCCCGGACTTTGACAAGCCATTCCTAGTAACCACGGATGCATCTGAGCGTGGTATAGGAGCAGTTCTCATGCAGGAAGCAACGGATCACAACTTCCATCCTGTCGTGTTTCTCAGCAAGAAACTGTCTGAGAGGGAAAGTCACTGGTCAGTCAGTGAAAAGGAATGCTACGCCATTGTGTACGCCCTGGAAAAGCTACGCCCATATGTTTGGGGACGGCGGTTCCAGCTACAAACTGACCATGCTGCGCTAAAGTGGCTTCATACTGCCAAGGGGAACAACAAGAAACTTCTTCGTTGGAGTTTAGCTCTCCAAGATTTTGATTTTGAAATTCAGCACATTTCAGGAGCTTCTAACAAAGTAGCTGATGCTTTCTCTCGTGAGAGTTTCCCAGAATCCAGTAGTTAAAAAGTGTTCTTAAAATGTAAAAGTCTGTTAGTTATATACTTAGTGGTATATGTAAAGGTGCATGTGTTGTATTAATCTGTTTATTTTAAAGTTCTAGGAGGAAATCGCCGCCAGTGAGGTTCCCCACTGTCTGCAATTTGGGGGGCGTGTCATAAACAGATAGCTAAGGGTTAATGTTCTTTTACCTGTAAAGGGTTAACACAGGGACCCAAACACCTGACCAGAGGACCAATCAAGAAACAAGACTTTTTCAAATCTGGGTGGAGGGAAGTTTTGGGTGTGAGTTCTTTGTCTTGGGTCTGTGCCCTCTCGGCTCTGAGAGTGATTTTTCTATCTCCAGGCTTTCTAATCTTCTGTTTCCAAGTTGTAAGTACAAGGATAGTACGACAATAGGTTTATCTTGATTTTTTTTTGTATTTACATGTGTGTAGTTGCTGGAGCGTATTCTTTTTGGATAAGTCTGTTTATTCATTTTTCTTTTAAGCAATTGACCCTGTATATTGTCACCTTAATACAGAGACCATTTTATGTCCTTTTTCTTTCTTTTTATATAAAGCTTTCTTTTTAAGGCCTGTTGGAGTTTTTTCTTTAGTGGGGACTCCAGGGAATTGAGTCTGCAGCTCACCAGGGAATTGGTGGGAGGAAGAAGTCAGGGGGAAAATCTCTTTGTGTTAGATTTACTAAGCCTGACTTTGCATACCCTCTGGGTGAGGGGGGAGAGACCCGGTGCTTGTGTTTCAAGGACTTGAAGCAGGGAGGGTGGAATCCCTTTGTTTAGATTCACGGAGCTTGCTTCTGTATATCTCTCCAGGAACCCAGGGAGGGAACACCTGGAGGGGAGGAGGGGAAAGGGAAATGGTTTATTCCCCTTTGTTGTGAGACTCAAGGAATCTGAGTCTTGGGGTCCCCCAGGGAAGGTTTTGGGGAGACCACAGTGAGCTAGGCACTGTATAACTCCTGGCTGGTGGCAGCAATTACCAGGTCCAAGCTGGTAACTAAGCTTGGAGGTTTTCATGCTAACACCCATATTTTGTACGCTAAGGTCCAGATCTGGGAAGAAATGTTATGACACTTCCTAAATGTTAATACTTCTTTTTTGATCTTTGAACTAAAGCTGTAGCAATAGACAAGACTTGTTTGCTTACATCACAAGACCTGAGCAAACAGCTACCCTTCTATCTCAAACAAGCAGACTTGCATTTCAAAACTCTATTCACTTATATATCTTCTTAACCAGGCTGTAAAGTTCAGCCATGGTTCAGGTCAGACTGTGAGTTAATTAACTCTTTCTGGCTCTGTTACCTTTCAAAGAGATATTATATTACAGTCATAACATCATAATAAGAGCTCTTGTTGGTTCTCTTAGATCAGTGGTTTCAAGAAGTGTAAATTTCATAATCAATGTTACAGAAGATTTCCCCCTTATAATGGAATTAAATTAAGTCCTAGTCCCAAAAGCTGAAAATCAACACAATCAAGCCACTGAGCTCAAAAGTTAAGCATCTGCTGCAAGGTGGATAAATATACATTTGACGTGATAAAGATTATTTTCTAGCAATCAGTGGGACTAAAACAAACAGTTTCAATTAGACACTGATAGCAACCAGGATCATCTTTTTTCTTTTTCTTCTCTGTCTTCCTTCTGGCAGGCCTTAGTTTCATGAGCTTTCTGGAAATCAGAGACATGAGCGCAGAAGACAGAATATAAATGTAAGGCTCTGACTACACAGCAGGCGAAATGTATTTTAACTGGCAGCTTTAGCATTTCCAACAGGTCGTGTCATCCAATCTAAATAATATGTTGTGATATAAAGCAGCTTTTGTAAAATCATCTTGCAGTGTGATTGCAAACATGCCCTTATTTATAATATGTTGAAAGGCAACACTTTCCATGATGTGTACAGGGGCCCTAGGGATATTTTTAACAATGTGGAAGTCACTTATACCAAGGTTTTTGACAAGTATCTCTAGGTTTTTCAGCTTGAACTACTTGTCTCTTGTGGCATGAACAAGATGTAGGACTAAAACCTCCTATGTCTCTCCTTCATATTGTCCTTATTTCTGCCAAACATAGGGTCAAGTTAGCAAAGCTCGTTTTGTAAAGGTGCAGGTAGCTATGCCAAGTTCAGATATTTATACTCCTTGGAGCTATACATGAGATCATTGAGCTAACATTTAAATTACCTATCTGAGATGAATGTAGTTTCTCTAAAAGTAAATTACTGAAATTGGAGTGGAATACATAACAGACCAGCTCTGCTATATAGAGCATATAGTTAGAGCTTTATAGGTATAGCTGACCCGGGCTGATGGGAACTGAGGGCACTCAGTACTTCTCTGCAAACACTCAGCACATTGTGGGACAGGGCCTCAAATCATCATCATCATTTTAAAAAAAGTTGGAATGGTGAAGATTATTTGGTTACATGTAAATTAATTTTGGAATTTACTGTTTAGGTCTGAAATATAAACACAAGAAATTGAATTTTCTGTCACCGTCTAGGAACTTACATGGTTCCCATTATCTTTAGGTCTAGATCCACAATGGGGACTTAGATTCAATGTTGAAACACCTAACATTTAGGTATCTTCCCACCTAGCGGAATCCACAGCCCCAAGTTAGGCACATAGTCTCCCTATACCATGAATCGACAACTTTTGGCATGCGGCATCAGGGAAATGTGCTGGCAGGCCAGGACGGTTTGTTTACCTGCAGCAACCGCAGGTTCAGCTGATCACAGCTCCCACTGGCTGCAGGTCACCGTTCCCAACCAGTGGAGGCTGTCGGAAGTGGCGCAGGCTGAGGGAAGTTCTGGCCAATGCTTCCTGCAGCCCCCATTGGCCTGGAACGGTAAACCGGGGCCAGTGGGAGCTGCGATTGGCCAAACCTGCAGATGCTTCAGGTAAACAAACTGTCCTGGCTTGCCAGCAGATTTCCCTGATGGGCCGCATGCCAAAGGTTGCCAATCCCTGCCCTATATAGTGCATGTGAATTCACAAAAGTTAGCCAGCTCAGTGGGCAGCTACCTAAGCTAGCTACTAGAAAATGCTAAGGAGAGGGCAGTGGCCTAAGACCTGCCCCTCAAAGGGAGTTAGGCATCTAAATCCAGGCTGGAGGGAGGCCCCTCCCTACACTTAGAATTCACAGCTGTGAACCCTCTCCTGGAGTTGAGTGAGCCCTTTCTCACACAAAACCCAAGGAGGAGGCAGTAGACTACCTAATAGCCCATAGCACAGGGGTTCCCAAAGTTGGTTTGCAGCTTGTTCAGGGTAAGCCCCTGGAGGGCCGCAAGATGCTTTGTTTACCTGAACATCTGCAGGTACGGACGCTCACAGCTCCCAGTGGCCACGGTTCGCTGTTCCCGGCCAATGCACCACTTCCCGTAGCTCCCTGTTGGCTGGGAACGGTGAACTGCAGCCACTGCGGTGGAAATCTCTGAGGGATTTTAAGCCTGTCCAGAGAATGAAAATATGATTGATGTATGCTCAAAAGCTTGTTTCTCACCAGAGAAGTTGGTCTAATAAAAGATATTACATCCCCCACCTTCCCTCTCTAATATCCCAGGACTGACTAAAACAACATGCTACCCATGGTATAAAGACAGTGAATCAGAAGGTATTATGATCAACAGTTAATCGTCTAAAATGTGTAGAAAGGTTTAAATGCTCTGTCAAAAAATGTACCAGCATATTTCATTTTTGTTTAATATAGTATAGACCACAAACATTTATATTAATGACCCATTAATGACCCATTTCTAATTCGAATTTAATTGTAATAGTGGAACCATATATTTTCTAGCCTGGCACAAATTGTCCATCTTTTAAAATGAGCTGATGTTCTATCTAGCCAAAAATCATCAGACCATTTAAGCCTCCCAATTTTCTTCATTTTAATTTAACTATTTTAATTTTAGTCATTTCTATTGCTTTCATCAACATTTAATGTCAGTTTTATAGCTCTGTTTTGCCTTTGTATTGTGGTTAGATTGTAAACACATTAGGCCTGGACCATATGGTCCTTTATGTGTTTATACACTGCTGAGCATCTCAGGTAGGGTTCTTTCCTCATGTTTTGCTGGTAGTAGCAAATGCAAACAACAACTATCAAAGTGTGTGCAGAGCAAGGGCTGTATAGCAACCAGGCCAGCTTAGAGGATGGAGAGAGGGCTCCTGGTTTTATAACTTAATCTTATATCCTGGACCTAACATTCTGCATATCAAGGTTGAAGTTTTGCCCAAACAAGGAGTTGTGTATGATGTAGGTGTTTTCCTCAAAGCACTTTATATGAAAGATACAGAGTCCCCAAGACTACATGTGTCCTACTCTAGGAAGGTATATTTTGATAATCATTTGAGATTGTAATAAAACAATCAGGATGTTTGCAAGTAATTCGAGATCAGGTAGGAAGCCTACATATGGTTGCTATGGTTACCTGTTGGTACCCATAGATGACAAGCCTGTTATTACTTTGGCCATTTTCTATGAAGTGTGTGTGTGTTCATATATATATGAATCAGAGACATTACCCAGATGGACTGGTTATTAAATGAAAGCTTGGAACAGCTTTTTTTTTCCTCGCATTCCTTTTTGTGCTATGTACAGGCAGATAATGAACTATGGAGAAAAAAGAAAGTTGCTTTAATAGCTTTGAAAATAAGAATCTTTCACTTGTGCTCATAATTGCTGAGCCCAAATAAGTACGTCTCACTGCAATAGAACCTGCACCTGGCTCGGGCTCACAGGGCTTGGGCTATGGGACCAAAAATCTCAGTGTAGGCATTTGGGCTCAGACTGGATCCTGGGCTTTGGGACTCTTCCTGCCCCCCTTGCAGAGTTCCAGAGCCTGGGCTCCAACCTGAGCCTGTATCATTACTATGCAGTTTTATAGTCCTGCATATTGAGCCCTGTAAGCCCAAATCTGCTGACCCTAGCCAGCTGTGGGTGTTTTATTGCAATGTAGACATATGCAACGATGCATAAAAGTTTGGATAGTGTTGGTTCCAAATAACAGTTAAAATTGTGTTGATTTAACACCAGACATAGCAAAATAAACGGACCTTACTACTGTTTGCACCAGATTATGTGCAACAGACTACTTGAGACAGTGAAGTGCTGACATTTTAATAATGAGATCCCACAAAATTTTCTCCTTTAGCCTCTGAAAAATATCCTATACCAGCAGTGTGTGTGTGGTCATGCAGAGTAAGGGAGTGGAACTTGGGATTCTGTTTGTTTTCCCATTTAAACCAAATACTTTTTGATAATCCTAATGAAGGAGGGAGACAGCACCATTTGGCAAGCACACGTAATGCTTAAGTGAATTTTCCTGGAAACACTTATACTCTGTTTCTGAAAAGTTTACTTGGTATATTGATAGTATGGCACTGCGTTCAACATCTAAGATTTACAATGAGTAGGGTATGAGGATGAGGAACTGCAAGGAAGTTTGGGGATATCCTCCCAGTTTTTTAAAACTACCTTGATACAGTCTGGGGCTTTTCAAAGGCAAAAACTATACTAAACTAAAAGACATAGTTTTGTGAGCCCCAGGGATAAATTATTGCTGAGAGGAATGATTTAGCAACATCTGTCCTTTAGTTTCAACTGCCACTATATTAGTCCCCCATGGTGCTTTTCTGATAGACATTATGGTAAGACGCATGCAGTCTCATTTGCCATCCAAAGCAGGGAAATCATCCCATCTCTCCTTTATTTTTGTGTCAGAATTTTAATAACGCCTTCTATAAGCACCCACCTCCTCATTAAATTTAAGGAATATTTTACAGTGTGACATTTGTTCTGGCTCTTCCAGGCTGTTTTGAAATGCTGGTAGAAGGTTTCCATTACAACAGCCAAGCGTATGCCTGAGTTGTAAGACTAAATTTTTAGAGTCAGTTATCTAACAGCATTATAATGACATTAATAAAAATGACCTGACGCAATATGATCAATGTGGTTATCTGTTATGCAGCACTTGTTCCATAAATGTGGCTTTGCAAATGTGCTTGTTATGATCACTTACACAGACAGTTAGGTCTCTTAATAGAAATACGTTGCCATTTTAAAAAATGACTTCATGTTAACAAAAATTCAGGCTTCTTTGCTTTCACCAACTTTAGAAAATAGAGATTTCAGATATATATTACGGGCTTCATTTAGCAGCCTGATAGACAGCAAGTAAATATTTTAATGTTATAAAATGGAAACTTAATGTCAATAAAATATAGAGGTAACATATAATGTCTATCTTGTTTCAGTCTCCCTTACAAAGTCAACCATTCACTACTGGAAGGTGCTCAGATTCTACGATGATGAGAATGTAAAAGCAGCAAAGAATCCTGTGGCACCTTATAGACTAACAGACGTTTTGGAGCATGAGCTTTCGTGGGTGAATACCCACTTCCTCAGATGCATGAGAATGGTATGAGAACCTATATAGAACAGAACTGTATTATGAGTCATATTTCATGGAAAATGTCACAGTTACAGTGCTGATTAATTGTACCTGTAATTTCTTAAGATTTCAGTTAAACTAATGTACTGTATCAATTGTCAGATATATTTAAAAATGAAAATTCTTTCAATTTTTAAAAAATATCATTTTCTTAGTGATTATATTGGACTTTTGTGTCATAGATTTGAGATGTTCTTTTTGATAAATGTATAATAGAAAGAGTATTGTGCTAGGCGTCCTTCTAATAAAAAAGGATGTTGTGCTAGAATGAGAGCGTAACGGATCATATTGATTCTAGATACATTTTGCTTTTTCCCTGAGTAATTGCTTTTGGTCATGCTCAAAATATATTTCCTGAAGACCTCTAGCCAAATTGTAATTTCAGCAAGTAGAGCGAACACTTCCTTTGTAGTAGCATAGTATTTGAGTGTAGTATTTAAATAAAGTGGCCTATATTAGGTATATTTGGGGAGCCAAGCACAACAGTATTTGAGAGGAAGATTTTGAAAGGCACAAAGGTGAATTAAGCACACAACTGCCCATTGAAAATCAGTGTGAGCTGGTCGTCCACAGGAAGTGCTCTTGCCACCCAGGATTGGGAACAATGTTTCCAACAATTCAGTCACCACCATAGCAGTTTCCAAATGGTGGGAAATACATTGATAGTCATTAAAGAAATAAGTTGGTCAAGGTCAAAATGGCAGGTTGGCTAAAATGGAATTCTGACATATTTTACAGGAAATGAAAGAATCACCTCGATGCAGCCAATTTTGTCAAACTTCAGTTGTCTTTTTGGACCTGGAGGTTCCATTCACTCACACCCTTGATTTATGTTGGGATTTATCCCACCAGTCTCATCCCTTCCATTTTCTACCCATATGCCCCAAGCACAGGATCACCTTGTATTTTCACACCATTTGCACATGATCCAGGAGTGGCTATTTGACTCTTCTCCATGTTCTTTGTTTTACAGCAGTGCTTCTCAGGCTACTTTCTTTAGGGACATAAAACAGCATGGAAATCACAGTAACTGGAACAGTAGAAAGGGAGAGGATCCACAATCAAACTGAAAAGAATTTTTGTACCATAAATAATTCCAATACTTATGCATTTCTTTTCATCCCAAATCAGGATGAAAAGATGAAATATATTGTGAAGCAGGAATTTCACTTGAAAACATTTTGTTTAATATTTCCTGTTGTTGGAAATATCAAAAGCAGGAAATCACATATCGTTAATGGTTCTGGTCAGGCCAAGATAATACTTATGCTAAGTTCATATTGCTTGACATGAGTGGTGCTTGCTAAACTTGTCTTCATATAGATTTGCTTAAATGATACTTACAGCTATGTACTGTAGTGGGCTGGCATGGCTCCCCTCCTCCCTGGAGAGGGTCGAGCCCTACCGGAGGCCAGAGTGGGCAGACCTACAGAGCTCTGAGCCCGCCCCTCAAAGAGTCAGGCGGCGACCTGGAACTATAAAGGCCGGCCCTCAGAGCTCAGTCAGGCCCCAGCAGCCGGAGAGATCAGACGTACCTCAGGGAGCTCAAGACTGGCAGACTCTGGCAACCCAGGGCAGCCGCCCAGACTGGCCAGAGCTTCCCCGCGCACACTACCAGGAGGAGCTGCCTGAGCTTCCCCGTGCTCGCTATCTGGAGGAGCTGCCGGAGCTTCCCCGCGCCTGTTACCCAGAGGAGCTGCCGGAGCTTCCCTGTGCCTGCTGCTACCCGGAGGAGCCACCGGTGCTACCTTGGCCCGACTATCCCGAGGAACTCCCGAACCTACCACCCAGCCCCGGTCCCGATGAGCCTATGCTCATGAACCCTTCAGAGGCCGACGTTAGGACCCAGATAGGTCCCGAGGGGGAGTACAGAAGCAGCCCGGGGGCAGCCAACCCCAGTCAGGCTGCGGAGTTGCCGGAGCCTATGTCAGTGTGTTGCAGTCAGGATCCCCACTGACTGACCAGCGGAGTGATAGCTGCTGTTAGGGCCCCAGGCTGGGACACAGTGGAGTGAGAGAGCCTGCGTCCCCCCTGCCACCCAACTCCTGGGTGGCAGACTCCCCCTCTCCCTGGCCTGAAGAGGCCGATAACTGTTACTGTTGCTCAGCCCTGACCGAAGGCCTGAGCTTACTGACTCAGCGTTTGCTGCCCCGCCCTTGACCCAGGGCTGGACCTTAATCTATTACTGGTACTACTCAGTCCTGACCCAGGCCTGAGGTTACTGACTCTGTGTTTGCTGTCTGCTTGGCGTAGGGCCCGGCACCTCGCGGCTGGTATGGCAGCCCTGCCGGAGGGCCTGAGCCCCTTGCCCACCAGACGGACAAGCACTGCAAGGACCGCCGGGCTAGTTTCCCGGACCAACCGGAGTGGAGTAGGCCGGCGTGGCTCCCCTCCTCCCTGGAGAGGGTCGAGCCCTGGCCACACATGTTTACAGTGGGCTAAAGCTGATGTTTTGTACTGTTAAAGGACATAGATAAAAGCAAGTTATTCAGTGCAATAAAATACAGAAAAGGTACTGAAAAAGCTCCTGTATTGGGAAAAACAGGAAAGTTCCTTTATAGAGTAACTCAAATATTCTCGTAAAAAGAGCATTTGTATGCAGAGTTTGTTTTTTAACTGTAACCATTCTTCAAAAGAGGGTAACAAAACTAAGAGAAAAGTATATTTAGCAATCTATGGTCTGGGGGGAGGTTTTGACAGAAAGGTCTTAGCCAAAAAAGAACTTTGGGTCATAGTTCAAAAGATCATCAAGAGTAATGTTGTTACTAATAAAAATACAAAAACACTTATAAAAAGGGAAGCTGTATGGAATAATTAACTTAATAGTCTTGTGTTTAAGGGACACGTTGAGAATGGTTAAAAAATCCTCCAGGCAGTTTAAAAACACAGAAAAAGGAGTTAGAGGGGAAGCTTAAAGATGTTGTGGCTCATGGCCAAGTGTCAGCCACAGTATGAGAAGAACAAGTTAGCAGACAGTTAACTTTTGCTCTTGGTGAAAATCAGGCACTGTGCCATAAGGATAAGGAACTAAAAGCAGTACTGAGGCAGAATATGAAGCTGTGGGAAGACAGAAAGCATAGTAATATGCCCAATCCTTGAGAGTGCAATCAGTCCACAAAGAATTTGAGGATGCAATTAAGGGACTGTAAGGGCATTATTGCCGCATTAGCCCCATCCACCTGACAAGCCTGATTTGTACACCCACACACATTAGGATTACAAAGATGATACATGGTATTATCAGGAAACCAGCTCTACCGCCCCCACCCCCTAAAAAAGTTGTTTGCTAAAATGACCCAACGTATTACAAAAACCTATGGTTAAAAAAAACAAAACAAAACAAAACAAAAATCCTGAGCTGGTGGAGAATGACCAGCAGAGCTAATTATTGAACATGTAACCAAAACCACTGTGGTCATCTCAGAGTTAATCGATAAGACAATTAGCGTAGGCACAAAGGGAAAAAGAAAATGAAACCTTTTGGCTAAAATGCCAACCACTGATAATATTAATGACCCTAGAGCCCTCAAATAGTTTGCTAAAAAGTTTGTGTTCTGTCATGAACAGAATAATATAGTGCTGGATTCCACTTACTGCCTGGATCCATGAAAAGAAGGTCTGTTAATTTTGTTTGTGCTAGAAACAGAGAAAAAGGTTACGTAAAATTGAAGTTTGAAAATGCAGACAGTTTAAATGTATCATTAGCTCACAATCTGTGAGATTAAAGGGGCAACTTCAGGTGTGTTAGACCTGATTAGGGAAAGAGAAGGTTCAAGAGCTCAATTGACAAAAGCAAGCCAAATAATTTAAAAATGCTAATTTGGTCTCCCATGATGAATTGCATTAAACACAAGAAGGCATCATGATTGATTACATAAAATGCAGAAGGGAACAGGATGCTTTAAGGAGACAAGTCTGTGCTTTCCATGGACAAATAATGACTTTACAGTCTGTGGATATACAGAGCTCTGTCCCTCCTTATCCAGGCTCCCTTAATGATGTTGACTGGTACTACGAAGAATATGATTCTGAATGGGATAGGCTCTAGTTGCCCTTTGAAAATGAAAATATTGAGGGAAGAGATTAGGATACTGCGCTAGTGGAAGCATACACTAGAAAAGAAAAAAAGCATCACAAAAATCAGCAATTAAAGGATTGGGGAGTAAAGCCCACTCTCTCCAAAATGATTGAGAAGATCTTTTATTGTATTCAGGACAAAGTTAGCCCTCATGTATACCTAGCCCCAACTGACTAAGTTAAGAAACAGATTTGGAGATGGTATCCTACAAACTAGGTGATATTGTATAAAGGAAATGAATCATGTGTTTGTGAGATCTGTTTTATTTGCTCAGGTTGTCCGGATGACAGGAAAGAACTATATGGATCACCATCATCCTTCTCCTGCTAGCATGTCAAGACTCAGTGACAGACCTGCATGCACAGTTGCAAGTAGCAACTATTAAAGAGTTGTGTGAGTCACAGACAGATTCTGAGTGCAAATGGAAATTGTCAGGATCTGAAGGAAAGCGAGTATTCCCTTGGAAAGCAGAAATGGGGAAATTAGGTGAAACACTAGTTATGATACCTCATGTGTACAGAAGTTGAGATGACAGAACAAGGAGTAGTGGTGGATGTTTAGGTTGGATATATTAGGAAAAACCTTTTCCCTAGGAGGTGGTGAAGCACTGGAATGGGTTACCTAGGGAGGTGGTGGAATCTCCTTCCTTATAAGTTTTTAAGATCAGGCTTGACAAAGACCTGGCTGGGATGATTTAGTTGGGGACTGGTCCTGCTTTGAGCAGGGGTTTGGACTAGATGACCTCCTGAGGTCCCTTCCAACCCTGATATTCTATGATTAACTTGTTTTCCCCTGTGTTCATTTTAATAAATCACTTGCACAGCTTCAAGAAGCTGAATGAAGCACATTCAAAAAGAAACTGAAGATATTCCTAGCAAAATGATCATATTTGCATGATATCTGCACTCTGGGAACCAAGTGAAAGGATTCTTTATGCATGTGGTAGAGCATTTTGTAAACCAGAATCATGCAAGCCTTTTTCTACTTTAGCCTCACACCGTCATATTTGTAAAAGCAGCAAAGAGTCTTGTGGCACCTTATAGACTAACAGATATTTTGGAGCATGAGCTTTTGTGGAGCATGATGAATCCGACGAAGTGCGTATTCACCCACGAAAGCTCATGCTCCAAAATGTCTGTTAGTCTATAAGGTGCCACAAGACTCTTTGCTGCTTTTACAGATCCAGACTAACACGGCTACCCCTCTGATACTTGGCACCTTCATATCTGGATTTTATCTTACATTACCATGCTTCACATTCTCCAAGCCTTGTTGTTTTGCTATAATTGATTACTGAATGAAGTACAGATCCAGGGTTGAACACCTGGCCTTTATACTCTCTGCTCCAGTTTAACAAGTATGAACAAAACAAGTCATTTTTAATGTGAGTCTAAAACACAGCAGGATGCTTCATGTGCACATTTGCATAACACCCAGAATGCTTTTCAGTTCATGGCATTGATATTTCATAACATTGTTGGTGTCTGAGTCCTGGGAACAAACTAGAAGTTGAACCTTTTGGCTATGCTGATGGATACACTAAGATCCTTCTTGCAATTACTAATGACATTTCTGAAAACAGGTATTTTCTTGTTGCCAAAGTAATCAGAAATGACCTTTTTTTCTGTGGTCGATATAAACTGCTAAATAGTAACAAATGCATATTGTTTTCCTGAAGAGAATTTGTGAGGTCGTGGGGTCTGTTCTCCCACTGAGGAGTTAAACTGCCTGTTAATTGTAATGGCGATGACATGCATCGATCAGCAGAAGCAGCAGTCTCCTATCACATATCACATACAATAATGCATTGGATAGTGAGCAGAGATTTTCCGGTTCCCTGCACTACATCATTTAGAAGCCACAATCCAAACAGCTGTCTCATTTGTCATTCAAAAAATGACTCAGGGGTTTCCTGGGATTTTCGTCAGAAAATCCAGATAAGGTCAAACAACAGCTATGGTATGTGCAAGACTTTAGAAGTGGAAAAACTGCATTATTTTTTCCTTTTGAGAAAGGACAAAGCAGTTACTTCATAGAGTGAGATAATCAAAGGCAGAAAGGGAGCAAACTCTTCAGAGAATGAAAACAACAATATTATGCATAAGCTATAAATGATTTCTTAAGCAGACAGGAATTCAAATAAAAATTGCCATGTGTTATGTTTCCATCCATATGTCAATGTTTTCCAGTGAATAAGAGTCATCATTAAGCGGATATGAGGTATAAGGATAGATTATTTATACTTAGAATTTGTAAAGCAATTCATAAGAGAGTCAAATAAACTAGTCCAAACAATATATGGTCACCTATATAACTGTACATGGATCCAATATTTCTTTCAAAATAAAGATACTACCTCTGATGCTACAAGAAATCTGGCTAACAAAAAACTTGAATCCAGACATTCCCAGCATATGAATTCACAGAATTTCTTGTATCAGCAAAAAATACAGCAGTGGAGGTGCCAATGTTGTCAGCATGGAAGATTTTCTTTGGGTTCATTGCCAGTTTAAACTGAGCTCTATTTAAAGCTATCAAAACAGTATGGGGTTTTAGATTTAAGACCCACAGTGTTTTAGTCCTATTACTTCGCATACACAGCATGTCTAGTTTGATAAATATGACCCCAAGAGCGCCAAACAATGACCTCAGTACAATTCTTTCCTTTGTTGTTCCTGGCCAGGCTTCAGGAGGCAGAACAGTAGTAAGCATTTAATCTACAAACATTTTAGTGAAGATCAGTGAGGTTTCACCTAGTAATTGCATCAAGCCAAAATTAAGATCATTTTCTCTTTCCCTTTTCAGACTGGTACATTTAATCCAGCTTCAGGGAGTTAAGAACATTCACAGATCTGTGGAACACTTGATAATAATTATGAGATCTTAACACTGCTTAATAATAATTTTGATATCTTAACATTTCTGGCTTCTCAGGCCCTTTGTTAGGGCCTGCACGGAGCCACTGGAAGGGGAATGAAAATATTTGCCACATCTCATGACAGTTAGATTTACACCTTAGATGTTTTACCAGGACTGTATAAGCAATTTGGCAATAAAATATTCTGCCCTTGGCACTGATGGGGTTGATCTTTATTCCAAGAGAAGAGCTGCTACTATGTGCTCTGTTAGACTGTAAGCTCCTTAGGGCAGGAACTCTCTTTTTGTGTTTCCTGTTACCTGGCACAATGGTCCAGGACTACGGGTGCTAGGCACTATGTAATACAAGTAATAAATAAATAAATACATGTTTTTGCTAAGCCTTGCACAATCAGCTTTCCTTCCCCAGAGCATCCTGCAGGGCTAGGCATGATGGCAATCCCAGTGTTTCCATAAGCACAGGGACTGCTCCCTGCTAGAGCTCCCTTGGGCAAAAAAGACACCCCAAAGTGTGTTTGGAAGAGGCAGAACCAGAGAGCCTTTCCTCACTTTTAAATGACCTGCCTCAATGAAGATTGTGCTGAATATTGTGCAGGGGTGAATCAGCAGACACATCCCCTCTGCTTACCTGGTCGATTGTGGCAGAAGGTTCCAGGTACAGTAAAGAAGAAATAACTTACACTCATTATCCAGCAGAGGACTAGCCAGTGACAACATGGAGGGTAGTGAAGAGGCTAGCTCTTCTAGGAGGTCTCTCATTTCAGTCCAGCATAACATTAAAAAGCTGTGAGGAATATTCATTCTCCTTACCTGAGAGTATTTATTATATTGGAGCCATGTCTTGCAACTGGGAGGATGCTATTGGAGCAAGAGGAGATACCTAACCCTCTAACATGATGGAATTTGACTTGTCTCTCAATACACTGTACTGATGGACCTCAGGGCACTAACCTGAGGGTGGAATCAATGCCCATTGTGGTTTCTGAAAGCACTTTCCAATGAATGAGCATCATCACCAGTTCTCTTTAGTGGGGAAAATCATGCTGACAGCTGACAAGTCCCAGATTTGACATCTGCTTGTGAAACCATCTCTTGCCACTGATGTTCTCCAATGAGAATTTTTTTTGGGGGAAAAATGTGATAAAAAGATACTTGCAAGCAACTTCAAGGGTGTTTACATAGAGTGAGGGATTTTTGATACTTTCAGGCACTGAAATGGCACATAAATGCTATTTAAGAACATAAGAACAGCCATACTGGGTCAAACCAAAGGACCATCTAGCCCAGTATCTTGTCTTCTGACACTGGCCAATGCCAGGTGCCCCAGAGGGAATGAACAGAACAGGTAATCATCAAGTTATCCATCCTGTTGCCCACTCCCAGCTTCTTATCTGTGTGTGAAAAAATATCACTTTTGAATTATCAGCTTAAGACCTCTTTTAATTATGATATCTTTCCATGCACTGCTTTGAACTACTGATTAGAAAGCGTAGCTGATGTGATTACTCTTTTTTATTACTGACTTACTTATACTGGGCTTTTCTGAAATAAACTTAATCTGAACAAGATTAAGGAAAAATACATTGATTTACCTATATTACTATATTTTTAACAACTGTTTCATTTTGCTGTGCTAGTGCCTCTGTGCTTTGGGGCAGAGATTTAAAATTTAGCATAGCAGACGAATGAGGAGCTATCTGAGCCATTAGCGATTATCTTTGAAAAGTCATGGAAGATGGGAAGGATTCCAGAGGCACAGGCAAATATAATCCCAATCTATAAAAAGTGGAATAAGGACAACTCAGGGAATTACAGACTATTCAATCTACTTCAGTACTCAGAAAGATAATGGAGCAAAAAAATAAAAAATCAATATGCAGACACCCAGAAGATAATAAGCAGATAAGTAAAAGTCAGCATGGATTTGTCAAGAACAAATCATGTCAGACCAACCTAACAGCTTTCTTTGACAGGGTACAAGATTTGTGGATGGGGGCAAGTGGTAGATGTGGTATATTTTGACTTTAGTAAAGCTTTTGATACTGTTTTACATGTCCTTCTTGTGACACTACACATCATATTCATCATAGTGATATTATTATGATATGATTAAGGCATAATTGTGATGCATTTTGTATAAGATGGGTCATGTCAATGGAAAATTTGATTGGTTGAACATAACTATCCAATTTGTGTGCACATATCACTTTTGTATCTAAAGTTATGAATATTGACTATATATCTGTATTTCAAATGTGCTTACTCTGAGCAATGCCCACAGCTAGCCTTTTGGGTACAACAATGAAAAAACTAGACAGTATTGATGGCCCATAAGCAAAGACAATGGGCTATAAAATGGCTTAACCTTCCTGTAAACGTTTCAGCCGACTTGTAAGTAATGGCTGCCATGACTCAGAAAGGGTATGTGACCAGACCATATGATGTTGAACTCCATTTTGGGTACCTGTATTTTTCCACAAACTGGGCTGGGAACTGTTTTTGGAACAAAGGGTTCCAGCTATATGTTAAAGCTATGTAAGGTGGGGAGTGACATTATCTAGGGGCCTCACTCCCCACACAAGAACCATCCTAAAAAACATCTGAGAAACAAAGACTGAACCGGGAGGAGTGCTGGTCCCAGGGTAAAAGGATTTCTAGCCTGTGTATGCAAACCTGGTGGTCTGTTTGTATCATCAGCCAGAGTGAGAAATTGCTAATTTGTATCCATTCTTTCTAGTATTTTAGGCTTAGTTTGTGCATTTGTTTAACATTATTAGTTAATCTGCTTTGATCTGTTTGCTATCACTTATAATCACTTAAAATCTATCTTTCTGTTTTTGCATGATCAACTTGTTTTTGTGTGATCTAAACCAGTGTGCCTTTGAATGAAGTGTCTGGGGGAAAATCTCAGCTTGGTTAACACAGGCTTCTTCTCCACATCAAGGGAGGGGCAAACTGGATAATAAACTCATACTGGTTGGGGTTCAGACCAGGGTAGGATGGTATAGCTCTGAGATCCTAGGCTGAGAAGCTGGGGGAATCTTGGTTGTAGTCTCTTGTGATGGGGCGGCTGCCCCTCACTGGCAAAAAAGGGGTTAAAAGCAGCCCTAGAGAGACTGTGCTGGAGGCAGCCAATTAAAGGAGGGCTGAAGGGATCAACCAGTCATGGCCAAGTAGGCCCATATAAAAAGGAAGCTGTAAGGCAGAGGAAGGTGGTTCTCTGCTGAGAGCCCAGGGAGGAAGAACTGTGTCCCTTGAAGGGCCAAAAGAATTGCTAGCACCCTGGACAAAGCAGCGCTGCAAACAGAGGCTGAGGGATCCAGAGACAGTTCCTGGCTGGCTGCTGCGGGGTTGCAGGCTGAGGCCCTGATATAAGGGTAAAGAAGGTGTGGAAGCCACTGACAGGAAGTGGCTGAACAGAGGACTGCAGATCCCCTGGAAGCGGGGAGTAGAGTGTGTGGCATGGCTGGAGGGCTGTGTCACTGAAGAGGATGCTGCAGTCCTTGGAAACATGAGTCCAAGAGTGAGAGTCATGGTAGCAATACACCCCCCAAAGGGGGTGCACTCAACCACAGAGCTAATTCCCAAGACAGGCTGAGAAGGCACCAAAGTGGTGAGTGGACTCGTTACACTCTCTATTGTTGGTTCATGCAGTGGCTAGTCGAGAGGCTGCATGTAACTGCAGCTGGAGTGTGTCCCTATTTCTGTGAATGCTGGTGGGAGTGTAGGACTGGGAGTGGGTCTGCAGCTTATCACAGCAACACAGAGTGAGAGGTAGCCCGGGCTGGTGAGTCAGAGGGCTCAGTGGTACCCCAATTAAAGATGGTACCCTGGGGGGAACCTGTCATACTTCTTCAAAACAAACTAAGAAAATACAGCTTGGATGGAGCTATTATAAGGTGGGTGAATAAATGATTGGAAAACTGTTCCCAGAGAGCAATTATCAGTGGTTCACAGTCAAGCTGGAAGGGCATAAAGAGTTGGGGTCCCACAAGGATTAGTTCTGGGTACAGTTCTGATCAATTTAAATTTAGATTATGATTTAGGTAATGGCATAGAAGTGGAGTTATAAAGTTTGTGGATGATACCAAGCTGGGAAGGGTTGCAAGTTCTCTGGAGGATAGGATTAAAATTCAAAATGATCTGGTCAAACTGGAGAAATAGTCTGAAGTTAATAGGATGAAATTCCATAAGGACAAATGCAAAGTACTCCACTTAGGAAGGAATAGTCACTTGCACACATACAGAATGGGAAATGACTGCCTTGGAAGGAGTACTGCAGAAAGGGATCCAGGGGTCATAGTGGATCAAAAGCTAAATAGGAGTCCAAATAGCTCTAGACCCAAGGCTGCCCCTTGCTTGTCTTTGTGGTGTCCTGACCCTCTCATGCACACATTACTAGAGCTGGAAGCCTCCCTTCTGAGGTTGTTCGGTTTCTCCCCATCTTGCAGTTTCTGAAAGGGTATCAAGTTATGGCCATTGTCACCCAAATCTGTTCATGGGTGTCACCTACTTCCACACATTTCCTCTTCACTGCCATCTGGCAGCTCTACTAGCTAGTGTCAGAAAGTGCCCATAGTTTCTAGTACATTAGCTAACAAGCATTCCAGTTATCTTTCAGAGATTATAGGTTGCTGCTAACTGCTGCTGCCAGAAGACTATGTTTCCTCATTCTTACAGCTCTATGGGAGGGGTCTCTTCCTCCTTGCTCTCCTTGAAGACCATTTAGGGGGACTTGCCTGTACCAGTCTGTTTCCCTGCCCTCCATTCTGTAAACTGGGAGAACAATCAGCCTAACACAAAGGAGGTTCTGAGAGCTCCAAGAGAGATCATGTGGGGGTTCTGGCAACAATGGGAAATGAGAGAGTCCAAGAACATAGTGATATGAAGGGTGAGAGTGGCCTGGATGTCCAAATATGGAGAATGAGTATTAGAGGAGGACAGTGACCAGCCTGAAATGCATCAATTTCCAGAGATTTTGTAGACTGGGCTCATGTTGCAGGTTGCAACACAGGCTCAAATCCACCTTGATTTTAGATGCTTTTGGGACACTAAACAAACCTTTCACACAGCTCTCATATATATTGAGTTCTCAATGACAATCTGTCATACAGGGCCAACATTTCAAACTGGCATTACTGAACTAATGCTCCTGTAGTTGTATTCTCATAATGAGAAGGGGCTATGAATCAAGGAGGGATTTTCTGCCAAAAGATACAATAAGCACAAAAAGTATTGCATTATAAATACACATGAAGGAAAACAAGATACTCTTATCCACAATCTCCCTTATAGCCAGATCTCTTTTCGGATGGGTGCTTTGAATAATACCACATTTCCATAGTCTAGTAAAATTGCTGTATTAGGACTGGAGAGTAGAACGAGACGGTTGCGTTCTGCAGCCAAGATGCTAGATAGCCCATAACCAGCACCAAGCCACATCTGTTTTTTGCATGTTCAATTTACAGGCTTTGCTCACCATCGGTTCCCAGATGGACTCCTCCAATGGCACACAACATGGGAGACAGCTTGGCAAATGCTTTACTGAAACTAAACAAAAATGAGGATTTTATAGATTAGTAAAAGTATTAGTGTAAATGATCCTGAATCTTTGTAACATGTGGCTAAGTCCTTTTCAAGTTGAAAGTTCTGTGCATTTTCAACTTTAAGGGTCATATCCTGCTCTCAGTTATATGGGTAGCAGTAGGTATATGGGTAAATTACTAACTGGCCATATTGAGAGGCTACTAGTTTTGATACCAAATGGACCAAGTGCTGAAATCTTTACTCAGACTGTACACAGACAAAATTGTCATTCAGTGGGAGTTTAACGAGAGTAAGAACTTCTATGTTATCTGTTTACTTATGCACTTCCCATCACTGTAGTATCTGTAGACTTTGCAAACATGGAAGAATTTAGCATCCCAGCAATAGTACATTTGCGGGGATCAAGTCACAGAGAAATTAAGTAATTTGCCCAAGGTCACACAGAAAATCTGTGTCTGGGAAATGATTCCAGATTTGCTGAGTCCAAATCCAGGGCCTTACCCAGAAGGTTATCCATCCTCTCAAGATTTGGTTCAACACCAATACCATTTAATACTACAGAGAAACTGAATAAAATCATTACCTTGTCACCTCTGTGAAGAAGTAGGCAACAATGTTCTGCTGAAGGCAAAATCTGGCTCTGAACACCTTTGAGCTTTGGAGAAGTTTGGTTTCAGTCCTAGATTCTGACCTGAATTTTGCAGTTAACTACTCTCCTTTTAATGGACTGAACCAAATTGCCACACAGAAACATTGTGGCTAAGACTGCTCTTCAACATTTACTACTTTATGGGTAACAGTTAGGAGTAGTCTTAGGTCTGCTTCTCTCTGTTATAGTCAGTGTGAGATGAGCTATAGAATTCAATGAAAGCAAGATTGAGCCCAACATTAGTAAGAATGGAAAAACTGCTAGGAAGGCACCAAAGCTTCTGAAAGAGGATTTTTGTAGAGCCAGCCTTGTGGAGACGGTAGAGAGGATTGCTTCATATTATATATTCTGGTTTATGTTTTTCAGGCATGGAAAGCATGCAAAGCCTGCTGGATGTATAAATTCCTAAATAATGCTACACATTTCTGATCTCTCTGCAATGTACCCTATCTGAAGAATGCAGAAATATGTGCCAAGTTACATGTAAACAACTTATAGAAAAAAGAATGTGTTTGACTAAATATAGATATATTGCTTGTCATTCAAACAGGATAATGTATAGAACAAATCTTTGAAAAGGAAGATTGTTAGGCCTTCCTGAAATCCTCATTTATGGTCAGATTGAAAGAATAAACAGATGTGACAGGGATCACACACTGATCAACTCTTCCTCTGGGATAGTAGATGTACCATAGCTTAGGCCAAAATAAATAAATAAATAAACCAGCCGGTGATAACATCAGATCAGCTTCGGTTTGGACCTAAAAACAGCTAAACTCCCAAATGAAGGATATGGTTTTGTACCACTATGACTGAGAATAGTTGAGATTTTTTTCTTTTTTCAGTCTAGCTCATTTTCCTGCATCACAGAGCTATATGGGGGGATGCGGGGGATATTAATATAACTTTGAGTTTACTGTACAGTAATACTGCTTTAGAGAAGCAGGGTTTGGCAGCAGGCCTTGAAGTCAGAAAGTTGATTTGTTCATTCTTGAAATAGTTGAACCCAATCTACAACTTGTTTGTACTCAGGCCAGTGCAAATGTGCAAAAGAGAAGTGAGGGGAAAAGGAGCCTTACAGATCTGTGGTTCTCTGCTGGGTCTGGCTTTCAGTGGTCACAGGGCATGGGGGATGTCATTAAACAATTATAGCTCACAGATTCTGTTATAGCTCCAGCCCCAATGTGGGTTATAGCAGCCTAAAGAGAATCAGATTTCATTTTGCTCCTGCCATTCCTAATTTTGACCTTGAGCCAGGGGGAAGAAAGTATAGGAACCAACTCTGACAGGTCCACACCTCCAGGGGCGGCTCCAGGCCCCAGCACGGCAAGCGCGTGCTTGGGGTGGCAAGCCGCAGGGGGCGCTCTGCCGGTCGCAGCGAGGGCGGCAGGCCGGGTGCCTTTGGCAGCTTGCCTGCGGAGGGTCTGCTGGTCCCTCAGCTTCGGTGACATGCCTGCGGGAGGTCCGCCAAAGCCGCGGGACCAGCAGACCCCCGCAGGCAAGCCGCCGAAGACAGCGTGCCTGACCTGCTTGTGGCGGCAAAATCCCTAGAGCTGCCCCTGCACACCTCTATCAATTTCCTGGTGGTTTGAGGGAGCTGCTTGTGGAGGGTTCAGCTCCCTTTTCCCAGTCTGATCAGTGCTAAGGGAGTGCAGTGGGGCAGGAATCTGCCCCTACTTTTTGGAGTTGAGAAGATCATCGCCAAGGAAAAGGCAAATGCTTGTGTTATCTCCAAACATAGCACTCTTTCTAAATAGTTATGAAGAAACATTGGTAAGAGGTTTACAAATTGCTATGTGTCTTCTCTCCTAGTCCAAGTCACTTCCATAATAAGTATGGACCTAGTGTAGAATCTTGGCCCTCTGGAAGTCTACAGGAGTTGTTTTTTCATTGCCTTCAATATGACAAGGATTTCGTCTCTGATTCCAGTCTACTGAAGTTAATGAGTAGAGATGCACTGATGTAAAACTGATATGAGATCAGAATCAGGCCCTGGAGGTAGCTCACATAATTAAAATATGGAATCAGGTCATTTGTCTAAAGACTGATTGAGTAAAATGTTGAACACAATATTGGCAAACATTATTTAACTTGCCTTAATAGCAACTACAAAGAGAAGGGTCTCTGGAAACACCTCAGAGAAATGGGGGAAGGTGATAAGGGTATTTGAAATGCTAGCCTACTTGCTATAAAAAGGTCAAGTGGGAATCTTTTTTCTTTTTGGTATAAAGTTATTTCATTGCTGTAGCATATTGTTCTCCACTGCATTTGAGTTATTGCTAATCATCAGCTTTAAGCTTCTGAGTCCCATTTCCATAGGATGTAAAGCCAGAAGGGATTATTGTGATAATCTAGTTGGACCTCATCATCTATTGTGATAAACATTCCAAGTGCACTCCCAGAGTCCCCAACTCTCAACAAAATAACAGTGGATGTTTTTTGTTTTGTCTGCTTGTTTTTATAGCAATCTTATTGTTATAAATTACCTTAGGTCTAATAGATAAGAAAGCTGGTAGAGTTTAAAGCTTTGACTTACATACCCTGGGTATCTCAAGCAGCAGCTATTGAGTGTTAAAATTCTTTGACCTGACGACATAAATAGAATCACAGAAGATGCAAACGGTTAATGCAGCTGAGCAGTCAGCATAGTGAATGCAGTTAAAGGCTATACTCTTTCAGAGCCCACTGCAAGTATTATTTTAACACATTGACAATTTTATTGCCTATCATCACTGAATATCTCACTATTATTTTCATTGATTCTCCTCTGAAAAGGGCTGTGAATAAGCCAGCAGATTTTCTGTATTAAACTGATCCTCTAAAATTTTTTGTTATTATTTTCACTTCAAAAATCTCAAGATCAGAAGCCTGGTAGTAAATAATACACTGTGTGACATATACACATAACACATCTGAAAATAGGTCAGTGAATTTTTTTGTCAGAGACCAGTTTTCTGTCTTAACAGAAAGCGAAAAGTGATGAAAAAAAATAATATAAACTACAGGCATTGTAAGTGTCTATCCTTTTAATATCTAAAATAAAACCTATAAAATGGTTTATTAGTTGTCAACACTAGATCTAACAGCACTTACTAGAACATTAAGAGAGAGAGAGAGAATTCTTTAAAATTTGAAGACATGGATGACCAAGAAAAAAAGATATAAAGGGGCCTCCAGAAAAGGACAGCTGAATATTCTGTTATAAGGCTCCCTTGTACATTGTGCTAGGCCTCATGCCTGGGAATTAAATTGGAAGCATTAGTGAGGTAACATTCCCATCGTGATAATCTGTAAATAATTGAGAACTAATTTATTTGCTCTGTCAGCTCCTAAATTTCCCTAGCGTATGTGCCCTCTCTTCTCCTTTGGGACATATACACTAGTCTGAGTACAAATGAGCTCTGGTTTGGTTTTAATTCATGTAATCCCTGCTCTAGTTCTGAAAATAGAAATGAAAAGGTTGACATGAAATGGAAAAGGAAATCAGTAAGTGATATTTCTTATCTATTTCAAAAACAATTAAACATTTGACCCATCATTGTAATCATATTGATTATTATTTTTTTTATTTAGCATATAAATCAAGCTAGGTATTTCTCCCTGCTCTAATTTGCTTCCAGACAAAATGAAAAGCTGACATATCAGTTGAAGATGAAATAGAAGGAACTGTTCAGGAAGACTGAGGTACAAAATTTACAGATAGAAAAGACTAGCTCTGAATCACTTTTCATACCACTTTTACCACCATTCATTTTGACCGAATTACTCCTGATTTATACCAGTGTGAGTGAATTTTAAACTCTTAATGAGCTCACTTGATTGGTCAGAGCATGTCTTCAAATGTTTCATTTTGGGAGTGTCTGGAGTTGGTATAGGTGGCGTGAAAGTGATGCCAAGAAAGAAATGAATTAATAGAAATAAATTAATAGGAGAGAGAGAATAGGGGAGAAAACAGAAAAGGGGACAGAATTTGAGGGGGAGGAAAGAAAAGAAGGCTTAGGAGGAGGAAAAGGGAAATGAGAGGAGAATAGTTGGAAAGGAGTAAGAGTCGGTCAGAGCAAACAGTCAGCTGAAAGTCCAAAGATAAAGTGATGTTACTGAGGTTCAGAGACTGCAAAGGTGGAAGAGATGGCTTTTGTGGCTAAGTCTGGAGGTTCTCAGGATCTCAACCAAGTCCCAGAGTCCTGCTTTGCAGGCTCTCTGTCTCATGGTATATTTCTCAGATGAGGCAGAGCAGTCTGGAGGATATATGTGCTGGGGGAAATAACAAAAAATACATATTGGCATGTAAGTGTGGTGCAAGTGCCCTGGAGGCCACTCCAACACTAGGGCCTTGTCTATACTACCACTGTAAGTTGACGAAAGTTACACTACACCAGTTACATTAATAATGTAAATGAAGTCGACATAGCGTAGGTTGACTTACCATGGTGTCTAAACCGCATTGTGTCGACATGAAATGCTCTCCCACTGACCTACCTTAGTCTTCTCCGGGAGCTGGAGTACCGGAGTTGATGGGAGAGCACTCTGCCACTGATGTAGTGGGTCTTCACCAGACCTGATAAATCGACACAGCTACTTTGATAGCAGCAGTGCCGATCTACCAGTAAGTGTAGACATGGTCTAAGACTGGTGTAGTGGCTGAAGAGTAGGTTTGTTGCTGCTTCACAGCTTTCAAGGAGGATTCATTTGTCCTGGCATCATCATTGAAATCCCCAACAAACAAGCCCTGCTACTTGAATGAGTTGTCTGGATAAGCATTTTGGTTTTGATGTATTGTTTACTGCTCTGTACACATAGAGTAAAAAAAGAATAATTGATCTCAGAAGAAAAACATCATCCTCTGCTGTCTCATTTTTATAACTTGATAATTCCTTTAGCTGCACTGTCATAAAATATATTCAGGTATGACAGCATGTCCATGACTATGATTATAATTGTAATAGAAAGACCAGAGTGAAGGCACTTTGATTTTTTTCTCTTCCAAATCTGGAAATATTTTCTCTAAGTGATTCTGTCTTCACATATGACTGACTTACTCTACATTTATATTTGCATTATTTTTCTGCATAACATTTCCCCCCAAGGATTATATTTAGTCCTAAGAACAACTTGCAGCTAGTGCATTTTGTAAATATTTCATATTTGACTTGTCTGGTATGATGATAAAGTGCTTCAAATCTTTTCATTTTCTTGGGCAGAAAGCAAATTCAGTTTTAAAATTTCTCATTGCTGAGCTACTAATTTAGTTAACATTTGGGTTTGACTAATGCTAAACTGGCTGGGTAATGCTTCTGATACCATTAATTTTCTACATGCTGATATATTCTCTCATTCCATTATGATGTTCTAACTGCAGTTTGATGAAACATATATTAGTTTTGACAGGAATTTCCTTAAACATGTGAAAAATGGTACATATGTTTGTTTAAATAATGTGCGACTTTCAACATGTTCAAGGTAGCTAGATATAACAATATTGTGCAAATCCATAAAGTTCTTCCAAATGATTCTAGTATGGAATTCTTTGAAAAAAGACTCATGCTAACAGACAGACATGCTATCATGTGTAGATGAACACTTTTCACAAAGAGATCACTCTATAGCTTATCTCTCAGTCCTCTTCTCGAAGGAAGTCTGCATAACACCTTCAAAAGACAAATATGGGAACGTAAACTTATAATTTTGGTAGACAGTAAAAATTATGGAGTCAGAGACACTGGTTTTATGGCCTATTAGAACAATATGAACCTACTAACCCTCCTTTGTCCCATGACTGCAGAGATGTTAATTGCCCACTTCATTTTAACTGGTTTTCTGCAATATGTGTTTTGTTTAACAATCTATCCCACGCTCTGGGTACCTTTCCCAGACCTGAGGAAGAGCTCCGTGAAGCTTGAAAACTAGTATCTTCCATCAACAGAAGTTGGTCCACCTTGTCTCACTCTGTTATCAGTCTCTGAAGACAAAGCAAGCCGGTGTGCTTGGGCAGCCTGTCTCTCCCAGGAATAACACAGTAAAGGAAAAGAACTGTGCAGCCTGGCCCAACAAAGGCAACAACTGGAAAACTGGAAGCCTGGGGAGAAATACAGGTGCAGTTGTCATGAAATGTGACAGTAACCATGGATAGATGTTACCTTTAAAGATCTCTTTAGATATGTATATGTTTGACCTCAACTTACAATGCACTGAAGCTGGTTCAAACAAAATTACTTTGTGGGCTAACAATTACAATTTTACCTTTGAGTTGTACCTCAGTAAATATTTTAGGCCTTGTTGCTGCAGTCATATATGTGTGGGTGAGTACCTGAGCATGACTGACAAGAACAGTGCTGCTCATTGAACATCATTTCCTTCTGTTGACCACAACCCCTTGATTTCCTTGAGACCTCTCCTGAGCAGTAAGATCAGGTATGGGAGTTGGAAGGAATTTTAACCATATTCTGCTATAAAAGTGGGCAAATGGCCTTGGGGGGTGGGTGGTAGGAGGAGAGTCAGATGAAGCTTGGATAGAGCAAAGAGTAAATAGAGAGGGAGTAGTGCGGTATTAGGGGTGATGAGGCAATTGCTGGACAGGACAGAGCTTGGGAGTTATTGGAGTGAACAGGTGGGATAGGAAGGTGGCTATGGGGTTGGAAAGACCTTGGGAATGCTTGAGAGGACAGGACTGGGAGCATGGAACAGTTGGTGGGGTTTGTTCAGGGCTATTGGGGAGTCTCTCTCATTCTGCTTTGCTCCCCTTTAGCCATCCTAGTCTGTCACTTTTCCTTTCCACCCTATATCCCTCTGCATCCCATTGTCCCCAGCCTCTCCCCCTCACAAGAACCTGCCCGGCCATCTATGACTCCTCATTTCCCCCACCAGCAGTGCACAGCAACTGAGTCAGCCAACAGCCTTTGCCACCCTCCCTCTCTGCAGCAAGTTACTCTATGTTGGCTTCAAGCAAGCAGGTAGACTAAGGAGCAAAGCAGAATAGTCAGTGTGGCTATATGGCTGCATTTACTTCTGCCATCACAGTGACCCCTTGTGGCTGGGAGGAATCATTTTAGCTGAAATCCTGTTCACTCTCTAATGCATAAGAGGAGCTGCAAATGTGATTGTCACACCTAATACATGGCACTTGGTATATATGCTTGTGCAAAGCCTCATGGAAGTCAGTGGGTTGTGGTGCAAGGAAATGGATCTGCCCAGGTGGCACTGATTTCAGGATCAGGTTCTTATTTTATAAATTGTCTGGGTGAACTTTAATTTGTTCAAATTAAGTTGAATGACTAATTATTTGCTCCTAATTTATATTTTGCACTTTAGGTATTTGATATATCTAAAGGAATATAGAATTGCACAAATATTGTTTCCATATTTTAAAATTGTTTTCACATAATTTATATGTCACACACTGTAGCATCTGATTACATCAGTTTATAACACCAGATAATGGAAAGGAGTTTGACATACCCTAAAGCAATGGACTGCGTATATTATTTTGTGTCAGCAATTTAAAATATTTTTTAAAATACAACCTGATAAATATAACCTGGGGAAAAAACACCTGGAACCCTTCCTTCTATAGCTATAATGTGGTTAAGGAGAATATTCTATGCTGAGAAATATTCAGCTGCTAAAAGAAGGAAACATTAGTTGTATTACTGTTCAGAAATCATGGTTATGTGCTTTAGAAGCACCTAACCGAGGTGGTGAACAGCAGAATGGTTCTGATCTTGCTTCAGTTGAAGTTTAGTGAGATGAGCCTTATTTTCTTCCCCTGCATTTTGAGCAATCACATAACCCCCTTCAAAGTGGGTTTTAAATGCTACTGTTCAGATTTGGCAGCATTTTGTACCTCATTTTTTTCAATGAGGTACAAGACTCAGCAAGGTGTCAGGTGATGGTGAGTGAGCCCGAGAAAAGAAATTTAAAGTAGTTGATAATTGGAACTCAGTATTTGGTTTGTGTGACTGATCACCTTACTCCCATGGCTTTGTTTCTGTTCCAGTTGGATGACTGAAACAGTTTTAACAAGTCCCTAAAGAAATAATTGAGGTGTTTCATTTCTCAGAAAGAGGGCAAGAGTACTTTTACTCTGGGGAAAGAGAAGCATAGCACAAGCTATGATGGTCTAGGAAATATTAAGACATTTAGATCTTTTTGTATCCTGCTATATCTAAGAAAACACATTAGATCTAGCTACATATGTGGAGCCATGATTTTCATATAGTTGGGGTCCTTCCTAACTGAAGAGAGAGAAAGACTTATGTCAGGAGATATGCCACTGGTCTGTGATTGTGCTGCTTTAGGAGTCAAAGGAATAGTGAATATGCAGGTGAAGCCCTATTTTAGCTCGGGGGCTGAGATACACATGAATGAAGGGGATGGAGTCTGGATTCCCCAGCTCCCATTTAGCTGTCTTTCACAAAGCCTTTTTTTTTCTCTCTTATGGGAGGAGTGGAGTGTGTTTACCCTAATGGAAGGCAATTAATCTTTCAACAAGAATACTCTGTTTGCAAACCCTGAGTCACTGACTGGTAGTCTTTGGAATGCATCTGCTATGGCTGCTCCATTAACACAGTGCATTGAACCACCTACTTTCATGATGGATGTGAGTTTGAAGTCATTGACAGACTTTCTTATCTTCCTTTCCAGTCACCCTGCTTCTCATCTTTGTGTGAGAGGTCCTAAAGGATCCCATAAGGCTATACAAAGTGAAGCTGATAAGAACAGTGGAAAGAAATACAGACTTCCACCACTTCCCTCATTACATTCTGTAGTGAAGGACTGTGTTCACTGGAGAAAAGGGGGAGGGGTAGTTTCGGGGTGCAGGATTTAAGGGATGGTTGTTAACTTTGGACATGAATTTGGGCATGTTTCAGCTTAATAACATCTGAGACACACAGTAATGTGTTTTTAAAATATCTGAATCCCAGAGCAGTTTATTTGATTTGGAGTAAAGCAATTGTATCAAGGCAGACAGTGTTCTAGAAAATGTTTATATTAAGACTATACTTTTTAAACTAAAGCACTGTTAGCTTATTTATAATAAGTTGCAATCATTTTATGCTTTCACCTTTTTATCAACAATATCTATTTAGCATCACAAGGCCTCATTTTTCTGAGCTTTGAATACAAATGATGATATTAGAGGTTAAATACCTCATAAAACTGTTTGTGTAACTTTATAAGCATAAGCTTAGTTTTGTATAGGAAAGCAGGTTGAAAAGAGGGAATATTTTGCATGAAAATATTTGCAGAAATGGAATCCCCTTTTCCACTGAATTTTTGAAATGTTTTGACCAGCTCTAGTGTACAGTAAGAAGGATCAGGATTTTGTGAGGATGAACCAGGATTCAGCTTTACAAACAAAAACCAAACCACAGGTATAACTAAAACTCTGAAATTGAAGGCTAATATGACAGCACTTTTAAAATCTTGCTAACAATGGAACATTTGCTGTCAAAAATCTAGCAACAGCACATTGCAACATTAGCATGAAGAGGTTAAAAATATCTACTTACCACAGCAGTTCTTCAGATCACACAGAGATTGCCCAGAGCTCATTGTCTAGGAATCCTGCTCTGATTTTTAAAATGTAACAGTATTTCATATCTTATATCTTTCAAAATACATTTATTTCCAAATTCTGTATTCAAGTTACTGAGAGTGAAAGTCTGAGATTTTGGAAGCCTTCTCTTAGCTGCAAATCTTAATGATGTAGTCAGTCAGCAGCTTCATTTAAAGAATCTGAAATTGATCATTTTTGCTGGAACAAATCTATTACTAAAATCCTTGCAAGTGTTGTGAGTTGGTTTATATACTTCTTGCATGTTGAAATTAGTGTAAGAACATGAAAGTTGTTTTCCATTTCATGTTGGGGATTCACTACAGTAAAACTATTTGATATTTCTCAACCCATATTTTTAACCTAAACCAAAAAGTCCTAAGAACACTTGTCAAGGTTTTTTCCCCACTTTGAACTTTAGCGTCCAAAAGGTGGGGACCGGCATGCACCCTTCTAAGCTTAATTCCTAGCTTAGATCTGATAACGCTGCCACCAGCCAAAAATATAGTGTTTGGCACACTTCCTGTTCCCCCAAAACCTTCCCTGGGGAACCCAAGACCCAAACCCCTTGGGTCTTAAAACAAGGAGAAATAAACCATCCCCCCTCCTTTTCCCTCCCCAGACTTTCACTTCTCTGGGTTGCCTTCGGAAGCTATACAGATCCAAACTCCTTGGATCTTAAAACAAAGAGGAATTAACCATTCCCTTCCTCCTTTCCCCCCCACCAATCCCTGGTGAGTTCAGACCCAATCCCCTTGGATCTTAAAACAAGGAAAAAAATTACTCAGGTTCTTAAAGTAAGCTTTTAATAAAAGAAAGAAAAAGTAAAAATTATCTCTGTAAAATCAGGATGTAAAATGCTTTTACAGGGTATTCGGAGTCATATAGCCTAGAGGGACTCCCCCTGCCCCCTTAGTCTGAGATTTAAAGTTACAGCAAACAGAGGTAAAAATCCTTCCAGCAAAAGACACATTTACAAGTTAAGAAAATAAACATAAGACTAATCCGCCTTTTCTGGCTAGTACTTACTATTTTGAAACATGAGAGACTGATTCAGAAAGACTGGAGAAAACCTGGGTGTACGTCTGGTCCCTCTCAGCCCCAAGAGCGAACAATGAACAAAACAAACAGCACAAACAAAGACTTCCCTCCACCAAGATTTGAAAGTATCTTGTCCCCCCATTGGTCCGCTGGTCAGGTGTCAGCCAGGTTCGCTGAGCTTCTTAACCCTTTACAGGTAAAAGAGACATTAACCCTTAACCATGTGTTTATGACAACACTATACTGTTTAAATGTTTCAAATGGAAAAGCAGAAGTCAGAAAGAAAACATTCTTCTCTGGGAGAGATCCCATCTCATTCCAATAACTTGGATGATCTGAAATTTTCAGTGGGGACTTCCTGACACTGATAGAACAGATGATGCAGAATGTTTATTTTTACCTTAGGACTTTGAGAAACATTTCAAATGTGCTATTTTAAAGGTGAGAAGCATATTTCCTTCTGGCTATTATATATGTATACTGACATTTGATAAGGCTAATGGCATGGGCCTGATTCTTCTGTCTCAAGGATTTTTCCTGCACTGAAGTCAATGGTAAAACTGCCATTGATTTCAATAATGCAGAATCAGGCACTCACAATGGTGTAAATCAGGAGTAATTGAAGTCAGTGGTGTTCAGCTTGGGGAAAATTGTAAGCTTGCAAAGAACCAGGCTCAAAGGGACCATCACAACAAAATGTACTTGTAGAAATGTGCCTGAACCTATACAGTGCTTAGATTTTTTTTTTTAAATCTAGTCACATATAATAAAGACTTAGTCAGAATTTAGGCACAGCCCTGAACAAAGGGTAGTTCATAAAATGCACTTTCTCTGCAGTAGTCTTGGGAGGCATTTTTGTCTCTGAGATGCTCAATCGAGGCACAATTCCATCCCTGCCTGTGCTGTGAGAACTTGAATGGGGGTAGGGAGAGGAGAAGGAATGGAGGTATGAAGCAATAATTTGCTGCTGGCTGTACTAGCAAATTTACACACACACACACACACACACACACACACTGTGCTGGCTCAGCTGAACTGGCTGGCACATAGGGAGGCGGAGTCAAGGCTCTACCTGTTCCCCACCCACTCCCTGTCCATGCGTGCCAGTGTGGAGTAAGTAGTCACTCAGCATTCAGATAGAATCTAGGGGTATAAAAGGGATTCTTGCTCTCCCTTATTCCTCTGCACAGTGGTGCAGTCTGTCATATCTAGCTCTTTTTTTATCATACCATTTAGTACACAACCACCCCACAAATATACTGAGATAGACAAAACCTGGTGACACAGACCCTTCATTCCTTGAATATCCCAAAGTTTCATTGACAGGACCGGACCTGGAAAGGGAATAATGTCAACAGTTACAATTTGTCAAATGCAAACTAGAACTATAAGAAACAAAAGTATTAGAAAGGGCAACCTTTGCTGTAACTCTGGGTATCTTGTGAACACTCTTACAGTCTTCAGCCCTATTAATTCTGACTTTATACCATTGTGGAATAACCTAATAAGATCAACTTAATATTTAGGAGTAACTATACAGAAAGAGGCATATTACAGAACATACTACTTTTGATTAATAGATGAACAAGTATCAAATAGTGTTGGATGATTCTTTCATTGATCATGTGTTACTAGATATGTGTCCACCAAGATTTGAGTTGGTATTTGTTAATTATTTATTAAATGCCCTAAGTGTACATGGTATCAGTGCTACTAATAATAATTATTAGTTATAACAAGGTTATGATTTACTGACATTTAAATGACTATGAAAGGGAGGGCTCATGTATAGAGAATCAATCTCAATGTTCTAAACTATACCACCTAGAACAAACTTCTAAGAGCTATTCCACTGAGCTGGGATTGTCATCATAGAGCACATCCAACCCTGACACATGGGTAAATTAGAGGAAGATTGAAAGCTCCTGAGCAAAACTTAACCAGGGCAATTGGCTCCCACTACTTGGGGTGGGGAGGGGGCACATTATTGACTTATATGCTAAACCCCTTCCACTGACAAGGTTGTCAGCAGACAAGAGTTTGGACCACAACATGATGACCTGTTTCTCATGTGGGCAACCAGGATACATCCAAAGAGAATGCCCCTTATGGAGTGTAAGTATGCCCAGGTATGGACAGCAAAGAGCAGAGAACAAAAGAAAGGACCCATCAAAATAACAGTCCCTGTTTATGGATCAATGGGATGAAAGTGCAAGGTCTGTTGGACTCTAGATGTAGTCAGACTTTGGTACAAACTCCCTTGGTAGGGATGTAAGGGACCCCAAGCGAGACAATCTTCCTCTAATGCATACATGGAATTATGAATGGCTACACCAGCAGGTGACTATGGTTGCCCTTCTAGATGCCCTTCTAGAATCTCTATCCTCAACATTAGCCTATCCTGTCATTATTGGTCTGGATTGGTGATACTCCAGGGAAACTATTCATGAGCTGGGAAAGTCTGAGACATCAGCCACTGACCCAGTCCTGGCACCCGGATTAGGTCCTGGACCAGCAGCACTAGCTAGGTTAGGAGAATCAGACGACCCCCTTGAGGGGAGTTCGAAGCTCATCCAGGTCACAGACAGAAGCAGTAGCCAAGAAACTATCATTGCCAGATTTGGAGGCCCTGACTTGTGACACAGATTACGTTTGTGAACAAAGGGGAGATCATATGGTGAGCTAGGCCTATGATCAAATTGATGTTGTGAATGATGAGGTGATAGACCCCCAATGACAGAGGCAGTGACCGAATTTCATACTCTAGAAAGAGCATTTATATTGCTTCCAACATGATATATAGACTGGGGAAGTAATAACCCAATTATTGATACCCTAAATATACCCCCAAGAGCTCCTGCAGTTAGCTCATGACTTTGTAGGGGTTATTGAGTTTCTGGTCCTCCACAGTTACCAGAAAGGACCAGGGTGTGTTACAGCAGACAGCTTAATACACATAGGAACTTCGTGGTTGGGGAGTTCTCTATTTGCTACTTAAATCATGGTCCTTTGCGTTAATCTCCTCTCAGTAGATGGTATTAGAAGTGGGATTCAAACTCACAACTCTATATGGAGTAAAGGAAAGAGAAGCTAACCCCAGACTGCCAGAGTGGTGAGTAGTGAAAGTGGAAAATCAGGAGGGACTCCTGTGAAAGCAGCAGCAGGAAGGAGGCAGAGCCCTGTCTCAGTGCAGCAATGTAACCCATAGTGCACATGAGTCTGTTAAAGAAGTTTGATTTTGGCAATTCAGGCAGCTGGCCTTACCAGATCTGTAGATTTAAGCGATTCTCAATGGCTTCTTGTTTAACAGAGAAAGCACAAGAATACCAGATAAATGCCCTATATATGCCTTGAGTCACACTGATGATGACCTCCTATTTGTTCTGCCTCTCACTAATGATGGAAAGAAAGAATACTCCAAAGTGAAAGCAATTTCTGATGCCCATTCCATAGGCAGACAGAATTTTATATATGAAAGGGCCAAATTTAATGGAAGATGCTAGGAACAAGAGAAAACAGCTGAGACTTTTATTTCTGGATTTTGTTTGCACTGTTGTTGTCACTGTTTTGGATCCAGGATATTAGAGACACGGGTGAGGGAGGTAATATTGTCTGTTGGTGAAAGAGATGAGCCTTGAAGCTTACACAGCGCTCTTCTTCAGATCATTGTAAACCTGAAAGCATGTCTCTTTCATCAACTGAAGTTGATCCAATAGAAGATATTATCTCACTCACCTTGTCTCTCTTTTGTTACCACAGTTCACAGTCTTGCTGAACATTGCAAATATGGAATGTCAGAAGAAGAACTAACAAGAGATGAGATACTTGTTGGTATAAGAGACAACAATTTATCAGCACAGCTTCAGTTGGACCCAGATCTCACAAGAGCAAAAGCTGTAGCATAAGTGAGAATATAAGAAACCATAAAGAAACAACAATGTGATTTACATGCTAGCAGCACAGGGGAGACTGCATCAAACAATATTGCACAGTAAAGAGAAAAGACACAAATGTAAAAATTCAGACTGAATTTACAATATAAAAATAGTGTACAACTGGAGAGAGGGAAAGCAGGGAACAAAGTTTGGCTCAAAAGCTCCCAAAGATTTGGAGTTGTTCAGAAATTGGTGGGAACTCCTAGATTGTATCTAGTGGAGACTTCACAAGGACTTCTCCAGAGGAGTAGGGTTCATTTTCAATATCTACCAGCACAACAAGGAGAGGATCTGGGATATACAAGTGCTGTCAGGAAGTGAACCTCCTCCTCAAGGACTTCGCACACAAACTCAACAGAAGTGGGGACACGGTTTGGGAGACTGATCAGACTCCCTCAAAGATATGATCTTTAGAGTACTGCTCAGGACTATTTAAATGCAACTGAGAAGGGGACATAGTAATGCAAATAGTTTTAAGGAATTTAAAGGTTACTTTGAATTGTCATGTGTACATATATTGGTTTGGAATTTAAGTTTTAATCTTTTATGATAAAGAAAAGAAGATGTGGAGTGGTTATAGAATTCCTGGTTCTCTACAGTTACCAGAGAGGACAAGAATATGTTGCAGCAGGGAGCCTAATAAATGCAGGCACTCCCTGGTTGGGGAGTACTCTAGTTATTTCTTACACCATAGCACTTTGTGTTTGTCTCCTCACAGTACAGTGACATTCCTTGTGCAGGGCACTTAGGCCAGAAGAAGACCCAGTCCTGTGTATTAGCCTATTTCTACTGGCCTGGAGTCCACTAGGACTTCAAAGAATATTGTGCCTCCTGCCCTGAGTGCCAATTAGCTACCCCAAAGGTCCCCATGATCCATTCCTCTATATCAAAACTTCTTGTGAATGAACGGGAATGGATATTGTAGGCTCCCTGGGAAAGAGTGAAGCATGGCCATCAGCTCTTTCTTGCAATTGTAAACTATACCACCTGACATCCAGAGGCCATGCCATTATGTTCTGAAAAAAAGGTGACAGAGGTCACCCTAGAATTCATGAATCTCTTTTCTGAAGTAGGGATCTCCTGAGAAATAGTGCTGGATCAGGAGGCCAACTTTACATTCCAGCTAATGCATGAGCTATGCTCTCCATTGAATACCAAGTTGTCTATCATCCACAAAAAGATGGATTGCCTGAGAGATTCAACAAAAACCTAAAGATAGTGCTAAAAAAAATTGTATACTCTGATCCCAAGCATTGGGACCAATTACTTTCTCCCCTTTTGTTCACGATAGGGAGGTACCACAAATTTCCACTGGGTTCTCTCTCTTTGATGAGTTATACAGGCAACGGCATCACAGAATATTAGATCTCCTATGTGAGGGCTCAGAAGCACAGGATCTAAAGGCAACCAGTACAGCCCAGTATGTTCTCCAGCCCAGGAAGGATCTCAAGAAGTTGGGAGATTTTGTGCATGAAAAACTGTTGGTAGTCCAGCAAGTGCAAGGACAAACAAATAACCAGTGTGCATGCCCATGGACTTTCCAGCTCAGAGGCTGAGTACTGCTACTACTCCCCAACATAGAATTCAAATTGCTAGCCAAATGGCAAGGGTCTTTTGAAGTGGTTTGCCAGGTTGGACCTGTAAACTACAAGGTCCACCTGCCCGGGAGGCAGAAGAAAACCTGGCTTTACCATGTGAACCTGTTGAAGTCTTGGAAAACCAGAGAAAAGATGTGCACCACTCCTTGCCCACGGAATGGGGGCCTCAAGCGCCCATTCACAAATGTAGCTGGGTGCCAAATTCCTACATGAACAAAGGGCCCAGGTCTTATAGTTTGTTGAAACTTTCCCCTATGTAGTCTCCTCTGCACCTAGCTGGATACAGCTGACACATCACCACTTGAAGACAGCTGATTAGAGAGAACCCTTACCCCTTAACCTGGAAGATGTAGGAGACAGTCTGGGAGGAACTGCAGGCTATGTTGAACTTGGGGGTAGTTGAGGATCTCAAATTGACTGGTAAAGTCCCACTGTCTTTGACACACAACCTGGTGGACCAACGCATTTCTCTATAGACTTTTGAAAAGTGAGTGATATTTTGAACTTTGATGCATATCTGATGACACAGGTGGACAAGTTATTGGAATGTTTAGAGTCTGCCAAGAATCTCATTATCTTAGATTCTACACAAGAATATTGGCAGATCCCCTTGTCTCCTGGATCACAAGAAAAGACAGCCTGCTCAAAACCCTTTAAACTCTTTCGCTTCTGGACACCCTTGAACTTTCACAAAGCAGCCACAACGTTACAAAGTTTAATGGACAAGGTGATCAGGCATCATCAGCAGTATGCTGCTGCAAATTTGGGCAATATAGTGATGTATAGCGCCAGCAGGGATGACCACATATGACAAATTTGAACCATTGGATGAGTCAGGCCTCATACCCAATCCAGCAAAATGCAAGTTGGCCAGTCAAGAAGTTACTTACTGGGGTATAACGTGGGGGGAGGCCAACTTAGGCTTCTCACAAAACTAGGTGACTGGGAGACAAAAGGGCAGATGAAATTAAATTTTGATAAATGCAAAGTAATGCACATTGGAAAACATAATCCCAACTATACATATAAAATGATGGGGTCTAAATTAGCTGTAACCACTCAAGAAAGAGATCTTGGAGTCATTGTGGATCGTTCTCTGAAAACATCCACTCAATGTCCAGCGGAAGTCAAAAAAGCAAACAGAATGTTGGGAATCATTAAGAAAAGGATAGATAAAAGACGGAAAATATCATACTGCATAAATATAAGCCCATGGTATGCCCACATCTTGAACACTGAATGCTGATGTGGTCTCCCCATCTGAAAAAAGATATATTGGAACTGGAAAAGGTTCAGAAAAGGGCAACAAAAACAATTAGAGCTATGGAACGGCTTCCATATGAGGGAAGATTAATAAGACTGGGAAAGAGTTCAGCTCAGAAAAGAGACAGATAAAGGGGGATATGATAGAGGTTTATAAAATCATGACTGATGTGGAGAAAGTTAATAAGGAAATGTTATTTACTCCTTCTCATAACACAAGTACTAGGGATCACCAAATAAAATTAATAGGCAGCAGGTTTAAAACAAACAAAAGGAAGCATTTTTTCCCACACAACACACAGTCAGCATGTGGAACTCCTTGCCAGAGGATGTTGTGAAGGCCAAGACTAAAACAGAGTTCAAAAAAGATCTAGATAGGTCCATCAACGACTATTAGCCAGGATGTGCAGGGATGGTATCTCTGGCCTCTGTTGGCCAGAAGCTGGGAATGGATGACAGGACTTGGATCACCTGGTGATTACCTGTTCTGTTCATTCCCTCTGTGGCACCTGGCATTGACCACTGTCAGAAGACAAGATACTGGACCTTTGGTCTGATCCAATATGGCTGTTCTTATGTTCTTATGTAATTAGCAAAGTGCAGGCATTATTGGCATGTCCCATCCCTCAAATGAAAAAACAGGTAAGATGCTTGTACTAGCTGGTTATTACAGGTGGTCTCATTTTGCCACATTTGCAGCTCTTCCAACAGATCTAATAACAGGTGGTAATCCAAAGAAGGTCCACTGGAACAACTGGAGAAGTCCTTTAATATATAGAAAAACAGTTGGTCCAGGAAACTGTTCTCTTCAGTCCAGATTTTTCAAAGGAGTTCATTTTATAGATGGATGCTTCTAATGTTAGCCTGGCTGCTGTACTGTTTCAAGAGGCGAATGGTCAGGAACAACCTGTTCTGTACCTAAGTAGGAAGCTGTTCTCCAGGGAGAAGGCCTATTCCATGATAGAAAAAGAGATTCTAGCAGTCAAATGTACCATAGAATATCTTAGCTATCATTTACTGGGTAACGCCTTTTCCCTCATTACAGACAATATCCTCCTCTGCTAATTAAACACAATGAAGCAGAAACCTATGTATTAAGCAGTGGTACTTAGCTCTCCAGCTCTATAATTTTAGAGTACAACATCTGACTGGAGCAAAACACAGAAATGTGGACTTCTTTCCCCAGGCAGTGGGGGAGTCAGGATCAGATGGTGGATCCTGAGCTCTGTCTTGAGGGATGGTGTATCTGGTGGGGCAGAGCCCCACCCAAGTCAGGAAGGGTTAAAGAGAGACTTTGGGCACAATCAGCCCCAATCCCATGCACCTGTGAGGCCTGTCAAGCCTGGAGATGGGTGGGTCCGTAAAAGGGAAGATCATTGCTCACTGCGGGAAGGCGCTCTGAATAAGCAGGACTGTAACAAGATTTCCATAGACCCTGGAAGCAGGGGTGACTGAGAAGGAAAATGGCTTGGGAGTCTTGGCAGCCTCACCCCTCCCAGATAGTAGAATGGCTGGTACTTTTCTCTTCCCCCACACTCATTTGGCTTCCTGAAGGCCTAGGACTTTGCTTTATGTGTACTGCAGCAGCATATGGAGTCTTTGGCTTGGATTGTTTTGACCTCCTTCTTCTCCCCATAATGGAACAGATGCCCTGAACAGCACAAGAGGGTCGGGCCCTGGTCCTTAAGACAGGAGTCAACCTTCTCCCCCTACAGGCAATAAAGAAAGGTTAGCCTAATGAACTGCCTCTTTAGGGCATCCTAAATCCCTTTTGTGCCACACTTGCTCCTGTTCTGAGGATCTGGCCCTTGGAGCTAAGAGTTCTGAGTGCTATTCCTAGCTCTGTTGACTAGCACCATTACCTTTGGCAAGTCACATAAAGTTCAGTGTCTGCATTGGCCTACCTGTAAAACAAGCATCATAACATTTGTGTTACAGAAGCTTTGTGGAGCTTATAGCATGAATCTCGGTATAGGACTTTGAAAACGTCTAATGTTCTATGTATTGCTATTTCCAGGAAGACCCAGAATAACTTCAGATCTTGACTACTAGGTGGTATTAGAAAGAAACATACATACAGTGTAGCAAAACTGAAATAATAAATCCTGTATTGAATTGGTTTTGGGCATTCATAGGAAGACTATGAACAGGAGGGAGAAGTTTTATCTCCTCCTTTAGTGCCTGGGGAGCTAGGGACCTACACAACATGGGATGGCAAAGTGATTATTGTATTTCCAAGGCCTGTGACAACACCTCCACACATGGGAAGGACTCCTTTGAAGTTGAGAGGAGGGATATCTCAGTGGTTTGAGCCATAGCCTGCTAAACTCAGGGTTGTGAATTCAGTCCTTGAGGTGGTCATAGGGATCCTGGGCAAAAATCTGTCTGGGGATTGGCCCTGCTTTGAGCAGGGGGTTGGATTAGATAACCTTCTGAGGTCCTTTCCAACCCTGATAATCTATGAAATGTTGAAAGGGATAACACCAAAGTAGTGAAAAAAATAAAAAAAACCTACTGATTTTTGCCAGAGACTTAAATGGCTTCTCTAAACTCTATAAAAGTACCAACACACACAATGCACTGAAAATGGTGAGCACTGAACATGGATTTGTAGTACTATTTTAAAAGTGGCAAACCCTCTTACTATTATGAATAGCCCACATCAGTGGAAAGTGTGAATGCTTATGGGCATCTTAAATGTAACCAGTCTGTACATCATGAACAGGTCTGACTACCAAAAGGAGGCAGCCAGACAACTCTCCAATACCAAATTCTACAGGCCACTTCCCTCAGATCCCACTGAGGAATACACTAAGAAACTACAGCATCTACTCAGGACACTCCCTACACTAACACCAGAAGAAATCAACATACCCCTAGAGCCCCGACCAGGGTTATTCTATCTACTACCCAAGATCCACAAACCTGGAAATCCTGGACGCCCCATCATCTCGGGCATTGGAACTCTCACTGAAGGACTGTCTGGATATATGGACTCTCTACTCAGACCCTATGCCACCAGCACTCCCAGCTATCTCCGTGACACCACTGATTTCCTGAGGAAACTACAATACATTGGTGACCTCCCAGAAAACACCATCCTAGCCACCATGGATGTAGAGGCTCTCTACACAAACATCCCACACACAGATGGAATACAAGCTGTCAGGAACACTATCCCTGATGATGCCACAGCACAACTGGCTGCTGAGCTCTGTGCCTTTATACTTACACACAACTATTTCAAATTTAATGACAATATATATCTCCAGATCAGTGGCACTGCTATGGGCACCCGCATGCCCCACAATATGCCAATATCTTTATGGCCGACCTGGAGCAACGCTTCCTCAGCTCTCGTCCACTCACGCCCCTTCTCTACCTACGCTACATTGATGACATCTTCATCATCTGGACCCATGGGAAGGAGACTCTGGAAAAATTCCACCACGATTTCAACAGCTTCCACCCCACCATCAACCTCAGCCTGGACCAATCTACACGGGAGGTCCACTTTCTTGACACCACGGTGCAAATAAGTGATGGTCACATTAACACCACCCTATATCGAAAACCTACCGACCGCTATGCCTACCTTCATGCCTCCAGCTTCCATCCCGGGCACATCACACGATCCATTGTCTACAGCCAAGCACTGAGGTACAACCGCATCTGCTCTAACTCCTCAGACAGAGACCAACACCTACAAAATCTCCACCAAGCATTCTCAAAACTACAATACCCGCACGAGGAAATAAGGAAACAGATCAACAGAGCCAGACGTGTACCCAGAAGCCTCCTACTGCAAGACAAACCCAAGAAAGAAACCAACAGGACTCCACTGGCCATCACATACAGCCCCCAGCTAAAACCCCTCCAACGCATCATCAAGGATCTACAACCCATCCTGGACAATGATCCCACACTTTCACAGGCCTTGGGTGGCAGGCCAATCCTTGCCCACAGACAACCTGCCAACCTGAAACATATTCTCACCAGTAACTGCACACCACACCATAATAACTCTAGCTCAGGAACCAATCCATGCAACAAACCTCGATGCCAACTCTGCCCACATATCTACACCAGCGACACCATCACAGGACCTAACCAGATCAGCCAGACCATCACTGGTTCATTCACCTGCACATCCACCAATGTAATATACGCCATAATATACCAGCAATGCCCCTCTGCTATGTACATCGGCCAAACTGGACAGTCTCTACGGAAAGTGATAAATGGACACAAATCAGACATTAGGAATGGCAATATACAAAAACCTGTAGGAGAGCACTTCAACCTCCCTGGCCACACTATAGCAGACCTTAAGGTGGCCATCCTGCAGCAAAAAAACTTCAGGACCAGACTTCAAAGAGAAACTGCTGAGCTTCAGTTCATCTGCAAATTTGACACCATCAGCTCAGGATTGAACAAAGACTGTGAATGGCTTGCCAAATACAGAACCAGTTTCTCCTCTCTTGGTTTTCACACCTCAACTGCTAGAACAGGGCCTCATCCTCCCTGATTGAACTGACCTCGTTATCTCTAGCTTGCTTGCTAGCACACATATATATACCTGCCCCTGGATATTTCCATTGCATGCATCTGAGGAAGTGGGTATTCACCCACAAAAGCTCATGCTCCAAAACGTCTGTTAGTCTATAAGGTGCCACAGGATTCTTTGCTGCTTTTATAGTCTGTACTTGTGATTAGCATCATGGTACATCTAATTCATAGTTACTTTCTTTGCCATGAGAGCGTAGAAACAACGTACAAGCTATCTATTATCGGCCAAAGAGAAATTTCAGATGGGCTACTTGAGGAATTTCAATGAGCGCATGAAACTAACACCCTAAAGGTGTTCACTTATTATGTATATTTGTGTAGAAGTCAAGGCCTTTGTTAATCAAAATGAAAACCAAGGTCAACTGACCATTCATATTATTTAAGAATAGTTCAGCCCATTTCAGTCCAGCATTATACTTGGTTATACTAGCTACAAAATATCATTTTCATTTATAAGAATCAACACATCTGCCTCTATTGTTTCCATACTTAACCATCTGCAAATCTTTAATTTTTATTCCTTGAATTGTACATTACAGTATGGACATAATAATAATGAAGACAATATGTTACGGTGTCATTTATGCTTTAGGTTTTCCTGAACTGAAATTCATTAATACCATTAGGGTTCCAGATAAGCTCAAATATTCTTAACCTATGAAATCTGAGTATGTTTAGTATGTTAAGAATTTTTTCGTAGCCTTTGCTTCAGTCTCATTGATAATAATCTTAAGAAGTCCATTTTCTACTCCATACAAATGAACTGTATCTGAACTTGATTCTTCTTCCCATCTACCCAGCCCACCCTCCCTCCCTCCATCCCAATTCCAGTAAGCATTCTGATCTCATTACACTGCTCACCCCCTGCTCTGACCCCTGTAAGCAAATAAGAGCCCTTATCATAAAAGGTAACAGACTGACCACAGTGGAGTTTGTAGTGTTGTTGCAGCTGTTTTGGTCCCGGATATTAGAAAGACAAGGTGTCTGAGGTAATGCCTTTTATTGGACCAAATTGTGTTGGTGAGAGAGATAAGCTTTCGAGCTTATACAGAGCTCTTCTTCAGGTCTGGGAAATGTACTCAGAGTGTCACAGCTAAATACAAGACGGAATAGATTAACATAAGAAGTTAACACATAGTTCGAGGGACCATTCAAGGTGAAGTGGCCCATTAACACCCCTCCAGTTATAGGAGGGAAAGGAAAGGAGGTTAAGTATTTATGCTAAACAATCTGTTCCACCTTGTATTTAGCTGTGACACTCTGTGTACATTTCCTAGACATGAAGAAGAGCTCTGTGTAAGCTCAAAAGCTTGTCTCTCACCAACCAGGGCCGGCTCTAGCCGTTTCGCTGCCCCAAGCACGGCAGCACGCCGTGGGGGGCACTCTGCCACTCGCCAGTCCCACGGCTCTGGTGGATCTCCCTGCAGAGGGTCCGCTGGTCCCGTGGCTCCGGTGGACCTCCCGCAGGTGTGCCTGCGGATGCTCCACCAGAGTCGTGGGACCAGCGGACCCTCAGCAGGGATGCCTGCGGGAGGTCCACCGGAGCCGCCTGCTGCCCTCCCAGCAACCGGCAGAGTGCCCCCCGCGGCATGCTGCCCCAAGCACGCGCTTGGCGTGCTGGTGCCTGGAGCCGGCCCTGTCACCAACACAATTTGGTCCAGTAAAACTTAGGGCATGTCTACACTTGCTATTTAAAGTGCAAAATGTCCTTTTTTTTTTGCACAAAAAAGTGGGCGTGTCTACACTTGTTAATGACTTTTTGCAGTGAAACTCAGAAGTTTCACTACCAAAAGAAAACCATTTTCACGAGAGGCATACAGTTCTTTCCACTGCTCTTTTTGCATTGTTGTGAAAATGAAGACATGTTCTTCCTGTATAAACACCTTCTGGCCTCTGGAGGATATCCCACAGTTCCAAAAGTGACCACTCTGGCCAACACCTTCGCTGCTCTGATGCCAGGTAAATGGATGTCCGCCCATCCCCCTGTAAAGCCCCGGGAAGTTTGAAACTCCCTTTCCTGTTATGAATGCTCTTCTTCCCAGGTGACCATGGCTTCTCCATGTAGCAAATGAGCCCCTGCTTGGAGCAGTGCCGAGCTACTGGACCTGATCAGTGTTTGGGGAGAGGAGGCTGTGCAGTGCCAGCTGTGTTCCAGCCATAAGAATTTCAATACCTACGAGCAGACTGCATGCAGCTTGCAGGAGAAGGGGCATACCAGGGACACACTGTGGTGCAGAGCGAAGGTGAAGGAGCTGAGGAACACATACCACAAGGTGAGGGAGGCAAACCATTGGTCTGGCGCTGCGCCCCAAAGCTGCCGTTTTTACAGTGTGTTGGATGCAACCCTAAGTGGTGACCTCACCTTCATTGCAAAGAGCCTAGTGGATACTTCTTCATGTCTGGAGGCAGTGGAAAGTGGCCCTCACCAGGAGGGAAAGGTCATAGATGAAGAGGAGAAGGCTGAGGAAGCTGTGGAGCCCGTTGCTGCGTGCATTCAGGACCCCTTCTCTGCTCTGGAGGTGTGTAGCCAGTGTGAGCAGCCACTGTCTGCTGAGGCAGAAGCAGAAGAGCAGAGCTCTGGTAACTTGCTTTGCTTTGACAATGCATAAAGCAGATTGAGGGCACAGAAAAGTACTTCGGTGGCTGGGTTTGTGTATTGGGTGCCATCCCTTAATGCTAGCCCTTTTCCAAATGAGTGCATGCAATAAACCCTCTAAACCTGCATTCTCTCACCATTGCTGGGTTCTTGTGCACCACGGGTGCTTGACTTTTGTCACCAAGACAGTGATTTCTTAGCAGTGGTGTATTTCAATGTACACAGTGATTCCTGTTTGCATGTTTCACAGTAATATGTTGCTTTTGTCTCCCCAGAAATGACTGTGGAAGACCCATCCCGCACTGTAGCAGACCATCTGCCATGCGTAAGAAAGCAACCAAGATGCACTAGGGCAAATATGTTTCATGAGGTGATTCTGCACTCCCAAGCAGAGACACATGATAAAAATAAATGGAGAGAAACCATGACAAAGTGGAAATAGGGAGAGAACTGAGACTGAAAAGAGAATAATGCTTTCCATAGGGAAGCCATGGAGACACTAATCAACGTTCTGGAGCGTTAGACAGTTCTGTTGCATTCTCTCATTACATCCCAGAGTGACCTGATTCGTGCCCACCCTGCATTGCAGCAAGTGCAGAATTCTTTCCCATGCACTCCCGAAACTCCCACTGCACATTCTTATAGGCTCGCTGCAATTTTTTTCATTCCTGAACAATCCACATTCACAGCTTGTCAACCTACAGCTGGAGTTATGCACAGCTGTGAGGTATACATGCCCCCCACCCTGTTCACCACCATCACTCAGGATTGATATATATGCATGTGTTTTCTCTGTTTAAAAAAAAAAGGCACAAATTTTTCAAAAAGAAGCAAGCCTTATCTGTGTGTTCACATTTCTGTACAGGTCATCACAGCTACAAGTCAAATAGCACTTCATCTTCACTAAAATTACATACAGAACCACCATGCAGCACAGCACATGCTGTTAACATCTCCTTTCCCAAGCACAGCAGCAAAATTTAATAGTTTTCATTTTCAACCTTTTCCCTCAAAGCATCCCGGATCCTAATTGCCACACGTTGTGCCCTTCTAATAGCCCTGGTATCTGGCTGCTGAAATTCAGAAGCCAGACATTCGGCCTCCACACTCCAAGTATGAGTAAACCTTTCACCCTTCCCGTCACAAATGTTATGGAAAGTAAAGCACACCACAACACCCATGGGAATATTTTCCTCACTCATTTCCAGTCTACTCTACAAACATCTCCAGCGTGCTTTCAAATGGCCAAACGCACATTCAACAGCCATTTTGCACCTACTCAGCCTGCTGTTGAAATGTTCCTTACTGACATCTAGGTTTCCAGTGTATGGCTTCATGAGCCATGGCATCAATGGGTTACCTGGGTCTCCCAGGATCACAGTGGGCATTTCCACTTCCCCAATGGTGATCGGCTGGTCTGGAAAGAAAGTCCCCACTTGCAGCTTTCTGTACAGGTCAGTGTTTCTAAAGATGTGTGCATCATGCACCTTTCTGGATCATCCAGCATTAATATCAGTGAAATGCCCATGGTGATCCACTAGTACCTGCAAAACCATGGAGAAGTACCCCTTGTGATTTATGTACTCAGTGCCAAGGGGGGCAGGGGCAACAGTATGTATGTGTGTACCATCTATCGCTTCACCACAGTTAGGGAAGTCCATTTCTGCAAAGCTATCCAAAATGTCATGCATATTACCAAGAGTCATTGTCTTGCGCAGTAGGATGTGATTAATGGCCTTGCACACCTGAGTTGCCACGGCACCAACAGTTGATCTCCCCACTCCAAACTGGTTCGCAACTGACCAGTAGCTATCTGGAGTCACCAGCTTCCACAATGTGATTGCCACGCACTTCTCTACGGTGAGTGTTGCTCTCAGTCTAGTGTCCTTGCGACACAGGTCTGGGGAAATCTCAGCTCACAGTTCCATGAAGGTGGCTCTCCACATCTGAAAGTTTTGAAGCCACGAGTTGTTATCCCAGACTGTTCCTGATAGCTTGTAGTGATCTTGTGGTGATCTTCCAGAAAATATCGTCCTGGCCACTATGGATGTAGAAGCCCTCTACATCAACATTCCACACAAAGATGGACTACAAGCTATCAGGAACAGTATCCCCGATAATGTCACAGCTAACCTGGTGGCTGAACTTTGTGACTTTGTCCTCATCCACAACTATTTCACATTTGGGGACAATATATACCTTCAAGTCAGTGGTACTGCAATGGGTACCCACATGGCCCCACAATATGCCGACATTTTTATGGCTGACTTAGAACAACACTTCCTTAGCTCCTATCCCCTAATGCCCCTACTCTACTTGTGCTACATTGATGACATCTTCATCATCTGGACCCATGGAAAAGAAGCCCTTGAGGAATTCCACCATGATTTCAACAATTTCCATCCCACCATCAACCTAAGCCTAGATCAATCCACACAAGTGGTCCATTTCCTGGACACTACAGTGCTAATAAATGATGGTCACATAAACACTACCCTATACCCTATACCGGAAACCTACTGACTGCTACACTTACCTACATGCCTCCAGTTTCCATCCAGGACACACCACATGATCCATTGTCTAAAGCCAAGCTCTAAGATATAGCCGTATTTGCTCCATTCCCTCAGACAGAGACAAGCACCTACAAGATCTCTATCAAGCATTCTTAAAACTACAATACCCACCTGCTGAAGTGAAAAAACAGATTGACAGAGCCAGATGAGTACCCAGAAGTCACCTCCTACAAGACAGGCCCAATAAAGAAAATAACAGAACACCACTAGCTGTCACCTTCAGCCCCCAACTAAAACCTCTCCAGCGCATCATCAAAGATCTACAACCTATCCTGAAAGATGATCCGTCACTCTCACAGATCTTGAGAGACAGACCTGTCCTTGCTTACAGACAACTCCCCAACCTGAAGCAAATACTCACCAGCAACCACACACCACTGAACAAAAACACTGACCCAGGAACCTATGCTTGCAACAAAGGCCAATGCCAAATCTGTCCACATATATATTCAAGTGACATCATCATAGGACCTAATCACATCAACCATGTCATCAGGGGCTCATTCACCTGCTCATCTACCAATGTGATATATGCCATCATGTGCCAGCAATGCCCCTCTGCCATGTACATTGGCCAAACTGGACAGTCTCTGTGCAAAAGAATAAATGGACACAAATCTGACATCAGGAATCATAACATTCAAAAACCAGTAGGAGACCACTTTAACCTGTCTGGTCACTCAATAACAGACCTGAGGATGGCAATTTTGCAACAGAAAAGCTTCAAAAAGAGACTCCAAAGAGAAACTGCTGAACTTGAATTGATATGCAAACTAGATACAATCAACTTAGGCTTGAATAGAGACTGGAAATGGCTGAGCCATCACAAACATTGAATCTATCTCCCCATGTAAGTATTCTCATACTTCTTATCAAACTGTCTGTACTGGGCTATCTTGATTATCACTTCAGAAGTTTTTTCTCTTACTTAATTGATCTCTCAGAGTTGGTAAGACAACTCTCACCTTTTCATGCTCTCTGTATGTGTATATATATCTCCTCAATATATGTTCCATTCTGTGCATCCAAAGAAGTGGGCTGTAGCCCATGAAAGCTCATGCTCAAATAAATTTGTTAGTCTCTAAGGTGCCACAAGTACTCCTGTTAGTTTATCACAGAGATTTTTCTGTGTCAAAGTGGACCTCAATAATCCATGCCCCTTGGTTCTGTAACACATATGCACCACTCTTGTGCATACATAGTAATGCATGGAGGGGAGGAAATGATTAAAAGCCTTTATAGGTCAACTGGAGGTGTGGAATCTGCACTTTGCCCCCCTTCCCCTAGTACATAGGGCTGACATGGGTGCAAAGTGTACAGGGTCAAAAAAGGGACTGGAAGACTGGGGATTCATGAAGGACTCTCTGGTCTCTAATTCTGTAGGCCATTCCCAGTCATGCTAAGGGACTCCCCACTGCCCTGCATCCCTTTCCCCTACTAGCCATGGCAACATGGCAGGACCCGTAGATACATTTGCTCATTCCTGATGCATTGTCTCCAGGGAGTCAAGAATCTAGTGCTCAGTGGGAATTAATGCTGCCTCAGGCATATTAACTCTCCACTGATTTAACTTTATACTGTAGCAGTTCTGGAGGAACACGGTGTTTACTGTGACTTCACTCCAAATTCCTGGTGCCAGCTGTAGTAAGTGAAGGCCCTGATAAAGGCCCAGTATGAGGCATGAGGCCTGAACTAAAGTAATGGTCAAGACTTTGCTAACATAAAGCAAAGTGAAGCTGTGAGCTAGAGGCAGGCCCTGCTCACAGAAGCTGGCAAGGAAAGGGCTGGTACTGCAAGAGGATATGTACCTAAAAGGTACTGAACACTAGAGATCAGAACATTCACATACTTGCACATTCCACACAGATAACAAGGAACAGACTGACTCATCCCAATGACAGGGGCAAAAGGGTAATATGATGGATAGAGTTGTTTTGATCGAGCCAACATGTACAAGGTGAGAGGCGGCACCTTACTACGTAGAGGGGTTGTACCTTGCTGCGTAGAGGGGCTGCACCTCAATATGTCAGGAGTGATGTGTAACTTGTTTGTACCTGTGTATAAAAATGTATCCCTGGGGCGATGTCTTTGTCTGGCCGAGGGGGCAGTGGAAAGTCCCGCCACTGACTGAGCCAAGTCCATTGCCAAGAGGCACTTTCTCGTAGTATGCCCTGAATTAGGCTAAGAAACCTACAGGGAACTGCAATTGTGTCTGAGCGCAATAAACCTGGCCGACGTGCCTTCGTACCTTACTAGACTCTGTGGTCATTGGGGGTTCTCTTCGGGTCTGCTGTGTCAGCTATCTGCAGAGCTGGGACAGCACAAGAGGGAACACACGCACGCAGCCAAGTGATACCAACAAGAAGAGAGTAGAGCAGAGCACCACACTGGTAGCTTCTGACAACACATCTGACAACACCTCTGACAACACCAGCCATCTTTATATTTAGCAGGGTGATAGCCACAGCTTGTCACATAGCTACCTTCCTCTGCAGATCTCAGACTTTGGTTTGGTCCATTTCTATTACACTGCTGAAATACAACTCCCATCAGCCCCTCACTATCATTATTTTATCTGCTAATGTTGTATGGCTTGTTGGAATGTATTTAGCTACCATGTGGGAGAGTCTAAAATACAGAGTCTACGTTTTATATTTTTGCCCCATTGGGGGGCAAGTTTTACAGTGTCTTTGTTCTTACCTGTCTTTTATTTTTATTATAGGCATAATTATATCATTTCCCTATCTTTCCCTTTAAATGTATGAAACATAAATCTGGGAACATATAGATACCCTATAAAAGTATGCATACTATAATACCAAAATCATTCTGCAATGGGGAATAATTGGCAATTGTATTTATGGTCCACAGTTGGGTATTCTGAAGCTGGTGAATATTTTCTCTCTTCTCATTATCTCTGTTCTTTTCCTCCTTCTTTCTCTCTATTCTCTCCCTGCTTTGCATTCTCCCATACCTGAGTGCCAGGAGTGGAAACAACTTGTCTGGGCCCACTCCTGACTCTGAATGTGGTTGAAGCAGTGGAAGAGGTGGGGTAAGGGAAGACTGAGGCGGTTTCTGTAGGAGGAGGAAAGACCACTAAGGCTGGGCAGGCTGTCACTGAGTATGCTGTCATCACTGAGGCTGGGACCAGTATCAAGAAACAGGAGGAGCTCTGGGATGCAGTGGGCCTTTCTTTCCTGTGTTCATTTAGTCTTTGGCTGCTGCCTGAGCTTTTCCTAGTTCAGGCCTTATTTCTAAATGAGCAGGTGGCTGAAAATACACAAAAGACCAAATCCAGCTCTCAAGTCTTGTGTCTGAGACTTCTGTTTCACAGCAATTGTCCTAACCTTTGCAGGTTGCAATACTGTAAGCATGGTGATTTAGGCCATTACTGTAGAGTCTATAGTAAAGCGTACTTTTGACTGCTGCGCTGCAAGCATTTATCCAGTATAGGATGGTTCTTTAACAGGTCTTGAACCCAGACTTCCTAATTAGGCTCTGCAATTATGATCTTTTGATCACTGAGATAATTGAAAGTCTCAGACTGCTTTCTTTCAAAATCATGGCAGAGGGCTATTTACACTGGCCACACAGACACCTACAGAATGCCGTGGCTTTTCTATCAAATACAGTCCAATAGCAGTAAAAAGTGTTCAGTGCAAAGAATAAACACATATTTCTGACTGACCCTCCTTATGTTTTACATTTATGTCTGCCATCAAAATTTACTGCTATAGCCAAGCAAAACCTAAAATAAATAGAAGTGTATTTGCAGAAATTCCACAGATTTCAGTGGATTTATATCAAAATTTGTCACCAATTTCTATCATTCCTGGATACCAAGTCATGTCATATAAGACCTTAATGTCAGGGAGGGATAGCTCAGTGGTTTGAGCATTGGCCTGTTAAAGACAGGGTTGTGAATTCAATCCTTGAGGGGGCTGCTTAGGGTTCTGGAGCAAAATCAGTACTTGATCCTGCTAGTGAAGGCAAAGGGCTGGCCTTGATGACCTTTCAAGGTCCCTTTCAGTCCTATGAGATAGGTATGTCACATTACAGATTTATTTTTGATGTCATGCTGTAGAGCCCAGGTTAAGTCTAATTATTTGGCACCAAGTAGGATTTGTTAGTGGCAGGACAGAGCAGTGAACAAATGTTACACAGTGTTTAATTATGAATGATGTGACATTACGGAATATTTCCAGACAAAATAAGGACTCAAAACCTATTCGAAATAAAGGATAACAGTAAAATAAATAAGGGATTGTCAGTCTATTGTACAGGCAAGTATTTAAGAGAACTCCTTCTCTACAATGTTTGTCAAATGCTGTGTGGTTCTTCCTGCACCAAACTCAAAGCCCTCTTCCTGAGCTTGGAGGCATGACACAGCTCTCCCTGACTCCCTCTGTCTACACTTCATGTCTCCTCTTGGATCCTCTGCTTCATTAATTCCTGGTATTCTCAAGAAACTTTTTGCATCCATTGCACATAAGCATTTTCAGGCTTTCTCCCTGTCAAGGTTCCTTCCCCACTCTGAACTTTAGGATACAGATGTGGGGACCTGCATGGACACTTCTAAGCTTAATTACCAGCTTAGATCTGGTATCGCTGCCACCACCCCCAAGCACTACTTTTCTTCTCTGGGTAGTCTTGAAAGACTTCACCAATTTCCTGGTGAACACAGATCCAAATCCTTGGATCTTAAAACAGGGAGAAATTAACCATCTCCCCTCCTTTATCCCACCAACTCCTGGTGGATCCAGATCCAACCCCCTTGGATCTAAAAACAAGGAAAAAATCAATCAGGTATTAAGAAAAAGGCTTTTAATTAAAGAAAAGAAAGATAAAAGAAAACCCTCTGGGAGAGATTAGCATACCAGCTACTCTCACAGACAACAGATTCAAAACACAGAGGATGTTCCCCTGGGCAAAAATCTTAATACACACAAGAATACCCAAATTTGATAATTCCCTTAATGGTACCAAGACAAGTTACAAAGAAAATAAACGTAAACCTATTTACCCCTTTCTAAAACTTACTACTCTGATAAGAGGCTGGTTCCTTGATCTTTTTCACTCGGGCTGAAACTGAAACTCTAAACAAAGGAAAACTTCCCTCCTTCCTTTTGAAACATCTTGTTCCCCCATTGGTTCCTCTGGTCAGGTGTCAGCTAGGCTAGGTGACCTTCTTAACCCTTTACAGGTAAAAGAGGCATTAACCCTTAACTATCTGTTTATGACACTTCCAAACTCCCCCCACTGCCTGGAATATCTTCTATAATCCTGCGTGTCATACAACTTGTTTTGCCTTCCTTCAACGTTCCCCTCAAAATGCACTACTTTCTACAGTGACAGACCCTCCATCAGTGACTCACATTCCCATGCCAACCTCATGAAAATCTAAATCAATCTAAATAAAATACATAGAACTAAAAAGACAGAAAAAATGAAATATTATATCGATCCCTTGTGAATACTAGCAACCCCATAACCACATTCTTTGTAAACCTTCCTCCCTTGGGTTCCCGGATTTCTCTGTCTGCATTGTATCATACTGAGCTACTCAGGACAAAGATCAGGAGTCAGATCCTCAGGTGCTGTAAATCAGCATAGCTCCAGTGATATTCGTACTATTATGTTGATTTATAACAGCTGAAGAGCTCACCCCACATCTTCATTTTCTCTTTAAAGAGACTTTCACATATGTGACACTATATCCAAATGTTAAATAACAACTAATAATGATTCACAATTACAGAAGGAAACTCAGAATTGTTGTACATTCCACACAGCTTAGCAGAAAGAATATTTGAAAGAAAACATCTTAACTAATTAGAAAATAATCTTTTAACAAATAAACTAAGAAAGCAAGCTTGTCATTTTTTTTCCAGAAGGACTTCGGATTTTTAATCTTAGAGAGGAAAATGTTCTGATTGATAGAGCTAAGTAGTGGCTTCATAGCTAAGAATTCACCCTGTTAGCACATAATTTGCATAATTTTATTTTCAGCTTTCCTGATTTTGTTACTTGAGCATATTTGTGGATGAACTTGTGCAGTTCATTGTGAGTATTGGATATTCAGAATTAAAGCTGTGTTGCTTAGTTTTGATTGTCCGCCTAGGTCAGACAATAAAATTTCTCTTCCCTGATTGAAGACGTGTAGCTCTTGGAATCAGGTGATAAATATATTTATACACTCAAAATTAACTTTCTGCAAATACTCTTTAATAGTCACTTAAAATGTACTATCTCCATGAACAAATCTTGCCAGAATATTCATTTGCTAGAATCAGGGGTTAAAGTAAAGAAGCACACGAAGGAGTGCTGCTCCCCTTGGCCCAGGTATGCAGTACTATCTCCATAACTTTCAGTTCTCCATGGCTGGCACAATGAGAGCTCCCACTTCTGGTTTCAATCTGCTTTGACCAGGGAACAGAATATTCCCAGAAAGTGAACAGCCAAAGTGAGTCTGTCTTTTTTAATCTGAATAACTATTTCTTGAAATATCTTGAAGTATTTGCTCAGCCCTATCAAATCATCTAGTGCATCTTAGTGCCAGTTCAGGACTGTCCCGTACAATTGTGCATGATGCTCAGCTGGTGTAAATGGGTGTAGTTCCATCAGCTTCAACAGAGCTCTGTTACTGCACACAAGATGAGGATCTGGCCTAGTGTATTCATTAGAACATTGTTGAGGCTAGTTTGAAATGTTAAAGAAGAGACTGTTCCATGCCTAATATATCTAATTAACAGGATGTTTATTCTGATATTCAGCCTAAATTTTCCCTTTTTTTTCATCCTATTTCTGATAGTTATACCCTCTTAGATGAATCATAGAATCAAAGAAAATTAAGGTTGGAAGAGACCTCAAGAGGTCATCTAGTACAACCCTTTGCTCAAAGCAGGACCAATCCCAACTAAATCATCCCAGTTAGGGCTTTGTCAAGCCAGGCCTGTCAAGGTTTTTTCCCCACTCTGAACTTTAGAGTTCAAGAAGTGGGGACCTGCATGATCACTTTTAAGCTTAATTACTAGCTTAAATTTGATACGCTGCCACCAGCCAGAAGTCTGTGTCTGGCATACTTCTGTTCCCCCAAAACCTTCCCTGGGGAACCCAAGACCCAAACCCCTTGGGTCTTAAAACAAGGAGAATTTAACCATCCCCCTTTCCCCCCCCCCAGACTTTCCCCTCCCTGGGTTGCCTTGGGAAGCTTCACACCGATCCAAACTCCTTGGATCTTAAAACAAGGAGGAATTAATCATCTCCCCCTCCTTTCCCCCCACCAATCCCTGGTGAGTTTAGACTCAATCCCTTGGATTCTAAAACAAGGAAAAATCAATCAGGTTCTTAAAAAGAAAGCTTTTAATTAAAGAAAGAAAAGGTAAAAATTATCTCTGTAAAATCAGGATGGAAAATGCTTTACAGCGTACTCAGATTCATATAGACTAGAGGGACTCCCCCCCCACCAGCCTGAGATTCAAAGTTACAGCAACCAGAGGTAAAAATCCTTCCAGCAAAAAGACACATTTACAAGTTAAGAAAACAAACATAAGACTCATCCGCCTTGCCTGGCTGTTACTTACTATTTTGAAACATGAAAGACTGATTCAGAAAGATTGAAGAACCTGGAATGATGTCCCGTTCCTCTCAGTCCCGAGAGCGAACCACGAACCAAAACAAAAAGCACAAACAAAGACTTCCCTCCACCAAGATTTGAAAGTATCTTGTCCCTCTTTTGGTCCTCTGGTCAGGTGTCAGCCAGGTTCACTGAGCTTCTTAACCTTTTACAGGTAAAAGAGACATTAACCCTTAACTATCTGTTTATGACAGGGCCTTAAAAACCTCTAAGGATAGAGATTCCACCACCTCCTTCAGTAACCCATTTCGGTGCTTCACCACCCTCTTAGTGAAATAGTTTTTTGTAATATCCATCCTAGACCGCCCCCACTGCAACTTGAGATCATTGCTTCTTGTTCTGTCATCTGCCACCACTGAGAACAGCCAAGCTCCATCCTCTTTGGAACCACCCGTGCTTCAGGTAGTTGAAGGCTGCTATCAAATCCCCCCCACTCTTCTCTTCTGCAGACTAAATAAGCCTAGTTCCCTCATCTTCTTCTCATAAGCCATGTGCCCCAGCCCTCCTTGTCCCACCTTAAATAATTTCCCTCTATTCTTAGTGTTTACACATTTCATATATTAGTCTTATGTTCCCTAGCTGTCACATATCCAAGGTGTACATACAGAATTCTTTTAATCTTTCTTTTTAAGTCATTCCCTCCAGCCACCTAATTATTTTTGTTTGTTTATGGTGCTCTTCTCTGAACTCCTGCCAATATATCTTACTGGTAATGAAGTATTCAAACTGAACACAATATCCTAGAAGAAGGTGCATCAGAGCCAGAGTAGCCTGAAAATGTTTATGGGAGATGCAGATAAATGGCATATTGAGGATAATATCACTGGTACAACAGAGTGGCATGTGTCTGTGAGGGGATGAATGAGACATAAATTTTTTGCACAGTTATTTTTTAAACAGCATTATTTTCTCATGGGTGGTAAGGGAGTGCAGCTACCTTTAATGTTTAGCAGAGAGATGGTTAATCTTTTCCTAAGCAGGGAACAAAATCCAGGAGTCTTCTGTCACTGCAGAGATTGCCAGGGAGCTCAGCAGACTGAGGAATGGAGCAGGGTTCAACTAAATTGAATATTTGTTTGAAAGGTCATAGGTCCAAGTCCTTCTTCAATCAAAGTAAGTAGCAAAACTTCCACTGACTTAAGTGGAACACAGATCATGCCCTATATGAGCAGTGAGTTGTTGTATTTCTCATTGGGTTAGACTATTCTTTTGTCAAAGGCCACCTTGAGACAAGGGAGGAAAAATATAAATTAAAGCTTGCCTGTGAGAAGAGTGGTTTCCTTAAATAATGACTTTTTTCCTTCACCTTCTTCCCCCAAACTTCTGGGATGTTTGTGCTTTACCTGAGATTGGTTTCACAGATCTTTCACAGGATGTTTAACAATAATAATAGGGAAGACTTATGTTGATATCCCTTTTTAAAAATGGGCTTCATTTAAAATATTGTTCTATGCAGTACGTGTTTGCAGGATTGGCACGGCAAGATGCCACACATTAGATTTTTTCTGCCGCTGTAGTTCAAATGATTTTCCTTGATAAACAAGAACTCATTGTACTTTACAGCCAAAAAGCTCTTGCACTTACTACTTACTCTGTTTTTTTGGCCGTCTGTGCTTTGGTTTTTTTCCTTCACGCCTCCAAGAGAAAAGTTAAGGTAATAAACTTGTTTATGATGGACATGCTGTTCTTCTAAATAACATGTGTTTCCTTTGTAAGTGTACCTGAGATTTGAGTATGTGTATTTATAGCTGAAAGTCTCTGCAAGTCTGTAGCAGATTCACCATTTAATCTGAAATGAACATAGGGTGTCTTCTTGTTAAAAACAACATCATCTATCATGTATGCACAAGACAGAAGAGAAGAAATTAATTAGGAATGATGGATGTACTATGAATCTTTCTTAATTTGGTAACATGTGCTTTTTAAAATGGTTTGGAAAGTGGGGTTAAAGAGAGATCGCACACTGGCAGCCAGCAGAAACACAAATACAAGAGTTAAAATTCTGCTGTTTCTCATTAAAAAAATCTTTCATTTAAGACTTATTCCTTAATATATAACATATAAACAATTCTGCAATGCTTACTCATTCTGAGTAGCACTTACTGATGAAAATAGTCAATATGCCCACCTCTTCTTTGCTTTTCTACCATTTTGAGGGCAATTTGCTCCACCAAGATTGTATGAAGGGAGCAGTTCCTGCACTCAGGGACTTTATTGTACAAGGCTTGCAAGGTGCTGGAAGTGGAAAGAATAATGGATATTCATAGACTAAGGCCAGAAGGGATGGTGATGGTGATGACAATCTAATTAGACCTCCTGCATATCATAGGCAATAAAATTTCACCAAGTGGTTCCTGATTCAATCCCATATCTTCTGGGTGAGTTAAAGCTTAACCTTTAGAAAGACATGCAATCTTGATTTAAAGATTTCAAGCTGGTGGAACCACTATCCCTCAATTAAGATATCTCAGATCAACAAAATTAGTTCAATTGTGAGATAACACAGGGTGAATGGGAAACAATAGGAGAGTAAAAAGGGAATACTCAAGAAATAAAGAAACATGTAAAACCAAAAGTGAGAATGCTATAGAAATGGGACAATTAGATATACTAAGGATCTTTTAAGATTTAGAATAGAATACAGTTGAATGCATCAGCTAATTTGCAATGGCCTCTCAAATTTATCAGGCCTTGACATATGGAAGGGTCTGCAAAAAAATAAGGCCTCCTACATTTGGTCAATCTGAGCATGTTTAACCTTGCTCTGTCTTTGGTTCTATTACCACAAAAGAGTCATTCAAACAGGACTAAGTGGACCAGTGAGAAGATGGACCTCGAAGTCCTGAGAAGAGTATCTCAGAAATTGTTGAGAAACTGAGACAAGGGGCTAAAAATATATGAAAAATAATATAGGGTTCTTGAGATAAGACAGAGCCCAACCTAAACTTCCATCCAGAACTCAAATCCAACTGAAAAAGTTTCTACATGGTCTGAAAATGTCTAGTTAATCTTTTTGTTATTTTTGTTTGCCTCTGCTCTTCTGGGATTTGACCTAGACCTGAAGCAGAACATATATTTGAGGAACATAGTTTGTGAAATGTCTTAATACTCTAGAATGAAATAATATTCTATAATTATACAGTTTCTCGAGTAAACAGTTTTAAAACACATTACACTTGATTGCTTGTTATTTCAAAATTTATAATTTATAACATTTGTGATCTGATAAAAAAAGTTCAAGACCTGATGTTAACTTGTTGCAGGAACCATTTCCTATTTGTTTTGAGATATGCTGAAACACTAATGGATATTACCAAACCCCTCCTACACATTAATAGAAAGGGTAATATTACTTACAAATAGAAATCATCTTACAAAAATGGAATTCAAGCCCTGTCCCTACAGCTCTATAATGAATCTCCTAGTGTGGAGGGGAATTTTCTACTGAAGGGACATCCAAGCACACAGCTAGGAGCTGGTGTGTGTGGAGGAGGGGTGTGTGTGGAGGGGGGCGCATATGTACAGAGCCAGGGGTTATTTTCAAAGACTAGGATGGGCAGGGAAGAAAATGCTGAAAATGCTACTGAATAAGTGCCAGCTCAGATTGTCGGACCCACAGCCATCGGGTGGCAAAATCTATGAAAGTTAGTATGTATTGCTTTCCTCTGGATGTCTTTTTCGGGAAAGGACCCAGAATATCCACAGCTAGTCACAGAAATGGAACCTCAATTATGGGGAGTGGCTGATGCGGGGCTTTGACCTGGTCTTGGGGTTTTCCCACTCTTTGGTACACCTCCCAAGACCAGACATAGTTAGAAACATTCTTGGCCATTCCCTTCCAGTGGAATGACTTCCCCAAACAGTCTTTGGTCCTGTTCACCTCAGCATGGCCACTAGGATGATCATGGACTAAGCTCAAGAGCTTTACTTGGTATCTAGTTGGAACTGCCAACTGTCTTTGAGGATGCCAGTCTTTCTGGTGCCCACCAGAAAGAGTTTCCTTGTATAAAAGTCCTCTTTCTCCAACAAACCGGTACCTATTAGATGATCTGAGATGCAGTGGGTTGCTCTGTGCCACCATCCAAGCTCCCTGATGACTCTCATCTGCTTCCTGCTCTGCCTGGAACTGTTCCCTTGATGCTGGAGATATCAGTTCCTCACTGGATTGTGGACTTGGGCTTGCCCCTCTGGAAGTGATGTAGGTGATGGGGTTGCTTCCGTTGGCTGTGGACTGCTTTCCACTGGTGCACTAGGTTATAGTTCAGGCTCTGGCCGAGCCTCTTGGACAGGTTTAGTTGCTTCTGCCAGTGTAGGCTTGGTGATGCCCTCTGGCGTTGGAGTTGCAGACAGGGTTGCAAGCACTGGATTCAGTGCTGGCAATAGTTCTGGTGCTGGTTGCTCCACCAGTTCCGGTTCTGGGGCTGGTTCTGGTTGGGTCTCTGGAACTGGATCCACTACTGCTGTTGCAGTCGTTGGCAGGGGATCCAGTTCCACCATCTCAGTCTGGGTCTCTGGTAACAAAGACGGGGCCCTTGTAGAAGGCTCAGGAATGGAGGTAGGTGTGAAGATTTGCTTAGCCTGGCTGTGAGTGACCATTCCCACCATCTTGGCTAGCTTCAAATGGTTGACCTAGTCTTCCCCCAGCAGCATAGGAATGGGATAATCATCATAAACTGCAAAAGTCCATATTCCTGACCAGCCCTTGTACTAGACAGGTAACTTGGCTGTAGGCAAGTAAAAAGAGTCTGACTTGAAGGGTTGAATCCTCACTTGAGCCTCTGGGTTGATGAATTTGGGGTCCGCTAAGGCTTGATGGATAGCTGACACCTGTGCTCCAGTGTCCCTCCATGCAATAACCTTCTTCCTGCCCACATTCACAGTTTCCCTTCGCTTTGAGGGTATCTGGAAGGCATTTGGGCCTGAGGACCTTTGGTGTCATTTTGATGCAATGAATTGCAATCTGCTGGGGTTCTTGGGGCAGTTGTCCTTCACATGCCCAAGCTTGTTACTTTTAAAACATCACCCATCTGACTGGTCACTGGGGTGAGGTGGGTTGTTGGAGAATGTTGTCATGGGACAATAAGGTGTCTGGGGTTTTCCTTGGGGTGTTGGGAGTGCCTTAGTTGTAGGGGAGGCCGTGGGCTGTCCCCGGTGGTAGGGTGTTGTTTCGGGTTGCCCCTTTTCATATCCACTCCAACTATTACTAGCTTTCTTCTTCTCCACCACCTCCACCCATCTGGTTCCAATCTCCCCTGCCTTGATTACAGTTTTGGGCTTCCCATCTAGGATGTACCTTTGTATTTCCTCAGGAACACCCTCTAAGACCTGCTTCATTTGCATTAGGAGAGACAGATCTTCCAGAGATTTAACACTTGCTGCTGATATCCAGGCAATTTTTTACAATGTGGTAAGCATGTCAGGAAAACGCCACGTCTGATTTCCACCTTAGGGCTCTGAACTGCCAATGGGCATGCTCGGGTGTTAGCCCCATTCTAATTCTGGCCTGTTTTAAAAAAAATTTGTAGTTGTTCATGTGTTCTTTAGGCATTTCAGCTGCCATCTTTGCTAAGGGTCCACTGAGCTACAGCCTCAGCTCCACCATATACTGATCTATCGGGGTGTTGTATCCCAGGCAGGCCCTTTTGAAATTTTTTAAGAAGGCCTCTATATCATTGCCTACATTGTATGTGGAGAATTTCTGGGAATGCGGTACCTGGAGAAGGGCTGTTAGGGTTACCAGGTGGACCTGGCTTAGCCCTTTCCAACTCTAAGCGCTTTACCTCTAACTCCATCTCCAAACACTTCGCCTCTTTTCTCTCTTCTGCCTCCAACTCCAAGCGCTTTAATTCTATTTGTCTTTCATGTTCCTTCTGTTTCTCTTTAGCCTTCAATCTGGCTAATTCAATTTTTTTCTGGACCTCACTTTCAATCATTTTTGCTAACTTTCCTGCCTTTACTGTAGCCTAGCTCGAGAGCTAGGGGGAAAAAACAGCTTGTGAATTCCCTTGCTGTTTCTTAACTACTCTGCCCTCAGGCAAAGAAAACAACAAAACTTCCAGCTGCTCACAGCTATAAATAAATAAATAAATAAATTTATCCCTTTAAAAAACTCCCTGTTTTTTCTTCCAGGCTGAGCCCTTTTGCCTGCCTGTTCTTCCTCAGGCAGCAAAGAAAAGAAGAAAAGGGGAAAAATCCCTGGCTTTCGAGCAGCCAAAAGGAAAAATGTGTCCTTTTAAAATCCCGAGGTCTATGATTCTGGTTCAAAATGATCCCACCGTGCTGCCACCATGTCAGGGTTCCCACACACACACTCTGAACTCTGGGGTACAGATGTGGGGACCTGCATGAAAGACAGTATGGTGCTGGGACTTCATAGCCTCTGGGGTGATGCATGCTTTTATTCTACCAGCTTAGGTTAAAACTTCCACAAGTTTAAAATTCCTTTCCTTGTCTTTGGACCACCAAGTGATTTACACAGAAATTCAGAGAAGAGTCACTTGGAATTCCCCCAGATAACCCCCCAGTCCCTTCACTCTCTTTCCTGGGCTGTCTTGAGAATAATATACCAACCAGCTGCCTTAGCAATGTAAGTACAGACCAGATAGACCAAGGCACTGAAATCAATCAGGTTCTTAAAAGAAGAACTTTGTTTATAAAGAAAAGTAAAAGAATCACACCTGCAAAATCAGGATGGAAGGTAACTGTACAGGGTAATAAAAAGATTTAAAACACAGAGGATTCCCCCCGGGCTCAACTTCACAGTACAAAAACAGAAATAAAACTACCTCTGTAGCATAGAAAAATTCACAAGCCAAAACAAAAGATAACCTAATGCATTTCCTTGCCCTACTTATAATTTCTGTGTTTTTAGATTTATTTTTTCAGGTATATTTTCAGGAGATGTTGTACCTACTTCGTCTTTCCCTCCATCTGGAGAGAGAACAACAAAGAGAGAGCACAAACAAAACCTTCTCCTGACCCAGATTTGAAAGTATCTTCTTTCCTCATTGGTCCTTCTGGTCAGGTGCCAACTAGGTTATTTGAACTACTTAACCCCTAACAGGTAAGGTGATTTAGTACATTTAGTACAGCTGCCAAGGAGGGATTTTATCCTACCCTTTCCTCTATATTTATGACGAGCTGTTTCAACAGCCCAGAATAGGGAAGGTCCCTTAACTTTTTAAACTTATAAAAAAGCTGAAAAACCCAAGAAAATGCCATTCTACCCAGCCACATGGAGAAAAATGCTGAAATTGTCCCTACCCTAATGATGCTACAGTCAGTTGGCGCCTCCTTTCACTACCAGTCTCACAGTCCTTGTGTTAGTCTCACCTCCTAAAGATGATGTTTGACAGGACAGTATGGTGCTGGGACTTCATAGCCTCTGGGGTGATGCCCCATGTCCATATGCTCCAGGTCTGTTTGCCCTAGAGTGGAGGAATGTTCTCCTCAGACTCACCTGTGTACCAATGTGCAGGTAGTAATGCTGGATCGCTAGACTACAGGGCCATCCCTAGAGCAGACACCAGATCCTGCCAGGCAAGGGTACCAAGATGAACATGGAGACCAGTGATCTGGGATTCAAGAGGAAACAGTGGTCACCCACTAAAGGAAAATAATCATCCCAGATGAGGTGCCAGTAACTGGAATCCACTGGCCCTGGTCCCAGGTTGTCAAGAACCTGGCCAAAGATCCCTTTGGTCCAATCTGCCAGTTCCCCCATTCCTATGACTATGAAGGAGAAGGTGAATGTCCCTATGCTGGCACTTGGAGATGGGGTGACTGTGACACTGCACTCCACATGTTTTATGGAAATATGCTTATGAGTATAAATATTATGTAACTGGAATATGCTTTAGGCAAAAGGTCTCTTGTAAAGTATCATTACAAGCTTATAATCTACTGAATGTATTCATCCTATTTGTAGACTATATAATTCTTGTATCTGAAACTAGAAATATGAAGTATAACTCTGAGGTCCTATTGTAATTATGCAAAGTGTGGGCCATTAATGGTGGTTTAAAATCTTGATAGCTCCCATTGACTAGGACAATTGGTTCTAGATGGTTTATTTAGCTTCAAGCCTTCCTGTGTTCTTGTGAGCCAGCCCAAGAAGAATGGAGGCTGGGGTCTCACAGGACATGTGAACATGTCACCTGATACTGGAATCCATCTTAAACCTGGTGCTTTTCCATTTAGAAGGAGGGGTGGGGACCCAAAAAGACAAAAGATATCTGCCCTGTGCCAAAGCTATAAAAGGGGGTGGAACAGAACAAAGGGGCTGCCAGTCATGAGAAAACCCCTAGTTTCCACCTAAGATATCTGCTGAAACTAACAAGCACTATGCCAGAGGGAAGGATTGGTCCCAGACTAGGAAGAAGTCTAGTCTGTGAAAGAAGCTTATTGGAACATCTCTGAGGCTGAGATTTTACCTGTAAACAGTTTCTTAATGTATGAGGCTTAGATATGCATGTTTTTGCTTTATTTTGCTTGGTGACTTACTTTGTTCTGTCTGTTATTACTTGAAACCACTTAAATCCTACTTTTTATTCTTAATAAAATCACTTTTGCTTATTATTGAACCCAAAGTGATTAATACCTAGGGGAGCAAACAACTGTCAATATCTCTATCAGTGATATAAATGGCAAACAATTTATGAGTTTACCCTGTATAAGCTTTATACAGAGTAAAACTGATTTATTTGGGGTTTGGATACCACTGGGAACTGGGCGTCTGGGTGCTGGAGATAGGTGACCTGCTAAGCAGTTGTTGGTTAAAGTCTGCAGCTTTGGGGGTGTGGACCAGACCTGAGGCTGTGTTGCAGCAGGCTATCATGTCTGGCTCAACAAGGCAGGGTTCTGGAGTCTCAAGCTGACAGGGAAAATGGGCTTAGAGGTAAATTCAGCACATCAGGTGACAGTCCCAAGGGGATCTCTGTGACCAAACCCATCACAGTGACCTCCAACAGAAATCTTGGCTGAGGAAGATGTAAAGGAGCAGCCACCCCATTTCTTGCTGTGGGAAAGTGCAGTACCATCCAGGTTATTGGGAATGCCAGCCTGAGTGACAAGTAGCTGTCCCTATCTCAGAATATTCTCTCCCTAGGACTCATCAACAGGGAGCTGCTTGCTCTCACTGATGTTATGTCCTACATAACATTTCCCAGTCTTCTCAGGCTGCAAGAAGAGGGGGAACTAGTTCTTGGATTTGCCTGAGCATTTTATTAGCTTGCAGTTACCCTGGCACCTCTGCAGCCTTCATAACGTGAAGCTCATCCCACTCCTACTCTCCTAATCTTCCCCTCCAAAACCAGCAATGGTGAATGTGGCCACTGAACCCATCCTTGAGCTTTAGACTTCTTTCTCTTTTCTCCTGTTCTCCATATTATCATTGCTCTAGCTTCTCCTAGTCCCGTTATAGCCTGGGAAAATCAAGTATGAGTGATGTGGCATCCAGTCCATGGTACCCATCCCTAACTCCTCTTTCAGAATGTATAATATTACTGTTTTCTTTTTTCACAGCAGTTTTCTTCACAAGTGCAATACACTAGTGTCATAAACAGATAGCTAAGGGTTAATGTCTCTTTCACCTGAAGCACCTGACCAGAGAACCAATCAGGAAACCAGATTTTTTCAACTTTGAGTGGAGGGAATTTTGTGTCTGAGGTCTTTGTTTTCTGTCTGCCTGCTGTCTCTGAGCTTTGGAGAAGTAGTTTCTGCTTTCTAGTCTTCTGTTTCTAAGTGTAAGGACAAAGAGATCAGATAGTAAGTTATATGGTTTCTTTTCTTTGGTATTTGCATGAATATAAGTGCTGGAGTGCTTTGATTTGTATTCTTTTTGAATAAGGCTGTTTATTCCATATTCTTTTAAGCAATTGACCCTGTATTTTGTCACCTTAATACAGAGAGACCATTTGTATGTATTTTTTCTTTCTTTTTATATAAAGCTTTCTTTTAAGACCTGTTGGAGTTTTTCTTTACTTCAGGGAAATTGAGTCTGTACTCACCAGGGAATTGGTGGGAGGAAGAATTCAGGGGGAGATCTGTGTGTGTTGAATTTGCTAGCCTGATTTTGCATTCCCTCTGGTGAAAAGGAAAGTGTTTTTTGTTTCCAGGACTGGGAACGGAGAGGGGGAGTCACTCTGTTTGGATTCACAGAGCTTGTGTCTGTGTATCTCTCCAGGAGCACCTGGAGGGGGGAAGGGAAAAAGGATTATTTCCCTTTGTTGTGAGACTCAAGGGATTTGGGTCTTGGGGTCCCCAGGGAAGGTTTTTCAGGGGGACCAGAGTGCCCCAAAACACTCTAATTTTTTGGGTGGTGGCAGCAAGTACCAGGTCCAAGCTGGTAACTAAGCTTGGAGGTTTTTTCATGCTAACCCCCATATTTTGGACGCTAAGGTCCAAATCTGGGACTGAAGGTTATGATAACTAGTTTATGTGTTCTGAGATTCATTTTATTTTATTTTAAATATTCATTCTTCTCTCCTAACATGCTGCTTTCTGTGGTATAGCTAGACAGAATTTTCTAGTTCCACTGACTTCTGTCAATCAAGCCACTTGTGAAGTCTGAAAGCTAAAAGAAAAGTTAAAAGAAAAGTATTAGGTTCAAATGGAGATCAGTGAACGCCCTATCTTGAATTCTTTTGGTGTTATCCAGACATATTAATATTTAAAAAAATAACAGAAATTCCATATTTGACAACTGGCAGAGATGTTTATTCATGCAGGATTATTCAGTGTGCCACTTCCACTTTAATGGACTCATATTTCATCAGTATACCATGGCTTCAAGGCTGTCATTTTTGGCACAGCTCTTGTCTTTGGTGTATAAATTTAGAATTTAAATATAAAATAATCCAGATAGTGTAATTGTTGACCAAAAGATACTGTTAGTTTTAACTGGGACTTTGATGTTTCAATAGGATTTTCCCTTAGTAGAAATCCACCCTGACATATGTGCACTGAAATCATTAGTTACACCTAAAGCAAATTTGGCTCCCAGTGTGTTCATTCTCTAAAATGGATAAAATGTTGCCTAAAGACCACATTTTAAAGTGCTTTTGTTGTGACTGTAGCTAAAAAGACCATTCCCTAAACTGCTTGAATACTGTGGGCCAAATTCATAGGATATTTCAGACCAAAATTGTTGAAATCTCACAGGAATAGTTGAACTCACAAGTCTCTCACCTTTAAAGGTGGTAGAAGTCTCACCAGACCAACTCATGTTCTGCTGTACTCTCATGAGAACAAGTATCAGAGGGGTAGCTGTGCTAGTCTGGATCTGTAGAAGCAGCAAAGAGTCCTGTGGTACCTTATAGACTCATGAGAACAGCACTCATCAATGTCATATTTGAACTCTAGCCTTTGGTTCTGCCTCAAACCCAAACCTTGAATCCAATCTTAATCTGGACCACACCCTTTTTTTTCAACACAACACTGCCCTAAACTGATGGATCAAATTGCTGTTAGAATAAATTGCCATGTTCTGTTTCAGAGGTGACTGCATTATGGTAGCAGGTGGAGTGTTCCTTTTGTATACTTCATTTGCCCTCTGGTGGATTACTTTGGTATCTTTTGGTATCAAATTTTTGCAGATTCAAGTTTAAAATGTTAGCTGTTGAACATTGTTAAAATACAGCAGTCTCTCTTTGTATATCAATGCTACCATTTTTTAAGATGCCCTCTGAGAAGTTGGTGAAAGTACCCTCTGGAAACTTGGCAAAAGTAGAGAAAAGCATTTTGCTTCTGAAGGTATACTTCCTGTATTTATCTGGTGTTGTATGAATTTAGGTCTATTCATATCAAACCATTATGCTCTTTTAAAATATTTGAATGATAGTGGAGTCCATGAAACATATACACATTTATTATAGACCAGAATAACTACAACCGCATACCCTTTGGTTTCAAAACCTCACATTTTCATTTTTTTGAGGAAGCAGAAGAACAAATCTGATTCTTGGTTAACACCACTGCCCTCTTAAGAGGCTAGGTCAAATGGGCAAAGGATATTATTGAAACTGGCAAAAATGTTGTCTTGAATCCAAGGACTGACATCATCTCCTTTCCTGATTCAGTACTTCATTAACATTGGAATCTATGGATTACTTGTTGCCTTTTCTGAATATTAAATATGTATTTTCAGTGACTCCAAAGAAACCTCTTTCTTAATATGATGTTTAGAAAATTTGTTTTACTTTTTCAGATGTATTAAATTATTCTGACCTTAATGGTTTGGTCAAATGAGAGTGCCTGCAGAACTGATAGATCATGTTATATAGTTTATTCAGCAGGAAGGCCACTGAATGCAACAGGAAAGTAATGAAACTTCCAATACTCTGCAAAACATTTATATTGAATTATGTATCAGAGGGTAGCCGTGTTAGTCTGGATCTGTAAAAGCAGCAAAGAATCCTGTGGCACCTTATAGACTAACAGACGTTTTGGAGCATGAGCTTTCGTGGGTGAATACCCACTTCCTCAGATGCATGTCTGACATGCATCTGAGGAAGTGGGTATTCACCCACGAAAGCTCATGCTCCAAAACGTCTGTTAGTCTATAAGGTGCCACAGGATTCTTTGCTGCATATTGAATTATAGTTTTACACTGGGCTTCATTGTCTTTTTCTGAATTGACTGAAGTTAAGTCAGAAAACTTGAGAAACGTCCCATTCTGAAATGAAGCTTCACTTGCATCTGTGGTTGTCTAACATCCTCCTTAGTTACTAATGGTTTGGAAAGTACTTCATTATTCTCATATAATGCTGCTTCTCTCCAAATATAGAACAGAAATATTTATTGAACACTTCTGCCTTTTCTGTATCTTTAAAATAGTTGCCATGTCCATCTAGAAATGGACATAAATGTTGCTAGAATGTCTTTTGTTCATAATATACTTTTAAAACTCTCTTATTTCCTTATCCCTGCTGCTCATGGATTTTTCCCTGATGTCTTCACCTTCTCTTATCAATTTTTTGCACTTCATAACTTCTAATTTATATCAATTGACATTGATACTACAGCACCAAGTTCATCTTATGTGATATGAAGAGGGTGTGAAGGATGCAAAGTTTGTAACTGGGCTTGGAAGTATCTTCATCTGGGAAAATTTCTATAAAATATTTACTGTTTGATATAATTGGTCCACTACAAAGGCAAAAGCAAAAGTTCTTGGTGCAGAGTTGGTTTCCCTTGTTCAAAATTCTTTGCTCTCCAGCTGACTTGTTGAGCTGTGGATGAGATATGGTTGCTGGTGTAGCTGGGTCCTGACCCACTGATAGCTTTGAAGATCAGTGTGTGTACATATATCACACACAAACAGGATAGGACACCACAAGCACATCACTCCTATTCTCCAACCCTCCATTGGCTCCCATTCTACTTCAACTGACAGATCAAGGCCGTCAACGCCAGATCTTCAAAGCCATCAGTGGGTCAGGACCAGAAATGCCGAACTCATGAAAAAAAAATGCAGAATTTCAGCTTGTTTTTGGCTTGATTGGCTTGTGAGTTGCTTCTTGACTGTTTTTTTGCTTGTACCTTGTTGATTGTTTGGCTTGTAGCTTGTTGTGTGTTGTAGCTTGTTGCTTCTTCTTTTTTTTTAATCAGCTTCCAGCAAGCAGGGGCAAAGAGAGGACAAGCAAGGGCAAGGGGCAAGGAGAGGCAAGGGTGGGGAGAAAGTCAGAGGTGCACAGCAGGCCTAGCACAGTCCCAGACTGCATGCGGGAGGGATCTAGTCACAGAGTGTTGGGGTTCTTAGGGATTGGCTTTTTTTGGCCTTGTTTTGAAATGGGATTAGCTTGATTTTTGGCTTATTGTGAAAGTAGACGTGCTTATTTACCACATGAAAGTTGGCATCTGTGGTCAGGACCCAGCTACACTGGCAACCATATCCCATCCACAAATTGGAGAAGACTGCAGGCAAAGATGAAGGCAAAGAGGAAGTGACTATTCATGATCTTCTGTCTGGTGACTGTTCCCTGAATGCCAAATTTGAGTCTGACATGCAGTGAAGTATGGACTACTTCTCTTCAGCTTGTGACAACATTTCAAGGACTTCCTCAAGTTATCCTGTGACATCTAGAGTTTTGAAAAGATCTCACTTGTGATTCTTCCACCTGGTGACACCTCATCCCTACTGGAGTTACAGTCTACAAGCAGAGGAGAACTGCTGAGGCAGAGCAGTAGTGCCAGCATATCTACTGTTAACCAAGTAAGCCATACCAGCATCCTTGTTCAGTGTGCCACAGAAAATTCAAAGCTCAAATTGCCTGATCAGCCACTCACGTGTGCACAGAAACCAAATCAACCAGTGATGTCATGGTCATCTTCAAACTCGAAAGATGAACAATAATTAAGAAATTAGATTATTGATTTATTGGAGGCTGCTATTTGAAAAAAATAGATAAGTTAGGTGACTTAAGACTTGTTAGAGTGACCATACTAGAATGTAGCTAACAATAATATTTGTTAGCTGATTTACCAATGGACCTTTTATTGTTTGTTTTGCCTTGTGTTGTCTTGCCACTGGTCCTGAAAAAAGTGTATCCTTGGCTGAGATACTGTCACAACTATATAACAATCAGTAAGGAATCATAAAATGTCTGCATTGCAATTGCTTTTCAGAAAAAAAATTGCAGTTAAATTTTTGGTATTCTCATTAAATAATTCGTATTTCTGTTTCTCGCTCTTTCAGCCATCTTTTTCAAGTAATTATGATTGCACTGAATGATATAATATGTAGTAGAACTGATCTGATACAATAGTACATAATAACAGACTTCTCAGAAATTCTCAATAAGGGATATTTTTTTATTTGGTAATGGATAGTATTAACTTTATGTGGAAACTGCTGACATAGCAGCCACAAAATATATTCACACTTCCTTTTGCTAAAACTATCTAGGTGGCCAGCATATTTTTTTGTACATTTCACTGATGCATACCTAACTTCTGGCCTCAACGTCATAAAAACAAGCAAAAACTACTCAAAATAAGAATGAAAAATGGGGAAATTGAATTAACAGATGTAGAGTTTCAGAACTTCTTCAGTGTATCACGAAATGAAAAAACAAAATGTTAAATGCAAAATGGAAACAAAAGAGAACTGGAGGAAATTCTGCCTTTTTAAATGAGAGAAAGCAGAGATTTTCCTAAAACAGCTTGTGAGATCTTGACCATATACATTCTCTTTCAACTTTGGAGACTATTCAAAATAGAAACTTACCAAAATTCAATTGCATACATTGCATCCTAAACATTCAAAACATTTTAAAAGGAATTTCAGACTTAAAATAAAAACTTACTGGTGTCCAGCACAATGTACCTCCCTTGAAAAAATGCCACAGTATTGTACAGTAATGATTTTACAGAAATAACATGGTTGTAAGTTGCGGGGGTTTGGACCATAGATGTCTGTTATATATGGGGTCTACATATTCATCAGTCTGGACTATATGAGGTATCCAACACCTACTTTGCTCATACAGTAATGTGGTTGTATCTTTCGGGGATGACCAAAAAAACCACAGTCATCGTTACAGGGCTGATTGCACCTCTGTCCCTTCCTGATCTCTGAGTGCCTTCCCCCATCCCAGGGATCAGGCCTTGTACTTCACTTGTTTTGAGGTGAGATTTCACAAATCTCCCACTCTTGAACTGCGATTAGAATACAATGCCCCATCTCTGCCTATCACTTATTACCACATAACTCCAACTAGACATCTTCATTTCTTCCCTTCAGGAGCTTGTCACTAGTGCTATAGTGACCAATAACCTTTTAAAAAACAAGTTTGTTTATTAGCAAATGGAACAAATCATTAGAGAATTTATTTTAAAACAAACAGCCTTAATACATATTTAGACTGATCTAATCTTACTCTGCGCTAGAAGCTAAGATAGATGGACTTCCCACTTGAATTACAGGAAGAAAACAGGTCCCAACAGGTCTTTTAGCAGGCCCTAGAATTCTTGGGGCCTAGCCAGGACTCCATTTGCCTTCCACAGAGATTGTATCCACCAATCTGTTTCCCCTCTCACAGCGAAATTCACATAAAACAGTACTTAGCTGTCTGTCATCAATTTGAGAACTCCAGTTTTCATTTTGGATAATCTATTAGAGCACCCATATTTGAACATGGGGCTTGGAATCCAAAAATAATTACTAGATTTTATAAAGCAACTTCAGTTGCTTTTGGCATTCATAAATGAGTCTATTTCTGCTATAAACAAGATTTCTTTAGATAAGAAATTAGTGTGCTCTTTTGGGAGAGAGATGAATATTATAGTTCTTTGGTGATGTATAACACATCCCATTTTAAAACAATTTATTGGTTTTATGTTTCATTTATTACTTTTGAGATTACCACTATGTTTAGGATATATATATATGTATATATATATCTCAAAATTAAGCAGATGTGATGAAAAATCAGCATTTATAGGCTAGAAACACAAAGATGTACAATGAAATTGTACAAATTTTAACCTTCAGAGATGTGAAATGAAAAGAACTGTATCTGTTTAATGCTTATAGTCTTGAAATATGTTCATGACTTGCAGCAAAGACAGTTATGTCATTTGCTGTGAGGACAATAAAATAGCTGCAGTTAGTTAAAAGGTGAACAAAAGTATTCTACAGGCAGCGCTTGTTGAATCGATGGGATAGCTAACACTGACTTGGATGCATAAGCTTTATAACTTCAGAAAACAGATGCCTCCTCAGTGTGTAGGCAAAAAATGAATAAAAGTCCAGGCAAATAATGGAAACTAAGATTTCAGGTGACATTAATGTCAAAGCATTTAATATGATAGTGCCTGGAACCTCATTTTGATCTTAATTACTAGTGTGTATTTCAAATCATTTTTCTCCATCCTATAATCTCAAATCATTATGCTTTCAGTCCAGAGACCTGCATAGACTACATAATTTCACAGACATTGGGGATGATGTAGTCACTGAACGCTCTTGCTCTGACAGGGAACACAGCCTGCTCATTAAAATGTGTTCATATAACAGTAACAAGAGCCTGACAAAGGTCAGGATAACAAGTAGCTGACAAATAGTAATAAACAACTGACAGAGGGCAGGATAATCAGAGTTAAAAGAATGAAATTCTTTGCCTCATTACTGCAGCCTGAATATGGCAGAAGCACGTATCAATAAAAAAGTCACAAACCCCCAAACACCATCCGTCAATGGATCCCTGAAATACCCTGGCACCACTCTTGAAGATGGAGTTATTAATGATGGATTATTTGGATTTTGTCAGCTAAAGCCAGACTCTCAGCATTTTTTGAACATCATTTTTTGTGTGTAATTATACTTGGCAGTTCCCTAGCCATTCCATGGAACACTAGTGCATTATTCAAGGACCATGCTCTTCAGCTGAATGAGCTAGACCAGCAAGTACACAAAACAACATATTCTTTTTCTGACCTCTCTCTCTCTCTCTCTCTCTCTCTCCTTCCCTCCCTCTTGGTCTCTCTAGCCTCACTTATCTGTGGGACAGACAGACAAAAAATGAATGCCAAAGTCAACATTGCACAATATATAGGGGACCCACAGACTTCCCACCCCACTTTGCAGATTGCAGATGAAACAATGAATAAAAAGCATTACATAGGTGGTGGATACCATAGGCTGGGGGAGGCTGAACCTCCCCAAACAGCCAGGCATTTTCCTGTCCACCCTCCACCACTAGCCCCTCTTGTTGTTGCTCTGTGAGCACGACTCCAGTCCTTCAGCGCTGGCCCCGGCTGGTGCTAGGGCTGTGCCGCCCGCCTTCCCAAAGCTCCAGGGCTGGAGTTGGGGGGGCTGCAGCTGCACACTGCCCACCCTTCCAGTGCTCCAGGGCTGGGACCACATGCCAACTGCCTTCCAGGGCTGGGGGGGACTAGCCTGTGGTGGGGGCTGGTGGCTGCGGGAGGGAGGCAGAAGGGGCGGGGCCTCTGGCAGAAACGGTGGGGCTGGGGGCTAGTCAGCTCATGAAAGCAGCTGCTGGACTTCCAGACTGCTTTTATATAGTTTCCCATATTGCTCAGGGGAAATACTGCCATAGCAAAAAGTAATAAGTTGTAATGTTCAAAGACAGGTGGGATTTTAAACAAAAGAAAAGCTACCCAAAGGAAAGCCAAACACTACTTATTTTAAAAGGATGCCGCATGAAGTTAGCCTGAATTTTAGCCAAATTGTTTTCGTGATATAAGCTGGTTATGGTTTGGATTATGGTATTTTATGTGAGTGTGTTTATATTCGCTGATAAAATATTCATGTACAGTTAGTTCAGGGGTTGGCAACCTTTCAGAAGTGGTGTGCCATGTCTTCATTTATTTACTCTAATTTAAGGTTTCACGTGCCAGTAATACATTTAAAACTTTTTAGAAGGTCTCTTTCTATAAGTCTATAATATATAGCTAAACTATTGACGTGGAAAATGACCACCACCCTGTTGAGTTGATCAGACAGCCTGAGGCTCCTTTATTGATTAATCAGAGAATACATGTGTACACACGGAGAGACGACAAGTCCCCTAGCAAGGGGTAAGTTGCTCTGCCTTACAGCAGTGATACCTGTGCTTTTAAAGCTTAAAACCGCAAATTATCATATGAGCTTATACATCCGTCATTACCTTATTTGGCTAATACAATGACATCTTCTAAACATCTGCTAAAAACAATTGCTATTAATATATCATTCATGAGCTAATTGCAAGCCTGCTCTCTTTTTATTTCCCTATAGAAAGTTTTGTAAGTGTTAGGTCATTGACACCTGGTGTTTTTCTCCTACTTGCAGTTAAGCTATTACACGTTGCTTGAGTCTTTTTGAGGAACTTGTACCCAAAAATACCTATTGGTGTACCTTTGGTCAAATGATCATGAGTTATACTTCATGCATAAGCAACTTAATGAACTATAATAATGAACTATAATAAACTAGAAGCTGTAAGTACATTCCGGAAGTGTTGGGCTGGTTACTTCCTCTTTTTAGCAGCATTATTCATAGTTTGTATATAATAAAATCAGAGAGTTAGCCTCAGGCGTGTTAGTAATGATTATTTTCTTATTTTCTATATGTTAGTATACTATATGTTAGTATAATTGAGGCCTATGGTCTTGATGTAATTATTAGCTTAATTAAGGCCTGGCTCCAGGGCCTGGGGTTCATTTTCTTTATCACTATTGTATGTAAAGTAAATAAGGTTTCAGAATGTTTAAGAAGCTTCATTTAAAATTAAATAAAAATGCAGAGCCCCCCAGACCGGTGGCCAGGACCCGGGCAGTGTGAGTGTCACTGAAAATCAGTTTGCATGCCACCTTCGGCACCTGTGCCATAGGTTGCCTAGCCCTGAGTTAGTTGGATCAAATTTAGTTCCTTACAACAACTTGAACACGCGAAAAATAAGCAAATCACAAGTAAAAGTGACACCCAACATAATGTCAGTCTCCCATTATTAGCTCACTACCATCATGATACTCAACCATGCCAACATCCTGAAAACTTTTCAGTAACACCAACTTCAGCTCTATATTTGCATTCTGAATATAAAAATCCAATAACCCATCTGATATACATTTCTAAAGAAAATATCAGCTCATGGACACTGTTTTATATATCTAGGCATAATGTTATATAATGAAATAATAAAATCAGTAGGCTCTAGTAAGGGTTGTGCATGCTGAGTGATTTTCAGTTCTTTCATATGTGCATTGAAGGAAGTAGTGTGGCTGAATTAAAAGTGAATGTGTTCAAGAATATTCTAGTGTGTATGTGGTTGAGTGTCTTAATAGTGGTGGGGTAATGTTTGGAGACTGCCATTATGTTATTCCACACTTACCTTACCAACAGTTTTTTTAATATTTCAGATGGCAGTTTTCCTTCCTCTGCACTCTGTTCCATCAGCATCACACAAAGTTCTGTCCTTGTCCTCGCCTCCTCAAAACCCTCTATATTTTATTGCTGGGATAGCTCATACATTCATCTGCCATTTCTGTGGAGATGAACACAGCTTCCCTCTAACCTGTGGCAAGGTGGACAAAATTGTACCACCTGCTTGCCGATCCCTAGAACTGGCCCTGATGCTCATCTACTAAAATTATCTTCCCACTTCAAGGAACAGATAATATCCATTCCTCCACTGGGTCCCCATTGACCACTCACTCAAGTTTGCTCTTCTTGGCCTCATTTTGAAGGTCCTGTACTACTCTGGCTTAGGCTATGTCTCAGCTCTGTGCCACCTTTAAGTTTTTCTCCCTCTCCTGTCTTCTTCTTGCTTTTGTCCGTGCTGCTTCTTAAGGATGGAATGATCCCAGGGCGCCAGACCTCTACTCTCTGCCTATTCAAATCCCTCATGCAGACACTCTTCTTCCAGAAGGTGAACAAAAAACAATACAGTCAGTTAAAAACAAACCATACTAGGGTAATCACTTAATCTGAGTCTCAGAGCACATCTTGCCTTATGTGTGTGTCTATCTTGCAAGATGGCAAGATACTCAGGGCAACAGCTGTCTTTATTTGTCCTGCATAGTACCTAGAGTATGATCAGTGCTTGATAATTGATAATAAGGAAAATATATATTATTTAAATCTAGTGGAGAGTCCAATATAAACTTCCACAAAGGTGGGAGCTTCAAAAATCTGGCTTCAGAAGTGAATTTTTCAACTTGTATTTATTTCATAATCCACTGTTTAAAAAAATGTCCATATAAAGGAAAATTCTCAATGAAACTCAGGGCTCATAAGAGAGAAGACACCTGCATCTTCAGAACAATAATTTATTTAAGTCCTCACAAAGAGCCACCAAAATATTAATAAAAGCAGCAAAGAGTCCTGTGGCACCTTATAGACTAACAGACGTTTTGGAGCATGAGCTTTCGAGGGTGAATACCCACTTCGTCAGATGCATGTAGTGGACAAAATATTAATGAATATGATCCTTGGGTGGAGAGCATAATGTTCTGTTCTACATGAACATTTACTAATATCTGTGAGCACTTTGGATGCTGGCTTGTGGCATGTTTGGCTTTACTGCTTGTTATAATAAATAATTGAAAAGGCTGACTTTATAACTGCGGTTCTTTTAATTTGGCCAACAGGGATGTGTTGCAGCTCTGTTGTGAACTGGTTTTAAAGATTACCATCTTGTTAAAACTGTCCCTGTAATGCCAGGGGTCACACTGTAAAAACATAATAATGAATGAGCCTATGCCTTGCTAAGCTTGTGTATTGCCTTGAGTCAGTAAGCAGGGCTAGCTCTAAATGTAGACCCTTTTTTTCCTTCTGGTTTGCTGCATGCCCCCTTTCAGACCTAAGAGATTAACAAGACTGGTTTTGTAATAGAGAGGAGACAGGAGGAGAGGACACAATCCAGCAAAGCACTTAAGCATGTGCTTAAATGCAAGCATGTGAATAGTCCCATCAAAGCCTGTGGAACTACTCCTATACTTAAAGTTAAGTGTATGTTTAAATGCTGGGTTGAGTCCTCAGTGACTAAGTCGTATAATAGCAGTGAAGCAGTGGTTCTTGTTAAATCTTCTAATAGAGGCAAATAAGTTGTGTGAAGCACCTACAACCCCCAACAACATCAACGGCTCCACTGGATGCTCAGCACTCCTCAGGATCAGACCAAAATTCGTATGTTGTAAACTCTGCCTTCAAATGCTTTTTCACTGATTCCAGTGGACTCAGTTGCAGTTATCCACACTAGTGGTGACTAGAACAGAACAGTTGAGAAACTGGGGGGAAGTTTGAGTAATTTTTTCCAGTTGTCCCATCTAAATTTTTCTTTTTTTAATTTCCATTACATCCCTTCATTCCACCCAAATAATTTCTTTCCCTGCTTGGTGTTTTCACCCTGCCAAATATTTGAAGACTATTATCATGACGCGCAATGGCATCCCTTGGCCAAGTCCACTATGTACACATTTAATAGAGATGTTCAGGGTGGAGGGGAGGGCAAAGGAGGGGGAGGAAAACAATTGTCTGTTTCATCAAAAAAAATTTTTAATCTTTCCTCATAAGCCAGTCCCGACCAATTCCCTAAGTCTTTTGGTTTCTCCTTTCAGAACTCCCTTCAGTTTGCCAACATTTTTCTGTTAAGTGATGCCCAGAATTAAGCACAATACTCCAGGTGCAATTTAACTATAACTATATACAAAGGACTGTTTATCACCCTGGTCTCTGATGCAAGGATTGTGCAAATACAGCCATAACATGCACTGGGTTTTTTTAATGCCATGATCTCACTGTGATTGCTAGGGTAATTCTCCTTTCCTTTTCCAAAGAGTGAAAACATTTTTGTTTTTTCTCCAGAGTTCAAATACCATACCCCTCTAAAATTCCCTGATTTTTAAAAAACAGTTGTCAGCATGCAGTCAGTTCATCAGCTGCTTCAAAAATCTGGATGTTTAATAGGAATGGAAGACCTTGCTTTACAACACTGATGAACTCCTCCTATTGGCTCCCACAAGACTGCTATACTGGACCCAAACCTTGGGTCTCACATGTTCTTGGTTTACTGGAGCTGGGCAGAGTTCAGGCACTGTATCTGTCATTTTGGATATCACACTCCAGGTACAGACTGGTATCTGACACCCCTCTTGGCAGTAGAGGTGTTATGGACCAATTGGTCTGAAACTACTGTTAGCTCTCCTAGGCATCGCCAATAACTGCTGTATGCTCCCAGAGTTCACCAAAGCTGCAACCCCTCTGGTTTACTGTTTCCATCTTCCAGGCTACATGACAGTGAAAGCAAGTAATGCAGAGATTCAGCAAAGAATTTCTAAACCAATAACACTTTACTGACAGAGAAAGTGCAAGAGATCTAAGTTTCTATAGAAAAATAACAAACATCTGCATGTGGAACCCTCGCACTAATTTCCTGACCACTTTAAGAGCACCTTGAGTTTTGCTTAGTCTTTTCAGAGGTTCCAAGCCTTTCTTGCACTCCTCCCCTCCTCCTTAGTTTTCAGGTTCTTGTCAGGATCTCTCATCCCAGCCCCCACAACAAGCATCCTTCAGCTTGTTCAGGTCCAGTGGTTGAAAGGTTCCCCCATTTAGATGACATGTCCCTTTTTAATAGAAGCTCCTAATACCTTTCTTTGTTTCTGCTTTTCAGCTGGGGATGTTCTGCAGAAAACCTAGGAAGATTAGTTTCCTTTAACATTGCCATTCTGTACAGCATACTCATTGTTCTACCAGAGCAGAGTTTGTCAATATTAATGACTCTTTAATTGTCCTATAGTGTCTTCAAAAGAAGGTATGTGAGACATGTGACCAGTCTATGCTAGCAAATGGATGACTGAATACACACTGAGGGTTAGACTTATGCCTTCTGTGTATCAGTTTAATAGTATCAGTATGTAATCCTTAGAGTCTATTGAAATATAAAGCTAATCAATATAAGAGTGATGCTGTGGTAGCCTCAATACTAACTTTTTTTTTTCATTTGACTTTTAATTGCAAATATCTTGACTTTCACTTGCTTTCCTTTTTTGCCTGCTTGCTGTTTCTCACAGTGTTTTGACTGAGACCAGAAGAACAGTGTGGTTCCCAAGATCAGAGGCAAACTGACAATCTGGAAGCTAGACAGGAATGTGAAAATGGAGATGTGAAGCTGGCAGCAAACTTCTCTGAAAGTGGAACCCTTTTCAGATGTAAGCGAATCCACATGGGTACTTGGTAAAGGGCTCCACTCACCTTACGTGTGCCTCCTTGTGGGTAGGTCTGGTAATTAGCTCTCATTCTGCAGAGCACCCACTGTCTTTGGTGATTGCACTTTGTTCTCTATCTCTCCTTCTGACTCAGCCCTCCAGCTATGTCCCTATACAGTCCCCACATTAGGGATATCAAAGTCCCATTGGGCAAGCTGTCTAAATGCTACCTCAGATGGTCTTCCATTTCACCTGTAGGTCCTGGGCCACTTCCCAGTGTCTGGTAGGGGAACTCAGGACCATCCACAACTCCAGGTTGCAGGCCAAGGATGCTGTGAGTAGCAGTCTAGGTTTGCTCAGTCACTGTTTCTCTGGACTTCTTCCAGTCTTACCTCTCTATCTTATATCTGTGGGTTTACTACTGGAACTTCCTCTGATCCCCATGGCTAATTCATCCCTCTCAGCCTCTTGCCACCCCCCGGGGCAGGATCTTAGGGCTTACTCTCCCTCTGGACTGCCACCTTGTCCCTTACCAACTCCCTTTTCATCTACAAGAGTGACTGCAAGCTTCTTCCTTGCAGCCTCCTCCTGCTCTCACTTTCTGGCTTTATAATTCTATCTCAGCTTGGCTTTGTCTGCAACTAGGCTTTATTAAGCCCTGGCTTCCCTCCAGGTGCAGCATATAAGGTTAAATGGCCAGTTCTGGCCCACATGAACCCACTCAGGTCTTGTGTGGGGTGAACACTCTCATCATAGTACTATAGCTTCATTTGAAAATATTAAAACTTTAGGCAATGACCACTTTAAGTCCCACCACTCACCCCTATAGACATGCAATTGAGCTGCAGAACTTGGAGCTAAACCTAAACAACCTAAACATTTGAGTGGATTCAGATCTAGAATTTTGGATGAGCCTATTAAAAAGATAATGCTGTGAAGTTTAGAGCCAGAATTGCATTCCCACACATCTCAAAAATTTGGCAGCATTTGGATTCAGGCCCATTCAAAATACATAGGTATCCTTTTAGGTATCCCCCTAATAGGCAAATTTGGAAAGGGTCTTCCCAACTCCATAAATAGATTGTTCTGGAAGAGTCCTGCCCTCCTACCCCTACCCTCAGTGTGAAAGTAGGAGTAAACTTGCAACTGATGAAGTGGGTATTCACCCACAAAAGCTCATGCTCCAAAACATCTGTTGGTCTATAAGGTGCCACAGGATTCTTTGCTGCTTTTACAGATCCAGACTAACACAGCTACCCCTCTGATACCTTCCACCTTAATAGTCTTTAGTCTTTGGGAGACCTTCAAAATAATGGGAACATGTATAGTAGAGGGAGTTTTCCAGTGATGGAACTTCTCTGGGAGATTTCTAAATGATCTGAAAAGCATTTATGGGGGTCAAGAGGGCATTTTCTTTTCAATGTGAACTTGCAGTAGCACAGACACCCGCTATCAAGAAAGGCGAACTCTCAGCAAGACAGGAAGACAGTACTAGGGAAGGGAATTAAACTCCTGCAGTGATCTGAAGTCTTCTAAGAAAGGACATACTTTTCTAACTATGCTGCAGAGACACTCACAACTGAAAAAACAAACATTTTTGGCTAAGTGAGAAATATACATAAACATCTCTATGAATTGAGAGAGGAATAACAGAAGCCTGTATTTTGAAAAGTGCATGTGCTGAATGCATATTAAAACTAGTCTGAGAAGAAAGTTCTACAGAAGATTCTTTAGCTTTGAAAGCACCACAGGAGGGCACTTTTTACATGGAATATCTAACGTAGATATTCAGCAGAAGAATCCTTTTTTAAAAAATAGATTGGGTGTGTTTACATAGAAAACATTAGTAATAGCTACCAAACAGTGAGATATGTGAGAAAAAAAGTTTTAGTAATAATAAATATGCTATTTGATCCTTTAAATATTTACATATATGCTTAATTTTAAGTTTGTGACTAATTCCATTGGCTATTTGCAGCATCAAGACTGAAGCAATCAGTACATACACAAACAGAGCAACATACTCATAACTGGATGGCTAATGCTGGACTCTTCAGTCCATATTTGTCACCTGTATAGAAGGCTTTGATATGTTTTACTGCAGTGCTGAGCACCCACATAGCACACTAATGTCAAGGGGAGTTACAGGTCCTCAGCAAACAAAGCAAATCAAACCCATCTTTTATTCTGGTGACTAAGTATGAATTTAGGAGCCTAACCTTAGGCTAAGTTACAAAAATTGTAGACATACTACTTGCAAGGGGATGGATAAGATGACTAATATATCTCTTCCACTCCATTTATTTCTGTGCATAGGTGTGTGTGCGCACCATTTGTTTTTCTCCTTTTCAACTGTGATTGGTTGCCAATGTTGTTCGTGATTAGACTCTGTTTTTAAAATCACATGAGATGGCTATAAGTTCTTGAAAGAAGTCCATATACACTGGCCACCTAACTTGGCCAGAACTTCTATCTTCACCATTATATTTGGTAGCCAATAGGGGTGTCTAAGAGCATTTCTATTTAACTCCTCTTGTCTCTACATAGAACCATGTCTAATCCTGAAGGAAATTATGTAGCTTGACGGACACTGGGTTATATTGTTGAAAATAATTAGCTTCCCTAACTCTTATTAAGGAATAAAGTACAGAATATCCAGAGAATGTTCTCCCTTGATTTAATAACTAATGGCCTTGCTTCCCATCTCCTGCATCTTGTGGAGCTCTGCTTCAAAGATCCTCTCAATGTGACAAGATTGAGGGGATACTGGAAGCATGGAGCAGGGATAGAGGAGTAGCCAGCAGTTCTATAGACCTAAACTGCATAGCATTTGCTCAAGAATCTATGCTGCTGCTGCTAAAGCCCATAGTTTGGAGAGAAGTTCTTACATTCTTAGGGCTTGATGTTGCAATGTGCTGAGTGCTCTGACTCTAATTCAGCAAAATACTTTAGCACATGAGTAGTCCTACTGAAATCAGAGTGACAGTTCATATGCTTTTGCTGTATCTGGGCTAGAGTGCTCAGCGTCTTGCAGGAGCAGCGTCTTGCTTTTAGAGCAAAGCCATTTACCTGTCCTATGTGTTGGTGTAGGGGGCAGGAATGTGAGAATAAATAGTGGTCATAATATAGTAAACATGAAACTGGAGGAGAGTCTCAAGAATTTTATTTTTTAATAAATCTGGTTTGGGGTTTGTTTGTTTTTCTTTTTTTGTTAGCCTCTAGTATTCACAATACCTTCTTATGAGCTTGAAAACAACATTTGGTTTCCTGTCACCATTGTCTTTTTCTATTTGGCAGGCATGTTCCTCCATTTCTTACAGAGCACAAGCTGACAAGGCTGTGTTAGATATTTACTGCTTGTGGTTATCAGCTTCGATGATGCCAAGAATGATGGAAGCAGAATTCTGGGACAAAAAATTGTGTGTTCATTTCTCCTTCCTCTGCTGTTTATATGATTCTGCAGCAGCAGAATAAAAATGTGTGTAGGGTCATGAATTAATCAGCTGACATCCTGAGAGCTGCCACAAATCCATATATCAATATCATTTTGAAGGTTAATTTTCCAAAGAATACTTGACACTTCAAATATATGTTGCCGTATCCTGCTGAAGCAGAATGCAGCAAAGAAGAGGTTAACAACAGTGCCTGTTATTCTTTCCCTTCCTCATATTCAGTTTGGGGCTGAAACTGCTTGCCCCAGTTTTTAATTTGCTTTTCTAATATTATATTTTGACTGTAACCTTAGCAATGCAGCTGAGGCAGGTTTTCTGAAAATTAGTTGTGAAATTGTAGCTTCTTAATAACACTCCTAAATGTCAGAATCACAGTTTGCTTTTATATGGAGTTTCTGTGTGTCTGTGTGTCTGTCTAAACATAAAGGTAGATATTAAATGCATTTTAAGAAAGTATATTTTTATAGAAAAAACAAAAAAATATTTTTTTATTATTTATCAAACAACTTAAGCCAAACTGCTAGCAATTCTTTCTATATAGAGTATTTTTTTCTGCAGTCAGATCCATGAGATACTACTTGCAAGCACTTAATTTATTATTTCAGGTAAGGTGATGATTGTGACAAGTACAATAAAAAAGCAGATCTTTTACACCTGTATGGTTAGCAGAGGTGGAGAAGAGCAAGAGTTAGATAACGACAAGCAACAATAGAATTGTAAGAAAAAATGTAGATGAAAACATCTACCAAAATCTAAAGTTCCTATCATGCTGGTCCCTTACTGAAGTTCAGAATGATGTCAGCCTGTAAGAATGAATTGCTTCACTTTCTAGGTAATTCGGTGATATGTAAGTTCACCAAATACAATGCCTTTATAATAGCTATTAACCTTTGTGGAAAAAGTGCACTATGCACTCTGGAATGTACTGCATCTATTCTCTGTTGAAACCTCATCTTTGTTCCCGGTGATTACCATCTGTTTCTAATTTATGATAGTCTGATTCAGTGGCAAAGATTACCCAGCTTCTGTACTCAAGATGAGCTGAGATAGTTTATTATATTTTTATATACTAGAACCATATTTTTAAAAGCCGTAAATATAAGTTAACTTGTTAAGGAGGATATACTGTACAAATGTTAATGCCAGTTTAAACAAAAATAAGTGTAACAGACCTTTTATAAATCTCCATGCAAACACTACACACATTTTTCCTGCTTGTTGATATGTGCCAAGGTCACAAAAAGTGTATAGAACTAATAACATTATTTAAAAAAAATCTGTGCTGACATTTTCTCAATTCAGTTAGAACAGTAAAAGTGATCATAGGGTAAATTAGAAGTGTTTGATTTTAGCACTGCAGGAAAAGGTTAGTCACATATAGAAAGATACTATAAGATTTGTCCCCAAATGATTTCCATGTCTTTGAGCTAATTGGCTGCTTCTTGAAATATATATCTGATTGCTAAAAAATGGAGTTGCAGTAGTTTCCCTGGAGACTTCTTTCTTTCTTCAGTGGCTTTGATTAAGGTTCATAAACTTGCAAAGATTTTCAAAAAGGATGAAGTAGCTTGATAAACAAAAGCAACAAAGAGTCCTGTGGTACCTTAAAGACTAACAGATGTATTGGAGCATAAGCTTTCGTGGGTAAATACTCATGAAAGCTTATGTTCCAATACATCTGTGTGTCTGACGAAGTGAATATTTACCCACAAAAGCTTATGCTCCAATACATCTGTTAGTCTTTAAGGTGCCACAGGACTCTTGTTGCTTTTTACAGATCCAGACTAACACAGCTACCCCTCTGATACTGGATCAATAAGTGTCCTTTGACCAAGGACTCATTGCTCTATCTATGGCTCTATTTGGCTTGATTATGCTAATCCAAACTGGGGAAAATAATTCACTCTAATATTTGAAAGTTTCAGTCTTCTCAGCCTCCACACCATCTCCTTTCAGGGTCCAAAAAAGCAAGAGTTTCTGTAGTCACTGACTATTTGAGACAGTCTTTGAAGGTTAAAAAAAACTATAATTACCTGATTCAAAGGACATGATATGTGATCCTGAACTGTATATGCAATGAATTATTATTCATGTTACTGAGATCACGGATATTAGCTTAATGGTTATTTGGGATTAGGTGAAAGAATTTTCTCCCTTAAAGCTAGTTGGCCATTAGAGCTAAACAAAAATTACTTCCTCAAACCAACCAGCCAAGAAACACTATCATTCTGGCACTTCAGATGATTTGAGGCCTGATCCAAATCCCACTGCAATCAATGGAAAAAGTTGATGGTGAATTTCCCAACTGGCTCAGTTAAACATGTCTAATACAAATATCCCAGTGCTTCCACACATCCTATGTGGATTAACAAAAAGAAATAAGTGTAAATAGCATGCACTGACATTTTTATATCCAATTTATGGAGGGTTGGAATGCTACCCCAACCACCTCTTCACTAATCTATGGGGGAACCCTCTCCATGTAAATTTATCTCCTATGAACAAGGGTGAGAGGCTTGCTGGTCACTGAACAACTGCTACATCCACACCACCACCCAACAGCTCTGGGGGAAAGCCCCAGGCTTTGAGTCATGTGGGCCTAAGCACCCTCAGAGGGGTGGACTGGCAGTGCTCCCCAGTCTCTAATTGGTCCAGCTACACTACTTAAGGTAGAAGGGGACACCAGGAAGTTGTCTGTGTAACTAGTTGGATCCTCAGCTGTCTGCTATGACAGACTCTGCCCCTTTACCTTGCTCTGACTCCTGCTCTGATCCTTGGCTATGACTCCTAGCTTCTGACACTTGTTCCTGGCTTCTGACTCCAGTTTTGACCCTTTGCTTCAGTCCTACCCTATAGGCATGACTCCAGCTCTATCCACTAGGTCTGAGAGCCTATGCCTTGGTTGTAACAATTTGCACAGACCTCCTTGACCCCTCCATGATCCGCACCCCAGCAGGGATATGGCAGGAGTGGGCATCCCATTGCCCAGTAAACCCTACTGGACTGGATTGCAGAAGCAGGTCGTTCATTTCCAAGTAGACAACCATGTTCTGCAGGCTCAGGTGACACAATGTCTGACAGAGAACTAAGTCCTCTGAGGAAAGGAGGCCCAACTACAAGCAGGAAATGAAAATTCCAGACTCAGATTGTTGTCCCACCAATGGAACGAGGCCTCTTCAGCATGGTTTCATCAGAAGCCTGCTGGATTCCCTTGGAATTTCATCAAAATTGAAATGGTACCACAGAATATTTTGATGTTGACAAACTGGCCAACTCAAATAAAAAAAAATGTTTCATCAAAATGTTAACAACAAGCTCTACAGACAAATTTAATTTTCTCAGTGATTTCTCTATAGCACTCAGCACTATAATATCTGAATGCTTCATTAACATTAATTTATTTTATGTGATCAACTTCTGCTGGTGAAAGAGACAAGCTTTCATACTTACACACAGCTCTTCAGGTCTGGGAAAGGTACTCAGAGTGTCACAGTTAATACAAGGTGAAACAGATTGCATAGCATAAGGAATCAACACATGTTGCAAGACACCCTCCAAGGTGAAGTGGGCAGTTAACACCTCCAAAGTCATAGAACAAAGGAGGGTAAGTTGGTCTAATAAAAGATATCACCTCACCCATCTTGTCCTCTTAATATCCTGGGACTAAAACAGCTACAACAACACTGTAATCACAAATGTTAATTAATGTACCTTCACGACACCTTTGTGAGATGAGGGTGGTTGGTACTACCCCCTGTTACGGAATAGGACTGAGACACAGAAAAGCTAAGATAAAAAGTATCCTCTAATTTTGGGTGTCCATTAAGATCCCTAGGATCTGACTTAATACTTAGCATTATATAGCACTTTATACATTCAATGGCTGGCTCCCATTGATTTCAGTTGCAGCAATGAATATTGAGCACTTCTGCAAATCAGACTTCAAGGACTCAGGTTTGGCACCCAGAAAGTGAGGAACACACAATTACTGACCACCTATGAAATATTTAAGTTACTTGCCCAGCATCACACAGGACATCATTGACAGAGGCAAGGATAGAATCCAATTCTATAGGGCAGCATTCAATTACCTTAACTCGAGACTGTCCTTTTTCTTCCAACAGTACCCTCACTTACTCACTACACACCTTCCAACCTGCTCAACAAATGGGGCAGGCATCCTTGGTCTTCACAGTGTGTTTCACAGATATATACTAACAGCAGAGGAATGGTGAGACTTGGAAATCTTGGGTTCCAGCCTGGGATCTGGAAGGGAATGTGCACTGTTAGGTACAGACCCTTTTGTCCATTCCTTCCATGCTTGATCTCTCCTACAGCATCCCACCTGCACCTGTCCTTCTTGCAATCCTGTCTCTTCCCCACCCCTGGCTCTTTGTCCCATTCTTCTTGTCTGTCCAGGCCCAGTATCCATTTTTCAGTATTCTCATCCCAGTCCCAATCTCCTTGTCCAGACAATCACAGCCTCTTCTCCTTTCATAACCCTCAGTCTCAGTCTCCTTGCCCAGGCCAGGCTCTTCCATACAGCTTTCAGTCTCAGTTTTCTTGTCCAGCCAGTCCCAGTCATCCCCAACTCCCAGTTTCTCTTGCTAGTCCTAGTCTCTCCAGGGCCATTGTCTCAATCTATTGCTTTCTCTTTTCACCCATTCTTGTTCCCCCTGCATTTGAGTCAGATATTGTACACCTCCATGCTGCCTAGGGACCACCATGGAGGCTCACGGAGACCACAGGAGACACTGGCTGTTTGCTTTCACTTCCAGTGACCAGCTGCACCCTGGCCCAGAGTAGCAATTGTTCATGCTCAGTTTCACCATGAGACTGATTCATGTGCAGTCTGGTAAGCACTAAGAGCTATGTGGGAATGCAGCATACTCAGTGAGGACAGAATCTTCAGATATTTTAGATAATAAACTTAAGACATCTCTCCTGAGCATGTGCAAGCTGAGATTTTTCAAAGACTATATCTTGGCAAATTTGAGCACATACTGTTCCACAGGAACAGCAAAAGGCTCATCCCTGACCCAAAGGTTCTACCTCTGCCAAATTTAAAGTTCCTATTCCAAAGCCTGGTGGTTCTAGATAATATTTTTCTTACACAATCAAACAATATATTTCCCCTAATCCTGTTCTCAGAAAGAGCTAAACAATTTTGGCCGAAATTTTCAAAAAAATATTCAGAACAAAGCAGACTCCTAGCGTGGAAAATTTCAGCATGAATGGTTAAAGTTTTCAGCAATTGAACAAGGGGTTTCATAATGGGAACTGTCAAGCAACCATAATAGTAGGTAGTGCTACCAGCCCTGCTTATATTATCATATTCTCCCCTGGCTCCCAGTTCACTTCACTTCTGATGTTAATTCAAGGCATTGATCCTAACGTTCAAAAATATCAAAAGATTGAAACCTTCTCTCCAGGTATGATCCACCAACCTAGCTACATTACTCTGGGGCAAAGTAACTATTAAAGCTCAAGATGAAACACCTGTGGCAAAGATTGTCACTTATTTTTGTCACGGTCTATATTTCTTGGCCAAGGTATAGTCAAGGTCCCAATTCCAGAGAAAATTATTATTATTATTATTAAGTAATAATATTAAGAAGAAGAAGTAGTAAATAAAGATTTCTGGGTCCATTCAAAAACATCTGGCAGTCTAGATTTGGCCCGCAGTCCACCTATTGACTACCCCTAACCTAAGGGACGGAGATAATCTGTTCTCAGTCAAGGATGGTTTATCTGTGCAATTGGCTACCAGAATATATTAGAGTGAGCCAAAATAATTTAGATCATGTTGCAAGTCCCACCTATTTGCTGAAGATTTCCCATTATACCTGACATGTAGATACACAATACAAACTTAAGGAAAATAAAGCTAAGCAAACCCCTTAAACCCAGAGAATGCAAAAGTAATGTCTTCTGTGGTAAGACATCAATATGCAGATCTAATGTACCTGAGCAGCATTTAGACACTATGATGATGGGTGCTATAACAAAACCTTTGAGTGAAAGACAAATAAAGTAAATAGAGCAGCAAAAAGTACTGTGGCACCTTATAGACTAACAGACGTTTTGGAGAATGAGCTTTCGTGGGTGAATACCCACTTCGTCGGATGTAAACATAGGACCAGGTTGTAATACCCTTACTAACACTGAGTAGTAACTTATACTTTATTGGGAATTGTTTAAGAACACTTTACTAGCTGCCCAAAAAATCACAATCCCATTGTCAAGGAAGAAGGCCATATTGGTTAAAAAGCTGACTTGGTTTAGCGGGGAAGTGATGACAGCTAGTATATATATACACACAAGTACAAATGAAAGAAAGGGGAAATGAATAGTAAAGAATATAAATCAGAAGTTAGGGATTGTACAAAATTGATAAGGGAAGGAAATGGATACAAGGAGAAATCTATGCCCAGCAGAGTTAAGGATAAAGGAGTTTTTGAAATATATTAGGAACAACAAAAAAATCCTAACAATGGTATTGGTCCATTTCTAGATGGAAATGGTAGTATTATCAATAATAATGCAGAAAAGGCTAAGTGTTCAATAAATCTTTCTGTTCTGTATTTTGGGAACAAAACCAGATGATGTAGTCATATCAGATGATAAGTCTTTCCATTCCACTAGTATCTCAGAAGGATGTTTTTTACACAGCAAGTATTAAAGTTAAACATTTTAAAATCAATAGATCAGGATAACTTGCATCCAAGCGTTTTAAAGAAATTGGCCGAGGAGCTAGCTGAACAGTTAATGTTGATTTTCAATAAATTTTGGAACACTGGGAAATTTTAAGAAGACTTGAGGAAAGCTAGTGTTGTGCCAGTGTTTAAAAAGAGTAAATGACATCGATCCTGGGCAAAATAGTGGAGCAGCTAGTAAGGACCTCAATTAATAAAGAATAAAAGGAGGGTAACATAATTAATGCACATTAACAAGGGTCAATTTATAAAGAATAAAAGGAGGGTAATATAATTAATGCATATCAACATGGGCTTATAGAAAACAGATCCTGTCAAACAAACTTGATATCTTTTTTAAAATGAGATTACAAGTTTGGTTGATAAAGCTAGTAATGTTGATATAATATACTTGGACTTTTGTAAGGCCGTTGCCTTGATATCACATGATAGTTTGATTAAAAAGCTAGAAAGCTATAATGTTACTATGACACACATTAAGTGGATTAAAAGCTCACTTACTGGTAGTTCTCAAAGTGCAGTTGTAAATGAAGAAACATCATCAAATGTTTTTATTTTTAGTGGTGTCCTACAGCAATCAGTTCTTGGCACTACACTATTTAACATTTTTATCAAAGAAAGACCTGGAAGAAAACATAAAATCAACACTGATAAAGATTGCAGATGACACAAAACTTGGGGGAAGAGGTAAATGATGAAGAGGATAGGTCACTAAAGTTAATCACATGTATGTTTGCAGAATGTGGGGCTTAGCACTGGAGAACAACACATTCTGCAGGAACTTATACCTTCATTCTTCTACTCACCTAGGGTATGAATCCTGCATTTAGAAACTCTGTATTGAAGGTAAGCCATACTTTTGAAAATTTTGAATAAACTGAATTAATAAAATCACAAGACTAAGAAGGTCAAGATTCTCTGTTATTTAAATTATAGGTTGGTGAAGTTAAGAATGTCTAAATAGTGCCGACTTGATGTATTTTTACACATTTCCACGAGCAGGAATTCTAGCTAATGTGCCTAACTGGCTTCATCTTACGGTAGTTCGTGAAAAATGATATGTAGCTGGTTAACAGTAAGTGCCAGAATCAACATTCCTTCTTTTCCTAGAAGCTGAAGTTTTAAAGATTTTTCCCATCAAAATGATTTATGCAAGGATTTATATATCCTGCAAAAATTGGCTTTGCCTATAATATTACTCTGTCTTTTTGGAAATTTTATTTTTAAATAAAACCTTTCATAGAAACAGAAAGCAAACTTTCCTTCATGAACTCTATGAAGCTCTGTTTTTATCCTGTACTTACCTTTTCCTATTAGGAGAGATTTTCTTAAGTACTATTTGCAGGCATGTCATAATTCTCATCTCTAGAAAAGCTAATAATTCACACAAACAAAACTACCCAATATGTGCCTATTAATCCCTTGGTCAATAAACTAGACCAAGTTAAAATAAATGTTTGCATTCACAGATCCAGGAAAGCTTATTTCACATATAATTGCTAATTTATTGTACTTGTTTCTCCTCTCACATCAGTTTAACTTCATTGACTTCAGTGGTGTTACTCCTGATTTACCTTGGTGTGAATGAGGTCAGACTCAGGCCCAATGCCTCTGTTTGTTTATTTGTTTGACAACCAAGTTCTTACATCTCTTTTGTAATATTCAAAGGGGGCATAAAGTATAATGCACAGCGGCAGTAAGAGAAGCTGATCTTATGGAGTGGATTTTATATTCACACTAGCTGTTTTTCAGGAGGAGTGAAAATAAGCACAGGCTGCTAAAAAACATCTGCAGTGGCCCTAGAGTTTACTGTGGGTGAGTGAGTGGGTCTGGGTGAGGGAGCGAGACAGACTCATATGAAGTAGGTAGTCTTTCAATGCATAGTTCCAAAATACACCACTGTTCAAACTCTGGAAAAGGGACCACAGAAAACATCTATAATGTTCCTAAATATCTGCTATTTCAATTTGCAAAGAAAACAAATTGTTCCCAAACTAAAGAGCATAGAATGTAGTTTGGTTAGTCAACTTAGATGGTTCTTTTTCATTAAGATATCAAACACTTCCATTTAGTTGTGGCAACTTGTAACTCGGGAGCCTTAATTAAGCCTCAGTAACAGTACCACTGTGTCACTAGTGTACTCCCCAGAACCACTGTCACATCCAAGAGATGGGAACCACTCTAAATTATGCAAAGTCATCTTCGTGGGAAGTCTGTAGCTCAATATACAGGTAATTTTTCTAATACACTCTTTATACTTACCTCAAAAGTATTACTATATGCAACACCAATGTTAATATTTATTATACCCTCCCTTGTCTTAATATGGTTTTACTAAAGTCTGCAGTGCAACAGAGTACATCTGTTTACATAATTCATTAGCTTCATGTCTCAGGCTCATTGGCACTGGATTTTCCATTTTGGCATGAACATATTAAGAACTGTACAAAGGAAATTTTAATTTCGTATTTGATTAAATTAGCTTTTATATTTGAGTTTGGGTTTTTGTTCTTCACAGAAATAGGACACACCTCTTCCAGCTATTGTATAAGCATAATATTAGAGACAGACTTGTTTAAAAAAGAAAAGGCAGGTCTCAGACACACCAGATCTGCTCTAATAGGGCTTAGAGTATGTGAGAGCAGAAATGTCAACACATCCCATGTTCTCTTAAAAGAACATACAAAATATGTGATTGCATAACAAGATCAGAAACAGGGTTAGCTGAACATATAATGGAGCATGGATTTTAATGATTGTCACAGAGGCTCCTTCCCTTTGACCATATAAGTAAAAAGATTTATCTTTAGCTCAGCCTATCTGTGTTACACAGTATTCAATAACAAAGATGCAGTGTATTCCCTCTCATTGCATACAATCTTTATTTTAAGAACTTCATTTAAGAACTATGGGCCTACCCAGAGCACACAGAAATCAAATGGAGTCTTTCCCTCAACTTGTGTCATTGGATTAGGACATATATCACCAAAAACTATTAAATTAAGGTTCTGATAGTAAAGGACTCTTTAATTGAGCAGACAAGGGCATAACAAAATTCTAGAGCTGGAAGCTGAAGCTAAACAAATTCAGATATGAAATAAGACACATTTTTTTATTAATGAGGGTAATTAAACATTGGAACAACTGACCTAAAGACATGGTGGATTCTCCATCACTTGAAGTCTCTACAAGACATCCAGTCTTGATTTAAAAGATATGCTGTGACTTAGCTAGAAGTTATGGGCTTGATCCAGGTATCACTGGGAGAAATTCTATGACCTGAGTTGTGTAGGAAGACAGACTAGATTATCATAATGGTCACTTCTGGCCTTAAAAGCTATGAAAATCATCATAAAGAGTCTTGTGATGATGAACTGTGGATGAGACTTTCCTCTGTGTCCCGGCCACTAATATCATTCTTATGATGACTTGGCGTTCCAAGTAAGTTCTTATATTAAATCCTCACAGGTTCTTGTGTTAATGTGTATATTCCATCAGCAGAGATTGGTAAATCATCAGAAAGTTTGTGCCCTTCTGTTTGTATGTCATGTTCTATTCTGCTCTCAGCTTCTGGTAAAAAGTGTCCGGATTAGTGTAGGTGGCACAACTAAGTATTTTCTATATATTGCTCAAGTTAAGGCAGTAGAGCTTTTATAATCTCAACAGCATTCTTTGCACCCTTTGGGTGCCTTTAAACAATGGCTTCTGTGAGTTAATGACAGGTTTCAGAGTAGCAGCCATGTTAGTCTGTATCCGCAAAAAGAACAGGAGTACGTGTGGCACATTAGAGACTAACAAATGTATTTGAGCATAAGCTTTCATGGGCTACAGCCCACTTCTTCGGATGCATGGTCATTTACTATCTCAAATTATTTGCCATGCACATATTTGTGAAGTGTTTCACATCCAGTTACTATAGTAAGGTTCCACTTGGCTATAGATTTAGGATTTTGTTTTATTTACCCTCCTCTCCCCCAGTTTCAGTCATTCCTCTGGAAGCAAATCCAGTTAGAACAGTACCATGTAATAAAGCAGAGCCCAGTACATGTTGTGAGACATCAACAGACAATTTAACTAATTTGTTTTGATCAAAGTAATGCAAAACAAGTGTGTTTGTGCACAGTTTCTTTAGCTCCTCTACTTTTACACAATGTCTCATTTTTCATAACCATCTGCAGTCTTCCTAGAGCAACTCATGGTTTCTGAAGGATTTATGACTTGAATATGGCAAAGCATATAACCATTTCCAGGAATCTCTGTAACTTTGGTTTGTTTGAGGTACTGGTATTTCATGCTAGTATTTACTTTAATATTATCTAGGTTAATGCCTTTTTCAGTTAGTATATAGCACAGTATTTCCCAGTATTTCAGATCTTGCATTTTCCTTACTTTGTTCCTTGCCTGTCATAGTCACAACTTAGTCTAATATCATGTTCCTCACTCCAGACCATGGCAGCAATAATATAAGTTGTAGTTCCATATATTCCTACTAACACCCATATTACTTTCTTGTGGAACACTTCTGGTATACTAGAGATACCACAGGAAACTATTTCCCAAGAGCATAATGAATGTCCTACCTGACAATTCCCTCATTTAAGATTATTTGCCAAAACAAAGCCCTGACCTGAGGGTAGCACAGAGCAGTACCACAATGAGGAGCTCATGGAACAACCTGGTGTATGTGAGAGGTGTACAGGCTGCAATGTCTGAAAGGCATGCCCTGCCCCAGGCAGTAGGGCGACATAGGAAGTTGGAGCCATGGCCTGCTTCTTTTCTGCCTCCTTTGAGTCATTATGATGCACAAAATGAGCCTGTGTGGCAAAGGTACCCTGGCATGTCTGTATATGTACAGATACCCCACAGCAGAATTTGAAACAGCAGACCAGGAAGTTACCCATGTGGTTGATTGGAAGAACAGTCTGCAAATGGAGATGATCAGATAGGTATATAACTTAACTACTGAATAGACTGCAAAAGATACTTTAAAAGAATTTGATGAGAAATCTAATAAACCGGGATGCATTAAGGATACAATATAGGACATTCACATCAATGTTGGTTTGGGACCCTGAATTTAGGCATTTATTTTTAAAAATCTTGTCCTGATCCTATAGTTTCTGTATGAACACTGCTGTCATTTCTAGTTTGTCCATCTGTAAAACCAGATCCATTGTAAATCAGTATCTCTCCATTGAAATATTCGAAACTTGTCCATTTACACCAGTTTACGATCTAACCCACAGTGTTCAAGAAGAAAAAAACATTTTCTCCACATTCACATCACAAGCATTTTCATGGCTTTTTATTACCAGTGAAGACTCTATAGTTCTCCTTTCTTGCCCTTGGCAGTGGCTGTAAATTGTGTCCCTCAAAATGTATGTCTTCATTGCAGATTTAGCTTGGGCACCTGGTTTAGCCTAATTTGGATGTAAGCAGCCATATTACAAAGCCATACCCAAGTTTCTATGTCCCACTGGTTCCACACTCAGTTGTGTGTGCCATTAGGACTTTTGAGGGCATAGTCCATGGTTCTTTTGAGCTGCAGTATGCTGAGCCATTGTCTGATTCTTCCCCAGTGAACTCTGGGAGAACTTATCTGTCCTTCTGGGCATGTAGGGGAAATGTGGAAAGGCATTGCGCACCGCCCATTAGGTGGGTTACCAGCCCAAGTGAAAGCAGTACCCAGGCTTTAACCCACACTCCCAACTGTGCCAGCTTGCCCAAACTGAAAACACCATTTAATTCAGGTAAGAGACTTTGCATGTGTATGGAGTAGGGGGAGTGGAGGAATAAGGGGCAACATCCAAATAAGACTCCAGGCTATCACTTCAGTGAAGATATACTCTAAGAGAAGAACTGTGAGAAGGCTGCAGATGGTTGGGGAGAGCTTTTATTCAAACTCAAGGAAACTACATTCCAACACAGAAACCACAATGTTATGCCATCGCCACAGCTGTCTTGAATAAATGTTCAGTCTACAATATCCATGTGCATTTACAAGCAATGCATCAGTGAGGTTCCTTCACACCTTTCCTTTGCCTGGTATTGATGTGACATTATTTTTTGGCAGCAATTTTTCAGCTGGGCTGAGGCTTTCAGAATTGCATCACCCAGGGCTGTGTTAGAGGGGTATTTTTGATACTTTATAATACTGAACTAGAGGTATGTATTTGGCTATATATATATATATAGGCAGAAATAGAACAACATCCAAAAGATGACAAAATATATTTCATCGCAGTCTGAGATAGTTATGCAACCATCTAGGGAAATGGTAACTTCCAGTCGGTTGTAAATAATTGACCACAGTTCATTAACCACTACATACAATAGAGTATACATATGTCCAGTAGCCTCCTTTCTCTGTCTCCTTCTCACAGAAATCCAGACAGCCACAAAGTCACTGAAATACTTAAGAATTCTTCCGTTTGCATCATAACTGGCTGCCTAGCCGACAGACCAACATTTTTCTACACATGCACATTTGCTGTTTAGAGGGAGAAGTTAAGTGTCTTTAATGCTTGCAAATGGTTTCAAAATGGCACTTCTGATTAAGGGACCAGACCTTCTTCTCGGTACTGCTTCTGACTCACTGAGTGAATTCAGGCAGGTCACTTCAGCTCTCCGTGCCTTAGTTTCTCCACTATTAAAACTGGGATAATAATGCATATCCACCATTGCACTTCAAGATTGACAGATGAAGAGTTCTATATAGGTATTATATTATTTTTCCACAAGCAAAAATACATTACAGGCAGTGGCTTGAAAGCTTTTTTACATTGTCCTGCTAATCAGTTTGCCTCATACAGAGATGACTACTTCTAGCAATACCCAACTATGAAATCCAGGGAATACATGAATGTATGTTGACATTTAAAAATATACACTGAAATTTTGCAATTGTGCCTATTATTTAATAGTTGCCAATGTAAATAAAATAAAAACACACTAAACCTTCCAGTAATTGGTGTCTGCCAGCTGGTGTCTTGCCGCTGCCTGGGACCAGCATTTCTAGATACATTTCCTTTTCTTGCTATTATGATGTAGAGTACAGCAGGGAATACTACTGATGTATCTGTGAAAGGCAAATATATATCAAAGAAGGAGATACATTAAACTTTAGGGAATGATCCTCTTTTAGTGTTTGATGCACCTTGCTTTTACCAGAGGGTGCAAAACTGTTGCTAGACAAACATTTGGTTGGTATCATCTTGTGAACAATTAAATTTTAAAATACTCTGTAAAACATCTAGAAAACATCCTGTCACAATTTAAACCCATTTCTTTAACTGAAAAAATATATATTTAATAGGTTCTCTCAAAAAAATACTGCTTTATATTACAACCCTGGCTCAAAAGCATTATTATTAGATTTAATGTTTTTAACCATTACTGTAGTCTACTATAACATTTTTTTATAGCGGGTAGCTGTTCTATGTTAACTAGAGCAACTTCATGTAGTGTGCTAAGCTTAAAACATTTAGCTATTTTTCTATTTCCATTATACTAGTATATAATCCAAGAGGAACTCTGTTGGCTTCATTTGTACCAGTAGTAACTGAGATCAGAATCTGCCCTGGAGTTTTAACAAATAAGTAACACGTACATATCTTTTAAAATAGTTTAAAATTCTTCACTGTTTCATAATCAGCCTGCTACATATCTTTGTTTTATTACTATTAATTCCAAATTAAATATTTGTAACATTTAAGTGTTAGCAATAAAAGTTCATGGGTGAAATCTTGGCCCTGTTGAAACCAGTGTACGTTTTGCCATTGACTTCAACACTGTTGAGATTTCACCCCATATTCTTGACATAGCTAGCTGTACTCGACTGTAAGACAAAACACATAGCATTGTCATACAAGAAAAGAAATTGTGTTTACACTCTCCTAAACTAAAGCTATGGAAAACTATTTTTATTTTCTGAATTCACATGCGCCATGTGTTCTGTGAATATTTACAAAATACATACATTTGATTAATGGGAAAATATGACCCTTTCTAAAATTCTACACTGATTTTAAAAGATCATTAAATACTTTTCTTATTTGGCACAGGCTGAAATTTCACCAGTAAATAGTAAGGTTTCAGTAACAGCAAATTTGTACAAAGCAGCCTGATGAATAGGTCATCCAAGAATGATTTTGTCAGTCATGATCACACAATAAAATTAAATGTGGCCAAAATTTTCAGAAGTATCTGCTAATTTGGGGGGCCCGATTTGAGACAAATTCTAAAATGGAGGGCATCAAAAGTTAGTGGATATGTGAAAACTTTTGCCTTTCTGACAAAAGAGAAAATTGAGATCAAGACCCAAAATTCCATTCTGTTGTACAGATACATGCACACAAAAATGCACACAGATGCACAAAGTGATTCTTCCCTCTCCCTCCTCCCCTTTACCCCCTCCCCCTGGTGAAAATGTATTTGTCCAGCTTTAGCTATAAGTATCCCCATTTTGTATGTGAATAAATGTTAACTGTTAGGACTCATATGTAATAATAATTTAAGTGAGATGTTTTATTAATGATCTTAACCGATACTTAATTAGGAGCACATTATATAAACAATAAATACAAATTTGGATCTCCTGTGACTAATGCATCAACACATACATATGTTATTAAGCACAAAATTTGTGACCACACATGGTCAGTGACTTCCTGAGTGATTTTTGCATGCATCTGACAAAAGAATTTGGCCTTGAGAGAATGCTGTATGTATCTGCAGACAGACTTTGGCCTCTAGTTCCATATGTAAGCAAAATATACTTTTGTTAACTGTACTCCTGACAGCTCCTTTCCTTTCTACCTCCCTCTTTTCTTCTCATTCCATGATTATGGGCTCTTTCCTCAAGCCACTTCTGGCTGTGCCTTCTGGACACAGTTCAGAGACTGGGAAAAGAACCAGCTATGCTGGTTGGTTAAAACTTTATTGTTCTATCCTTGAATTTCATGTCCCCATTTTAGAGCCTTCAAATACATTGTAAGCATATGCACTGTGTGCATTAATGAAGTTGGGTGGGCAGCCATCCAATACTAATTTTGCCTAAGTATAATTGACCCTAACCCTTTTCCTACAAAGTTGTAATAGAACTGCATCCTGTTGGCTATATGCCATGGCTTTCTTAAAAATATAAAGTCTGATTTCTACCCTTGAGGATTCGCAATCCCTACTAACCTTCAGTCACTAGAAGTCAGTTGTTTTTCTGCCATTACCCATATTAAACGAAATATTATGCTCATGCAGTTCAGCATTTGGCAAGCATTTCTCACCTACTTTGTGCTCCTTTGCAATGGCTGGAGTGTCTTGTGAAATATGTAATCATGGAGTTGAAGTAACTTTTTAATATATTCATGTATGATATTTAAGTTCCTGGTCCTGCAGTGTTCCTAGTCCTAGTCCTAAGTGTTATACTTACTACCATGAGTTGACTTCAGTGGGATTATTCAAGCTAGTAAACATTTCGCTTAGCAGTGCTTGTAGACCCTAGGTTGGTGCCTGGACTCTGATACTTGGTTGAGGACCACACAGTGCAACTTGAGGGATGTGGGAAAGTGGCTTTGGCCTCTATCGTTGGCTGTGCTATGGCCGCCTTGCTTCACAACACTGGTACAAAGCTGAACTAAAGTTGGCATAGCCAGCCATGAGCTAACCACCTTATTGTGGGAAGATCATCTGGTGCTATAGAGCCAGTATAGTGGCTCCTAAGTCCAACTGTGGTGGCTGCTGGGGACATGACCTAGCTACACAAATGGCTTCTTAAGGAGATTAGCAAATAGCATACTTTAGCATACTTGTTAGGCTGCTCTACCTTATGCCAGGAGACCTGACTGGCACACAGGCTGTTCACTATGGACTCAAACCACCTTTTATCCCCTGAAGTGTAGACCTATGCACTTGTAAGCCATGGTCAGGAACATTTAGCTCTTATTTGTGCTTCCCCATCCTGGGCCAGCTGTGCACCAGGTCTGTCTCCTAGCTTCTCTTACTTATGTCAGCTGCCAATGGCCACCTGTTTTCTTCTCTGCCTTTTGAGCAATGTTGATCTGATCCTTGAAAGATACAGAAAACTACTGTTGAAGTTGGATAACAGCTTTTCTGTGCTTTAGGGTTTTCTAGCACCCCTTCCTACTATCCATTCAGAAGTGCAGCCCCTTCTGGGGCCTGCTGCCAATGATCTACCTAGGGTCATCACCTTACAGAAGCAAATGTATGCCACAGAGTATTTTAATGTTATTTGCACCTGGCTGTAAAATAAGTGGGTCTTAAATCTTCTTTTTAGAGAAGTGATTTGTCTGCTGTGTCTCTGAATTCAACTTTAACAAGAACTTGGAAAGTGAAGCATCTTTTCCCGGAAGTGTTGTCTCAGATAGTCAGCAAAGATAATATCCAAGAGATTAACAGTGGAGATTTATATTTATATCCCTGTATTGCACTACTAATTATCTTTCATATTGGTAATTGATGCTGTGGGTAGGGTGACCAGATGTCCCAATTTTGTAGGTATAGTCCTGATATTTGGGGCTTTTTCTTATATAAGCTTCTATTACACACACACACACTCCACTCTCGATTTTTCACACTTGCTGTTTGGTCACCCTAGCTGTGGGTTTGAAAGGTGATAGACCTGAAGACATTAGAGACAGAAATATTCTTTTAAAAAGTTACAACATGGGCAGTAGCAACAGAAACTTCTCAACACTGCACAAACATTCTCAAACCAAAACATAGAGGTATTTATTGCCTCTAGAGCGAGGGGGCAGTTTGGTTTCCTTGCTCATTCATTCATTAGCCTAGCAATGCCTATTGCCAAGATGCCTAATTTTTGTGTGAGATATGTACATCTGTCCTCAAGGAATTGGCCTAAAACCACAAACTAATTTCACACAAGCTAAACAACTGATGTATGGATACTACCGATGAGGGCTGAACTGAAGCCAATGATAGACAGATTGTCATTCCTCTGAGTCACACAGCGCCAAAAAATCTTGCCATGAAATCTTCTTAATATTGACCCTTTTCCTGAGATAAAATTCTTCCATAGGACTAGTTATAGAAGAGGAGAATTAACAATAAAAAGGAGTAGTGTGGGTTCTAAACACAGAAACCAGAAACTCTGCAACAGACAGTGAAGTTAAAAAAAATCTTAGAAGTTTGGGACTGAAAAGTCAGCAACAGTGCCTTATGGGACTGTCATCACTATGGCTAGGTTTCCTTTCTCTGCCTAGCACATGTGGTCCTAATTGCCCTCTTGGCTAGACCTTTATGCTGGAATCTGCATGAACTGGCTGTAGCATTAGCAGACTTTTACTCATCCACTGCTAACAGTTTTTAATGGAAAAATCTGTATCCATTCATGCTAGAAAAATGCTTATGTTAAATCAGAAGAAAATTTCAGGAGAGAAAAGGAGGTACAGTAGCTTTTCCAGCTGCTAGTATCAGACATTCTACTACTGCATTATTGTATATTGTATGAAAATTGGGGACAAAATTATAACAGTGATCTGGTATTACCAGATAGTATCTAGATTTACACTCCTTAAGAACATGTTGTGGAGTGAGATTATATAGCATATAATGGTGAGTTCAGAAGTTGTCCCATATTGCCTAGCACTCATACTGGCTACATGGACATTATCACACTGGTAATATATGTACCTACACAACACCCCTGTGAGACAGGGAAGTGCTATCATCCCCATGTTAGAGATGAGGAACTGAGGCACAGTGAGACAAAGTGACTTGTCTCAGTTCACACACAAAGTCTGTGGCATAGCAATTAATTGAATCTGCGTCTAGAGATGGTTGGTAACTTTTTGACAAAAAAATTCTTGCCAAAATGCCAATCTGGGAAGGAAGGGAGGGAGAGAGAGACCAAAACCTGTAGGAGACCCAGCTTCAAGCTCTGCCTGTTTTGGAGCAGGAACTAAGGTTGGCTAGAAAACAAGAATTCTGTTTTGTGAAAAATTTCAAATTTTGTTTTTGTTTTGATGCAGAATGAAAATGAAACCTCTTGATTTTTTTTCAGGCAACAGGGCGCTATCTGGGTTGCATACATCCCAGGTGAGAATCCTAACCACTGGGCTATAAATTCAAGCTCTCTTGTGCTTGCACCTGTTAGAACGAACTGTTCCACCTTATATAAACAATTCAGTATTCCAGGGCCTAGAAAGATTGACTGTCTAGTTTAGTGGTGAGGACACTCACCTGAAATGTAGAGAAACAGCTTGTAGAACTTGCTCTAAATCAAACAGAACAGGATCTTAAACCTGGACCTTCTACATCCCATATGCAGCTCTCCTAAGTCCCAGACTAGCACCTTAACTGCTAGACCATACTTCCTCTCATTATGAGGTTAGGTGAAAAGAAGTAAATAGCAAAACTCAAAGAGGAAGCTGTAGCTCAGAATTTCTATAGCTCCTTTGTCAATGTGACTAGTCCAAGGATCAGCAGTGGCTTGTAATTTACAGTATTGTACAAGTGTTAATTTGGATGACAGAGCATGGGTCTTTATTCTAATTGAAATGGAGCATTTGGTACTGAGTAACTTTCACTTAGATTCAACTATACCTTTTTGCCTTAATTGACTTTCCAACATCAAAAGTGGATGTAAGTAGTTGAAACTATGATATAAATCTTTACAGTACATAAAGCAGATAGACTTCCTACCTCTCTTTATGGAATTTCTGCTCTTTTGTCCGTTTAATAATTCACTCTTCACCATCACCCTTTTGCACACAGCTGACTTTAAAGTGTCTCAGTTAATAAAGGAATTCTGTTTAGATAGGAACCTTTACGGTGGAAGAGATATTAAGTGCTCTCTTGATTTATGAATAAAAATGCCAACATATGATTAATTGCAACTTGTTGTGACACCAAAAGGGAAAAATAAATCTACTGTGTCTTTAAACAGTGTTGTCAACTCTTATGATTTTATTGCAAGTCATGCAATATTGGGCATGTTTCTGAAAGTCCCATATCCTGAAATCTTGACCATTTTAGCTTCATGGTACAGAGGGAAACTGAACAGGCTGATGTAGCCTAAGAGACAATGCAGCCTAATCTGCCTGCTGTGACTAGCCTACTCCATGGGTCTGCACAGAAGACGGTAGAGCAGAGATCGGCAACCTTTCAGAAGTGGTGTGTCGAGTCTTCATTTATTCACTCTAATTTAAGGTTTCGCGTGCCAGTAATATATGTTCATGTTTTTAGAAAGTCTCTTTCTATAAGTCTATAATACATAACTAAACTATTGTTGTATGGAAAGTAAATATGTTTTTTTAAACTTTTAAGAAGCTTCATTTAAAATTAAATGAAAATGCAGAGCCCTCCCTGACCGGTGGCCAGGACCCGGGCAGTGTGAGTGCCACTGAAAATCAGCTAGCATGCCGCCTTCGGCACCCGTGCCATAGGTTGCCTACCCCTGTGGAGAGCATGGCCATGGCTCCTCCTTACCCCCTTTAGGAAGCTGAGTGCTTCCAATGGTGTACTGAAGGAACAGTCCTTGCACTTCAAGTTTGGGTCTGCTCTTGTACAGACCCTTGGTGGGTTGCATATAAACATCTGTATAAGGGTACGGCTTCTTGAGCACTTTTGTCTCACTTTCACATACCTTGATAAAAGCCAGTGATAGTCTGGCCTTAAGTACATTGAATATTAAAGTTGCATGGCTAAGCATCCAAAAGTTAGGAATGACAAAGATAAAGTTGCCATTATATTTACCCTCTTGCGCATGCACAGTATGATACAATCTCTAATTACACGATCACCTGTTTCTTTTATAGTACAGTAAAAAAAAATAGATTAGTTTTTTTTATAAAGTAGATGTGTGTTTAGAACCTTGTAAGCTTTTTATTCTTACTTTATTTTATATTGCCCTTTAATTCTTTCTAAGATACAAAATGTAATGATTTCTTCATCACCCATGTGCTATGCAGTACATTCCTTTTCAAGCAGCATACAGTCTCTCTTGCAATTCAGGGAACAAGGGATTTAACTGCAAAGCTAGCTTATCATAAACTTAGGTGGCCTATGTTTGCCAGCAAAATTTCTGTACAACTTCTTGTAGTTTGTTTAATGTACTGTGTCTGCAAAAGAAAGCTCCTTTCCTGGAGAGCTGTGTATCTCCTGAGAAGAATCAAAGAGCTATATAATCTTTACAGCAACATAGTTTACTAGACTTTTTGCTACATAGTTATCTTAGCAATACATGCATCTGAATAGAATCCTTCCTTATCTATACACTTTTTTGGGTTAAGGAAAAAATAAACAAATAAAAAGTCATTGCGCATACTCAGTGTGCATCTCTAATGAACATGATGGCCCCCTGTCATGGTATTATTCCCCAATCTGAACCTTAGAGTCCAAAAGATGGGGAACCAGCATGAATTCTTCTAAGCTTAATTACCAGCTTAGATCTGATAGGCTGCCACCACCCAAAAATATAGTGTTTTGGGGCACTCTGGTCCCCCCAAAAACCTCCCCTGGGGACCCCAAGACCGAAATTCCTTGAGTCTCACAACAAAGAGGAATAAACCATTTCCCCTCCCCCTCCTTTCTTCCTCCCAGATCTTTCCAGCCCTGGGTACACTAGGAGATTACCGTGATTCAAATTCCTTGAATCACAACACAGAGAAATCAGGTTTTTTCTCTCTCTTCTCTCTCCATCCCAGGCTTTCCCTCCCTGGGCTATCCTGGAGAGATAGACAGATTCAAGCTCCCTGAATCTAAAACACAGAGGAAATTCACCTTTCCTCCCCGACTCCTCCTTCCCTTCTCTCACCAATTCCCTGGTGAGTACAGACTCAGTTCCTTTGAGCCTTAACAAGGGAAAAAAATTAATCCGGTCTTTTAAAAAGAAAAGCTTTTAATAAAAGAAAGAAAAAAGTAAGAAATCTCTGTAAAATCAAGATGGAATATTACAGGGTCTTTCAGCTTATAAACACTAGAAAGAAGTCTCCCCCCAGCACAAATACCAATCAAAATCCGTCCAGCAAAATACACTTTTGCAAATACAGAAAACAATCAAAAGACTATAACCACCTTTTCTACTTAATACTCACTATTCTGAATATATAAGAGACTGTAGCAGGGAGATTGGCAAGAAACCTGGTTGCACGTCTGGTCCCTTTCGGGACCCAGAGAGAACAAAGCAAAACCCAAAAAACACAAACAAAGGCTTCCCTCCACCGAGATTTGAAAGTATCTTGTTTCCTGATTGGTCCTCTGGTCAGGTGTTTCAGGTTCACTGTTTGTTAACCCTTTACAGGTAAAAGAGACATTAACTCTTAACTATTTGTTTATGACACCCCCTTACAAGGAAAATATTTCAGCAATTTAATTAAACATTCTTGAAAACACAAATTTGAAACTGACTTGCAAATGTCTGTTTAAGTTCAAGGCAATGACATCATATTAGAAGGCAAAAATGTCGTGAAAGTAGAACAGTTCATTTACGGAGCAGCACCATACTAGCCAATAGAGACCTCAAGAAAGAAGTGACATCAAGACTAGGAAAGGCACTCACATAATTAGCTAATCTCAACAAAGTGTAACTTTAGTGCCCTTGTAGTCATGATGGAGTCTGCTCTGCAGGTAGTTCCAGCCAAGAAAAGGCACATGCAGGAACACAGCAGGGAAACTCCCTTCCACCCCAGGGGTACCTGTTCCAATCGCTCCAGAGTGATCGTATACCAGAATAGTATAGTGAATATAGGAAAGGGAAATATTTGTTCACAGAGGGATGAATGGATTAAAAACAACAGGTGGGAAGCTGGGACAAGCGGTAAAACAGGGTTACATTCAACATGAGGCCCCATCGGTCCATGGGTACCACAATACAAAAGGGCAGACGTGAAGCAATGCATTCAGAGTTCAGGAGTCCTGGGCAAAGTTCCAGTCTGGCAGGGAGTCTTGGGTGCTCCTGGTTGTCTTTGGTAGCAGTAAACTTTCCCCAACAACCCCCTCCAGTGCCTCTTCTGCCGCTCTCTGCAAATTCACACAGAGCAACATTTGGCTAGCTACAGCCTCCATCCTTATTCCCAATGCAAGGTCACAAGCCCCAGTATTCACAGCCCCATATAGCTCGGGAAAACAATGATACTGGGTCCAGATCCGGTTTGTCTTTCTTGGGTGATTCCTCCCTGGCACAGTGCTCCTCCTGGCTCCTGTCCAGGGGCATCCCTGGTGGACTGCTCTGTCCCTCCAAGGTTTGGAGCAGGTTCTCGGCTGCTTCACTATGTGAGGGACAACTTGCTTTTGTGCTTTTGTCTCGAGCTCCAGACACACACACCCCGTCGCTCTCCCTTTATCCATGGCCCTGGAACAACCAAGACATTTTCTTTCTGGAACAATCAGCACTTCGTCTGCCTCAGGATTTATAAACTTTTAAAGAGCTCTCTATCCCCCAAGAGGGTTACAAAAGTATGGAAATCAACATAGACAGTAGCAAAACAAAACTCATAATTTTCTGCTCAAACACAATCTCAGTGCTAACATATGCAAGAGCTAGCGAGCTGTTCAAATGTTAGATAGAAAACTAGATGCCTTTGAAAATAAATGCCTAGAAAAATTCTTGGCATTTGATGGAGAGATCTTATCACCAACTAAGAGATCCAAAAATTTATCAAAGAGCAGGTCATCTCCATTAGAATTAGAAGGAAGCACTGTACATATTTGAAGTATGTATGCCTGTCATAAACAGATAGTTAAGGGTTAATGTCTCTTTTACCTGTAAAGGGTTAAGAAGCTCAGTGAACCTGGATGACACCTGACCAGAGGACCAATTGGGGGACAAGATACTTTCAAATCTTGGTGGAGGGAAGTCTTTCTTTGTGCTTTTTTTTTTTTTGTTCTTTGTTCTCTCTTGGAGCTAAGAGCGGCCAGACGTGCAACCAGATCTTTCTCCAATCTTTCTGAAACAGTCTCTCATGTTCAAAATAGTAAGTACTAGATAGAAGGTGGATTAGTCTTAATGTTTGTTTTCTTTATTTGCAAATGTGTATTTTGCTGGAAGGATATTTTACCTCTGTTTGCTGTAACTTGTAATTTAGGCCAGGGGGGATGGAGTCCCTCTAGTCTATATAAGCTGAAGACCCTGTAAACATTTTCCATCTTGATTTTACAGAGATAATTTTTATTTGTTCTTTCTTTAATTAAAAGCTTTCTTTTTTCAGAACCTGATTGATTTTTTCCTTGTGTAAAACTCAAGGGGATTGGGTCTGAACTCACCAGGGAGTGGTGGGAGGAGAGTAGCGGGGGGAAGTTTAACTCCTCTCTGTTTTAGGATCCAAGGAGTTTGGATCAGTGTATCTCTCAGGGAAAGTCTGGGAGGGGGAAAGGAGGGGGAATGGTTTATTTATCTCTGTTTTAAGACCCAAGGGATTTGGGTTCCCCAGGGAAGGTTTTTGGGGGACAGGAAGTGTACCAAAACACTATTGGTGGCAGCGCTATCAGATCTAAGCTAGGAATTAAGCTTAGAAGGGTACATGCAGGTCCCCACTTTTTGGACGCTAAAGTTCAAAGTGGGAATAATACCTTGACAATGCCCATTGCCAAAACAGACTTCCATATGAAGATGTCAAGTGGATACCAACAAGTGTGAAGAAACCAGGGCACCCAAGAGAAACATTAAGAAGAAAAAATAGCAGGGAGGACAGAACACTTGATCTCAACACCATAAAGCAGATGGAGGCAGCAGCTAATGAAAGATTCATTTCCCTCTGTGCACCAACATTGCATGAATGTTGCATCCTTTTGCACCAACCTGACACCGATATAATAATAAGTTTTCAGGTTGTATGCTGTGAAAAAAACTGTTTGTGAAACATAAGTTATAAATTTTACAATTCATAGCTACTTAATGTTTTTTGGAAAGATAAATTTTAAAAAAGAGATACCTAGGCTGAATTCTTGTAAGCTAGCTTTCTGCCTACAGCAAAATTTTATGGCCAAATTTACTAACACTTTAATAATGGGATATATAATGGAAATGTTAAGCACAGCCCAGAAACTATGCTGAACTGACTGCCTACTTAAATTGTATACTTTAAAGTTATAAATTTCAGTTATATCACAACTATTATCCAGACCAAGAAAACCGTTTATTGACTGAAACTGTTGTACTTTAATACTTGAATCACTGTAAAAAAGCAGGCGGTGATCCCACACTGCTCTAAATCACAGTATATTCACTAAATCTAGTCCCATGTATCTCCATCCCAGGAGATATCTTTATTAACTTAAGTATCAACAGCAACATGTAAACCTCATAAGCTTTCTTCTGAGTTCAGATTTACCTATGAATTTTCTCTGAAGGACCCTCTCTGACCCTGCCCATAGTTCCCTTTGCCTCAGAGAAACACTCATATTCTTTCATTCTCCAGAACTAGAGCTAATAAGACTCACCTGTCCTGTATCAGAGTGACTCAGCCAAAATAGTCTGGCTTTGTTACACAGAGTTCCAAGACCAGACATCTAAGCAGAGAGCAAAAGAAAGCCGCACCCTGTGCAAGGCTCTAGAACCTGCCACACTGGTTTGGAGATGAAGGGTGTGAATTTTGGGTCTTTGTGATCTATGCTTGACATAATGTCTGAGAAGGAGGCAAAGGTGGCTGTAACTTTCTTTATCCCTCTACCCATCATGGAGCCAACCAGGCTCTAGTTTGGATTCTGGTGCAATTTAAAATAACATTAGGATTATTTTAATTTCCACCTGGCTGCAACAGACCTACACAGGATCATTTCAGCAGCTGGGGATTGCTGAAATGCAATAGCACTCCTGCCACATCCCTTCCCTCACCACCCACAGTCATTATGCCCTTATGCACCTGAGATGGCAAAATAAGCCAGCTTTCAATCTGCTTTGCGCTTGTAGAGTGGTGTAAGGCAGACTTAGTGGGGCAGAAGTCTGGCTTGATAAATCTCAGTTTTGAAACAATTGAAATTTGACTGGGTGGTACTAAAAATAACAGTGATAATGTTTTCTTCCGTAAAATTTCCTGTATTCCTTTGCCCTGTGAAGCAGACAGATTTTTTGGAGTACTAGGTACCCATTTGAACTCATGAGTAACAAGATACAGAGCATGTATTTTTGAATTAATATAAAAATGTTTCCCATGTCAACAAGCGCCTCAGTCACAACAATAATTAAAGATCAAACCCATTTAATGTGAAGTTTAGGCTAGTAGTAATCCAACATGTGTTCTTCATAGTGGCTTTGGTATTTCAGTTCTGCCTCAGACACTTGATTTTTTTTCAAGTTTATATGCTGCTTTGAATGGTAAAGCCTTATGAAGACCTTGGAGCTCAGTTGTGCCTGTAAAGCATAGCCCTGGCCTGGGGGCAGTATGGAGCAGCACTGCCCCAGGAGGAAGCCAATCTGCGTCAGCAAAGCAGAATGTCTATATGAACTCCTGATGTGTGGGCCATTACGTAGGCAGCTCAGAGTAAAGGCCCCATCCTCCCAGCCTTTCCCAGCCACTTTGGCAAAACTTAATCCTAAAAGCCATGCTTGTGCCTCTTGAGAAATAACGAGGTACCAGCCTGAACACAAGAACTCTAGCCCTGATTTGGGAAAGGACTTAAATATGTGTAGTAAACAAGGTCTGGAGCCACACACTGAACAACGGAGATTTAAAAAAATATTGAATAATTGCTAATTAATTGAGCACCATGCCATCAATCCCGTGCACTGAATGAGGGAGGGGTCCTGTGGAAAACAATAACATGTGATCATGTAATTAAAGACTGTCTCATAATGCATACATATAAGGGGGTTGAATTAAGATTACCTAGGTAACCTTAATTCTGCCATTTCTTACTTTTTGAGTACATGACTTTGCAACCTTAATAATGTTCTTTTAAAGTAGCTTTTTGTGAGCAATTGTGTGTGTGTGTGCGTGTGTATATACACCCCATGCATATTTACCATAAATAGGCAAAAACCTACATCTTTTAAAGTATTTTTTTTTAATTATAAAAGGAAATATAGGCAGCTGTTATTTTATATTATTATATAGATCAATTGGTATCTCTGGTATTAAAATATTTACATGGATGACATAGCTCTCACATAAAGCTGTGATGCTCTCTGAAATGTGTTTTGCATACATTTCATTCATTTTGGTGTTCAACAAGGCTATACTTAAGAAATAGCTTTATATTAAAACCATCTTTATGCACACTTAAACAGATTGAAAATATTTTAACAAAGGAGCATAATGGACCTGCTATATAGTTTATGAAGAACAAATGTTGCCAGCAGACATATTTGGCAGAAATATCCCAGCTACTCAGCTAAGGTTGAAATACCAATACCAACCACAGGCATGTGTTCATATTCTTTCAGATACTTCCATGCAGAGCAAATATTAAGAGGTTTCTTGCATCATTCTTAGGCTGGGAGAGGAGGAAGCATGGGACTAATTGTATAATAAATCTCACATTTATAAAAACAAATCAATATCAAGTCTAACTCCAGCATCATGACAAGCTGACTCAGTCAATTACTATGAAACAATCCAGTATGCCCATGTGCTTCTCAAATGGTAATGAGAAGCTGCAGCTCCATACTGCAAATCAATAATAGTGCTCCATAGTTTAGTCTAAAGTATAGTGGTCACCATTAAAATATTTAATTTTGTTTCTTTGCAAGTAGATATTTTTATAGGAAATACCAATAACACTGCATTAATATCACACATGTGGCTTGTGTTCTTAGATTCTGGGCTCTTTGAGGCATGGGTTGTCTCCTTTTTTGTATGTGGACATAGATTAGCATGCTATAGGTGCAACAGGACTACTAATAATAATAACAACAACCTAGATCATCTTCTCCCACAGAGGGAGGGAATTCTGGGAGATAAAATCTTTAGAGGATCCTTTTGTAGAGATCTCTTTCTGTCATCCAGTTGGAGGATGCAGTTGCCTCCCGGAGAAAAGGCCATAATGTCTGCATCCAAAATCAGCAGATCCAGGATTCAGTGAGAGGTTAGGGCCATCCACAATGAATCCTTATTCCTCAACACTAGCTCCGGCTTCTAGTGTTCTAGCCAGCAACCTGACAATGCAGGTCCTTTGCAGTCAGGTTGTCAGTGACTTCTACTGGCCACAAGAGTTTCTAGAACCTATTTGTGGGAGAAGGGCTGTACATAAAAAATAATGCAGCCAGAGGCAGTATTCCTTTTTCTCTTGAATCGCCACAGAACTGGAGTGGGGGGCGGGGGAAAGAGAGGAGGGGAAGGAGGTACAGTAAATCTATCTCCATTGCTATATCTAGGCCCCAGGCCTATGAAGTCTCCACACCTTCTCCCCATGTAGACTCCAGACAACATGGAGAGGCCTCAAAATGCTCCAAACGGTGGGGTGACAATGCCACAGAGAGAGGGAGATCATGCACAGAGGACAGGACTCCTCTGTGCATGTATCTCACCGGTCTTGGAAAAACAAACTTGGGCAGTAATATGAATAATTATAAATAATGATTTGCAAAGATTTTAACTTTAACCACTGTAGTGTGTATATATGTGTCAGGGCTGGATATAATCTGCCTTTAGTGTGAAATAAAACTAATATCAATATATATTTCAGTCAGACAATGAAAACAAAGTCCTTGTTTCCATTTATAGTGTGAGTGGAATTGCTAACAGCCACATGATAGCTCAATTGAGGCATTTCATTCTCAGATGTGACACTGGGAATGTTCTGTATTCAAGGAAAGGTATTTCTTCTAGTTCCACTGATTATCTGAGACATGGGCAATAATGCTGCTCTGGCTTGACTGGCTTCCCAATATTGGAAGGCTAGTTCTTTTCTCAATCCTACTACATAGAAAATATATATTGTATACTTTTCCTTTTCTTTCTGAGCTGTAATTCACTTCAGTCCTCCTGGAGTGCCCAAAGCAAACTGTGCCAAAATTATGGCTTTTCCCATACAAATTAGTATGTTATTCCACAGAAGCACACAACTTCTGGTTAGGGACGCCCTATGGCAGAGCATTAGCATATTTCCACTACTATTCAATTTCAACTGGAAATTTAGTGTGCCAGGGCAGGATCTTGATCCTTCAAACAAAGGAACATTTACAAATGGTTTGTGACACTGAACATTCCGGAGTGGCAGACTGATTTAAATGTAAATTTAGCAGTCTAGCTTCCCACTGCATACTCCAGCATACAAACTTAAAAATCCAGTTCTTTAGAACAACGCATATTTTTAACAAAAAGACAAACCAGAATACCAATGTTTTGGTCAGATCTTTACAATAATATATAGATGCCAACGTGGTGCTATTATTTGTAATCTTTAGTAAATTGTTAGTTCAGTAAGAAGTAAGTTTTGATTTTATGTTAGAGACCAGATTTTCCTACCAGGATATGGTCTTTGGATGTTTACAGAACTCCACAGCTTCCTTTAGAAAGACTGCCAGTATATTTAAGAAAGTACATTAGGGCTATAATCTTTAATCGCCTCTGAAATAGGACAAAATACTGTATAGGTAAGGCACAAAATTTCAACACAAAATGAATATTTATTTACCTCATTAAATGTAGAGGTTAGACAAAGAAATAAGAAAGAAACAAGTTGAATAAGAAGTTGAATGAGCCACGGGAAATTGGAGCATCACCACAGAATTATTATAATAAATATTATTAATTATATTTATTATAGTAGTGAGTAAGGCAATTTACAAACACAGAGTAGTAAACGAAGAATTTACAATCTAAATAGACAAGACAGACACAGGGTGGGGAAGGGGTAGAACACATGAGCAGAGAAAACAATGTGATGGCAGCAAATGGCATGTTATTTCCACTTTCTTTTTTTAAAGATGAGTTTAGTTAGAAGGGGATCAGCAAAATGGAAAGTGATGGGAAAGAGGTGGAAAAGAGGACACAAGTGGAATGCATTTGCTACCCTTAGGACAGTCAAAGAAGAGGCTGATATTTCAAGCTGCCATATATATCCAGTCAAAATGAAGGTCATATTTCCAGAAACAACAAAAACAGAATGACAGTCCTATGCCTTTTCCCCTTAAATCAAAATATAAAATCTTAAGGAAAGCATGGTTTTCTTTAACTCTTGTATTTTTATTCTATATCAATATTATCAGGGAAATACCATCTTAGAGAAATGTTCAGAATATTCATCAATGAAAGCTGCCATTATTTAAGTTAAATATAAAAAATAAAATTATATGTGCAAGTCACTCACCAGGTGGAGAATAGTGCATTTAATCTTTCAATCTTCATGATTTACTAGGCTATTGCTGCCTGATATGCAAACTATGTTATCAGTTCAGCAGTCTTTACTTATGCAAGACTCCCAATGATTTTAATGGGAGTTTTGCCTTTAAAACGACTGCTTGTACAACCTTAAAGACATTTAAGGCTCAGGCCTGCTCAATACTCATGAGAGCAGTTCCACTCAGAGGTAAATGGGATGCCTTCCATTGGTAAAAGAAGCAGGATTTAGCTCTTGGACAACATTCACTTGCATTTGGTGCATTTGCTACCAAACCGGGTTCTACACTATTAAACACCAATTCAAATATATTAAAAAGTTTTATATTTGCCATGAGGAACTAATATATTTTATCATGCAACAATACAGTTCTAAAGAGATTTCATAATATTCATTGTTGATAAGTACAAAGCAAAGCACACTGGAAAAAATAATCCCAACTATTCATACAAAATTAAAGGGTCTAAATTATGTTATTACCACTCAAAAAAGAGATTTTGGAGTCGTAAATAGCTCTCTGAAAACATCTGCTCAATGTGCAGTGGCAGTCAAAAAAGCTAACAGAATGTAAGGAATCATTAGGAAAGGTACAGAAATAAGTCAGAAAATATCATAATGTTACTTTATAAATCAGTGATTGAATATTCACTGCAGTTCTGGTTGCCCCATCTCAAAAAAGATTTATTATAACTGGAAAAAAGTATAGAGAAGGGCAACAAAAGTGATTGGGGGATGCCACATCTACCATCCAAGAAGAGATTTAAAAAACTAGGACTGTTCATCTTAAAAATAGATGACAAAGGGGGGATATGATAGAGGTCTATAAAATCATGAATGGTGTGAGAAAGTGAAAGAGAAGTGTTATTTACCCCTTCACATAACACAAGAACCAGGGGTCACCCAATGTACTTAATAGGCCACAGGTTTAAAAGAAACTTAAAGAAGTATTTCTTCACAGTTAACCTGTGGAATTCATTGTCAGGGGATATTGTAATGGTCAGAAGTATAACTGGGTACAAAAAAGAATTAGATAAGTTAATGGAGGATAGCTCCATCAATGGCTACTAACTAAGATGGTCAGGGTGAACATAATTTGATTGCCAGAAGCTTGGGTCTGGATGATAGAGGATGGATAATGTGATAATTGTGCTATTCTGTTCATTCCTTCTGAAGCATTTGGCATCAGTCACAGTCAGAAGACAGGATACTAGCCTACATGGACCACTGGCAATTTTTGTGTCCTTATATATATTCGCTTAAACTGTATTTTCAGCCAGGTTACATTATTACTTGTCATGTTTCAAATCCTCAAAATACTGATCAGAAGACTCAAGAGAATGAAATATATGGAATGAAACATAGTGGTTGTTTTTGTTGCTGGTTCTGGGTGTGTGTAATGGAGGTGGAGACACTCTTACTGGAAGTACTGACATTTCCTTTCTTGAAAGAATACTTACATTCATGTCTGCCCCTTTGAGAAAATTGAGACATACATTTTATGGCTTTTGTTAATCAGGAAATAGTGAATAGTTACACTTACTTTGACATTTCAGGACTGTTTTGTTTCTAAATCTTTCATGTTTTATTGTGTTTGCATAGTTGGAATGTCTCAGAATTGCATCATTTTATGACATCAGGGTCCAAGTTTTTATTGAACTAAAATTCTCGTTAAGGTCATAATGTCTGTAACTCTTTAGCAAATATGCAGCACCACTTTGAAAATACAACATCTGGCTAACCTGACTTCAAGTATGTTATCAGTAATTCACGTAGACCAAGTTTTCTGTGAAATTAGATGAAACTACAAAAAATAGCATTTTTGTTACAGTGTTTAAGCCTTTTGAAGGTAGCACTCTTTTAAGCTGATGGAGGTTGAGATTCCTCCCTAGTTTTACTTTCAGAAACTTTTTTCACCCAGTAATACTAAAATGGCTCCAAGCACCACAGAACCTCGCACGCACAGTTGCCTCACGCTTTCTTTTTCCTTGCATCAGTGTTAAGGCACATTTGCTATTGTGGCTGATATCTGCTCAGAGCAGCAAGGAGGGGACCTTTAGCAAGTCAGTTATGGCTCCTTGATTTTTTTTGTTTGCTTCACTATGGGTACAGACCCTAGTATATGTAAGAGCAGCCTAAAGGTTGTTCTAATCTATGGCAGCTAGTAAGACTCCTCAAGGGAATATCCACCAGCCAGGGAGGTCTGGGGTCTGGGGTTGGTCCTGCTTTGAGCAGGGGGTTGGACTAGATTACCTCCTGAGGTCTCTTCCAGCTCAAATCTATGATTCTATAGAGCATGCTGTATTATTGTCATTCCGCCTTCTGCACCTGGGCTTTAGCTAGATGAGATATAGTCAACTATGGCATCTCTTTGCCTACTGGAGAATCTTATATCCTGCCTGGGAAGATGAGAGAGGTTTCTGCTCCCTTTGTGCTTCCTGAGTGACACAAAGGTCTCAGCATAGGCAGCGAATCTGCCCCAGAGTCTGGTTGTGCTGCTTCTTCCCAGGCTTATCCACAGAGGTTCATATTTGTTTCTGATGGCCATTTAACATTTATGGTTTGTTATATTTGATGCACTCTTTTGATGTTATAACTATGAACTCTAAAATCGTTCAAGAATGTTTTAAAGAAAACTGTACTGTGTCTTCAAAAAGTGATTTGAGAAGCCTGAAGTTTTAAACTAAGATACTAGTGGCTTGATTCTGATCTCATGCCAGTGTAAATCAGGAATGACTATAGTGAAATGAATTTGGTTACACTGGTGTAAAAACTGGTGCTGTATAAATGATGTCAGGCTCAGGCCTCGATAACAGAATAACTGTAAGGGAAATATGGTTATTAAAAACAACAAGAAAACCTATGGGCCAGAATCATTTGCATCAAAACATTGTTCAAGTCTGAGGCCTTGTCAACACAGGGAAATTGACTGATTTAACTCTTCTGGAATACTTATTTTGATATAACTAATTTTCTGGAATAACTTCTTTGCGGACATAATATTCTGGATTAGAAGTGATATTAGTTCAGAATAATAACTCTTCGTTGCAATCTGAAGTAATTATTCTGGATTAAAGTCACTGTTATTCCATAAGGGAGTGCCCACACAGGGACATCAGAGTAGTTATTCCAGTCAAATTCCCCATGTAGACAAGCCCTTATACAATCCAAATTCTTCCCCCTTTCCATTAAGTGGGCCATTTTGCTTTTTTCTGGTTTTGTTTGTTCCTTCATTTGTAGGCAGGTCTTCACTCTCTCTCCTCTTTTTTTGGTCTCTCAGTTGTTTGAGATCACATCTTTATTACCAATCTTTTAATGTATTTTTAATATAGAAAGAACAGCCAAATACTTTTAATCTAAATGACTTTTATTGTCAAGTAAGAGAAGAAAATAAAACGACAGATAAGAAAAGTCTCCATGAGAGACTACATTGTGAGTATTCTGTGTAACTTGATGCATCAAGTCTGCCTCAGATAAAAGGACAAACAGACAGGAGATATCTAAGACATATAAAGCTTTGACCAAAAAAAAGTCAGAAGACTAAGAGTGCTATATACATTATGAAGGTTTCCGCCTGTTACTGAACCTTCAGAAAAGGTAATTGGGTGGTGACATACAACTAATCTTGGCCTACAGAGACAAGATGCATAGACAAGCACCACAAGGTACATTAACTGTGCTTTTCTTGGAACTGTTTGATTTTGCGGAAGAACCACCAAAGACTTTTCCTGTGGCCAACTTTCTTTTTAGTGAGTTTACCACCCATTGGAATGTAAAGGCACCAGCCTTATTGCCATCAGAAATTAAATCCTCCACAAAACAGGAAGACTATGAGCAGTGGCAGTGCACATTTCTTCCTCCTTGTCAATATGTCTTAATCCCAGTCTGGCAGGTGTGAGAGTCTAGATTAGTCCTAGTCATATATATGTCAATGCAATCCTTGCCCTCTCTACTGAGAGTACCCGCAAGGTTTCCATGTACAAATTGTAATTATTTAGCATTTTATAAGCCATTTGTGTTTTCTTTAGGGTAAGCACTTGTCCATTGGGAACTCACTAAGACCATTTCTTCTTCTTCTTATCAGTGACTGGGATGTGGTCAGTTGTTCCTATTGTTTAGAACCAGAGTCAGGCCCAGCAGTCATAGCTGGAGTCAGTACCAGGAATCAGAGCCAAGGGTCAGAGCCGTAGTCAGTAGTCAGGAGCCAGAGTCAATTGTCAAGGCCAGGTTACCTGGAGTGAGGCAAGTCTGGGGTAAGGCTGTGGTCAAAAAGCAAGAGGGGATGAGAACAAGCACATGCAAGTATTACCGTAGCCATGGGCGACTGTGTGAGTAGCTGTTGAACTGCTGCTGCTGGGCTACAAAGGCAGTCTGCTGACTCACCCTCAATCAGGTGGAGTAGTCAATCAGTCACCCTACTACAGGCCAGCAGTACTCATTAGGTTGCCTGGACATGGGCTCTGCTAGTGGCCCTGCTTCCAAACCAGCTCCACTGTAGGCTCTTATTCCTGATGTGTCATCTTCTATTATTATTTATTTAATTAATTAAATAATTATTGCTGTAGGGTCTAGAGGCCTCAACCCACCAAGAAGCCCCATTGTGCTGGGCACTGTCCATACATAGAGTAAATGACATTTTCTGCCCCAGTCCAATTTAAAAGACAAGACATAACAGGTGGGTGAAACAAGCAAACAATCAGGATGGTGGGGAGACAGATGGGGTAACAATAGTAATGGGATGTTTCAGTATAGCCTAGCTGTGAGCACAGTTCATTATAAGCTAATCACTAGGCGTAATCACAGTCACTGCAATGCTATTTAAATGTATGACATGTGTTTTAGACTTTTTTAGTTTTTTGTAAGTAATTTACTGCTGTCATTATAGGAAGTCAGACATCACTGAGACAACATCAACATGAAGCAGTGAACATTTCCTGAGCTTTGTCTCTTGCTCTTGGGCTAGGAGTGCTTGAGAGATGCCTGGCAGTGGGGAAGGAGTACTTGTTCAGAACCTCCCACTGTTCCCCTGTGATACTTTGGCTATTTTACACTTGGAGCAAGCAGCGTGATTCCCAGCTCAAGTAAGTACACCTCTGCTTGTAGCTAGTATTGTATGTATAGCAGTGGATGGGCTAGCCACCCTGAGTACATACGCGTGAGGTCCAAGTGGGTTTGTACTGAGGGTAACTGGCCTGTACCACTACTTCCCATGCTATCATGACTACACTACTCTTTTAGCAGGCTAGCTTGATGAGAGCTAATGTGAATATGTCTACCTGAGCTGAGAATCACCCCTAACTCCAACTGTAGCCATAAGTAAGATAATAGGGGTAGGAGGGAGAATCATCAACCCTTTTTGGATGGAGGAAGACTACAGTGCTGCTCCTTTGAAATCATGGGGCTGTGTAAGGGGGAGAAATGGGGAGTTCTAGAGAATTGTTCAGAGATATTGAAAGGTCCAGATGGTTTATTTTAGAGAGAAGATTAGGTAAGAGAGGACATGATTAAAAAAATAATGAATAGAATAGAGTAGGGGGATACAGATTTTGTCATAATACAGGAACAAGGAAATATACTTGGATTAAAGCCACTTGGGGCAGAGACCATCTTTGTATTCTGTATTTTCTTCAGTAATATAAATAATAAATACTACTAATAACAATAATGCAATTGAGAGGTAACCTTTAAAATAAATAAAAGACAGACCTTCTCATGCTACACTATCCTGGGGAACTCATTGCCATAAGGTATCAGGGAGGCCAAAAACTTAGCTGGATTCACAAAGGGAATGAATTGTATACAGATAAGAAGATCACACATTCCACAATAGCAATGTGTTTTGTTTTGTTTTTTAAATGAAAGAGATATAAATCCTCATGCATCAGAGCATAAAACCCACACCTCCAAGTGACAAGATTAGGAAGATACTTAGGCCCAAATTTTTAAAGCTATTTAGGCATCACTGTGCTCAGTGTGAAAACCCCATACTGATTTAGGAGCCTACATCTCATTTTCAAAAGGGATTCTGGCACTTAGCAGTCTAAATTTCATCAAGAGTCTGGGCTTTAATTTATATGCAGATGATTCCATAAATGCCTATAACAGAGATTTTTGTATTTTCTTTTGAAGCACCTGATGCTGGACATTGCTAGACTAAGACATACGACTAGAGGAATCATTGTTTTATTCCATTATGGAAATTCCTATGTTCCAATGTACCTAAAAAGATGTAAAAGGCATGAAAATTTAAAATGGTAGGGTTGTTTGATGGAGCTTTACCTTAGTTGTATGTTTGGGGAAAACTAAAACCATTTGAAGATATTTGTCTTTACTTAAGTTTCATAAAACAAAACAAAAAAGAAAATTATAGATGACTTGTTGCATGCATGGTCTAATCCAAGATAGTGATCTAAGAAAGGGACACAATTAGAAAAGCGTCCACCCTCCCCGCTAGCAAATACTAGGATAGCTCATCAGCTGGTGTAAATTAGCATAGCTCCATTAAGTTTAAGAAAGCTATGCTGATTCACAGCTGACCATCTGACCCAGCGCTTTTACCCAATATCTGGAAATCTAATTCATCTTGATCTATAGCACAGACTTTTCCAGAAATGTTAATTTTCTTGACAGTTTTCTAGCTCTTCAGTGTGACTAAAAATAGGGGGAAAGTCATGCATTTTATAAAGTTGAAGCATGATCATTGATTTGGCTTCATGATAATGTCTGCTCTTATAATTTAAGAAAAACAAATACAGATGAATCTCTTCCCTAGGCTGCCAGCTTGAGATTTCATGAACAAACTGAAATATAAATATACCTGATTTAACCTCTCAATTGCCTGTTGTGAAGATTTATAGATACCATTTCTTGTGCTGCTGTTACAGTTGTTGTTATATTGTTCTGAAATTTGTTTTTATACGCTGTCTGCATCCATGAAAGAGGGGTTAGATTTTGGAGTTTTCCCATAGTAACAGTCTGCAAAAGTCGCAGCAGAGAATCAGAGATGGAAAAGAAGTTAAACACATGCTTTGGTTTTCCACAGCCTGTGTGAACTAGACATTTTGTAAACCTTTAATTTTTCAATAAGAACTGCTTTCCCAGCAGACAGACTGTCTGTCTTCATAAAGGAAAAGAAAAAGAAAAGCTAATCTAAGTACTCTGACAATTTTAGTTTAACTTCAGCTAGAGGATGGAGTAATTTACTGAAAACCTTGTAAAACTTCTAGAGTTGATAAGGGCCAGTGTTCTTCTAATGAATGTCATCAATTTCTGTTTCTGACTGTCAGCAGGCTCCTAGCAAAATTACCTCATGCTGGGAATAATAGTGTCCATTTGGGGGTGATGGTGTCCAGAAGCAACATCATTTCAAGTCTATATGCAATTGACAAGTGAATATCAAATGCTCATTTTAAAGACGGTATTTATCATCTCTTTGCTCAGCAATATGGAAATTCCTGTCATCATTCATCATAGTGATGCTGGTTAATCTAATTTATCCTCCACAGATTCACCAAGCTCTGATCTATTTGGTGGAGGCTTTCTTAAAGTGCATTTTGAAGGGTTTTGGTGTGATTGTATGCATAACGTGAATCCTCAGGTTGGTAATGTTATAACAGTTGGCAGAAATTAATTGAATTGCCACATGAATTTCAGGAGGGTTTCTCGGTGATTTGAAGCAAACCTTAAATGTCATGATACTCTGTGCTACTTTCTGCTCATGTGAAATACTAATAGCATATTCCTAACGAATGTCAACAGGATAGTGTCTTACTATACAGAATGTGTATTACTTGAATATTTTTCTATTGAGTCATGAATTGGAAGAGTGATGGATTTTTTTTCTCTATGTTCATTTTGTTTTTCTGAAGTTAGTCACAGACTATTTCTGTTTGAACTTACTCTAGAGTTTACCAGATGTTCCATTTGGATTCCATGTTACTGCATCATGTTCACAGATGGGCTTTCCACTGAACACTTATTTTGAATTCCATTTATAAAGTTAGTGTTTGAGAGTTTACTAGAAAGTGCTGCTTTCCCTTACTGCCTGTCATTAATGATTAAATCATCGTAATAGATCAGTGAATGTAAGTCACTATGGAGATTACATTAATTTGCAAGAAATCAGAAGTTCTTCCTCCTTTCCTGTTTCTGCAATTCCATTTTTTGTATATTTGAGTGTTTTTATAATGATACCCTATTCTAGGCTGCCATATTGTTAATGTTGAATGGTTATTCATCTAAGTCAGTATCCATCAATAATGTGCCTTGACAAATTAGAGAATTGGTCTGAAATCAACAAGACGAAATTCAATAAAAACAAGTGCAAAATACTTCACTTAGGAAGGAAATATCAAATGCACAAATACAAAATGGGGAATAACTGACTAGATGGTACTACTGCTGAAAAAGACTCGTGGATCACAAATTGAAAAGCCAGCAGTGTGATGTAGATGCAAAAAAGCATATAATTCTGGGGTGTATTAACAGGAGTATTGTATGTAAGACACAGGAGGTAATTGTCCCACTCTCTGAGCACTGTAATTACAGGAGTAATTAAATTCTGGAATAGGCTTCCAAGGGAGACTGTGGAATCCCAGTCACAGGAGATTTTCAAGAACAGGTTAGACAAATATTTGACAGGGTGAACTTGGCTTATTGGGTCCTGCATTAGTGCAGGACGCTAGACTTGATAACCTCTGAAGGTGCTTTCCAGCTCTACATTTTTCTGATTTTATGAGTCAATGAATATTGTGTGATTGTTCACCCTTGCCATATGATATTGCATCTGGTCCCTAATTGGCTAACTGAAGCTTTTTAAGGAGACTAATGAAATTCCAATATGAATTTTGGGACAAATAAATATTTGTAGTAAAATTCATGAAACATCTGGGATTCACAAAACAGTGTAACTAACATCTGATAGTCACCTAAATAATCGTAAATAATGAAAGCTCTGACTCCATGAATCATAGTGAACAGAACTCAGCCCTTTCATTTATTAAAATATTTATACATGTGTTTGTTTTTTTACTCCTTTACTAACTGTATATAAAGGACTGGGACTCATCCAAGTATGTCAATTTTAAAATCAATGCACTTTCTATCACAATACCAGGCTTTATAAATATCACTTCTAGCCTGTATCACCATAATCTTCAATCCACCTCAATTAAATTATATGTGTATCCTCCCTGTACCAATGAACATTTAATCTTGAATCTATCCTGTCTATATAAGGAGTCTGTATCCAATGTTTATTGTAAATAGGTTTTACCATATAATCAACAATTTTAATGCAAATATTTGTTTGTGCCAAGTATCTAGTCTGAGGGGATGTGATATAAATATGATGTTGTACGACCTAGAGTCAGAAGTCATTCAGTCTGAATATCGACTATATGACTACATAGAGCCTATACATATTGGAGCTGACTTAGAGGTTAACAAGAAATTACTACACCGCAAACAGCTCACCTATTATATCAACAACTTTAAAATGTAAGGTCTTAAGACTCTTCTGACGGTCCACCATTCGATAAATAAGATAAAATGAATGCTTAAGAGAGTAAGGATGAAACCACACCACTTCATTGGTGGGAAGGGATTTTTAACACCAATGCAGGTAAAGCTCATGCTGCTTGGATCATCATGCTCCATCCAATTATGGATTTCTTCTAATCATTTATGTAGTCATATTAAATGTTTATCTGTGCAAGTTCAGAAAGCTTAAGAAAAGATCTAAGCAAATTCCTTTTGACATCTCTGCCCTTAATACATGGCTATAATTATTTAGTTTAAATACTTGCCTGTTATATTATCTGTGGATCTTTATATGAACATTTGTTGTGTTGATACTTGCCCTTGTTATAATTCTATACCTGTACCAAGTTTTTTTGGGACCTTTGTACTTAGTTAAGTAAAAAGGCCCCAAGGAGGGGGTATGTTGGGTGTGAACTGTTGTATTGTTCTCTGATTCATTACACACAGTTTATTGTGTGGGTGTCAGACCCAATGATCAGTGATTTTGAGGACACTGTGGCAATCCAAGATGGAGTCTGAAAACCATCATCTTGTGACTCCAACTTGTGACCTTCTTTACACTGTCAGCCTGGTCTGGATAAAACTGGACTGAATTGGTTTTTCCCGCCACTGGGCAATCCCCAAGGTTGCATCACCTTAGACTGTATCCCGCCTTTCTACGAATCATACCATGGTTTTCCGCCATAGATTCTATAAAAGAATTGTGATCACAGGCTGATGGAGCAGTCCATCACAGCGACTGTGTGTGCGGCACTCAAGCATCAGCAAAGAATACCATTTGTTACAGGAGTGAAAAGAAAAGAAGACACATTACCATCTTACCTGTCCTGCACCTGGAGAAAGTCACCATTCAGAGGGTTCCTGGTCCGCTTCTTCTGTCCTGACATCCATCGAGGGACTCTCCAGTGTTCCTACTCCAAGGGTTTCAATTACCTATGGAGTAGAGGTCCTGGACTTCACTGCCACCACTGAAGTGCTGGGAATTGAGTGATAAAGCAATTAGGATTTCTAAGCTTGGGGTCATATTTCCTGAATGCCAGGGTGGGTTTAGTTTTATTCTTGGGCCTGAGCTTCACGTTTTCAGGGAAGAGCTGCTGCATCACTGGGTTTGTTTGTTATATAGCTATTAGTCATTTACATTTACCCCTTCCCTATCTGTATAATTCTATTCCCTAATACATTTACCTGTTTGTTTTTAACCTTATCTCTTGTCAATTATATTTATTGTGCACCACACAAGAAGAGAGGGGAGGAGATCTGCACCAGTCCACCAGTTACAGATACGGCAGAGGGCAAATCTGCTCTTGAGAAAAAGGTGCTTGTTTCTATTCTGATACCTACACCACTTTACACACTCAGAGATCTCTTGGCTCCCCTTTGAAATAACATCTCTGTGTCCCTTTGGCTTGAGGTTTCTAGGACATGTCTTGTCTTTACCACAGACTTAGCTGGTTACAAAGTCTTTGAGATAGATCATTCCCAGTGTGGTTGCCTGTTGAGTAGACTTGTCATAGTATAATTCCCAATTCTGAACCTTAGCGTCCAAAATATGGGTACTAGCATGAATTCCCCTAAGCTTAATTACCAGCTTAGATCCTGTAGTGCTGCCACCAATCAGGACTTAAGAGTAGAGTGCCTGATAAACTCTGGTCTCCCCCAAAACCTTCCCTGGGGACCCCCAAGACCCAAATTCCTTGAGTCTCACAACAAAGGGGAATAAACCATTTCCCTTCCCCCTCCTTCCTCCCCTCCAGGTGTTCCTTCCCTGGGCTCCTGGAGAGATATACAGATTCAAGCTCCGTGAATCTAAACAAAGGGATTCCCTCTTCTCCTTTCTTCCTCCCAGATCTTTCCCGCCCTGGGTACACTAGGAGATCACCATGATTCAAACTCCTTGAATCACAACACAGAGAAATTAGGTGGGTTTTCCCTCCTTTCTCTCCCCCTCCCTTCTCCTTCCCTGTTAAGTACAGACTCAATTCCCTTGAGCCTCAACAAGGGGAAAAAACTTTTAATAAAAGAAAAAAAGAATAAAGAAAATCACTGTAAATTCAAGATGGAATATTACAGGGTCTGTCAGCTTCTAGAAATTGGAGAAAAAACTTCCTCCAGCAGAAATACAATTTTAAATACTTCCAGCCAAATACACATTTGCAAATAAAGAAAAACAAATAAAAAGACTTTCTACCTTTGTACTTACAAAATTGGAATAAAAGATTAGAGAGCCTGTAGGTACGTGTGGTCACTCTCAGAGCCCAGACAGAACAAAGCCAAACCCAAAAAACACAAACAAAGGCTTCCCTCCACCGAGATTTGAAAGTATCTTGTCTCCTGTTTGGTCCCCGGTCAGGTGTTTGGTTCCCTGTTTGTTAACCCTTTACAGGTAAAAGAGACATTAATCCTTAACTACCTGTTTATGACACGCCCCCCATTTCGCAGACAGTGGGGAACCTCACTGGCGGTGATTTCTTCCTAGAACTTTAGAATAAACAGATTAATACAACACATGCACCTTTACATCTAAGTATGTAAACTACAAGACTTTCTTCATTTGAAGGACCTATTTTAACCAGTGGATTCTGGGAAACTTTCACGAGAGAGTGCATCAGCTACTTTGTTAGAAGCTCCTGAAATGTGTTGAATTTCAAAATCAAAATCTTGGAGAGCTAAACTCCATTGAAGCAGTTTTTTGTTGTTTCCCTTGGCAGTATGAAGCCACTTTAGCGCAACATGGTCGGTTTGTAGCTGGAATCGCCGTCCTCAAACGTATGGGCATAGTTTTTCCAGGGCGTACACAATGGCGTAGCATTCCTTTTCACTGATTGACCAGTGACTTTCCCTCTCAGATAGTTTCTTGCTGAGAAACACATCTGTCTCCAAGTCTAGCAAGCTATATCTCAGTGGAGTCTCCTCTCTCCGTGTGGCTGTCCTCTGGATGAGTCTCTGTCTCTCCATTTTGTGATGATCTCTGTAGGATCTCTCTGGGTGTTGTACCCACTGACTTGTAAGTGCCTCTTGTTCCTTCAGATAACTTGTCCCTCTTGCATAGTCACCTCATAGGATCTGGTAGATCCTTGGCTGACCTGTTGTACTCTAGTGCTGTTTTCCCTGATTGCTGGCCATCTCTTCTCAGAGATGTCCACAACCTTCTGGCAGCAACAGGCCTCCACTTATTGGTAATAGGTTTTGGTCCTTCATCCTATCAGTGCCTGCATAGGACTGTTTTGGCACCACAGTGGTGGAGCATTCCTGTGTGCCAAAAATGCAATTCTAAGGAAGGGTAGAAGGGAGTACAGCAGAATAGAGACAATGGATTTCAGGAAGGCAGATTTTGGTAAGCTCAGAGAGCTGATAGGTAAGGTCCCATGGGAATCAAGACTGAGGGGAAAAACAACTGAGGAGAGTTGGCAGTTTTTCAAAGGAACACTATTAAGGGCCCAAAAGCAAGCTATTCCGATGGTTAGGAAAGATAGAAAATGTGACAAAAGACCACCTTGGCTTAACCATGAGATCTTGCGTGACCTACAAAATAAAAAGGCGTCATATAAAAAATGGAAACTAGGTCAGACCACAAAGGACGAATATAGGCAAATAACACAGGAATGCAGAGGCAAGATTAGAAAGGCAAAGGCACAAAATGAACTCAAACTAGCTATGGGAATAAAGGGAAACAAGAAGACTTTTTATCAATACATTAGAAGCAAGAGGAAGACCAAGGACAGGGTAGGCCCACTGCTCAGTGAGGAGGGGGAAACAGTAACGCTAGACTTGGAAATGTCAGAGATGCTTAATGACTTCTTTGTTTCGGTCTTCATTGAGAAGGCTGAAGGAATGTCTAATATAGTGAATGCTTACAGGAAGAGGGTAGGTTTAGAAGATAAAATAAAAAAAGAGCAAGTAAAAAATCACTTAGAAAAGTTAGATGCCTGCAAGTCACCAGGGCCTGATGAAATGCATCCTAGAATACTCAAGGAGTTAATAGAAGAGGTATCTGAGCCTCTAGCTATTATCTTTGGGAAATCATGGGAGACGGGGGATATTCCAGAAGACTGGAAGGGGGCAAATATAGTGCCCATCTATAAAAAGGGAAATAAAAACAACCCAGGAAACTACAGACCAGTTAGTTTAACTTCTGTGCCAGGGAAGATAATGGAGCAGGTAATTAAAGAAATCATCTGCAAACACTTGGAAGGCGGTAAGGTGATAGGGAATAGCCAGCATGGATTTGTAAAGAACAAATCGTGTCAAACTAATCTGATAGCATTCTTTGATAGGATAACGAGCCTTGTGGATAAGGGAGAAGCGGTGGATGTGATATACCTAGACTTTAGTAAGGCATTTGATACGGTCTCGCATGATATTCTTATAGATAAACTAGGAAAGTACAATTTAGATGGGGCTACTATAAGGTGGGTGCATAACTGGCTGGATAACCATACTCAGAGAGTAGTTGTTAATGGCTCCCAATCCTGCTGGAAAGGTATAACAAGTGGGGTTCCGCAGGGGTCTGTTTTGGGACCGGCTCTGTTCAATATCTTCATCAACGATTTAGATGTTGGCATAGAAAGTACGCTTATTAAGTTTGCGGACGATACCAAACTGGGAGGGATTGCAACTGCTTTGGAGGACAGGGTCAAAATTCAAAATGATCTGGACAAATTGGAGAAATGGTCTGAGGTAAACAGGATGAAGTTCAATAAAGATAAATGCAAAGTGCTCCACTTAGGAAGGAACAATCAGTTTCACACATACTGAATGGGAAGAGACTGTCTAGGAAGGAGTATGGCAGAAAGAGATATAGGGGTCATAGTAGACCACAAGCTTAATATGAGTCAACAGTGTGATACTGTTGCAAAAAAAGCAAACGTGATTCTGGGATGCATTAACAGGTGTGTTGTAAACAAGACACGAGAAGTCATTCTTCCGCTTTACTCTGCGCTGGTCAGGCCTCAGCTGGAGTATTGTGTCCAGTTCTGGGCACCGCATTTCAAGAAAGATGTGGAGAAATTGGAGAGGGTCCAGAGAAGAGCAACAAGAATGATTAAAGGTCTTGAGAACATGACCTATGAAGGAAGGCTGAAGGAATTGGGTTTGTTTAGTTTGGAAAAGAGAAGACTGAGGGGGGACATGATAGCAGTTTTCAGGTATCTAAAAGGGTGTCATCAGGAGGAGGGAGAAAACTTGTTCACCTTAGCCTCCAATGATAGAACAAGAAGCAATGGGCTTAAACTGCAGCAAGGGAGATTTAGGTTGGACATTAGGAAAAAGTTTCTAACTGTCAGGGTAGTTAAACACTGGAATAGATTGCCTAGGGAAGTTGTGGAATCGCCATCTCTGGAGATATTTAAGAGTAGGTTAGATAAATGTCTATTAGGGATGGTCTAGACAATATTTGGTCCTGCCATGAGGGCAGGGGACTGGACTCGATGACCTCTCGAGGTCCCTTCCAGTCCTAGAGTCTATGAATCTATGAATCTATGAATACTAATCGGGGCCTGAACTAGAAGAAACAGCCTTGGTCAAGCTCCCATTTGTGTGCAAATTCCTTGAATTCTTCCGAGGCAAATTGGGGTCTGTTAGTGAATACAGTGTCCAGAATGTCATATTTTACAAAGTGAGCCTTCCATTTGCCAGTCACTGTCTTGCTTCTTGTATCAGGCAGGGTATCAACGTGTCAAAAATTTGAACAGTGGTCCACCATAATTAACTACTTGTTTTCACTGAAGGTATATAAATCGGCTCCCACCTTTTCCCATGGAGAGGTGAGCAGCTCATGTGGTGACAGAGTCTCTTTCTGCTGGTAGTTATCATATGACCACCAAATTTCACACTCTTCTATCAAGGAGTGAAGTTGTTTGTTCATTCCCAACCAGTAAACACACACTCATGCTTGTCAGTGCTCAACATGAGGTGGGGACAACAGCTGTCTGTCTTTGAAATATGATTCCATACTGCACTCTCAGCTTATCTTTAATTTGGAAATATGGTTCTGCTCCTACTGGTACTTGGCTTTTGTCTTCTGGCCACCCTGCTAGTATTGCTCTCTTGACTGCCTGTAATTGGATGTCCTTTACCATAGCTTTTTTACTTTCTGGTACATACAGGTTGTGCTCCATTGCAGCTGCAGGTTTTTTCTCTCAGATTTTCCAATCACAAATACAGGTGTAGAAACACATCACATACCATAACTGCAATTGCTTGCTCGACTTTTAAAACTAAAATACAAAGTTCCTTTAAAATCAGTATTTGCCAAAAAATGAACTAAAACAATTATGAAAAACCCACCATAAATCCAAGAAAAAGTAGTTACCAGTATTAGAAAGCAGAACTAAATAACACTTCTTTCCCAAGCACTGCCCTTATCAAAACCCTTCCCCACACTGACCACTTTAAGCTTAAATAAAAAAAGATAATAAAAAAAAACATTCATTAGAATATTAGCAGCTTGAAAGACTCAGGAATAATTTTCCTTCACATGGAGTCAAGATTTGTCCATTTATACAAACAGTGGATCTTGGCAAAAGTTGTTGGGGAAATAAGACAAAAGGTTACCAGGACCCTGCTCCCCTTGCTAGACAGGAAGGGGTGGGGTGGGGGGATCACATGTTGCTGCTATGGTAGCTGAGAAGGGCCCAGTGTCCTGGGCAGGGCTGGGTCTGTGTGGCAGCTGCTCCCCTCTTTCCCCTGCTCACATTGAGTGTGGCAGGGAGGAGTGCTGGGTCCCTTGGTGGCCCTGCCAGAGCCAAGCTTGTTGCCGCAGGACCCTCCCACTCTCTCCCATCAGTTGCTGGGGACGGGATGTCCTGTGGTGCCTTTGCAGCACTGGAGGGAGCCTGTGTCCCCCAGGCAGCTCTATCACAGCCAGGTATGTTGCCTCAGTCCCCATCCCTCTCTCTATGAGAGGGAGGAGATCCTGGGGTCATGCCCTGGTTGCCACAGGAGCACATTGCTTCTTGTGTCTTGCTACACACCCTCCACATGTGGCTTCTGGTGGTGGGAGTGGAAGGGCTCATGGGACTTTGGCCAGGATAAGACTAGCAGGTGCCTGCTCCAGGAGCCATTCTGGGGAAGCCAGGCAAAACACCCACTCCTTTTCCTTCCTGCCTTCAGAGCGAGGCAGTAAGAGTCAGGGCATAGTGGCAGTAGTGGGGTTGCCCTCCCCCTGGCATTGGATGGATCCAGCCCTGCCCTAATGGAGAGACTGAGAGTGATGGTCTTGCAGATGGGCCACGGTTTCGTCAGGCAGCTTTGCAGGGGAATTGTGAGCTTGGGTTTCACAGCCCTGTGGGGAAAGATATGTGCTCAAGTTCCACATGAATGGAGATTGGGCAAGGACCAGTGGCCTGCAACTGATGCAGAAAGAGAGTCAGAAGATGATGGGATCATCTGGGCAGGAACCAGGATCTCAGTGGGAACAGTTCACTTTGTGGATGGTGGTGAGTCAGAGAACTGTGTTCCTCCGGGATTGCAGAGGAAGGAGGGATTGCAAACCTCAGCACTCAGGGGCAAGGGTTGTGGCCCGGGTTGCACCTCCCTCTAATATCCCCTTTCATTGGATATGGGGTAACCTGAAAAAATTGTTGGCATTGGTAGCCTGTAGGTTGGGCAGCCTGCCTGACATGAGTGCCCCCACCCCCTTAGATGAGAAAGTAACATTGTCACAGGTTTGGGATGGGACTGATATCTTGCAACAGAATACAAAGCAATTAAAGAGGAACACCCACCCCCGTAACCAGATGGCACCATTCCTAATGAAACAAAGGCGGGAAACATGATAGCCAATGGTCTTGGAGCTTAGGGGGGACCCAACTGCAGGAAGCATCTGTCTAAAGGCGTCTACGGAAAAGAATTGGAAAGGGGAATTTCTGGATTTGTTTACTTTTGTCTTACTTCAGGGAAGAGCAGATAGAGTATGGGTAAAAGCCCAAAACAAGAGGATAAATCCTGCAAACCTAAGGTGCTTCAAACTCTTGAGATCTGGTCCACAGCCTTTATAATATAAGTGAATATAATTTGTGTGAGGAACCCTGAGAGATGTTTTCCTTGTTCAAGCATGAAGATTTAATAGCAAGAGCTTATGCCACTGCCACCGAAATGGTGCCGACAAGCGGCACTGTCAGTAGGTGTCGCCGCCGGCAAGCAGCCTCATCCAGAGGAGTCGCTGCTGAAATGCCGCCGAAAATTGGCTGCATTTCGGCGGTGGCACCTCTGGATGACGCTGCTTGTCAGCCGTATTTCGGTGGATGCTTGTCTACTGGCCAATATGCGGGCATAATTAGAAGCCCCAGCAGGTGCCATGGCACCCGCAGGCACAGCGCTATGGGCAAAGCTCAGACCTTGTGGCCCTGGCAGGCTGAGGTCCAGCCTTCTGCATCTTCTGTCACTCTCACAGGAGGCAGGGCGCTAGAAGTCAGGGAGAGTTGTGCCCTATGGAATAGAAGAGTGCTTCCCAAGTTACAGATTATACGGTAAGGAGCCTTGTAACGCCGCACTGAAACCAATTCAATGCCTGGTATTGGAGAGTATGGGTGATGGGCGGGTAGATCCCCTCCCCTGTGCTAACATTTAATAAAAGTTGTGGCTGCTGCTTAATTACATACACTGGTCTGTCCTCATTTTGCTGTTGCGTCTACATCAATACACCATAATCCTAAAGTGCATTGATGTAATTTTACAGAGAATTACACTCTTTTTAGATATAGTTTCCAAGGACCTGTATCTTCTGGATTAACTGGCCTTTTCACATTAGGACAACATGTCTTTTGAGATAATTTTTATGCAATGTTGTGTCTGCATGTTATATTGCACAACTCTGTAACGTTGTGCAGACCTCCTAAATCATGACACCTCATTGACTGGAGCTGCCTGGGGGACAACAATGCTATTTCACATCAACTTTCGAGATTTTGAGACTTGTTTTTGTTCTGCATTGGAACGAAACCAAAACCTGTTAAATGGTTTCGCAAAACCAGAATTGTGTCAATATGTCCCTGTTTGCATTGAAACCTGAGCTCTTCAAGTGAGGAAAAGAAATACGTCTGCATGTGTCTGTAACCTGGTGGCTAGGGCACTAGCCTTGGAGGCTAGAGATTCAAGTTCCTGCTCAGTCTGATTTAACACAGCATTTTTCATCCTAGATCACTCTGAATCAGCCACATTTCAGGCCAGTGCACTAACCACCAAGGTATAGAATGCACAAGATCATTTTTCAAAAAAGGTCCCTGATTAAAGCTTCATCAAAACAGATACAGCACTGAAAAAAGTTTGATTTTAGCAACACAGCATATTTCAACTAAATGAAATTTTGTCTAAAATGTTCCAGTCGGTTTAAATTGTGATTATAGAATAACACTGCTCTACAGCCAAAATGCTTCTGAAATAAATGTAGTCCAGCTTTACTAATTCTGGGTCACTGAGAACGAAAATGATGCTTAAAATTGTTGATTGGCTCTAGTTTTCAAGATATGCTATTGGGTCAGTATATACAACCCTTGACTTTGGAATGGCGGAGGATAAGTGAGTTATAAAGGGAAGGGATCTCAATTTAAACCAGAAATGACTAAAATACATCTTTGACTGGATCTATGAATAAATCTATGACAGGGTTTGGACAGTACTTGCTTTTGAGGCAAAACAATGAATGATGCAATCTGAAGCTGGTAGTGCATCATACATTATATGAATTGCATCATGTTATTCCTAGAAGTCATGGATGATGCAATCCTAACGAAGCTTACATCACTCTGCTGAACAAATTGCCCTATATCAGCTCTAGAAATCATATAGTGTCGTGCTCTCTTATTTGTCAGTGTTTGATTTTGCAAAGGGACACATTTCTGTTTAGCCAAAGTGAGCAGAGATGCCTCGTACTTGTGTGAACAGTGCAGATAACTTCTGCTATGTTTGTGGTGAAGTGACTTTTGCATCACAAAAGCACAGTATAACCACTATGGTTAAGAAAGCCTATCACCTTTCTTTTGGCTGCAAAATTGGAGATCAGGACAAGAGGTGGGCCCCACACATATGCTGCAACACTTGTGCAACAAATCTTGGCCAATGGTTGAACAGGAAAAGGAAATCTATGCCTTTTGCAGTGCCAATGATTTGGAGAGAGTCAACAGCTCATACCAGCAATTGTTACTTCTGCATGGTGCCTCCAGTTGGGAAAGGTGTGTCAAAGAAGCAAAAGTGGACTGGGCATTATCCAAACATTCCATCAGCCCAGTACCCCACAGAGAAGGACTGCCGGTTCCTGATGCACCAGAATCATTCTCACTTGAGTCAGACGAGGAAGAGGAAGAGGATGAAACTTCTGGTCCTGAACCATCAATGTCACAGGACCCACATTTTCTCCCATCCTCCTCCTCTGAACCACACCTCAGAACACAAGGTGAACTGAATGATCTTGTCAGGGATTTGGAACTACCCAAGAGTAAGGCAGAGCTGTTGGGCTCCAGACTACAGCAGTGGAATCTCCTGGCAGGCTATCAGGGCAAATGGAGCCCAGCAATGCTTGCAGACTATTGCTGGACAGTGACAAGAGATGCTCCATTTAATGAATACAAGAGACAAGCCAAGAGGCGCCGAGTAGACACTGAATAGGACTAAACTATGTACAGAATAGTTTTTTGCCTTTTGTTTCATAATACATTTTATTTATATAACCCTTTTGCTGATTTTTAAAGTGTTACATAAACAGGACAGGTGAAATATTATCATGTAAAGCAACCATAAACACATGAAAAGACCTAGGTTGACAATTTATGATTAAAACTCTACTATCTACACAATATACATAGACATAAAATGTAAAAACTTAAATATCTTAGAAACAGTAGCCAATCAGTTGTTTTAATTGTCATATTTGAATTCAGCACATCAAAATACGTAACAAATAGCACATTATATCTCTGAAGCAGACGACTTCTCAAAAATTGTAGACCAATGTAATAGGATCATGGAAATGTAAGGCTGGAAGGGACCTTGAAAAATCACCTAGTCCAACCCCCTTGCACTGAGAAAGGACCAAGTGTACCTGATAGGTGTTTGTTTAATCTGTTCTTAAAACTCTCCAATGACGGGATTCCACAGGCTCCTATAGAAGACCATTCCAGTACTTAACTATCCTTATGGATAAAAAGTTTTTCCTAATATCTATCCTAAATCTCCCTGGCTGTAAATAAAACCCATTACATCTTGTCTTGAATTTCACCTTCTTCATTTCAGACCAGTTCTCTAATTTATCAAGTTAATTTTGAATTCTTATCTTGTCCTCCAACTTGCTAACAACTCCTCCCAGTTTGGTATCTGCACATTTTATAGGCACGCTCTCCACTCCATTATCCAAGTGATTAATGACAATATGTCATAACCTATTCCCAGATTTGGACCTTAGCGTCCAAAATATGGGGGCTAGCATGAAAACCTCCAAGCTTAGTTACCAGCTTGGACCTGGTAAAGCTGCCACCACCCAAAAAATTAGAGTGTTTTGGGGCACTCTGGTCCCCCCAAAAACCTTCCCTGGGGACCCCAAGACCCAAATCCCTTGAGTCTCACAACAAAGGGAAATAAACCTTTTCCCTTCCCCGCTCCAGGTGTTCCTGGAGAGATACACAGAAGCAAGCTCCGTGAATCTAAACAGAGGGATTTCACCTTCTCTATTTCCAGTCCTGGAAACAGAAGTACTTCCCTCTTCACCCAGAGGGAATGCAAAGTCAGGCTAGTAAATCTAACACACACAGATTTCCCCCTGACTTCTTCCTCCCACCAATTCCCTGGTGAGCACAGACTCAATTCCCTGGAGTTCCCCACTAAAGAAAAACTCCAACAGGTCTTAAAAGAAAGCTTTATGTAAAAGGTAAGAAAAATACATAAAAATGGTCTCTCTGTATTAAGGTGACAAATACAGGGTCAATTGTTTAAAAGAAATATGAATAAACAGCCTTATTCAAAAAGAATACAATTCAAAACACTCCAGCAACTACACACATGTAAATACAAAAAAACATATAAATCACTATCTGATCTTTTGTACTTACAACTGGGAAACAGAAGATTAGAAAGCAGGAAATAGAAAAATCCTTCCCATAGCCGAGAGGGACAGATACAAGACAAAGAACTCAGACACAAACTTCCCTCCACCCAGATTTGAAAAAGTTTGGTTTCCTGATTGGTCCTCTGGTCAGGTGTTTCAGGTTACTTCTTTCCAGGTGTAAGAGACATTAACCCTTAGCTATCTGTTTATGACAAATACTGAATAGTGATCATGTTAGGCCTAGCTGTGTTATCTGGCCCTGTACCAACCAGAAGGTCTATAAATCACCATTTCTAATTTTCATAGAAAGTCCGGGTTATAATCTGGTTGGTGCAGGACCAGCAGGCTCCCCACCTGGCTCCGCATGGCCTCCTGGAAGCGGCAACATGTCCCCACTGCTTTTAGGTGGAGGAACGGCCATGAGAGGTTCAGAGTGAGGGAGGGGTGTAGGGCTGGGAGCTGGGGCATGGGAGAGGTTTCTTGGCCAATGGGAGCTGTGAAGTCAGTGCTCAGGACAGGATGGGGGCATCAGGGAGTCACCTGATGTGGGCGCCCCCCCCCCCCCCGGATCCAACACCCTACACACCTCCCGGGCCCCAATCCACTGCCCCAAGTCCCCTTCTGCACCTAAATTCCCTCCAAGCGCCCACACCCTGCACTCCTTCCCATGCCCCAACTCCCAACCCCATGCCGCTTCCTGCACCCAAACTCCCTCCCTCTTAGTTAACTAGCATTTTTCACTTACTAGCACCTCCCATTCCCCGTATGTGCCAGCTAAAAACACTTTTACTGTATGTTTGGGTTTTTAAAAAATATTGTTTTGGTTTAGTTTTTGATCTTTCTTCTTTTTTTTAGTTGACATGTTGCCTACAAAAAAATTGGTATTGTATTTTTACAGACTGCAAGGTGAAGAAGGCAAAGCAAGTCATGAACTGTTGGGTGTTGCACCTCTGAATAAAGATTCCAGAACGTTAAGAACATAAGAATGGCCACACTGGGTCAGATCAGTGACCCATCTATTCCAGTATCCTGTTTTCCAAGAGTGGCCAATGCAAACAGCTGGATCTTTATTTACATATAATAATATAATATTCCATGTTCTTTGGCCAAATCAGAAATGTATGGTGAATTATTTTCTATTTCTTGCTTTATATTTACAATGACATAACAGCCCCTATTGAGAAATGATTTACTCTTTGCATTAACTTATATATACACGCTATCTAATATCTGAACAACAACAGACTCTTCATATTTCACTTACATGTCATTGATATTCATCAACATGAGTCTATGTACAAAAGACTTTTTGGAATACACAGAAAGTGTGCCTATGCCAAAGAGAGAAAAGGCAAGAAAAATGGAACTTGAAGGTGGTGTGAATTAGCCAAGAGATTTGATTTACAAATAAAAAGCACTATTCTGATAAATCATGGAAACAAATAAAATTAAATCTTACTTGGCAAAGGAGCACTGCAGAAACTATTATATCTTCAGTAGGCTGAATAATAAGTAGATCACTAAACTGAAGTCCACTCCACTCACATGAAAGCCAAAGTGCTGGTGGAGTAAAAAAGGGCTGGTGAAGTGAAATCAAGCCCACCAGTGCACATCTAGTGACAGAGGAATTAGGCAACCTGGTCTTTGCTTCACAGCTAAAGCACCGTGTCTGATTTATTAGAAGATTGCAAGGAGGTTGGGAGGAATGTGAGGCTGTCTTACTCTCTCAGCCTCATTGTGGTAGGTGCTGAGCAAGCACACATGAAGACACATCCCCTACCCTGAAGCATGTACAGACTGATTTAAGACAAGGCATAGCAAGTGGTCTTAACAAACACATGGAGGGAATGGGAAGGAAGGATCAGGGCAACAGTAATCAGACCATATGCTTACAACACTAGCCTAGTGCACAATTAACTGGCTTTGAGTCATTTCATTTCTTACAAGATAAATATTTTAAAAAATTACTATTGGCCCCTGCCTATTTGTTTATATCCCACAATCCTTTGTATTAGACCGTAGCACATTCATGAATGGTGGAAGTGCTGCCATCAATGATAAAAAAAACAAATAAAAAACCCTGAAACTATTAGCATAAGGTACTGCAGTAAGTGTTGATCTGTATTTGAATTTTCATAAAGTAACATGGCTTGAATGTGCCGTTGTACCCCAATGTTCCCAGCTATTAGGATCAGGTGTTCCCACTCTGTGCCTGATTCAAAGAAAAATGAGTCTGTTGCCATTTTCAGCTAAAAGATTTTCTTTTTTACCTCAAATTGTAGGGACTTTTTAGAGGTCTCAAATTCAAGCCCTGTGCATAACCAAGAGGGATCCTCGCTGTTTTGTCAGCCAGGGAATAAAACGTTTTTGCCCTCCTTCCCCAGGCAGCTCGATGAACACCAAAGACAAACCAAGCAAAACATAAAATAACAACTACAAAACCCCCTACAACCAGCCAGTCACAATGGGACAATGGTACCGTGCCCACTGGAAGATGGCACTCAGGGCGACCACCTTGCTTGCCCTCCCCTAGAACTGGTTCTCCTTCTGACCAAGATGGTGGTTATTACACCATATTTAGGTAATCTTTCAATGTAATTTAATCTTTATTTTGCAAAACAGAAGCTGAAGCTTAACAAGGCATTGCAATCTTTAAAATATTTCAAATGCACTACTGATGTGTTGAAAACAGCCAGACAAGGGAGACTATTAAACAGGATTAAGAGTTCATTAAAAAGCATCAGTGAAAGAGTAAAACAATTAGCAAGTGGTCTTTGACATAATAGCGAATTAATGTCTGTGACTCATAAATAGTAAAAAATTTACCTTTCAAGAATCTGTTATAAAAAATGTCAGGGACATGTTGTTATCATCATATTATGTTAGTCTGATTCAGCAGCATGAATCTGCTCATCTAACCAAATCATAGTCCCATTAAAATCAGTGGGAGTTTTGCTATTAACTTCTTTCACATCAGGAGCTGACCCAGTATGCTCATAAGAAAATGCAAAATGAATGTCTTTAGGTCCTGGTAAATGAAGCTAGATCTGTAATGATAAAACTCATTCTAGAGCAGGATGTTTTGCATCACTATGAATGCTAATGTAAATATGTCACACCCAAATCAACTTGTTTCCTGAAATGTTTTTACGATATTTCTAACAGTAGAAGGTTTACCCAGAGTTAGGAATGTTCTTAAATACTTAGAATAATTGCTGAAGCTTAAGAGTTACACTTTTCTACCCAATGTATGTGGAGAATTAATTGCAAGTAGCATTATTGTAGTGAGTTGAACCTAATTCTCATGCTCTGTATGAAAATTCTGGTTGGAAACCAAAATGTTTGTATTTATATAAATACCCACTGCATTTTGGTCTATGATTTTCCTAGAACATAGATCACTCATTTCCTTCTGCTTAGTTAGAACATAGAAGAGTTTAAAGATTAGATCATTTAAACCTAGCCAAGTTGTTGTACCATGTTGCCAACCTGACCAGGCTAAGCCACATATGAGTTTATAAATTTATTTGTTGCATAAGTCTTGGTCAGAGGTGTTAAAATCTTAGAAACAGAATGGAAGAGTGTGTATCTTCATGTGCCTGTCAATACCCAGAAGTCTTTCTTTCTTTCCCTAATATAGCTCTGTCACAACTTTTGTTGCATATGAATGTTAAGTACAAACGGAAAGGTCCATTTTTATTTATTTACAAAGTGAGGGTCAAAATCTTCACTGTAGATAATGGGCGGAGGGGAAGTATGACACTGTCAGAATTTTACTTTGAAGTGGTGCAGCATGCTCTACTCCCTGGACCTAGCCAAGTTTGCTGACCAATGTGAGGGTAGAGATGGGACCATGGCCCCACTCTCACTTCATGTCAGCCATTCTGCACCACCGATATGGATGACACTGGAATAGGAATGCCAGAATGGTGAAGGCATACTCCCCACACTGGCCCTCAGAGGGCTGAATTAGGCCAAGTGCGCCCAATCAGCTGATTAGGCTGCAAATGGGGGATACTTAGGCTGGAGGAATAGCTAGAAGGAAGCTCACCTATGAAGGTGCAGGCAGGGCTTCCATAAAGCTAGGAGGCTGGAAATAGTGGGGGAAGGGAGTAGAGAAGAAGCCAGCAGTCCCACTTCTTGAGGTAAGGGAGAAGGAAGAGGAGAAGAAGCACAATAGGAAGGAGTCCAGTGGTGAGAGCTGTAAGGTGGTGTAGATGAAGACCTTAACTGTTCAGTATACTACAGGACTGGAAATCAGAGTAGAGTAAAACTTCGGTTCCCCTACAAACCACTGCAGAGTGATGTTGTTAAGGACAGTGAATATGAAGACTGCTGAAGTCACTGCTGTAGTGATGTATTCATGCAGTTAGCATGAGGACTGCACACCACCACTTGGACAAAAAAAGCTTTGAAAAACTACCCCAGAAAGGGAACCCACTTGGTGACCTGGCCGGAGGGCTGAGTCATGAAGAAGCCATGGCAGCTCCTGGAGCGAGAGTGGGGCTGCAGACAAAGAGAGAAGGGAAGGGGCTTCTGCCTCACAGAGCTAATCCCCAGAATGGCCAGGTGGAAATGCTGCTAAGAGATGAGTAGAACACACTGTCACACAGGGTCCTATGCAATGTCATGTTTTTTGAGAGATGTCTTTGTCTTGTGGAAGGCTGTGACAATAGTAAATGTTTTCCTTCCACTTTCATTTTAGTCTAGTAGAAAATAACAAGAATGTAAAGGTTAATCATAAATCAGTGTATATTTCATATCATTTATCGTGCACAAATTGAATTTAAAGATAGACTAGGCTCATGAATCATCCATAGAAGCAAAACCATTTTGGTTATGTTCTTATTACGACTGCAGGACACATCAGATTTGCATTGCAAAATAGAATTATGATGAATAGGTAAGGATGAAAAATTTAATTCTAAAGGCATTACCAGATATTCATTCTGATTTAGTTAATATACTATATTTCTAGCTACCAGAAATTATTGGTGCTGTAAATGTTTCATCAGCTAGACATCTGTATAGATAAGCTGCCTCAGAAGAAGAAGATAGGCTTTTCTTTTGAGTCATGTTGTGTTTTGGAGAAAAGGAATAGAATAGTTGTTCAGGGCAGTAGTTCCAGTGTTGCCCCTTTTGACACAAGTGGCTAGTCAAATGTAAGGGCACTGAGGATGTAGAAATTGATGGATTCTGGTATTTTCTTTGATGCAGTTTTCTTTATTTACAAAGAATGTACGAAGTTCAGCAGTCTATTAGTTTATAGCAGTGGTTCCCAAACTGGGGTTTGTGAAATGTTCAGGGGGTTCTCAGGAAAAAATTCCCTAATGGCGGACCGAGCTGTCCTTAGGGACCCTGGGCAGCACAGGGCCAGCAGCCTGGAGCCCCTGGACTTCCAAGAGCTAAGGAGATCAAAGCAAGCCTATCTATCACACTGAGGAGATTTCAACTCCAAGACTCCTTATAAGAAATGGAAAGAGAGGTGGATATTTTTTACTGTTTTAAAAATTAAATAGGCAGCTAGTCTTGTTTTTGAAATGATTATGAAGAACAAGTTTAAGCTTTGTTCTAACATGCATTGTTTGCGTGGACTGCTCAAGACCTGAATGCTTGTGTAGGAGAAACTCTTTGAGTTGGCATCTTACATACCTTCAAGCTGTTTCACATCTGATACTCCTTGATGAAACATAGAAGCCTGGTCTTATAACAGGCTTATTCAAAGTGATTCAGGCTATGAAAGTGAGATCTTGGAAGAGTTTTGCCATTTTCATAATGTAATCAAAATCCGGTAATGATAATTAATAATAGTGTGTAATAAGCATGTCATAAAAACAAATTGTGTATTTCCAAGATCACTGCTTTTATAATTTATACTCAGGTAAAGGAGGAAATCCCCGGAAATATTAATTTTAAGAGGAGGTTCATGAGACTTGACATTTTAGAGAAAGGGGTTCACCTGCATCCCAAGAAAGGGGAAAAAAATCATAGGCAGGAGTTGTAGACTAAGCTGGATGAGCAAGCATCTCAGAGAGGTGATTAAGAAAAAGTAGAAAGCCTACAAAGAGTGGAAGATGGGTGGGATTAGCAAGGAAAGCTACCTTTCTGAGGTCAGAACATGTAGGGATGAAGTGAGAAAGGCTAAAAGCCATGTAGAGTTGGACCTTGCAAAGGGAATTAAAACCAATAGTAAAAGGTTCTATAGCCATATAAATAAGAAGAAAACAAAGAAAGAAGAAATGGGACCATTAAACACTGAGGATGGAATGGAGATTAAGGATAATCTAGGTGTGACCCAATATCTAAATAAATACTTTGCCTCAGTCTTTAATAAGGCTAATGAGGAGCTTAGAGATAATGGTAGGATGACAAATGGGAATGAGGGTATGGAGGTAGATATTACCACATCCGAGGTAGAAGTCGAACTCGAACAGTTTAATGGGACAAAATCAGAGGGCCCAGATAATCTTCATCCAAGAATATTAAAGGAACTGGCATATGAAATTGCAAGCCTATTAGCAAGAATTTTTAATGAATCAGTAAACTCAAGGGTTGCACCATACGACTGGAGAATTGCAAACACAGTTCCTATTTTTAAGAAAGGGAGAAAAGGTAAACTGAGTAACTATAGGCCTGTTAGTTTGACATCTGTAGTATGCAAGGTCTTGGAAAAATTTTTGAAGGAGAAAGTAGTTAAAGACATTGAGGTCAATGGTAATTGGGACAAAATACAACATGGTTTTACAAAAGGTAGATCGTGCCAAACCAACCTGATCTCCTTCTTTGAGAAGGTAACAGATTTTCTAGACAAAGGAAATGCAGTGGATCTAATTTACCTTGATTTCAGTAAGGCATTTGACACGGATCCACATGGGGAATTGTTAGTTAAATTGGAAAAGATGGGGATCAATATGAAAATTGAAAGGTGAATAAGGAACTGGTTAAACGGGAGACTACAATGAGTCGTACTGAAAGGTGAACTGTCAGGCTGGAAGGAGGTTACTAGTGGAGTTCCTCAGGGATCAGTTTTGGGGCCAATCATATTTAACCTTTTTATTAGTGACCTTGGCACAAAAAGCAGGAATGTGCTAATAAAGTTTGCGGATGATACAAAGCTGGGAGGTATTGCTAACACAGAGAAGGACGGGGATATCATACAGGAAGATCTGGATGACCTTGTAAACTGGAGTAATAGTAATAGGATGAAATTTAATAGTGAAAAGTGCAAGGTCATGCATTTAAGGATTAATAACAAGAATTTTAGTTATAAATTGGGGACGCATCAGTTGGAAGTAACAGAGGAGGAGAAGGACCTTGAAGTATTGATTAATCACAGGATGACTATGAGCCGCCAATGTGATATGGCCGTTAAAAAAGCTAATGCAGTTTTAGGATGCATCAGGCGAGGTATTTCCAGTAAAGATAAACAGGTGTTAGTACCGTTATATAAAGGCACTGGTGAGACCTCATCTGGAATACTGTGTGCAGTTCTGGTCTCCCATGTTTAAGAAGGATGAATTCAAACTGGAACAGGTTCAGAGACGGGCTACTAGGATGATCCGAGGAATGGAAAACCTGTCTTATGAAAGGAGACTCAAAGAGCTTGGCTTGTTTAGCCTAACCAAAAGAAGGCTGAGGGGGGATATAATGGTTCTTTATAAATATATCAGAGGGATTAATATTAGGGAGGGAGAGGAATTATTTAAGCTTAGTACCAATGTGGACACAAGAACAAATGGATATAAACTGGACACTAGAAAGTTTAGACTTGAAATTAGACGAAGGTTTCTAACCATCAGAGGAATGAAGTTCTGGAACAGCCTTCCAAGGGGAGTAGTGGGGGCAAAAGCCATAATGTCTTTAAGACTAAGTTTGATAAGTTTATGGAGGGGATGGTATGATGGGATAGCCTAATTTTGGCAATTAATCAAAGATCAATTGCCAAATTATCAGCAGGTAAGTATGCCCAGTGGTCGGTGATGGGATATTAGATGGGATGGGATCTACAGAGAATTCTTTCCTGGGTGCTGGCTGGTGAGTCTTGCCCACATGCTCAGGGTTTAACTGATCGCCATATTTGGGGTCGGGAACTAATTTTCCCCCAAGGCAGATTGGCAGAGGCCCTGGAGGTTTTTCGCCTTCCTCTGCAGCATGGAGCACGGGTCACTTGCTCGAGGATTCTCTGCAGTTTGAGATCTTCAAACCACAATTTGAGGACTTCAATAACTCAGACGTAGGTTAGGGGTTTGTTATAGAAGTAGATGGGCGAGATTGTATGGCCTGCATTGTGCAGGAGGTCAGACTAGATGATCATAATGGTCCCTTCTGACCTTAAAGTCTATAAGTCTGTGAGGTTGTTAAAGTTTGGGAACAACTGGTTTACAGCCATAGCTTCTTTGGCCAGCAGACACAAAAGCTTTCAGAGCAAGTCTATGCTTAAAACACTGCATCAGCACAGCTGCACCAGTGCTACTGTAGAACTTTAATGAAGACACTCTAAGACAACAGGTGAGAGCTTCTGCATTGGAGTAGGTAGTTCATCCAACTTCCCAAAGGCAGTAGTTATGCCGGCAGGAGAAGCTCTCCCACCAACATTGCACTGTTTACACAGACCAATCCTAACCTCCTCCCAGCTTCATTCCTTTCTCTGGAACCATTTTTCACTCTCTTGTGCCATCCAGATTTGTCCTTTTCTCGTCTGCCTTGTCCTGCTACCAAGCACATCTCCACAGTCAGTGGTAGATAGCCGTGATCCTTCCTCTAAGAAGGTTTTTTATCCCATTTCCCCACAACACTAATAACAATGCATAGACGTGCCTTCGCGGGTCTATTTTAAGAAAATAAATAACCAATTTTTCCAGTTAAAGAAACTAAGAAATAAAAATGTCTTTTCCCAAGTATCAAACACATAACAAGGAGGACAGATAAAGCAGCAGCACACAGAAAAAACTAAAGCCAAATGTTTCCTTTGTTGGTTAACTTTGTCATTGCTGAATATAAACAGAGGTACTGGATTCCTGTCTATTTTCTCCAAAGAATATATGCATTTTTGAATACATTTGGAAGAGGCTCCAAACCAATACAACACTTCCAGCATTCCTCTTCCTTTGTGAAGAGAAGTCATGTCATTGAAAGCTCACAAATACCATCTTAGAAAAAGACAACACAAGGCACATTTTTGTAAGCCAGCAGAACATTTTCTTCATGAATATGCACTTCCACAATTAAAGAGGCTAGTGTTTGTCAGTGTTAAGAGCTAAAAGATCAGGCTTAAAAACTAGAACTCCTACTGCAGCAAACTTAAGACCAATACTGACCTCAAAAAGATTTCTAACTTTTCACTTTATCCAAAGAATTTGTATAGGCAAAACCTATCCAATTTAAGATGTTTTGGGCTGGGGCCCAGGGGAGGCTTAAATCTCAATTCTTAAATCTATAGGATGCTTATTTTAATTTCTTTCAGAAAATTCTCAGTCATAGCTAATTCTCTCAGTAATTCCTAATATCCCATCACTCTGTAATTAATAAATAATTTTCTGACATTTTTTATCTTTTTTCCTTCAGTCTCCCTCATCTGTTGTACATGTGGACAAACCATTTAAACAGGTATTCTGAATGCCTGGTAAGAAATATCCTGGCAAGAATGAAATGGAGATATGTTGATAAATATGTGTGTTGTTTTAAATTTTGGACGATAGTACCTTGGGATACTGTGTGTGTGTGTGTGTGTGTGTGTGTGTGTGTGTGTGAGTGAGAGAGAGAGAGAGAGAGAGAGAGAGACTTTCATTGTGAGATAAGAGTGTCCGTTACAGCTATTCCTCTATTCCATTTTGTTTCCCCAGACTCCATTTTGTTTTCTGTTCTCCTGTGGCCGCCCTTCCCTGGCTGTTAAGTTGTTTACCAGGGCCACTGCCCTTCTCAAAGGGAGGGCCCCTTAAGTTGTTTAACAAGAGCCATTGCCCTTCTCAAAGGGATGGCCACTTGTGCTGCATGCTAAGTGGGACCACTGCCCTTTTCAAAGGGTTAGTCCTGTTATCACCTCGTTGAACCTGGGCTTGGTGTAGGGTAGGCAATGTCCAGAGCTGCAAGGCCTATTGTGGCTTTAAGATCCTGGGCATGAGTCATAGTCTCATGTGCTCTTGAGTCACCTATTGCACAGGACTATGTCCAGGCATGTCTCTGGGCTTACCTTCAGTTTTTCCCCTGTGCCCCCTCCCCTGTGACAGAGGGAGCCTATCAGGATTACGGGTGGGAAACTGCCCAAGTTTGCCTTTAAAACCAGACATTTTTGAAACACACCTCAGAAAGGTTCCTGCATTGCTGCCTGGTCTGATCAGCCAGGGGTTCTGGGGGGTCCTTTCTCCACTCTCGTTTTATTTTTGAGCGTACCCCCGTTTTTGAAACCCCCCCCTACGAAGAACGAATTGCTACCTGAGAGATCTCCTGATGATTGAGACTGTACCGAACCCTCCTTGCCTCTTCTGATGTTGCTGCTGCTTCTGCCTTTGCTGCTGCCTTGGGGACTGGTAAGAATCCCTCTGTAAAACTTTCTATACTTTTATTTTATTATTTTAGCTGCTGGTTCTGTTTCCCCAGCACACAGACTCAAGCTAAACCTTGGTCTGTGTCTTAAAACCTCTCTTAAACTACAGGGCTCTTTGCCACTGCTAAGCTCTGCTCCTGTGGGCTTTGCCTTGGGGCTCTCTGCTTTCAGCTGTATCCACCGCTGTAGCCACCATCCCTTGGCTTCCTTGGGAGCTGGGTCCTGGATACATACCACTCTGCCCTCTGTAACCTCCCCATAGCATAAGGTGCACCATAGGTCTTGTTTTTTTTTTTTAATTTAATAAGTCATAGTTTGTTAAGATTGTAGAGCTTGTAAGTTTCTGTGATATTTGTTGTGTTGCCTAATTGTTGGTTAAGATAAGTTTAGAAAATCATTGCCTGGTTGTATTCTGTAGCTGCTTGTCATTTTATATAAGTTTGATTAAGTTAGGGAATATATAAGGTTTTTACTATTTGAATTTGTCTTCCCACTGCCCCAATCCCCCCCCCCCGAGGTCCCCAGTCACTCATTGCAGTCTCTCTGCTGTTTAAACTTGCAGCCTGTCTGCTCTCTGTGTCTCCCTGAGTTTAAATCTCCCTCTGTAGCGCCTCTATCTTTGGTTTCTGCTCCACCACGTGCTCCTCTTCCCCCATCCCCTAACCTCATTCCTCTACCACTGCCTTTCTCTCTCTCTCTCTCTCTCTTTTAATCCCTTCCCCCACGTGTTCACCCCGCTCCTACTGCTGCCAAACCTCAATTGTATTACTGAAGTCTAGCATAAAACCCCATTGGTTACCCTTTTTCTCTCTCACACACCTCACATTTTATATTTACACCACTGTGACACATTTTTACCTAGAGTTGTTGGTTATTTAACACATTTTACCCATAACTGTTAGTTGGTTATATGCTGCTGTGACACACCCTTTACCTAGAAATTGTTAGCTACCTGTTACATTTATACTTCAGTGTTAGTTGGTTACCAACTGTACTGTACCCCACTGTATTGTACCCCACTATTGAAACCCCCTATACTATACTAAAAGAACTCCCTCCCCAATTGCCTACCTTAACAAACCCCATACCCCTCACTATTAAATTTTCCCTGTTTTTGCTTTTTCTTAATAAAGTTTATTTTGCACCCCACCTGTGTGGTAATTGCTCCCCAAGATCCCATATACCTGCAGGCAGGGACATGGCGTCACGAACAGGATCTTGGGGTAACAATTACTGCCCTCCCTGTCCCTGGAAAGAGGCCAAGACCTCTGGGACAGAGGAAGATCAGACCAACCACCTACAATACCACTTGCTGCAAAGTAAACAGCAGCCTGAGGCCCTAGAATGGGTCTGTACTATTGGCAAAGGCCAGAGCTCCAGGGTGTATACCACCCACCTGGGGCTCACTGATGTGGGGTGCCTCTTAACCTGCCACCCCACATTCAGGGCCAGCCCTGCTGATTCCAGCCTCCGGCCAGTCTGCACTAAGGCAGGAGAGCCAGCCGCAGATTCAGATCCCACCCGCCTCTGGAGAGAGGTGGGAAGGGTTGTGAAAGCCTGCGGGGGGGCTCCATCTAAGCTCGCCCCTGAACCTCGAATTTTGCAGGGGTCCCCCACCCACCAGATATTAACAGAACTGGTGCAGAAGCTGGATGAAATTCGAAAGCCCAAGAAACTGTGGCATGACATATATAAGCCCCAAAAGGTAGCCACAGTTACCTATGAGATCCTGGCTCAGGCCCTTGATAAACTAACTGTTTTCCATGGGGCCTTAATGACCTCAGCCAAGGAGGCCACTAGCCAGGCTAGCCAGGAGGGACCACCGCTGACCTCTAGCCTGCCCAGTCCCAATAAATCCCCTGAAAAACCACCCCCATATACCCACCCAGAGGCCTCATCTCCCCTCAAGAAAACCCCACTATACCCAGCCCTACCTTCAGCCCCTCTAGAGGCCCAAGCCCATGAACCTGCACCCACTGTCACCTCTGGTGAAGCCCTGCCGGTATCCATCAGTCGTATAAAGATTGATAACCAGGGCAATACCACACTGGTGACAGAACTCCGACCTCGCTCCAAAGCAGAGATGAAGGAGTTCATCTCGGACACCGCTAGGGGGGCCAATGAGCCACCACTACTGTGGCTAGGCCGCCTGGCTCTGGAAAACGGACAAGAGTTAGTGGATAGAGAAGAGGGCATAGTATTAGCCAGGACCAGTAGCTGGTCCAGGGGTCTCTCAGGGAGCCTGGTAATATCTAACACTGCATGGCCCCTGACCGCCCCAGCACTGGCCTTCCTCCATTTACAGCACTCCCTTCAAGGGATCCAAGTCCCCAGAGGAAGCGTCAAGGACATCTCTTCCCTCAGATGTGCCATCGCAGGGGGCATGCTGTGGTCCCCTACCCAACACCCTCTGGGCCTTACTCAGGCTCAGATTAACCAGGTCAATGCCTTCAGACACGTTATTGACCCCACCGAGATACCCATAGACGAAGCTGCCATTGACTTAGCCATGGATAGCAGTACCACCCCTGACACTGGGGCAGTTCTGTGGCTAAGGGGGTATGCTAGGCGCCCCATTGGGCGACTCTATGAAGCCCTCGAGAAAATAAGATGGCCCTCAGCCCAAGCTCTACCCATCAGTCCACCCCCACCACACATCAGTCCACCCTCACCACACGCCAGTCCACACCCCCCACATGCCAGTTCACAACCCAGGCCCCAGTACTCACAGCATTCATTTACAGAACGCAAAATTTTTGGGTTCTTATTGTACAAGGGCCTCACTAAGGAGGTTGTACGTAAGCTCAATAGTGAGCAGCAAAGAGCCTTGGCCATAGCTCTGGGATGGGAAGAGCGCTCAGAACCTTCCCAGCCAAAAAACGGGTAATGGCCGGGTGCTTGGCAGCGGCCAGCACCCGGCAAGGGGACCTCCGCCCCTATTATCCGCTAGTTTTTGACAAGGGTCTCGTCATCCCCTTTTTGCTGGACACGGGGGCACAGGTGTCCATTGTTCCTCCTCACGTCCCTCACACCCCCACAGGACACACCATTTATGTGCAAGGCCTCAACAGCACAGAACCCCGTGCAGAAGTAAAGGTACACGCATCCATAGGCCACACACCAGTAACATTTCGGGCCCTAGTGGGACCCATGCCACTCCTTGGGGTTCGGGAGCTACGGCGTTTTAAACTGGCCGAAGCCGTGCTTGATGCACTACCAGTCACCCTATCGGGTGCCAGTGCCCCCCATGAACCTGAACTTCTCAACCCCACACCCTGGAAATACAGACCCATACCCACAGCCCCAGAAGGTCAACCACACATTGCCCAGCTCATTGAAACATTGCTTAATGATAACAAGATTCGGCGTGTGTCAGCGAGCAAATACTTGTCCAGTGCATGGGGAATCCCAAAACCACACAAAACCAATGAGTACAGGATGGTTATAGATTATCGCGCCGCTAACAAACACATACGATCAGTAGCATTCGCCGCCAAATGGGATATCCCCACTATAGAACACATCCTACTGGACGACACTAACCAATGGGCCTGTACAATAGACCTAAAAGATATGTTTTATCAGATCCCCCTCTATGACCCCAAGGGATTGTTAAACTTCGCTTACCAGGGAGCCCAGTACCAATGGCAAGCGTGTCCCCAAGGGTACAAAAACTCACCTGCCTGTGCCAGTGAGGCCCTAACCCGCACATTAGAGAAGGTACCATCCCTCCCCAACATTCATGTTGTCTATTACGTGGACGACATTCTTATAACTGGCACCATACCAACTGAAGTACAAAAGGTCACTGAACAGGTTCAGGCCGCTTTATCCACCGATGGGTGGAACCTCAGTTTGCCTAAAAGTGTCCTCACTGCTACTTCTACCTTTCAGTTTTTAGGTTTTACTGTAGAAAAGGGACAGCTACGCCACTTAACTTACCACCCACTCACCAATTCTTTCCCCTTGGGGGTAGCTCCCCCAGACGTGAAGTGCAGCATGTGTTAGGTGTAATTAACTATCACAGACAGTTTCTCCCTGCTGCTTTGTTGCCACAACTATCTGTTTTGCAGCAATATGCCAGGAACATTAAAACCCCTTGGACACCAGAGGCTGAGCAGGCGGTGTCTTCCCTGGCTGCCTGGTTGGGCTCTGGGCCCACCTTGGCTCGATGGAATCCCACCAACCCTATTGAGATTACCCTCACTGTGTCCTCAGACCATGTGGCCGTAACTGTGTCCCAAGAGGACCTCCCTGTCCACAATCAGGCCCAGAAGTTGTCAGGACCCGAATATCGTTATGGGCCTGTGGGCATTGCCATGCTTGCTGTCCAGTGTGCTCTCCCATGGGGTAAATCTGCCACAGGCACCCTAAAGGGGCCTCATGTGGAGCTTCTCCCATACCTCACCTTCACCCCGGCCCCCCAGTTCCAGGGAGCCCCTGCTACCTGGGAGCGACTCGTTTACCAGGCCCAGGAGGTATTTGGACATTGGGCCCTCAAGTCCTCCTCCACTGCAGCTCCCACTGAGCTGGGGGCTATTGCCCAATGAGTGCCTATGCCCCTTGGATTGTATCTGATGGGGGCACATCGCCTTCTCCCCGAGCAGGAATGCTGTGTGCTACCTGTAACACCCTCAAAGTTAAACCCTTAGATTTTTCCAGCTCAGCTCAGAAGGCCGAAGCAGAAGGCGTCCTACTGGCAGCCTCTCACATTGTGGCAGCCCACCCGAAAACACGCGTGGTCCTGGGAGTGGACTCAAGCTACTGCGTGTCCATCCTGATGGGAGAAGGACGGCCCACCGCTCATGAAGAAATATGGGCACAGATTACTCAACTGGCAGCACAGTCCAAGCTGCCATGGTTTGTTACTCATTGTCCTTCACACAGGTCTGACAGTAACCCTCTTCATTCCAGCCTGGATCTACAACTCCGAGAATATAAGTGTAACATATCCCAGGTTAACATTATCTCTTGCAGTGATCCCTTCATCACCTGGCTTCATAAAGAGTGGGGGCACCTGCCTGCCCGTGCCCTACATCAGCTGTTGACTGACCGAGGGAGACGAACATCGAGCGTGTCTAGGCAGCAGTGCACCCAAGCTGTTCAAGGGTGTCTGAGCTGCCAACAGGCACGAGTCACTAACAAGCCTGTCTATGCTCATGGTGCTTATAGCCCTGAGCACTTTAGCCCAGGTAAAACCTGGCAGATGGACCTCATTGGCCCCCTCCCGGGGGCCAAACAGTATCCAAAGGGGCTTGTAATAGTTGACCTAGGGTCTCGTCAGTTAATGTGTTCTCCCCTCAGGCGATCTACTGCACCAGCTGTTTCTGTAGCCCTTCTCCAGGTAATTGCTGCCTGGGGGGCACCCGAAGAGATCCAGACCGATGGAGGGCCACCGTTCACCAGTAAAGCTATAGACCAGACGGTGTCCCAGTGGGGGGTGCGTCTTCACACCCACCTGCCATATCACCCCCAAAGCAATGGAGTTGTGGAGAGATGGATCGGAATGCTGAAGACCCAGATTCGGGCCATACTTGGCACCCCTGATTACAAGGGGTGGGACCGGGTCCTGCCTCAAGCCCTCATTTCCCTTAATACAGCATACAGCCGATGGCCAGAAATTGCTCCTAAACCACGGGAACCTTGGAAACCTGCCTATAGTATTTCTCAGCCAGTGTGGGTCTCTATTCCCAATGCCCAGGGAACCTGCACTCCACTAGCAGCCACCATCATCACACCTGGCCGGTTCCCTAACACCTATCATATTCAAATAGATGGACGGGGCAAGCCTGACCTGGTCCACCACAACTGGCTTAGTGTTCGGTCATAACAGGCCCTAAGAGGGGCCACCTTTCTTTTATGTCTCCGTAGGAATCAGTCGCCATGATTGCCACCCCGCCTCGAGAAAACCCTCTGGTTGCCTGGTTGAGAGCCTACGCCCTACAGGAGGTCCTCATCGGGAACCTGTCAGATGTCCCCCCATCACACGATTGCGTTGCCTGTACAAGACCAAAGGCCTCAGAGGGAGGGTCCTCCTTCCTCTGGGAGTTCCTCCCCCTCACGAACCTGACTCCACAGCATCCAGCTTCAGCCTGCAACAACACAAACTGGGTTCATCGGCCTATGTTCACGTGCAACAACACCAGCGACGACCGAAGACCCAACTCATTCGCCCCTGTTGCGGTGACAGGACCACTCCCAGCAGCCCCCTGCATCGTGTTCTTTGGCTTCTCCAATCCCACTCCGTTGGGGCAGTATCCCAATTGCACCCAATGGTTCATAGGACCTCGGCCTAACTCAAACCCCAAGAAAGGAAGCTCAAGATACCGCACTGAGTTCACCAGGTTTATTAATCATCTTTCAACAAGTACAGTGTTTAACCCCACCCAATACTTATCCACAGCTCAGACCCATGTAGAACTGAGACAGGTCAGAGCCGCCCACCTACTATGGATGCAGGTCAATATACCACCTGGCCAGAAATCCCCCCAGCGAAGCTCCATCCATGACCAGCTTTTACCCTCTTCCCCAGGACAAGTGTGGCTCTGTGGGAACAACATTGCCCGGACTGCTCTACCCGCATTCCCAAAGGGGGTATGTGCCATCGGGCAACTCGTCATAAAGGGAGGAGGGCTCTTTCACCACCGTCGCCCCTTCTTCTCCTCACCACGCAAACGACGAACAGCCACCGCATGGGAGCGACTCAAGTCAGCCACCGAGATGGTCATAGGAGGGTACATACAGTTTAACCCCCTCTCATACAGTTTAACTTTACAGCAAATCCGTGGACTGTCGCTTGGTCTGGAGGCCCTCACCAACATCACAGCAGAAGGACTTCGTCGAACCAGCGACGCCCTCACTATCCTAGCCAACTACGCCGAGCAGAACCGTCTTCTGATCCAGACCATCCTACAGAAGGACTTTTGTGTCGCCTTGGAGGACCTCGATCCTCGCTTTAAAGGACAATGTTGCCTGCGCCTTCAGCCTGGGTGGAACAATGTCTCAGCCGTGGCTGACCAACTATCCTCCCTCGCCGTCCAGATTCGTGAAGAGCGTGAGCAGTGGGATTGGTGGCAAGCTCAGTGGTCCAGCTGGGGGTTGGGGACCTGGGCTCAGTCCATCAAGCAGTGGCTTATTACTGTGGCTATTGTTCTTGTGGCCTTTCTGTTGGGGATAGCAGTGGTCAAGCAGCTAATTCATAAGGTTGTGTCAGCCCTGCCTTTGCAGGTGAGGTATTCCTCCATCCCCTTGGACAGCAGCAAACCACCACCTCCATACTACGAAGACGATGACTTGTAAAACCTTTTTTTTTCTTTTTTTTCTTTTTTTGGTCTTTGCATGGGACATCCCCCTCACAGCCCGTTCAGGTCGGCCAGGGGGGCATGTCCGTTACAGCTATTCCCCTATTCCATTTTGTTTCCCCAGACTCCATTTTGTTTTCTGTTCTCCTGTGGCCGCCCTTCCCTGGCTGTTAAGTTGTTTACCATGGCCACTGCCCTTCTCAAAGGGAGGGCCCCTTAAGTTGTTTAACAAGAGCCATTGCCCTTCTCAAAGGGATGGCCACTTGTGCTGCATGCTAAGTGGGACCACTGCCCTTTTCAAAGGGTTAGTCCTGTTATCACCTCGTTGAACCTGGGCTTGGTGTAGGGTAGGCAATGTCCAGAGCTGCAAGGCCTATTGTGGTTTTAAGATCCTGGGCATGAGTCATAGTCTCATGTGCTCTTGAGTCACCTATTGCACAGGACTATGTCCAGGCATGTCTCTGGGCTTACCTTCAGTTTTTCCCCTGTGCCCCCTCCCCTGTGACAGAGGGAGCCTATCAGGATTACGGGTGGGAAACTGCCCAAGTTTGCCTTTAAAACCAGACATTTTTGAAACACACCTCAGAAAGGTTCCTGCATTGCTGCCTGGTCTGATCAGCCAGGGGTTCTGGGGGGTCCTTTCTCCACTCTCGTTTTATTTTTGAGCGTACCCCCATTTTTGAAAACCCCCCCCACAAAGAACGAATTGCTACCTGAGAGATCTCCTGATGATTGAGACTGTACCGAACCCTCCTTGCCTCTTCTGATGTTGCTGCTGCTTCTGCCTTTGCTGCTGCCTTGGGGACTGGTAAGAATCCCTCTGTAAAACTTTCTATACTTTTATTTTATTATTTTAGCTGCTGGCTCTGTTTCCCCAGCACACAGACTCAAGCTAAACCTTGGTCTGTGTCTTAAAACCTCTCTTAAACTACAGGGCTCTTTGCCACTGCTAAGCTCTGCTCCTGTGGGCTTTGCCTTGGGGCTCTCTGCTTTCAGCTGTATCCACCGCTGTAGCCACCATCCCTTGGCTTCCTTGGGAGCTGGGTCCTGGATACATACCACTCTGCCCTCTGTAACCTCCCCATAGCATAAGGTGCACCATAGGTCTTGTTTTTTTTTTTAATTTAATAAGTCATAGTTTGTTAAGATTGTAGAGCTTGTAAGTTTCTGTGATATTTGTTGTGTTGCCTAATTGTTGGTTAAGATAAGTTTAGAAAATCATTGCCTGGTTGTATTCTGTAGCTGCTTGTCATTTTATATAAGTTTGATTAAGTTACGGGATAGATAAGGTTTTTACTATTTGAATTTGTCTTCCCACTGCCCCAATCCCCCCCCCCCGAGGTCCCCAGTCACTCATTGCAGTCTCTCTGCTGTTTAAACTTGCAGCCTGTCTGCTCTCTGTGTCTCCCTGAGTTTAAATCTCCCTCTGTAGCGCCTCTATCTTTGGTTTCTGCTCCACCACGTGCTCCTCTTCTCCCATCCCCTAACCTCATTCCTCTACCACTGCCTTTCTCTCTCTCTCTCTCTCTTTTAATCCCTTCCCCCACGTGTTCACCCCGCTCCTACTGCTGCCAAACCTCAATTGTATTACTGAAGTCTAGCATAAAACCCCATTGGTTACCCTTTTTCTCTCTCACACACCTCACATTTTATATTTACACCACTGTGACACATTTTTACCTAGAGTTGTTGGTTATTTAACACATTTTACCCATAACTGTTAGTTGGTTATATGCTGCTGTGACACACCCTTTACCTAGAAATTGTTAGCTACCTGTTACATTTATACTTCAGTGTTAGTTGGTTACCAACTGTATTGTACCCCACTGTATTGTACCCCACTATTGAAACCCCCTATACTATACTAAAAGAACTCCCTCCCCAATTGCCTACCTTAACAAACCCCATACCCCTCACTATTAAATTTTCCCTGTTTTTGCATTTTCTTAATAAAGTTTATTTTGCACCCCACCTGTGTGGTAATTGCTCCCCAAGATCCCATATACCTGCGTCCGTTACAGCTATTCCCCTATTCCATTTTGTTTCCCCAGACTCCATTTTGTTTTCTGTTCTCCTGTGGCCGCCCTTCCCTGGCTGTTAAGTTGTTTACCAGGGCCACTGCCCTTCTCAAAGGGAGGGCCCCTTAAGTTGTTTAACAAGAGCCATTGCCCTTCTCAAAGGGATGGCCACTTGTGCTGCATGCTAAGTGGGACCACTGCCCTTTTCAAAGGGTTAGTCCTGTTATCACCTCGTTGAACCTGGGCTTGGTGTAGGGTAGGCAATGTCCAGAGCTGCAAGGCCTATTGTGGTTTTAAGATCCTGAGCATGAGTCATAGTCTCATGTGCTCTTGAGTCACCTATTGCACAGGACTATGTCCAGGCATGTCTCTGGGCTTACCTTCAGTTTTTCCCCTGTGCCCCCTCCCCTGTGACAGAGGGAGCCTATCAGGATTACGGGTGGGAAACTGCCCAAGTTTGCCTTTAAAACCAGACATTTTTGAAACACACCTCAGAAAGGTTCCTGCATTGCTGCCTGGTCTGATCAGCCAGGGGTTCTGGGGGGTCCTTTCTCCGCTCTCGTTTTATTTTTGAGCGTACCCTCGTTTTTGAAACCCCCCCCCACGAAGAACGAATTGCTACCTGAGAGATCTCCTGATGATTGAGACTGTACCGAACCCTCCTTGCCTCTTCTGATGTTGCTGCTGCTTCTGCCTTTGCTGCTGCCTTGGGGACTGGTAAGAATCCCTCTGTAAAACTTTCTATACTTTTATTTTATTATTTTAGCTGCTGGCTCTGTTTCCCCAGCACACAGACTCAAGCTAAACCTTGGTCTGTGTCTTAAAACCTCTCTTAAACTACAGGGCTCTTTGCCACTGCTAAGCTCTGCTCCTGTGGGCTTTGCCTTGGGGCTCTCTGCTTTCAGCTGTATCCACCGCTGTAGCCACCATCCCTTGGCTTCCTTGGGAGCTGGATCCTGGATACATACCACTCTGCCCTCTGTAACCTCCCCATAGCATAAGGTGCACCATAGGTCTTGTTTTTTTTTTTAATTTAATAAGTCATAGTTTGTTAAGATTGTAGAGCTTGTAAGTTTCTGTGATATTTGTTGTGTTGCCTAATTGTTGGTTAAGATAAGTTTAGAAAATCATTGCCTGGTTGTATTCTGTAGCTGCTTGTCATTTTATATAAGTTTGATTAAGTTAGGGGATAGATAAGGTTTTTACTATTTTAATTTGTCTTCCCACTGCCCCAATCCCCCCCGCCCCGAGGTCCCCAGTCACTCATTGCAGTCTCTCTGCTGTTTAAACTTGCAGCCTGTCTGCTCTCTGTGTCTCCCTGAGTTTAAATCTCCCTCTGTAGCGCCTCTATCTTTGGTTTCTGCTCCACCACGTGCTCCTCTTCCCCCATCCCCTAACCTCATTCCTCTACCACTGCCTTTCTCTCTCTCTCTCTCTCTTTTAATCCCTTCCCCCACGTGTTCACCCCGCTCCTACTGCTGCCAAACCTCAATTGTATTACTGAAGTCTAGCATAAAACCCCATTGGTTACGCTTTTTCTCTCTCACACACCTCACATTTTATATTTACACCACTGTGACACATTTTTACCTAGAGTTGTTGGTTATTTAACACATTTTACCCATAACTGTTAGTTGGTTATATGCTGCTGTGACTCACCCTTTACCTAGAAATTGTTAGCTACCTGTTACATTTATACTTCAGTGTTAGTTGGTTACCAACTGTATTGTACCCCACTGTATTGTACCCCACTATTGAAACCCCCTATACTATACTAAAAGAACTCCCTCCCCAATTGCCTACCTTAACAAACCCCATACCCCTCACTATTAAATTTTCCCTGTTTTTGCTTTTTCTTAATAAAGTTTATTTTGCACCTCACCTGTGTGGTAATTGCTCCCCAAGATCCCATATACCTGCAGGCAGGGACAAAGAGCATGGATAATATTCAGTCCAGATAAAACTGAGGTGATTATGTTGAGTTGCAGGAAGCAACTAAAGGATTTGGCTGAAATTATTTTGGCCCATCTGATTGAAGGATTATGTCAATCATTTGTTATTAAAGTTTGCAACTTGAGGGGCTGGCTATATTCCCAGCTGATTTTAGACAATCAGATAGATGTATATTAATAACTTTCCCTGTTTCACGTCTTTCTGAATCCAGTCCAGGGACTGTGACCTTTTCTTTCAGATGAGTACTTCACTCTTCTAAATCCCTGCCTTTGATATCTCAAAATTAGAATGGGAATGGGGCTACACTTCAAATCTATTTGGAGGAGGATTTGTGCTGCACTATCTCAAATTGCTGCACTTAGAATGTATTTTTAAGTTAAATCATTAGAGCATTTGAGTAGATAATCATTTTAGCGTTTCTATAAATTTAACAAATAAATGGTTTGAAACTTAGCTACCTGAACAATCTCCAGGTGATAACGCAGCAGTTTAAGTGATGGAGATGCTCAAATCAGGCTCCCTTGGTTTATCATGGGAACTAATGCCAGAGGATACTCTGTGAAGACCTCTCTAATTTGGAATTAACTCCCACTCCTTGGTTCAAAGGAGACTGCATTTGTTGATCTTCAGAGCATTCTGCAAAGCTCATCTTCCATAATATGCCTTTCGGGAGGGCTGAAGTATGAGGTTCTGTTTGGGAACGTGATAGGTAGAAGGGGACATTTTTCTATGTTGTCTTCCTGACTCATTGTTTTTTGTTGGGTGGGATTTGTTGATGCTTTGTTTTGTTGTTGTTTGTATTGCTATGAATTGTAACATATCTACAGCCTAGGACAGGCATCTTTTGTGATGTTTAGATCAAAATCAACTCCTCTTGGTGACACTGAAGGAACTAAGACTGATTGTTCTTGGTGACCACAGTGTTCATGAAGATAAAAATTAGTATGGGTTGGCTTTAAAAAACTCTTATGGTTACCAGGACAACCATACTTGTTCCGTCCTACCCACATCCCCACCTCCCACCCCCAGTAACATCTAATTCAGATCAAACTGTTGACCAAACCATGGGTCTTGTTTTGGACTAGGATATGAGGAAGAGGTGAAGATTATGCCCTTGTAGGAACCAACCAATTATTCCTCCAGTTTGAGGTTGGCACAGCTCTTCTCTGGGGAAAAAGAACCTGTTTTGATAGTCTCCTCTGGCTGATTAATACAATCTTGTGAGTTCCAAGGGGTGCTACAGGAGACCAGAATGCTGCCTTGCCACCTGATCATTCTATTGAGGGCCTGATAGAACTTTGCGATGATATTATGTCCTCAGCTATTGAAACAGTAATTCCTAATATCCTCTTCCCAGTCTTCATCCTCAGGAGATCTGTTAGTGGTGAAATCAGATGACAGTGGCAGACTCTCTGTTAGAGACTGGGCTGTGGGCAGTCAGGCCCAGTGGTTGACACAGGATCCTGGAAGCAGATCTAATCCAAAGGTCAATGCCAGAGTCAGGAATGAGTAGCCACACCAGGTTTCAGAGCTGGGACCAGGAACTAACAGCCAATTAAAGGATCAGAACTGGGATCGGGAACCAGTAGCCATGCCACGTATCACAGCTGGAGTCAAGAACCAGGGTCAGGGAAAGAAAGTTGGAACCAGGAGCAAGCTAAAGCAACAAGAAGGAACAGAACTAGGAGCAGGGCTGGAGCAGGACAGGAACAAGGCAAGAAGCATCAGGCACAGTGAGGATTGTAGCTGCATACATGAACACAATGAACAGGCGGAGAGCTGCTGATTTTCTGCTGGGCTAAAAGCCAGCCAGCTGTCCTTCCTGACTAGTCAGGTGGTATCGTCAATCAGATAGCCTGATGCAGGTCAGCTGTGCTTGCTGGGCTGCCAGGAGACTAACTCTGCTGCAGGCCCTGATCCATGACACTCATTCTGAGAATAAACTGAGACAGACAGAGCTTTTGCAAGCTTATACTGTGACCGTTGCACAATCCGCAGAGTTCCAAACACCAGAGCTGTTCCATGATGTGAATCAGTGTTGCTTTCATAGACTCATAGACTCATAGATTCTAGGGTCAGAAGGGACCAATGTGATCATCTAGTCCAACCCCTTGCACAAAGCAGGCCACAGAACCCTACCCATCCACTTCTATAACAAACCCCTAACCTATGTCTGAGTTATTGAAGTCTTCAAATTGTGGTTTGAAGACCTCAAGCTGCAGAGAATCCACCAGCAAGTGACCCATGCCCCACGCTGCAGAGGAAGGCGAAAAGCCTCCAGGGCCTCTGCCAATCTGCCACGGAGGAAAATTCCTTTGCGACTCCAAATATGGCGATCAGCTAAACCCTGAGCATGTGGGCAAGACTCACCAGCCAGCACTCAGAAAAGAATTCTCTGTAGTAACTCAGATCCCATCCCATCCAACATCCCATCACCGACCACTGGGCATACTTATCTGCTGATAATCAAAGATCAGTTGCCAAAATTAGGCTATCCCATCATACCATCCCTTCTATAAACTTATCAAGCTTAATCTTAAAGCCAGATATGTCTTTTGCCCCCACTACTCCCCTTGGAAGGCTGCTCCAGAAACTTCACTCCTCCAATGGTTAGAAACCTTCGTCTAATTTCAAGTCTAAACTTCCTAATGTCCAGTTTATACCCATTTGTTCTTGTATCTACATTGGTACTAAGCTTAAATAATTCCTCTCCCTCTCTAATATTAATCCCTCTGATATATTTATAAAGAGCAAGCATATCCCCTCTCAGCCTTCTTTTGGCTAGACTAAACAAGCCAAGCTCTTTGAGTCTCCTTTCATATGACAGGGTTTCCATTCCTCGGATCATCCTAGTAGCCCGTCTCTGAACCTGTTCCAATTTGAATTCATCCTTCTTAAACATGGGAGACCAGAACTGCACACAGTATTCCAGGTGGGGTCTCACCAGTGCCTTATATAACGGTACTAACACCTCCTTATCTTTGCTGGAAATACCTCGCCTGATGCATCCTAAAACCGCATTAGCTTTTTTAACGGCCATATCACATTGGCAACTCATAGTCATCCTGTGATCTACCAATACCCCAAGGTCCTTCTCCTGCTCTGTTGCTTCCAACTGATGCGTCCCCAATTTATAACTAAAATTCTTGTTATTAAACCTTAAATGCATGACCTTGCACTTTTCATTATTAAATTTCATCCTATTACTATTACTCCAGTTTACAAGGTCATCCAGATCTTCCTGTATGATATCCCGGTCCTTCTCCGTGTTAACAATACCCCCCAGCTTCGTGTCATCCACAAACTTTATTAGCACATTCCCACTTTTTGTGCCAAGGCCTGTCACAATTTCATCTAGTGACAGAATGAAATACATCTTACTAGTGAGCAGAAGTGTGTTCAGTTTGATGATGACATTCAGCTCATAGCTCTGTCTCATTTGACATATCTGGTGTGACTGTTGACTTCCCTAGTGTCTAACGGAAACAGGTGCAATTCAACCCAGACAAGCGAAGGAGAACAAAATGCTGTAGCATATAGTGATTACTGCTTCCTTGAATGAAGCCCTGCTCTCTCCCATAGCAGAACTGCTCTGATTCCTCTGCATCTGGCTGAAGAGGAAAACAAAATATCAGGGAGAACTTTAATGACGATAAATTCCAAAATGTTATGGGGCTTTTTCACGAAGTATAATAATTAACAAACTTCTCAGGTGATTTTTTTTTCATAAGTACTTATGGGGAATACAATAAAGAGAGATAAAGTGGGTGAGGTAACATCTTTTACTGAATAAGTTTCACACTTCTGAGCTTCACAGAGTTCTTCCTCAGGTCTGGGGAACATAACCAGAGTGTTCATTCTAAATACAAGGTGGGACGGATTGTTAAGCATAAGGGTTTCAGATGTGTTGTAGGATACTACTTAAAATAAAGAGGGCAGTTAACACTTCTGAAGTCAGAAGACACAGGAAGGTAGCGAGAAGCAGGATGTTTTAGAAATTGTTGTAATGATCCATAAAACCAGTGTCTCTGTTAAGTCCATTGCTTTTAGTGTCCAGGAGAGTTATGAATTTAAGTTCCCAAACTCTTCTTTTGAAGGTATTGTGCAGGTTTCCTTCAAGGATGAGGACTGAGAAGTGACATATAGAGTGATCGCTTTGTGAAAAGTGTTTGCCCAAGGGTAACAGGGCATTTTTCTCTTTTATCATATTTCTGTGTAAGTTCTTTTGAGAGTGTAGTGTCTCATACCACAATTCACAAAGGAATTTAAGGACATCATCAAATTCTTCCCCAAACAACTCGAAGAGAATGTCTACAACCCCATCCTACATGAATCTACCCTAGGGACTTTCTACATGCTTCTCAAGATACACAAATAGGGGAACCTAGGGAGATCCATCATATCAGGCCATGGCACCTTCTGAAGGAATATCAGGACTCATAGAAGCCATCCTCAAACCACTGACCAGACAAAGGACCATTTCCCTCCAGGACACAATTGACAACTCCACAACATTAACAACCTGCCCCAGAACACAATTTTAGCCACCATGGATGTCACCTCGCTATACACCGACATCCTTCACCAGATGGCACACTGCCTACCTCACATATCTCCAAGACAATGGATGTCACTCAGAAATCCATCTCAAAGATATTGACAAACTCATTGACAAAGTTTGGAACAATTTGTAATACACCTTACTGTCTATTACCCCCCCTTTGTCCTCTGACTGAAGAGGTGTTAATTGTCCATTTCATTTTAAGTGGTCTTCTACAATATGTGTTAATCCCTTTATGCTAACTCCTGTTCCACCTTGTATTTAGCTTGAACACTCTGGTTATGTTCCCCAGACCTGAGGAAGATCTCTGTGAAGCTCAAAACTTTTCTCTTCCACCAATGAAGTTAATCCCATAAAAGATACTACCTCACCCACTTTGTTTGTCCCATATCCTGGGAGTAACAATGAGTTCTTACTGTATTTTATGACATTATGTGATAACTTAACAAGAACACTATAAAAAAATCATCACTGTTTTTTCACCTGTGGTGATTTGTTGCTTTTGTTGTTTTAGTTGTTTACTGCAGCTTCTGATGAAAAGAAAAAGAATATACCAAAATATAGCATCCATGCCCAGTTCATAAATCATAGCAAAAATATGAAATTTGTCCTATTTTATCTTTAACACCCTTAACTACATATTAAGACCATGGATTATTACATTACATACCTGAGCCATATGTTTTGGCTGAATAAGAAAATACAATATTTTCAACGAAATGCTATGGAAACAACATTTGTTTTCCTAATCTTTTTGCTGCTCAAATCTTTGATTTATGGTAAGTAAAAGTTTGCTCAGTTTTATCAGCCTGGTGGAATAATATGGAAGTTTCTTTTTCAAATGTATATTTTCTGCTTTTCTACAGCTCAGAACTTAAATATTAAAAAGTTACATTTAAAAAACAAATATTGACATATCAACAATTAACATGTCAATAACCAATCCAATAATAATGTGTTATTTTATGTTTAGGTTATGAACCATGTCATGGTTGCCTTTTAATGGTTTGAATAATATCTTTATTTCTTTATCATGATCACTGACTGGTTTGCTGCCTTCACTTTCCCCTCATGTTGGTTGTCCTGAATCTCAGGAATGTCCATTTACTTGTCAGCTAGACATACTCTGACAGTGATTTTCAGCAAGAATGAGTAAAACTCAAAAGGGTCAGTGGATGGATTTGGACCATTGATGGATTGAGAGATGCTCTGAGATTAAGATTATGGGCTAAATTCTGTTCTCATTTACACCAGCAAAAGTTCATGCTTAGTATGAATGTTGTCATCGTTAATGGTTGAGAGACTGTGAGTTTAGAGACCACTCCCAATCAAGGCCGTCCCTAGACCAAATGGCACCCCAGACAAGGAGTGCCTACAGTGCCCCCTTCCCCCATTTGTTAAACTTTTGAATACTTTATTTTTATTGCATTTGTAGCCCATTTCATGACTTTGATGCATGATTTGCATGCACGATTTATCCCTGTCATATAAGACAATAATTGTGCATTCTAATATCAGTACATCTGTATTTATTCATGCCATATATAAGCAAATAAAAAAAATCATTTCCTCTAAGCTTATAGAAACTTGTTAATTTTAAGAATAACTGAAATGTACTAACATCAAGAAATTGAACTGTGCACCAACCAATGTTAAAGAGTGTTACAGCAGGTGACAAGCTTAAAATGTTAACCCTAGTTCTTTAGTTCAAAAGGTCACTTTTCTCCCTTTGCCTTCGCAACCTGAAGCACAACATCAGAGTGATCCAGAGACTGGTCAATGGCATTTTTAAGAGATAAAATAGCAAGCGATGTCAGTCTCTCATCGGCCATCAATGATCTAATATAGGTTTTAATGACCGTGAACTTCGAAAAGCTGCAGTCACCACTCATAACAGTGATCAGAAGCGTCAGCAGACTCCTCAAAGCTATCCACACATTAGGAAAAGTGTCCTTCTAGTCTTCATCGTGAATGAATTGGAAAACTTGGAGTGCTTCCCATGTGGCAAAATATGACGAATGTTGTCCAATTCAACTTAGTGGTCTTTATAATTGACGTCCGAATATTCTCCCTCTGTCAGCATCGGACGAAGGTCTGTACAATTGTTCAAGAGTATTTTCTTGTCTGCCGGCAGCTTATCAAGGTCATACAAAACCCTCCCAGGTATTTTGGTGGTGCTTCACTTGTCCAAACCTCTCTTCAATGGACATTCAGTTAGTGTCAACAAGTGAGCAAAAAACTCCCTCTTGAATTTTTCTTCCAAGCTTCCCATCACCTCATCTCTGTCCTTGTAACCAAATTGTCTCTTCTTCTGATGGATATGAGTTTCCTTGAAGACAGGCTCAACTCCTACATTTTCCACCATTTCTTTGGCAGCAGTGTTGGCATCTTCAAACCTGTTGTCTCTGTAGGCTATAACAAAATCAAGGCAGCTTCTCATCAAAGTAGTAGCAGTCACAATGTCCATCAACTGAGTTTGTAATGCCTTGCTTACAACGTTTACTTAGAACAGGATATTGTGCCAAACCACAACTGAGACCAAAAATTTGAAGTCAGTGATCTGGTTCACCAGGCTTCGTGCCTCGTGTCAGATTCCAGCCTCAGCTTTACTCTGCACTAATTCCATGAGGGCATCATAAACCTCAATCACTTGGTACCTCAGTGGCCTTACACTATTAATGCAGCTCTCTCCATGAGTGTCACTTAGCAGTTTCACGGTCAGACCTGTAACATTGTCTGTGAGGCTCTTCCATCTGATAGTTGATGCTTAAAACAGGGCTTAAAAAGCACTTCAAAGAGATATGCTGAATCTGAAGAAGATGACGCTGCACCTGACACAACCAGGTTGAGGGAATGACAGCCATAAGGCATGAAGAAAGCTCTTGAATTCAATGCAAGGATCCTTGCCAGAATGCTAATGTTTCTTCCCTTTATGTTTGTGCCATTGTCATAGCCTTGGTCGTACCAGTCCTGAAGCTTTATTTTATTCTCATTCAAAACAATCATAAACAGTTCTGTTAGGCCTTTCCAGAAGAGTCATCCACAGGCTGGAAACAGATAAATGGCTCCTTTACTTGGATACAACCATCCTTGTCATCAACAAATCTTACTGTAAATGGCATCTTTTATCTGTGAGCCACATTCTTCTTTATCATCACTCTTCTTTACGCTGCCAGGAAATTTGGACAATTCTCCATCACTTTCCTCACATTTCCATTCCTTATCTTCAGGTAAATCTACTAATTCCTTAGTAGTAGAACTTCCATCATTTATGCTCTGCTTCTCAATGTCGTCTGCACTGGGACAATCACTACTGCCTAAAGCCTGGTCTATGTTGTTCTGTTTCATATATTTTTCCATCAAATTTGCCCCTTGCTGCAAATTAGGTTGGAATTGAGCTTTTTGCTTCCTGTGGTCCTGAAGGCTTCTTAGGGAGCATCTTTTATTTATTATTAAAACAGACAGTATCAGTATCAAACTCTGTACTCCGCAATCTTAAAAAGTTATCAAACATTACATGTTAAGCATAGCAAAAGTAGTAACAGTATTTCTGCTATATTGTTGCATAGATAGGGGTTCAATAGATATCTCTGTTGTCTTATTAAATATGTCCTTTATTAGTCGCTACTTACACTCTTCAAGTCTTAAAACACAAATACACTTTTGCAATTACACAATAAAACAAGGTTCACAATATTGCAGCTGGGCTCACTCTTCACTTCAGTTCATTCTTATATCTCTTGACTGACTGGTGAAACCCCACCCCTTATATACCTGTGAGGCCATGTCAGGCAACATTCTAGGAGGTTCAAGGAAAATGTATTCTCATAAAATCTGGAAAGTAACATGAGATTCTACAAAGATCCAGAACATTCTAGAGGTTGATGGGAAAGAAATCCACATACAGAATACTTGGAACATTTTACTGTAAACATTCTATTTTCCCTTTTGTCACTAACATCAAAAACAGCACCCGAGCCTGATGCCTCCCAACCCTAACACCACAGGCAGTTCTTTGGGTCACCTGCTTCTAAATCTGGCCCCGCTCCCAGCTCTCCTGGAAGCCAATGTAACAACTCTCATTTGCTTCAGTGGTTCAGGAACAATCCCACGGACCAGTGTCTGTTGAGGAAAACATTTGACCTTGATTTTTGCTAGTGAATTTAGTGTTTAGAAAAACTGATAAACTGATAGTTCTGAAAACCAAAGTTTAGTATCTACAAAAAGTCTCAACACAAGCAGGACTGGTATTAGATCCTCCAACTTTCACTTCCAATGCTTCACCCTGATCTGGAGGGACCTGATCTATATTAAAACTTTTAAGTTCTTTGAGGCACAGACTCCCGAGTGGTATGAAACACCATTCATATTTACAGCATTCTATGAATATTAAGTAATAGTGAATCAGGGCTGTCATCTTTATTTAGGCAAAACTCCCATGAGGCTCATTAATAGTAAGGGTGAGTAGTTAGTTCATTATCCATGGCCAGTCAATACTTGACCTCTCTTCTAAGACCATTAAGCAACTGTGGTGGAGATGAAAGGAGTGGCTTGGGATGCGAACACTTGTCTGCGAGGAGCTAGACTGAGATTATAAATTAATTTTAATTAAATCACCAAACTACCAGAAGATGGTGAAGATTTCTGGTCACTACTAATTTAAACTGGAACTGAACCAAAAACCTAGAATTGAAAGGGTCTGTACCCATTTACTACTCCTTCATCCATCCAGTTTATTTGCTTTTTGTTCTATTTTTATTTATTTTTTCATAACACAGAATATAAAATCTTAGATAAAAATCAGTTTATTTATTGTACTCAGTTAAAAAAAAATTGAACTTTGTTTAAAAAGTTGTAATATTTTCCAAAACACTTTAGAACTTAGCCCCACTTAGTGTTCTATTCCTGATATCTTTTCTTATTGTTGAGTACTTGTTTAACATGCTCGTAGATAATTTGAGAAAGGAAAAACGAATCATTTTAACAAGAGAATCTTGTTTCCAGATTCTGGCTATGTCCAGGAATAGGAACTATAAAAACATATGGCCATAAGTAGATTCCAACAATAATTAGTCTTTGTGCAGCATGTTTATGTGAAAGTCATCAGGAAATGAACAAAGAGGCAGCAGCAGTTGTCATAACTTACTGTGGCTATGTTGAAATTCTCACTAAAGTTCAGTTCCAGTCTTTCTTGCAGAATCTGGTGGCTCATGCACTCTGAACTGAATGAAATCAATAAAGGGTTTCTTTTTGCATCTGGTTAGATGGTTTCTTTTACAAAATAATAATCAAGAATAGGGGACATCTTCCTTCCAATAGGAAACTTTTTTTTCCAGAAAACTGCACAGATTTACATCATGAGAGTCACAGTTGCTTTTAGTTTTGGCTGAAACAAAACAAATCATTCCTCTGTAAGATCAATGGGGTCTACTTTGTGGACTAAATAAAGTAATGTAAATTACTAGATCCCATGAAAAAGCAGCAGAAAGAAGGAAATATCCAGATACTTTATTATTGTTATTTTTTCTTTCTTGTTTTGATATGTGGAAAGCTACTTACTGCTATGAAGCAAACAGCTGAACGAAGACATATGTTCAAGTTGGGAATAGATTTTGTGAATGCTTTCCCTCTTGAAGAGCTTCAAACACATATTCTTGCTGCTAACTCAGTCATATGCATCAGCTTGTAGAATGGAAACTTACAAAGAGGAGACTACAATTACATCCAACATTGTTTGAGTCCAGTAAAGAGCCAATATTGTGTTTTAGATGGCTTGCTAATCTGCTTTCAGTAGGGCTTTTAGTCTGACATTTTGATAGATATTTTCCACCTTAACAAGCCTGAGATGTGGCCATTCCTTGTGTGTGGGTTTTCCCCATTCAGCTCCTGTACCATATCTCTTTTCAGTGAAGTAACTTATTCCTGTCATACGGAAAACATTCCACAGTCTAAAGTTATTTCAGAGTTGGACCAGCTATTCCTTCAGAGATTCTTTTAATAAACTATAATGTAATTAAATCCTATAAAGAGAGTGCATACTTCCTTTATGTTTCAGTGACTGCAAAGATAGGACTCACTGCAACTTCTTGTGAGAATCTATCTCTACAGACAATTTACTATGATTGTGCATATTTCAAGGTTGGAAATTTTAACAGCTTACCAGACAAAACTTTTGGAGAAGGCATTAGAAGTTATTCTGGAAGATACATTTATAGCTATTTCCAGGCCACAAAGTTTAATTACCAGATATCCAAAAAGGAAAAATGGCTTGAAAAAATTATGTCTCACAGAACATATTGTCGAAAACAAAAATTTTGGTTCATTCAGAATACTAACAATTTATGAAAGACTGGTCATTTTCCTTATGGTAGAGTGTTGTGGGTGGTGAGACACCTAGCCAAGAAATTCCAAGTTAAGGTAATGCTTCTTATAGAGCACACCCAGATGACCATAATTTTGTTTCCTTTTGTTGCCAGAATACCTTACTCCTCCAATGTGGTGATCTCTGCCTGGTGTCCAAGAAAAGGCCAATATGGAACAGTCCCAGCTAAATACCCAATGCATGATCCGTGGTTTGTCTATATTTTTCAATATTGTAGACAGGCAAAGTTCCTGACCATCTATTTCTCTCTATTACTAGCTCTCCCCTTTGTAATTTGATAACATTTCCTGTAGTTACTATAGGAAAGCATTTGTTAAAAAATCCCATTCCATATTAGCTATTCCTCTTGGATTGTGATTTTGATGGTAGACACAAGAAGGAGAGGGAGCTCAATGTGTGCAGCGTGACCATGAAGAAGTCGTAGCAACTACTTGGCAAGCCCTTTGCAATCAATGTCTCATAATGAAGGACTTGTTGGATTATAGAGATGCAAACCCCTCTTGGAGTTTGCCAGTCCCTGGAACTGGGCCTTTAGGGGGACTTACCAAAAGGACTACAAGGAAGATCGTTTCCAAGAGCCCTCTGATACCATTTCCCAGCATGCTTGGAGTCAGAGTTGGGGACAGAAAGAACCAGAAAACCCTGCTGGGGCCAATAGGGAAGATTCTGCCTGCGGTGATCTGGCCGAGCAGTCTACCAGGCCAATGAGAAAGCAGGGCTGCTCTGTCGCCAGTGAGAGGACTGCCTGACTTTACACAAAGAAACAGTTTTAGTTTCAGTTTTGGTTTGGAAACACACAGAGAGAGAACAGTCCCAGCAAAACTCCTATTCTCCCTGTCAAGGTATTTTCCCCCCAGTTTGAACTTTAGCATCCAAAAGTGGACACTGCATGGACACTTCTAAGCTTAATTCCTAGCTTAGATCTGATAGCGCCGCCACCAGCCAAAATATAGTGTTTGGCACACTTCTTGTTCCCCCAAAACCTTCCCTGGGGAACCCAAGACCCAAACCTTTTGGGTCTTAAAACCAGGAGAAATAAACCATCCCCCCCCTTTCCCCCTCCCAGACTTTCCTCTCCCTGGGCTACCCTGAGAGGCTTCACTGATCCAAACTCCTTGGATCTTAAAACAGAGAGGAATTAACCTCCCCTCCCTTCTCCCCCCACCAATCCCTGGTGAGTTCAGACCCAATCCCCTTGGGTCTTAAATAAGGAAAAAAATCAATCAGGTTCTTAAAAAAGAAAGCTTTAATTAACGAAAGAAAAAGTAAAAATTATCTCTGCAAAATCAAGATGGAAAATGTTTACAGGGTATTCAGCTTTATATAGCCTAGAGGGACTCCCTCCCCCCTAGCCTGAGATTTAAAGTTACAGCAAACAGAAGTAAAACTCCTTCCAGCAAAATACACATTTGCAAGTTAAGAAAACAAACATAAGACTAATCTGCCTTTTCTAGCTAGTACTTACTATTTTGAAACATGAGACACTGATTCAGAAAGATTGGAGAAACCTGGGGTGCACGTCTGGTCCCTCTTAGCCCCAAGAGCTAAGAACGAGCAAAACAAACAGCACAAACAAAGACTTCCCTCCACCAAGATTTGAAAGTCTCTTGTCCCCCCTTGGTCCTCTGATCAGGTGTCAGCCAGGTTTACTGAGCTTCTTAACCCTTTACAGGTAAAATAGACATTAACCCTTAACCATCTGTTTATGACACTCCCCCTAAGGGAGTTTTCGTATTGCTGAGACTCTAGCTGCATGCACTGATCAGGCATCTTTAGCACTGCAGTGACCAGCTTCCAGAGAGTGAAAGTGTGATTCTGCCCAGCACTGGCTTCTGAGAGCCAACCAAGACTCCATGAGTATACCACACCAGGAGCATTAGTGACCCCAGTGGAGTCAAGAGAAGATCCTGTGTGATGCTTTCTTGAGATGCCCACGGCTGTAAGTCACTGTGGTACCTCTCTCCTTCAGCAAGAGAGAACTTTGCTGGAGCTTAAGTTGTGTTCCAGCTCCTTTCCATACCAGTCTGTCTGCCTCATCAGCAAACTCTTCAAGACTCTGCCAATCTAAACCTTGTCTTTCAGGTAACATTCAGTGAACTACAGTTCCTGCACTTCCTGGAAGACCATCTCTTTGCAATATCCAACTCCTATCAGTGAACATTCACAGAAATGACCAAATCCGCTGTCTCCAAAGAGACAGAATACACACTAGCCTGTTAGCTCAACTGAAGATTCACTCCTTACTTTAGTATGACAACACTGAGATTAATAAGTTTATTAATAAAGAATAAGTATTTAAGTGATACTGAGCAGAGATAATAGAGACCCTGCCTCACCTAGGGTGAAGAAAAAATAAGTGATTTTGTTTAAGCTGGTGTATGCCACAGCTCTACAACACTGGCTCAGGACATGCAGCTACAGCCAATACCCCAGGAAGTTGCCAGGGAGGGAAGTAGGGGTTGAAGGAGTTTGTAAAGTGTTAGGAGGTGAGGATTTGACTTATTTATGAAGGTATTAGTTACCCTTAACACTTTCCTTCGCCAATCCTACTTTCCCAATAAAGTCCCCCTCTGTTATGTTGTTCTGAGTACATAATTTCTTTGCAGGAGTTTATTTTATTTGCCTTTATATATTGGGTTTTAAACTCCTTGCCAGTTAGTAATATTATTCATTTTGTCAATCAACAGCACTCCTGTGTATATGACACAGCAAGGAGTCATTCTGGAGGCATCAGGCACCAACAAAGAACCCAGGACCCAGCCCCAAGTGAGGAAAGGAGAAAAGTTTCTCCAGTTATTGGTGACAGCAAGCAGGGCCGGCTCTAGCCATTTCGCCACCCCAAACACTGCTGCACGCCACGGGGGGCGCTCTGCCGCTCGCCGGTCCCGCGGCTCCGGTGGACCTCCCGCAAGTGTGCCTGTGGATGCTCCACCGGAGCCGTGGGACCAGCGTACCTTCCACAGGCACACCTGCGGGAGGTCCACCAGAGCTGCCTGCCGCCCTCCCTGAAACTGGCAAAGTGCCCCCCGTGGCATGCCTCCCCAAGCACGCGTTTGGCGCGCTGTGGCCTGGAGCCGGCCCTGAAAGCAAGCACCAGGGAGAGAAAAGAGAGGAGGTATGAGCCACACCTTGGGGGAGGAGCTATATATGAATAAGGATCCTCTTGTTGTTATGAAGTGGTAGAGTACTGTGACAAAGTTCCTCCTCTACCTTAGTGGGTCCTGCTCTTATTGGCGGATTTGTTCACCTCAGTGATCTTCCCCTCTTGTGGAACCCACAGTCTGGGTCAGCTCCTCCTGTGTCTGATCAGGAGTTGGGAGGTTTGGGGGGAACTCGGGCCCGCCCTCTACTCTGGGTTCCAGCCCAGGGCCCTGTGGATCGCAGCTGTCTATAGTGCCTCCTGTACCAGCTGCATGACAGCTACAACTCCCTGGCCTACTTCCCCATGGCCTCCTCCAAACACCTTCTTTATCCTCACCACAGGACCTTCCTCCTGGTGTCTGATAACACTTGTCCTCCTCAATCCTCCAGCAATACACTCTCTCTCTCAGCTTCTTGCTCCCAGCTCCTCACACACGCTCCTTCTCCTCTGGCTTCTCCCTGCCTGACTGGAGTGAGCTCCTTTTTAAACCCAGGTGACCTGATTAGCCTGCCTTGATTGGCTGCAGGTGTTCTAATTAAAGTAGCTATCTCTATTGCCTTCTAGAAAGCTCTTAATTGGCCCCAGGTGCCTTGATTAACCTGGAGCAACTGTCAGTTGGTTACCAGGGTACTAGGGATTTGTTTAGCCTGGGGCTAACATACCTGTTTCTCAGTACTTTACTGTAGCCATCTGGCCTTGCCCCATCACAGTACATAACAGAGTTACTGTGCTAGCTGGGGCTCTGTGTGTGGCACACCCACAGACAGCCCCAGAGGGGAAGGACCTCTGACTCAGGAAGTAATCCTGAGAATTAAGTCAAGTGAAGGTTTGTTTCCTGCCTGGGAGAGCTGAAGTCAACAGCAGCAGCTGCCTCTTACCATTTACTAGTAGCAAATATGTGTTATGTCGTTCCTGAGCTCGTGCTAGTGTCATCATTCCAGGGACTCTGCCTGCTCGTGCTAACCCACCGGGAGACCACAAGGTTACAGAACACTGGTGACAGCAGGTAGGCTCAGCACAGAGAAGGGGAAGGAAACTGGAAGATGACATCAGGGTGGTGCACAGCAGGTAGCCTCAGGAATGGGATGCCTCAAATCAAAACACCCATTTACTGTGCCTGAACCATTCACAGGGGTTGTGGATGCTTAGAGCACCTGAGTGGGGTGTAAGGGTGACTCAATGGTCTGAAAAGGAGAAGGTGCTGCTGTTGAAAGGTGGGGCACAGCAGGTTTATAGAATCATAGAATATCAGGGTTGGAAGGGACCTCAGGAGGTCATCTAATCCAACCCCCTGCTCAAAGCAGGACCAATTCCCAACTAAATCATCCCAGCCAGTGCTTTGTCAAGCCTGACCTTAAAAACCTCTAAGGAAGGAGATTCAACCACCTCCCTAGGTAAACCATTCCAGTGCTTCAACACTCTCTGAGTGAAAAAGTTTTTCCTAATATCCAACCTAAACCTTCCGCACTGCACCTTGAGACCATTACTCCTTGTTCTGTCATCGGGTACCACTGAGAACAGTCTAGATCCATCCTCTTTGGAACCACCTTTCAGGTAGTTGAAAGCAGCTATCAAATCCCCCCTCATTCTTCACTTCTGCAGACTAAACAATCCCAGTTCCCTCAGCCTCTCCTCATAAGTCATGTGCTCCAGTCCCCTAAGTATTTTTGTTGCCCTTTTCTGGACTTTTTCCAATTTTTCCACCTCCTTCTTGTAGTGTGAGGCCCAAAACTGGACACAGGTTTGCATATGCCTGACCCCTTGAGTACAAATGGGTTACAATTTAGAGTCCTTTAAGAGTCCTGTAACAGCAGTTTGAGCCTCCCTCACATGAAGACTGGTGTGAAAGTGAGAGAGCAGCACCGAGAGTCTGGGGCCATGGAGTTCAAGGACACAGTAGTGAAGATGACATAATACAGTTAAAAGTCTGCAGGAAATGCTGATCTGGAAAGTCAGGCAACATCAAATGGAAAGGCAACAAAAGGTACTGAGGTGGAAAAAGGGAGATGTTTGGCCAAGAGGAGCAAGGCCACAGGGTTCGCTGGGGCACTTGAGTGAATATCTGAATGCCATAGAGGATTGGGTTTGCTGGAAATGTGGAAAGTCTGGACATTTTAAATGGTATTGCCCACTGATTAAAACTGAAGTTGGACAGACTGATGCAGGGAATAGTGACACAATCTGTCCATCAGCAAATTCCAAACCACTGCAGTATCTGACTACCTCTGTAGGGAATAGTATCTGTCTGTCTGAAATCCAGGGGGAGTCTCATCTGAGATCCTAGTTGATTCTGGAGCATGAGTTTCTCTGTTACCTGAAAAGCAATGGAAATAAGCCTATAGGGAGAGACCGTAGAAATCAACTCCCTACTCTGGGTGACCAGAGGGGAAAATGACCAAAGATGAAATGTAATGGGTAATTGGCAAACCACTATTGAAACTGACAACTTTAAACTGGATGGGATTTTATTGCAGCATGGGACTCTGATCAAGGGACATTGCTTGGGTCTGATTTTCTAATGAGCTATTAAGTTAACCTTAATGTGGGGGATAAAACATGGAATATAATGAACATTCCTGTAGTTTGCCAGAATGATGCAATTGGTTTATATAGGGTAAATGTTGTGTAACCCTTCTGCCCCTCTGAGTTGGCAGCAACAAGGGCCGGGTTCAGTATCCAGGGGTTCCGTTTCAATAACCCAATGCCAAACCAGCTCGAGCCCCCACCCAGTGACCTGGGAAAATCTTACACACCTCTAGGGGCCTCAAAGAGGCAATGCTTCCCCTCTCGCAAGCACAGAGTCTCGGTGTAGCAGAAAAGGTTTAATACATGAGATAAACAACAAACACTAAATTGGGAAAACACCTCAACTAGAGTTCATAGACCAAACTGTGAGCAAAGACCCACCCCAGGAAACTGGGCTGTGTCCTCTTTCCTGGGCTCTTGAGTCCAGCAACCCCCAAATCACCCACAGTCCCAAAAGTCTCACAATCCAAAAGTCTCTGCCCTGGGTCAGTGCAGCCCCAAAGTTCGAGAGTCTATCTGCAGAGGTCCCTCCCCCCCCGCCTGGGTAGAAAGGGGCACCTTATGTGGTCCGGGGACAACTGCCCTGCCTCTCCGTGGGTGCTGCTCCCGTCTTCTCCACGAACTGCTCCGCTTTACCAGCCACTCCACTCTGCTCCTCCAGCCGTCCTCACAAACTGCTTCGCTCCACCAGCTGCTCTGCTCCACCAGCTGTCCCATGAGCTGCTCCAGTTGTCCCTGCAAACTGCTCAGCTCCGCTCGCTCTATGGGCCGCTCCACCCGTCCCACAGCTACTCCGCTCTGCCAGCCGCTCTGCTCCACCAGCTGTCCCGTGATCCGCTCCAGCCGTCCCCACAAACTGCTCCACTCTGCCAGCTGCTCTGTTCCACAGTATAGCTTCAGGCTCCTCCACTAGTTAGCACAGTACTCAGTGCTCTCAGCTCAGTAATTTCAGCTCTTTAGTGATTTCAGCGCTTAGTGATTTCAGCTCATAGTAGGGGAGCCCCAGTGCTAGTGCACCATTAGCCAAAAGTGAGTTCAGCTCAGTAACCTGTATCTGGATTCTTAAGGGAATAAAAAATCAACTCTGACACTCCACAGTGGAGAGAGGAGGGGGTGGAACTGGTGCTTCTGGCTCCACAAGGAGACTGCACCACCAGACACAGATACCTGTCCCCAGCCTCTCTCAATTCACTGGGTTTTGAAACCCATATCCCTTGTCTAGCAAGTACCACCCAACTGAGGTTGAGTCATTTGTCACCAAGCAGTCCCACAGCTCGGCAGCCTGGGATGGGGTAGGCGTGCCTATGCAAATACTCTCAGGCGTGCCTATGCAAATACACTCTCTGAAATTCTTTCCACCAGATGTCAGGGTAGAGCTTATCCTGACTCTGCTTACAGTTGTGGTGAGTGTAATAATCCCCTCACGGGTGGAAAGGGTATTTCCAGTCCAGGTAACAGCCATAGTAAATAATGGCAGACTAGAAAGCATTATCAGGTGGGACACTGGGCAGGTATGATTTGCTGGTGGCACACTCCTTGGAAAAACAAAAAAAGGAGCTATATGTTTCCAGGTAGCTAATTTAGCAACAGAACCTTAGATTCTAAAGTAGTGCGGTAAATTAGGGGAGTTTTCTCCTTGTTCTGGAGAAGAGGTGATTATAAAGGAAAGAAATGAGAAACCGAGTTATGATCAATGTATCAAAATGGCATAGACAGGTGTCCATACACTCCCAATAAGATTTTCACAAGACATTTTATGGAAACACAAATGCCACATCTTGCATTGCAGATAGGATCAAGATGGATGCAGCAGTAGAGGCCACTGCCTGCTGCCACCTTGCCTATATGATATCTGAGAGGGATGAAGTAGTATGTTAGGATATGGTGATGAAATCTGAGCAAGACAGAGTTCTTGTCTTAAAGCAAATCAAAGGGGACCTTTTAGGTATCTGGTCAAATAGTCAAGTCTCAAACAATAGACCAGGGAAAACCACCAGGGCCCTTGTGTTAGGGCTCCAGATATTGCATGTACTATATATGACCAGATGGGAGACCTCTTAGGCTAGAGAAACTCACAGTCAGCAATCAGCAAAGCTGTACTGGTCAGGATGGAGAACATCTGTGGAGTGATGGTGCCCAGCGTGCAGTGATTTGAGTTGCCAGGATATTGATAGGTCCCACTCCAGAGTACCCCTGGTTATACCAAGTGTCATGTTCTTTCAAAGGTTAGTAGTCAAAATACTGAGATGCCTGTTTGACATGAACATTGTGGTTGGATACCTGGGCTGTTGATCAATTTGTTTGATATGTTAGATGTGAGAATGCGTCTTTTTTAAAAGGGGGAGAATTACTGGCTGGATATGCTTGTGTGGCACATCCACAGACAGCCCCAGAGGGGAACAACCTCTGACCCAGGAAGCAACATTGAGAGGAAGGTCAAGTGAGAGAGTGTTGTGAGGGAGATGAAGTCAACATCAACAACTGCCTTTGTACTGTTTTCTAGGCACAAATGTATTCTCTTGTTCCTGAGCTCATGCCAGTATCATCATTCCAGGGTCTTTACTGCTTGTGCTAACCCACAAGGAGATCACAAGGTCAGAGAACACGACTTTGACTTTGTGAGTTCTCAGAGGCATCGCTTAACTGTACATTTCCTAGTTTTCCAGCAATCAGAATTTATAATTGTGTATCTCCACGCCTCGAAGGATATAGGAAACAAAAGTCCCTGTTGGGTACCTCACCTTGGAAAAGGTATAAGTGAATTTTAAAGCAGTTGGGCATCTTGTATTGATGGCTCCCAAGTGCCTAAGTCACTGTTGAAAATGGGACTTAGACTCCTAAGTCACTTAAAAGCTCTAGAAATTTTTACCCCTTGTTTTGACCTATCTATGATTTACCTAAAATAAGTAATATAAGAAGCTGTATTTCAGTTTGGTCCCACCGGTTCTCTTCAATTAATATGCACTCATTCTGGCCTAGATTCTGATTCCCTTACTCAGGCTGAGTAGTACCTTCTTCTTCAAATGATCTCATTGACACCATGGCAATACCTCATGGATTAAGGTGCTTCTCAGTATAAGTAAGGGTAGCATAATGTGGCCTCATGTTTGGGGACACATATAAGAATTTGGGGCTAGAGAAACAACCTTTTTGCTTAATACAAATTTGTTGAACTTGCCTAAGATATAAAAGAAATTGGTCACATGGCTTCCCACTTTCATAATTCAAAGTGTCACATGTCAGATGATTTGATTGTTTTCTACAGACTGCTGAAATACAGGTTACCATATGTGAACCCCCAAATCAGTGCAATTAGTCAGTTGAATTCAGAAGATTTACTATATCTATACAGTGTTTCTATTACATTTTACTATCCTTGTTGAGAGAAAAAAACAGCTGAAACATTTCAAGATGATATTTATTTGGATCCAAAATGGATTACATATCAGATAAACAATTTGTACAGATATGAGGGTGTCAGTGAAACCTATCATGATAGCAGGAATTGACCTGAACAGTAGGACAAATGTGTAACTTTAACCAGCATCTGAAATTCATTATATTTCCAAATGTGAGATTTCAACATGAGGGAAATGAAGCACTGTGTATATTTCATATATTCAAATTACACAGAATTACACAGATATGATCATTGTGTGTTCTTCTAACCAAAATGATGTCACAGAACACAGTATCACATTTAGTCTTTATCACTATGGAGTTGCAAGAACTGCCTGAAAAATGCTCAACACTAAAATCACTTTACAGATATTTTGGCAGTGGTTGGGTATATGGGTAGGTAATAGTAATCAGGGATGTGTGCAGCTTGTGGAGATTTATAAATGTCACACATTTTTTGTGGTTGTTCAGAAAACTACTATAGTGAACCATGTATTTAGAGATGGCTCCAAACCAGAACACTGGATCAAAGCCTAACAGACATTAGGGATGGAACGACTTATTAGATCTTTTAGTGCAAAATTGTTCCCTGAAGTGCATTTTCTACAGTTCTGTCCAACATATCTTTTAATGTCCCACTTTTTCTTCTCCAGTTATTACCCCATTTTCACTGGATTTTTCTCTTTGCCCTGTCCTCTCTCCTCTTTTCACAACCTCCCATAAGAGAAATGCAAATCCAATACCATTTAGTTTGAATCTAGCTTTTAAGTCTACAAAGCCTGAGTGAGTCTGAGATCAGGTACACCCACCCCTAGCAGGAATCATGTATTACATTCCTCATTTCAGTTTCTCAATGGTTTCTAATTTAGGGATACAGACATAATCCCTAATCCTCTCTTTTTATCTTGACAGCTCATTCATTTATCACACATTAGCTAAAGCCAGATCCTTAGCTGGTATAGATCAACATGGCTTCATTGAGGTCAATACAGCTACATCAGTTGACACCAGCTGAGGACCTGGCCCCAGATCATTTTTGTCTTCTGTGCCAATTTGGCAATAATAAGCCTTTATTAGTCGTCATTTCCTTCTCCATTCTAGTTATTCGCCTAAATTAATCTTTTAGATTTTAATTTATCCCCCCTCTGTCTAAAGAAGCACCCCCTCCACTCCTCTGCTTTTCTCTGTAGAACATTTTCTTTTGGAACATCCTGTAACTTATTACCCAGTCTCTTCCTTTGGGATAAGCTAGGCCTCTGTAATAGTGATTATGTCATAATTTTCATTTGTCATGCATGTGTTCAATTCCACCATTGTGCTTCTCGCTCTCTTTGCATCTACGTAAAAGCACTTAATTTATTTTCCAGTTTCCTCAAAAATAATCTGGATCAGCTTCCTCGGTTTTCCTTGTTTTAATGTTGATTTCCTTTGTGCGGTATAACTGTGACATGATCATTCTTCATCCCAAGAACTTTATGTGCATGCTAGAATATATCCTCTTTCCTCTTCCCTCCCCAGTAGGTTAAGTTTTGCCTCAATCTACTGAATTATTTTCTATTAATCATTCTTATTTCTTTAGTTACCACACATATTAGGCTCATCATCTGCTGCATTGCTCAGACATTTGCACAGCAAAGACCAATAGTGGGTCTGAGCTCATCTAAACTGTCTTCATCATCCAAGAAACAAGAACAGACTCTATATGCTGAGTGTATTATTCACTGATGAATTCTCGCCATTAAAATCTCCTGAGCATCAACTATTTAGGATTATTTTTGGTAAAGACGATGCTGTATTTGTTCATTACAAATACTGATTGTCCCAGGAGAAAATGTGACTGTCCAGGCACCATAGCTCTGATTTGATTTCTTCTTGTAATTATTTAAACCAATGTGTCATTGCTTCTTTGGATGACGTGTCTACTACTCCTGCCAGTAACTGACAGCATAGCATACTGAAAGAAAACAAGAGAGTGTGAAATGAATAGATCATCTTTTGCCTTGTCACAATTCAAGAGCATCTACTTAGATGTCATTTGCATAAATGCAAATGAAACCACACCTGCACAGCATGTGTACAGCTTTCAAGATAGCCCTGATTAGGGGATAGTAAAAAACAAATTACTTCAATTGGGGTCTTCCAACAGCAAAGCTATTTATACCCCATGTAAAGGACTTTCCATCTACAGATTTTTCCATCCAGCAGCAGTTGAACCAACTAGCCCACATGCAAGTGATGAGTGTAGAGTTTGCTAGCCCCAACTCTCTCTCTACCAGACCAGATTTCAGCCATTCTGAGATACCAGGGGTGATCCGTAAAACCATAAAAATTTCAGAATACCTGAAGACAAACCATTATCCAACAGGAGTCTTAAGGAACAAGTCATATATTATGGCCACATACTCTCCATTGCTATGGACACTGTAGTACCAAAATGCCTCCTCATTCGCAATTGTTCCTACTGATCACTGTGCTTCTTAAACAACCTGGGGCAATTGAACCTACAAGAAAGGAGACTTGAATGTCAGTGGTGGAAAACACAAGCAGACATGGACAAATGAAGTTATAGCAAATAGTATAGAAAAAGAGATCCTCCTTCTCCATTATAGTAACCACAAACAGTGCCCTAGCGCTGGTTGCTGAAGAATCGTCATCTTGTTTCTCAGAAAATATTGTCCTAATTTGAGACAGATTGTCAGGATCACCAGAATTAAAATTTATGACCTTGGCCCATAAATCCTTTTCTTCCTTCACAACATTCAGACAAGAAAAAGTTCTAAAAGTTCTGCAAGACATTAGCGATATCAGATACACGTGATCTGTGCTGTTCCTGGCTTTTGAAAGACAGTCAGAAGCTCCTGGTCCACCTAAGAAAGAAAATATAAATGACTCTGTGACAAAGTATATAAACCCCTCACTGGACAGCAGAGGTTTAAAGAGCAGCTCTGGGCTCAGGAGGCCCTGCCCCTTCACCCTGGCTGAGCATGCTCCAATTGGAGGCAGAGTTTAAAAGGGAGCCAGCCGGCTCAGTTGAGGCAACACAGGGCAGAAAGAAGGACCTGCTCTGGGAGTTCCAGTGCAGGACATAGCCAAACCCAAGCCAGGAGAAGGAATGTCTGTGAGCAGCAGCTCCTATGGGTCTGAGACCAGAAGGCAACCCACAAACTGGTGCTTATGTGGATGCCTTGCAGCCTGATGCAGGAAAAAGGGAGGTCAGAAGTGACCTATGGAGGCTGACTTGAGGTCCCTCAGGGTCCAAGACTCTGGACAAGCCTCACGGGGCTCTGGGTTGGAACCCAGGGAAGCGAGAGGGCCAGGGTTTCCCTACCCATCCTGAGGCAGTAACCACCGGGCAGAGTAACTGCCAGGGACTGTAACCAGAATGTGGCAGACCATGGACCTGTTCACAGCCTCCTTCAAAAAAATCAGATTGTCACTTTCATAAAATCATATAATTAGTACTTATGAAACCATCATTTGAAGCAAATACCCTTGCCACTTGCTATCTACTGTCCCGTTCCTGAGCAGAACTGATTGATTCGGTTTCCTTCATGGTGCTGCAGTCTAGAAGACAACATATTCATTGACAGCACCGTTGACACACCAGTCTAGAACTTTTTGTCATTCTTGTCCAACATGGACTTCTCCCAGATAATTGTTAGTCCTCGTTGGCAACTCTGTCCGCATATCTATTCAAAGGACACTATCAAAGGGCTAACTACATCAGCCACATCATCAGGGGCTCGTTCACCTGCACATCTACCAATGTGATATAAGCCATTATGTGCCAGCAATGCCCCTCTGCCATGTACATTGGCCAAACTGGACAGTCTCCATACAAAAGAATAAATGGACACAAATCAGATATCAAGAATTGTAACATTCAGAAACCAGTAGGAGAGCACTTCAGTGTCTCTGGACACTCAATAATAGACTTAAAAGTGGCCATTCTTCAACAAAAAACCATCAGAAACAGACTTCAACAAGAAACTGCAGAACTGGAATTAATTTGCAAACTTGACACCATCAAATTAGCCCTGAATAAAGACTGGGAGCAGCTGGGTCACTACAAAAAGTAATTTTCCCTCTGTTGATATTCATCCCTTCTTGTCAACTGTTGGGAATGGGCCACATGCACCCTAACTGAATTGGCCTCATTAGCACTAACCCCCCACTTGGTCAGGGAACTCTCATCTTTTCATGTGCTGTATATTTATACCTGCTTACTGTATTTTTCACAGAGCCCACGAGGACTCCTCGTTGTTTTTGCTGATACAGAGTAGGGTGACCAGACAGCAAATGTGAAAAATCGGGACAGGGGATGGAGAGTAATAGGAGCCTATATAAGAAAAAGCCCCAAAATCGGGACTGTCCCTATAAAATCGGGACATCTGGTCACCCTAGATGCAGACTAACATGGCTACCCCTGTGAAACCTGAGTCAGGCCACTTCCTCTCACAAAATGAGTGGAAGGTCTAGTCATAATGGTCTGACACTGAAGGCCCATGACATCCACTAGGTGGCATTGGAGTCAGCCCTTCATTAGCTTTCCAACTACCTAGGAGGCCCCTGCTTTAAGTGGCTTAGCCTGTACTGAAACTGAGATGTAGCTGAAATTAAAATGTAACTGAGGTATATGTTCTCTGACTTGTAACAGAGCCTGAATGATTCAGAAATACTTTAGTCTCACAAGATTTTTTAGTTGAAATAAACAGTAGGCATTTTAAGCTGTTTATATTTAATGTATGTATTATGCTGTTTTTAGGGGTAGACTATAATAGATTGACAAGGATCTTTTTTGGTGATCTTTAGTTCAAAGATACTTTAATGCTGTTATAATTTTAAAGGAAGGGAGTAGATGTTGAATGACAATTACTTAATTGCTTTAACAAGTTTTGAGTTGCTCAGTTGCAACTCCAATCCTGACTCACAGAAAGAGCTGGGCAAATTATTCATTGCAAACAGGGTAAATTTGACAAATTGACTTTCTTCCTGACTGCAAAAAAATCACGTTATGAAAATATCAAAATTTTCATTTATTCATCCCTTTTGCAACATTGTTTGACAGATAATTTCTGAGAACTTATTTCAGACGATTTCACAAAACTGTTATGTATGTATGTATCTATCTAGGTTGTTATATCATAGTATTTGAGTGCCTCTGTAATATCTGAGTACTTTTAGGTATTTATTTGGAATTTACTGTGTCAGCAGTGTGGCCAGTTCTCTCAGACACATGATATGGTTTCTGTTCCTTGACGGGATATATAAAAACTAATGCCTGATAAAATCCCCTAGGTTATTAGGGTTAGTATTTTCTCTGGAAGAGAGCGGTCTTGGAGGCAGCATTATAAGGACAGAGTGCACACAACCAAACCTAGATAATTTTAGGACATATGCATTCTTTCCCTGTTCTCTTTTCCACCAAAAGGAACATTATGTTTGGCTACATATATGTAATCTCACATTGGAAAATATCTGTACTCTTGACTGAGGGAACAAAAAAAGAAATATGAGCTATATGTACTGGCTGTCTAGCAGAATTTACATTCTTTTTTTTCACATTTCTATAAAGTACTTGTGCCTGCATACAAATTTAGAATGTTATTCAGTCACATTTTTCTCTTTTTTATTTAATTGACTCCCTGCCTACATTACAGAAGTGAAAGAGAAAAGTTTTCTAGTAAAGATTTGACCCCAAGTCTATTTAAATGTAGTTATGTCACCTAACTGTAGCAGTTGAAAATAATGTAGTAATTAATATAGTTATGATGTCATTGTGATTAGATAAGACATTCTCTTAAAAAGGATAACTTTAAATGGTGCTCTATATTTTTCCACAACAAATTTACAAAGAAAAACAAAATGTTTCTAGCTGCCAGAAGTTAAAGGAGAATCCCAGACCAAAGGAATTAAATAATGTTCCTTGTGTTTCATAAATCATTAGTCATAACAATTCTGGAATCAGAATTCAGCGGGCAATTTTGCTGATGATAAAGAGGCAGACACACATACAGCTTGTTCTTCTCCAGCTATCACTACTCTCATTGACTCAGTATAGTGACTTGCGAAAATTTATTTTTGTTAGAAAATTTAAATTATATTAGTTTGAAAATGAAACAAAATGACTCTTCTATAGTGATTTTTCTGACTAGTCTTTAATTTCAGCTTCACACTTGACTGGAAAGCTACTGAGAAGAAATGATAGTTGCAAATTTTCATATATTGCATGCAAAAATGGTACTCTTAATTTTGTAAAAAAAATTGTGTAAATGTCGATAACACATAGTTGTATGATTTTTAATTTTTTTCTTTCCAAACAAATCCAAGATTTTCAGATCAATAATGATTTAGTGTCAGTGGCATACACTTCTAGATGTACAAAGGCATTCCCAGAACATCTGCATGTTTATGACCTCCATCATACTTTCTGTTTGCCAATTTTTCGTCATATGATAGTTCTCTTCATTTCTTGCAGAATCACTTGTGTGTCCCATTAATTCTGCCTCACTTTTCTTCAGTTTATTATTTTCTTCTCGGTGGAATGTATATGCCCTGAACAGTGGTGATTCTACTCTACAGAAATAAAAAAGGATTCTACACGCACTGTTTTCTTCTTGGCATAATATAATTGTGCACATGTACAAATCCCTCTATTACTGATTTCATCTTCTATAATGAATAGAGAGTAGGAACACATATAGTGAAAAGAGTTACTTAGGTATAGTAAAACTATTTACACTATTTTGGCTCATTTTGTATGGTATGATTAAGTAACCAATAAATGTTTATTCTAGCACAGATGCTAATTGTATAAATCCAGGAGCCTTGACTAGGAAATCACAGTTCATATTTTGCTTAGAATCAGATGGTTTGGGCTGTTACTTGAAGAATGCTTCATATGCCTTAAACTCAATAGTAATAGGAATGTTTTGCTTTGAGCCATATCCAAATGAAATACTGATGACAGAATTTGGTAATAACATGACAAACTAAATTAAAATGAAGTTAGGATCTGACTTGAAACTTAAAAAAAACAAAGAAGGAAATTCAGAATGATGGCTTCTGTACTTTGTCCCCAGCTCACCCTTTTATGCATTGGAGGACTCTGTAATGCTATGTACCACATGTCCCACAAATATTAAACTTATACACAGTAAGGGGAGTTAAGGACAAACTGGTTGTTTTATTTTTTTCTGTTCAGTTACTTGTATAGATTTACATCTCTTTGACATGGCTGCTTTTTATCAGAACTTTTTGTGATTTGAAAAGAACAGGTCACATTGGAAAGATTTGAACACTATATCTGAGTGACATGATGGCAATATATACATTGTACGTTTCCTATAGACTGCATTATCTACTTTTAGTTGCCCCTGCAGGATAAGTGTTCCATCTGCAATATACTGGTCACAGTAAGAAAGATAGCTCTGATAGAAATCTTCCTTAATTTGGTGTTATGTCTGCCGATCCATGGAGGTGCTTTTGTAGTCTTTAACCCTCCTGATCATAGCACTGAGGAAGCCCTCCAGGCAATCAGACGCAGTGAGAGATCTGATCTCAAATTTGTCACCAAAAAGTTGGTAGTATTTCTAGGATGGTGGCCCTTCTGTATGATACTTGTTGCACTTTTGCGTCTTTTATTGTGGCATCACTCATGATTCAGATGGCCAAGAAGGGCACTTCGAAAACTTGGTCTATGGTGTGTGCTAATCCTTTCAGTGCTATCCTTTACTTACGTGGGAGTAGTCAGTTTGACTTCGAGGACAGACATTTCATCAAATTCACCTCTCAGTTAAACTGGTGTGAATCCAGGGTAATTGCATGTTCACCAGTTTTACTGAAAACTAAATTTAGCCACGAGCAGAGAAATGGTCACGGTTTCAAAAGAAAGGAAAAAATCTGCAGCAGAAGGATTTCTGTAATAACTAGAATAGAAGGTGAATTCCACCAGATTTTATAGCTCTGATCATAAGAGTGAACACAGCATTTTGTTTCAAGGATTTTGTGAGTGTCCAGAGCTTCTGCTTAGAGTTGATCAGAAAACAGAACTTCCATCTTGTAGGCTATTCTGACCTTTCAAATCTGTTTTCATCCCAGATCAGAATGAAAACTTTAAATCTCAAAATATTTTGTGGAACGAAATATTCTGAAATATTTTAATTTGGAAACACTGAAATTATTTTATTGAAACTTTTTGGATTGATAGTGTAATGCAATACAATACAATCTAATATAACATTGTCTGTGTGAAACAAATCAGAAAAGTCAAAATGACTTACTCAGTTTTGATTTTGTATCATTTTGAAATGTTTCTGTTGAAAATTTCATCAAAATTGACACATTACTGCAAAATGTTCTGATTTTGATAAACAGTATTTACTGACAGAAAGGTACTTCATCAAAAAAATTTCAGCCAGCTCTGCTTTGATAATCAGATTATTTCTCCAACTCTCATAACTCCAAAACACCTTTATCAGGATCCTGACAATATATCACATACCATAAAAGACTACATAATGCTCACATACACACTTTATACCCCCCACAGGAAGTGTTGACTGTGGATTAGAGCACCAGTCTGGGATCCTGGACTCCTGCACTCAGATTTCTGTGTGGCTCTGGACATTTGCATGTGACTCAGTTTACAATGTAAAATAAGTATAACATGCACTTTGGTTACCTCTCAGTTGTGTTCTCAGACTTAAACAATTAATATTGGTAAAACTGTTTTGACATCCTCAGGTGAAGGACATTATGCTGGATAAGTGTGTGGTAGAAGGATTTTTTGGCTGCAGTAATATGTTCATCCCTCTACTAAGTGTGATAATGAAAAAGGTGTATTTCTTCCCTAAATCACTTCTGTCACTTGTGAGGGGAATCCAGGCTTTGTGTATTTAAATAGTTCAAACAGAGCAAAACAGTAATGTTTTGACATTTTGTTCCTTGAACGTGCTCTGGTATTAAGTAGTGTCAGAAAGTTTCCTGTATTAGGCAATAAAGCAAAGCATTTTTACCATAAGAGGAATGTCATGTGCTGCATTATCGGACTGAGTTCTCCCTGTTTCTCATATTTTTCCCATGTGTTTATTTAAAGGGTCTCACTGAATCACAGTTTTAATATTTTGATCCTGATTTCCTTTTAGTCTTTTATTAGATTTGGGTGGGTTGTATGTTTGAGTCATTCGTTATTATTTGTTACTGTGGACATCCTACAGTATAAAGAACAGGAGTACTTGTGGCACCTTAGAGACTAACAAATTCATTTCAGCATAAGCTTTCATGGGCTACAGAAAGCTTATGCTGAAATAAATTTGTTAGTCTCTAAGGTGCCACAAGAACTCCTGTTCATGACTGCTACTCTGAATCCTACAGTATGTGTAGTGTGACAAAGTTCTTCCTCTACCTTGGTGGGTCCTGCGCTTATTGGCAGATTTGCTCACCTCAGTGATCTTCCCCACAGTCTGGATCAACTCCTCCTGTGTCTGATCAGGAGTTGGGAGGTTTGGGGGGAACCTGGGCTCGCCCTCTACTCCATGTTCGAGCCCAGGGCCCTGTGGATGCAGCTGTCTATAGTGCCTCTTGTAACAGCTGCATGACAGCTATAACGCCCTGGGCTACCTCCTCCAAACACCTTCTTTATCCTCACCACAGGACCTTCCTCCTGGTGTCTGATAACGCTTGTACTCCTTAGTCCTCCAGTAGCACACCCTCTCATTCCCAGCTCCTCACACACACTTCATCTCCTCTGGCTCCTCCCCACCTGACTGGAGTGAGCTCCTTTTTAAACCCAGGTGCCCTGATTAGCCTGCCTTGATTGGCTGCAGGTGATCTAATCAGCCTGTCTGCCTTAATTGGTTCTAGCAGGTTCCTGATTACTCTAGTGCAGCCCCTGCTCTGGTCACTCAGGGAACAGAAAACTACTCATCCAGTGACCAGTATATTTGCCCTTTACCAGACTCCTGTACCCCACTGGTCTGGGTCTGTCACAGTACCTTAATGCTGAGTAGAATGCTAAATGCTTCAGTTGTTTAGATGATATTTGTCAGAACAGACTTTGCAATCTAGTTAATAGTCTATCTTTTATAAGGTTTTTTTGCTTTTGAAAAGTCATAGTGAGTATCCCAGAGGCAAAACTTTGACATTTATTATAATTCTTTGCATATGATCTGTAGCTCAGCATTGAGACAGCCTTTTCCATAGATGTGTGGGATATTTGGATTACAGTCCACACTAACGTTACAATTTACACAAGCCCAAGACATACAATTTAAACTTCTGCATATACTGTTTAGGTGATTTCTTGATGCTGACCACATAAACAACAGTAGATAGTGCTCTGGGGCATTATGTCCCAGTCTTTGATATTTTATAATGTAGATATTTTCTTCAAAGACAAATTGCTATTGGCTTTGTGTGTTTTCCAGTAAATTCTTAGAAACAATCAGTTTAGAATAGCAATGCTTTATACTTTGTTGATATATCTAACGTTGCATTACAATGAAGTCTTAAATCTAACTTGTCCTTCGTCCTACAGTTCAGTCCTGATACCAATTATGGTATTGTCCCAGATTTGCAGATGTCAAAAAAGATACAGAGGGGGCTATTTCCTTTTTTGGAGAGGTGGTAGACACAGACTCAGGATATTCTTTCCTACACTATTTTTATTCATATTATGCACATAGTTGCTTTGAAGAAGAATGGAGAAAAACAGAAAAAGTAACATCAAAGCTCACCGCTTTCAGGCAAGACAACTCTGTCCTCAGGTTCCCAACCAGAAGGTAGTTTCTCTGTGTCTAAACTCCTTCCCAAACATATTAATACATGTGCCTGGCGGTCAAGCCAAATCATATGTGTGTCATTATGTCATTGGGTGATGGGTTATGTACCAATCCAACTGCCTAAATAGAGTTAAGGATTAATTAGGAACAGAAGATGGAATTTAACCCAATATTATGACAGTTTTATTAACAAGGAACAGCACAGATGTAAGCAAAATTTCTATTAGCTATTAAAAGCTGCTAAAGTCTACTTTTTTTTCTATATTCTGGTTAGAGGATCCCATGGCTCTATCATTCTGAGTATGAGTTATGGTCACCTCTCCTCTCCTCTAGTATATATGGAGTTCTGTTTCTTTTTCCTTTTAAATGACACAACAGTTTTCAGTATTTCAGATGGAAATAGTATGAGAATATTCATCCATCCCTAATGACTATAAAGTGAACAGGAATTGTGCTGTCTCACTGAACCCAGAATTGCAGCATTCTTCCAGTAAATCAGAAATTGTTGGGTGCAAGTGATGGCATGTTTAAAGCTTTCGGGTTTTCAATTTGAAAAAACTGCATTGAGAAAAATAAAAACTGATGCCTCTTAATAATAGTGATCTATTATTCTTACTCAAGTATGAGATATTCAATTGAGACTGAGTACATTTTTAGGGAAGAAGGTCCATGTTTTCATGCTAAAAATGCAACTGTATGCTTATATGTCTGGATGCAGGTACTAAGAGTGTGCACACGAATTTAAGGGTATATTGTAACTTTGGGCATACACTTCAGGAGGGGTTGAGTGGGATTTTTATAAAGCACTCATCACTGACCTTTGCTCCCAATACAGTCGATAGGAGTTTTATGACTGACTTCAGTGGCTGCAGAGTTAGGCCAACTCTAAGCACTTTTGAAAACCTCACCCATTTTGCTTCACAAATTGCAAATCTCAGTTGCAAATACTTTCTGGCTTCACCCTTGCAGAAAAAGAACTAGAAATTACAGCTAGAACCAGTCACAAGTTTTTCACTAAAATGTTTATTCAACAAAAAACGGCTTTTTGATTAATGACAATTTTCATGGAAAATTTTCACTTTGGTTGAAATTTTCTGCTGTTTTGATGGAAAGCCAAAAATGTCTCTGTTTTGGGGGTTCCCCTCAATAAATAAAAGTGGGAAATAAAGCAAATGGCAGGGGGATCTGAAAATGTTTCTGTTTTTCCCTTGTCAGAAAACTGAAAAAATCAGCAGGTAGGAACAGAAGCAGCCAAAGCTGGGATTGCTGCTCTGGTTGGAGGGCTGGGTATAAAATGAGACGCAGCCAGGGCCACACTTGCCCTCAGCACCCCCGAGGATCCAGAACTGTACAGGGAAGACCCCTCCCCACCAGATTCTGGGAGCACTGGGATTCAGCTGCTGCCTCCTCTCCCCTGCAGAGCATGAGGGAAAATTTCAGAAAGCAGCCAGCCATGGTATGTCTACACTACAGGTGTGATTCCTGACCTAGGTAGAGAGACTCATAGGAGTTGAGCTCAAGCTAGTGTGTTAAAAAGAGAAGCATGGACATTGCAGCATTGGCAGCAGCTCAGGTTAACCACCCAAACCCACCTTGGATCCAGGGGTAAGGGAGTCTTGGACTCAACATTAGTATTTTTAGCATGCTAGCTCAAACTGAGCTAGTATGAATCTGACTATATGTGCTGGGATTCACACTTCCCAGCTGCAGTGCAGATAGACCCTCAGAGACTCCAACCACAACAGGGATCTTTGGACCTCTGGACATTGCAGTCAAAAGCATTGAAAGTTCTCTGACTTTCCCTGCTCTGTAGTGATTGGCTGTTTGCACCAACCTTCCCTCTTCCTCTTCCCTTTAGTGTCCTCTCTCCCTTCCCTTTTCTTTCCATTTAGCTGATCCCCTCCTAGGTAACACCCCTTCTGTTTGCTGCCATCCTATTAATGACTCTGCTTGTGTGTTCTGCTCCTTCCCCGAGCCTTTGTCTTGTCTTGGTAATTTCTTTGGGGCAAGGACTGCCTACTACCTTGTGTTTGTACAGTGCCTAGCGCAGTGGGGTCCTGGTCCATCACTGAGGCTCCTAGGCACTATTGTAACATGTGATGGTGATTTATTATTAAAAACAATAATAATTAAGCAAATGCTTTTACTTTGTGCAATTATGTTTGCTGAAGATATGCAACATTTTCCAATTAACTCTAATGATAACAGCCCCAAGCTAGTTTAGCTGTGCTCACACCTACATGTGGGGACTTAAGTTCCAGGCAGCCCATGCAGAGATGGAGGGGTAAAGTTTAATTCCCTTTACTCCTTAGTGTACTAATGATTGCATCTAGCCTTTAATCCTGAATTTTTAGGCACCTAATTATCCCACTTGTGCACAAGATTTCCTTATAAATTCACAGTAATTGCCCACACTCTTATGGTTGCACTCCTGCACATGGACCTCAGGTCTCCTTTTAAAAAATGTGGGTTTGGCTGACTCTTGCAAAAGAGCTCTAGAACATTCACCCAAACTGAGCTATTTGGTTAGCTGAAGATCTGTGGCCGCTTTATAATAGCCATGATGCATGGAGCACAAAATATTAGTAACATTTTTTCATTTCACAACACCCCCACCACATTTGCTGTCTGAAATGGATTAAATTTTGTAGAAGAATTAATGTACCCAGACTTGCATTTTTTTAATAAAGAATTGAACTTTTCCGTTTGTGTGAAAATGGAGACACAATGTATTTTTATAGCTAATTGTTATATTTTTTATGAAGAATAATATTGTAAGTGGTTTAACAGTAAATCTTTAAAAAGAAAAAAAAATCCAGACTCCTTATGTTTCTCAATATCCTAAAGTTCTGCAGTCACAAACAAACCGTATTTCCAGTTACTGAGAGGATTAACTGTATTTATTTTTATTCCCTGTAAATTTCCCAGGTAGAAAGTATGGCTGGAATACAGTATTATTTTTTCTGATCGTAATCGAATTACAGTAAGATTAAAAGCTATAAACTGTTGATTCAATGATTAATATTAAACACTTTAAACCAGGGTGTCAAATTCATTTCATATGACTGGTCTGATCTGATACCATGTCACTTAGGTCATGGCTACACTTGCAGCTATAGAGTGCTTTGGGTTAAACCAACCTTCGGAGAGCACACTACGGAAAGCGCTCCAGTCTGTCCACACTGACAGCTGCAAGCGCACTGGTGTGGCCACATTCGCGGCATTTGCAGTGGCATTGGGAGTGGTGCATTATGGGCAGCTGTCCTAGCATTCAAGTGGCTGCAATGTGCTTTTCAAATTAAGGGGGTGGGGTAGAGTGTGTTGTTTGTACGTGGAAGGAGAGAGAGAGTGGGCTTTTCGAGTGCTGAGAGTGTGTCAGCATGCTGTCTTGTAAGTTCAGATCCCCATAGCCCCCCTGCCTCTCACTCACTCACTCACTCACTCAGTAAACGTTTGCTTTGCCCCATTGCAGCTAAGCAGCCACTGTCTGAAACAGAGCTCTGAAAAGGCACTTCTGCATTCCTCAGCTGATTTCACAACAAAGAGAAGAGAGGTCACTTGACTTAATGGGATTATGGTATGTTTCCGGAGGTCAGTCAGAAGGCTAACTTAACTCCCCGTTTACACTGGCCCTGGGGCATCTCAGCCAATATGCAACAGCCGTTAGCCCTCTCATGGTGGTGGAGTACCAGGAGCACTGTAGCCAAGGAGTCAGAACGCTCTACATGCCTTGCCAGTGTGGACGGGGAGTAAGGCAAAGCGTTCTGGGAGGCTTTATTGCGGTATAAAGTGCCAGTGTAGCCAAGCCCTTAGTATGGGCCATATTCAGAAAAAGTTAATAAAATAGAAATAGATAAAGATAAAACATGTTGGTGATTACATACATTCACTCTTTGACTTATTTGAATGTACTGCCCCCTATCCCCCTGGTTACCTCTTTTAGCGCCAATCACCTTATGGGTTGTAATGGACAGGCCTGGGTTCTTCTGGATACCACCATCCAGTCAGCAAAGTATAACTTCTTTTTCCTCACATATTAATTTATCTGGCTGTGCCTCCACTCCCCTTGCTCCTTCCTGGCAGAGTCACCAAGTCAGCTTGGGAGGAAAATTCTAATCACCACTTACTTGCTGTATAGTTGGAGACATCCCAGAAATAACACAAATACATACAATATATTTTAAACACAATAATTATATTAAATAGGAGATAAATATAACATAATGGGGTAAAACACTATTTTCAGGGTCACTGGTGTCCATGTTGATAATACCCATGAATTTCCCCGGTCATTTTATCTGATACAGCAAATGTCAAATCAGTGTCCTGTAGGTACGCGTACTTTGTAGGGGCCCTTGATGACCTGTGACAATGATATCCTCTGTGCAGCAGTTTGCAATGTGGCTGATCGTGTTCAGTACAGCCCAGAGGCTCACAAGTGGAATAAGGTAGTAAGTCCCTCTGCAGATTTAATAGGCAGCAGGTAATAAAATCCCCAGACCCATATCCCCTGACTTGAGGCCCCAGTTCAGGGAGTAGGGGATCTCCCAAACAATTTCCCTGGCTAGCTAACTAAAAGATGGTGTACTCATAAATTCTGTGACAGATTCTCAGGTTCAGAGATGGCTCTGGACTCCTCAGTCACTGCAGAGGGCTGACGACCACTGCTGACAGGCATCTGCTTCATACAGTAGTCAGGCTGCTTCTGCTGCCAGGATTTCCCCTCACCACAAAGGGGTGCAGGGCTCAAGGTGCAGATTACAAAACTATACTAAAATCCAAACTTTAGTCTCCCACCCCACCACTCAGACATACTCACAGCAGGCAGCAGCCCTGAACTAGCAGCCAGAGCAGAGCTGGCCATGTGGTGACTGATCTCACCTAGAGAGCTTGAGGGCTAACTCAGCCTGGCTGGGGGAAGTTTTACCAACAAAACACTACAAACTGGGAGTGGAAAAGGCTCAAGCTGAAGGATCTTGCTTTCAGGTCCCCAGAGGCCAGTTCTCAGGAGGAACCTGGCATGCAGCTTCCCACATGGCTAGTCCTACCTTATCCCTGACTGGCTCAAGACTACTCTAAAATGGTTTCTTCCCTCTCCTGAGCTCCCTTGGAAGGGCATCTCACTCCCTATCAGTTGCCAAGCAGGCTCTGAGTCTGCCTTGGCTCCCCGTCCCTACCAGGGATGACAGTTTGCCTCTACCTGAGCTACCAGCACACAGAGCCCCAGGAATCTAGATAACCTCGTTGGAGGTTAAATGCAGTTTCCTTTTCCTTGACTTGCAAGGCTGGAGTATCTACTCCATAGCTGGTCGGTAAGCATTTTTCAGTGCCATTTCCTCTCACCTGGACACATACCAGTTTCTGCCAGAATAATGTGTGACACTGGAAGACCAGGTGCCAGCTCATGCTGAAGCCTCAGGCCAATTCACTTGTGTATTAGTATAGATCAAAGTGATTGTTAAATGTATAACAATGTATTTGGTGTTTAAACTTCATGAACTACTGGGATGCTACTTGCAATATTTTCATTTATCTATATTCTATTGTAACGTAGTAGCAAACATTTACATTGTGTAAACCCCATTGTGTAAACCCCTGTAATTAAATAACCCATCAAAGGAGAAAAATGCCTTGTGGAATGCAAATGAAGAACACTAACAAAAAGAGCTAATTTCAAAGCAAGTGGTCATTGTGTGTGCTGATCGGAGGTCGAAGACTCAAAATGCATTCCTCATTCTTTATCATCAAAACGAAAAGCCTGTGTGGGTAGTGACCCTGTCAGCTTGTTTTCTGTGAGAAGAAACCATAAGTATGGATTCAAGGAAAGATCCTGCATCTTGAGACTTTGGTCTCTTACAGGGAAATGTACCAGATGCAAAGCAGAGATCCCCAGAGACAATCTGGGAAACGTGAAAAGACTTTTTGGAAACTGGCAGTTTATTATGTCACTGCCACCATCAGGATTTACAAACTGTGACTCACCTGTGCCCATATTTTACCTGTTTTAACCTCTCATTTCATTTCCTTAGCTAATAAATTTTTAGTTAGTTTACTACAGAGCTGGCTACCAGCGTTATCTTTGGCATAAGCTCTACAGTACCAATTGATCTGGGATAAGTGACTGGTTTCTTGGGACTGGGAGCAACCTGAAGTGGTATGATTTTTTATTTAAGTGACATTTTATAACAAAGTCCAGTTCGTCTGGGTAGCAAAATAGACTGGAGAGTCTGACGGGACTGTTTGTGACTCCGTGGTAAGACTGATATAGTGATCCAAGAGTTCACATTTGTAACTGTCTTGGTGAAATCTAATTAGAATACATCACCAGTTTGGAGTGTCCAGCCTGTTTTCTGACAGTCTGCCCTTGTTACTTACAAATTTGGTGTGGGGCTTTTAGCACCTTAAGCGCAACACTAATTTGTTACTAGAAAACTTTAGACATCAATTAAATGAGCCTACAATAATGCCTTGAATTTAGGAAACGGTAACAAGTTTGTGGCCCAGCCTCAAGAAATTGCTAGGGTTTTTCCAGAGGGCTTGTCTCTGACCCACAGAGGGCTCCCCAGAGCAAGCTAGTCTTGCTGACCCCTGAAATGACATGAATATCACCTTCCGCTCATGAATTGATACAGACAAAAGCAGAAATCATTGTTTATTGAAGGAATTAGGTATTTACAGAAAAACAAGAAGAAATGAGTAAAGCATGATAAGACGTAATGGAATTGCAGTTTAAAATAAAGCGGCGCAGCAAATAAAAGACACAAACAATATAGCATATAACAATGTAATCATTCACTTAACACTAACATTTAATATTTGACTTTTAATATTTAACTTGTAACATTTAACATCCAATAAATGCTGCCAAATGACTATCGGATGGACAGAGGAAGACCTCACTCAGACCACTGGCATCCAGCTTTATTACAGGCGAAATCCACACATTCCTTAAGAACGGATAGAAAAATCAGACTTACACTCACGCCCAGAATCCCTTCTGCTCTGTTTAGTTTAGCTATGTGACCAGAGATGTTGCTGTCTGTCAGAAAAACTGCAGGAGGCATCAGTAAGATCAGCTGAGGTGATAGCGTTTGCCCTTCAGTACCAGTACAGAAGCTGATGTTGTCCAAAATCTGCTGCCTTCCTGGTCACACTGCAGCTGCTGAGTTGCTATGGCAGCCGTTGCCAGAGCAACCTCAGTGTTCCCTTGCTGCGGCTTCTGCTTCTTACAGGTAAATGTTTTCCAGATAGCTTCTTTTCTTCACGGGTGTCTTGCAGCTTCTGTTCCCCACCAAACCCCAAATGCACTACAAGTTCAGCATGCTGGTTATCGGCCTTATATACTGTTTCTCTCTCAGGCTCAGCTAATCAGCTTTCAGCATCCTATGTAGCTCTGCCCCCTTATGATGGCATTTTGGATTCTAGAAGGTTCTAGAAGATTCTACTGCTGGTGCACACTAAATGTTCCTTTGTACACATTGATGTAGTCCTGGTTGAAATAGGACTACAACACTTGTAGGGTCTACTCAGGGGAATTAGAGTGCAAAACACTAGAGTATTCTACAGATAACATCCCTGTAGTGCAGGCTCCAGGGTCATGCAGACATGCCAAAAGATTCATGGGAAGTCTGCTGGCCAGCTGAAACTGTTCCTTAGGCCAGATCCAATCCTTGGGAAATATGTTTAACACCACTGCTTTAGACAATGCTTTCCCTTACTTTTTTTGGAGGGGTGGGGGCAGTGTCTTAGATCGTTGCATACATTAAATATTAGTATGTAGTACCACTTTATTAATTTGGTTCTACAAATCAGTATTCAAGCCATGAAAAGATCAATTTCATAGGACTGTTTAACTAGATAACTCAGATAAATCACAATAAAGGAAGGTAGCATTAGTTTTTTTTTCTTAAAATATATAAGATTTTAATCCCCTTATGTAGAATTTTCAGTATGAGTCTTAAGGTCGAGTATAATGTCCACTGAACTTAATGGGAAGACTCCCACTGATTTCAGTGGGCATTAGCCCAAGACTATCACTCTCAAGACATCTCTATTATAAATATCTAGGTACACTATTGGGATGTCTTGGTGCAGTCTACTATACTGCAGAAAATGTACTATGTATTGATGATTTCTTATGAGCTTCACCTATCAATTTTGAATTACTTTGCTTTTTCATGTCTTACAGCAGAACTCAAAAATCTTTGTGGTCAAAAGAACTCAGTGTTATAGTTTAATAGCCTATACAATAAAGATGTGTGTACTGGTGCTCAAGTCAATGGAACTTTGATTAATGTTTTGTAACAAATAAATGAATCACTCCATTCCAAATTCTTGTAGAACATCAAGAAATGGAGATGAAAAACATTCACTGATTCAAGAAGTGTGAAATTCACCTCTCTCTCTCTTCATAAGTCTAGCACAAGGCCTATGCACTCCTTAATACTGCTTACATTTTGGTCTGAGGGAGGAAGTGGTTCTTAAGCGATGCATAAATCCTTGTGGTGGCCCTGTGCACAAGCATACCCAAAGTATATGTAGAGAGAGATTACACCATCAATAGATTTGTATAGGTGCCTGATCACTTCTTCAAAAGAGACCAATTCACTATTAAACATTTTGTTGCAATATTAATTTTAATAACTTTTTCATAGTGCAGTAAGTGTAGATGGGGTGAAGTCTTGACCTCACTCAAGTTAACGGCAAGATCTCCATCCAAACCAGGAGCCTGGATTTCACTGATTTGTATTTTTAAGAAGGAAAAACAAACTTTTCATACATTTCTGGTTCTAAATTAACTTCACCACTCAGGAAAAAGATCTGGGTTGTTCTTTGGTCATTGTGGACTGACCAACGTGCAGGGTCAATCACAAAAGGAAACAAAATATTAGGAAATATAAAAGAAGTTGATGAAGAATATTATAATGCCATTATATATATTAGTGATATTCTCTCACCTGGAATCTATGTTTTACTCTGGTCATTCTTCTTCAAAAGCATATAGTAGAAAGAAACTGGAAAATAATATGATTACAGACACGGAAAGACTTCTAATGAAGAGAGATCACAGAGGCGAAAAGCTTAGTATGGCTAAAAAAGGGATCAAACATTTATGTGGAAATGAGAACATCTACTGTTCCATCAGATAGGATAAAAATAATGACACAGGATATAAATGTGAATGTTTCAGTCATAAGCCAACTGATGGAGGGTTAGGAAGAAATGACCTCTATACAGTTATCTTTTTTGGGTTTCCTGTACTTTCTCCTGAAACATCTGATACCAGACACTGTCAGAGACAGGATACTTGACTAGATGGATCACTCTTTTGATTTGATATGGAAATTCCTATGCGCATAAGAAGGAAAGCTCCATAGTGAGTTTCCAAGCCAATAAAGCAAAACACATGACAACTGTCAGAAGAGTGAGGGTGTAGATACAACACTGATGAGGTGATTGGCATAAGTAGGATTCATTAAAGAAGTCAGCATTAAAGATGGGCTTATTGGCGGAGACGGTAGGCATTTTGCAGAAAAAATAGGTGGGATGCTGCACCAAACATAGGGCTATAATCCTGCAATTGGTTGCACATGGGCAGACCCTTGCACCAGTACAGAGGGGCACTGAAGTCAATGGGGCATCTTTTAGGCACAAGAGTCTACATAAGACAGACCATGAAGAGAACAAGGCAAAGCCAAGAATGGCTAAAGGAGACAAAGGAATCTGTAAAGAATTGGGAGAATCCATAGGAAATGATTGGAGGAACTGATAGAGAAGTACACAGGGAAAAGATTATGCAAAATTGTCCTTAAATAATTTATATAAGTTATATAACTTCGCACTAAAAATGTCTGTCTGCATAGAAATGAAAGGCCGTGCTCAGGTCTGCCCATTTTCTCTTGGTTAGCATGAAGTGTTTTGTTTTGTTTTTTTTCCACTCAGAATAGTATTCTGTTACAAATGCTTCGGAACATGTGGTATTTCTAATAACGATGTTTTAGCTCCAAAAAGTGAGCAAATTGCTATTTTAGAAATGTCACTCCAGACAAAACAACTCTGACTCCGTAATTCAATCATGAGGCATCAAAGGCTGCTTACTTATAAACAACCACTGGAACCTGATATTTTATTTTCGGCAACCCTCTTATAAGTCAAACTGATATTATCTCAATTTGAAATCAGACCACAGTGAGATGAGCTTGAAAATAACATGAATTCTCCTAACTATGAACCTAATTCTACAACAGGATTCACTAATGCAGACTCGCAGCACCTGTGCAGAGCCCCACTGAGTGCCTTTTAGTGGATCTCACAGAAGACTTAGCTTTAAAAATATGGGTTTTTTCTCCAGCTACTTAAGAAATCTGAAGGAACCAAATATTTCACTTGCCTGGAAAAGAAGAGAGATGCCTATTCTAATTTTGTACTATAAATGTGATGATGGCTGTTTGTTTTTCATGTCACTAGATTGAATGGATTTTTCATGTTTTCCACTAGGTTTATTCAACCAAAGCACTGGCAAATGTAATTTTATTGTGAAGTTCAAAAATTATTAAAAGTTGATTTTAAAAACTATTCCATCAAAGGATCTCCCACTATATGATTTATCACCAAGGCCTCGTATCTTTGTGATTAATTTATTTCCATGGTGTATTTATTTATGTATTTGTCCTTTGCCCGTGTTCATAAGTAATCCAGTTTGTGACTGTTTCAAAAGTCTTTTTAAATCTTGAACAGATCATTCCATGTTTATCTCAAGTTTAAGGAACATTTTTTTAAACCGCAGCCTGATCAGAACATTACCCTTCAGTGGCTTGTATTCCCTAGATGGTAGCTATTTTTAGATGACTACTGAGTCGAAACTACAACATTCTGTCTTTCATAATGAATGCAACTCTCTCAAGAACAATTTACAACATTAGAAGGTTCTACATATTCCACGATCTTGGAAGAAAGTAGAGGTGGGATTTTCAAAAGTCACCTAGACAATTTGGATCCCAAATTCTCAATTTTAGTGGCAACTCAGCATCCATATTCCTTAGATAGCACTGAAAATCTGCTCCTTATGATGTAGCCAATCTATTATTCTTTTGATTGGAGCTTTTTAAAATTACTTTTTTATTATACTAACTTGACTTAGGGGGAACAAATTATGTTAGCATTGTCATGCAAATTTAAACACACTAGTTAACCTTTGAAAGACTATAAAACAAATCGCTTACTCGCATGAGAAATCCTTATTCATGTGAGTAATCCCATTGAAGTAATTGGAACTTGCATCATAAACAAGGATTGTAGGATATGGCTCTTCGTAAGGAGAAAGTTACGGTGTTCACCTGCTTAAAGTGGCTCTAATCTTATATAAATATATATTAAAATATAACAGGTATGCAAGGACACTATGAACCAAACATGTTAGTCAGAGACATCATCATGGCCTTCTCAGTCACAGCTTTCCATGTGCCATGTTTACAACTATTGTACAATGTTCATATATTATAGTAATGGAGGCCATATATGTACCTTAGAAAGACTTTGCTCATGTAATTACTGTATATTTAGCTGATTTGTCCTCATCCTTCCCCAAAATAGTTTTTAAAGATGATAGCACTACAGGATAGATGAGGTAACAGAGTTGATGGGTTATTCATTATGAATAATATATCATGATTTGGCCAATTTTGGTTACCAAATGAGTCCTCATTTGTGCAAATGTAATATATGATTCGTGAGATTCAACAAATAGTTTAGACAAATTACTTTCCACTTGGGGTGGTTAGTGAGATGTTCTTTTAAATATTAGCTGTTTGTAGTGTGCGGATGAGCCTTAGAGTTCCATGCCCAGGGTTCCAGAGCTCCTAGTCTGGATGATTAAAACAGTTCTAAAGGAAATAATGGAACTATGAACTTCTTGTATGAATTTCTGGTCTGATAACCTTTCATATTTAAATACATAGAACTTTTGGGAGTCACCAACATCACAAATACCCACTGTTCAACTGAATATTTACATATAGTTCATAAAGAATTCCATATATCGTAGTAAATTGAACTTTTCACTATGTGCAAAAATATTAAAATGAAATGTTTTGGGGTTCTTTTCTCACTCTTTTCTGATATCAAGGATGAACCCCATGCTTTGGGTGTCCTTAGCCTCTGACTGCCAGAAGCTGGGAGTGAATGACAGGGGATGGATCACTCAATGATTGCCTGTTCTGTTCATTCCCTCTGAAGCACCTGGCATTGGCCACTGTCAGAAGACAGGATACTGAGCTAGATGGACCATGATCTGACCCAGTATGGCAGTTCTTATGCCTTGCTCCAGTACCCACAACAAAGCCAGTGCGTTCTGTCACTGTGCAACAGGTACCGTGGCAAAGAAAACACTTTTAAGCAGTATTGGCAATACAAATTCTTTGAGGTTAATCTCATTACAGGAGATTGAAGTAATCCAGTGTGGAGGTTACAAAGGTATGAATATCTGTGTCAAGATCTACAGCAGAGAAGAATGGACAAAAAATCCTTGTAAGACATCAATTAGACTATCCTCATTTGACCACATAGAAACTATGTTTATGGTATTCAGAACAGATATTTACTTTTGATACAATAATGTAGTGCTGAAAAAAGGCACCAGAATACTGTATTTTCCATGTCATATTTTATGGGCCAGATCCTCACCAACTAACATCAGGTGATGATCCGTCCCTTTAAATTTCCAGATGTATGCTTCCAAAACCCCTAGTGGTGTTTGGGTCAGAGTGCCTTGGCATAGACATTGTTAGTGTCAGGTTGTGTATGTTGAACTTCAGCACCTCAGCATTTTAGGCAGAGTGAAAGGAAACCCCCTCCAGAGCTACCCAAGCCCAAAAGGGAAGACAATACTAAGGCTGATGAAGCCTGCTTATCCTGAGTAAAAAATGCATACATGGATTAAGAACCATCGCATAGGGAACAGCCTTGTTGCTCTGGACAGCATGTCTGGCCTGTTTGTGGTAAATAGTATCTTCCACCAACTGAAATGTACCCCATCTCTCTCCCATATTTAAGAGTCACTTATCTGGTCTGACTCATTTCTAGCTGGCAGTGTGTCATATGTATATGTGATCTTGTAGAAAGCTTAATTGAAAAACTAGGAAAGCCAGCCAATAAAATCCAGTGGAGTTTACAGATAAACCCAAAGTGATACAGCAGAGCTCACCTGTTTAACTCAACAAGTCTAGCTTACTTTTCACACTGCTTTCAATGTTACAGTTTGAATGAACACATTTGCTGGTTCCTGTTACCCAAAGCACACATTTCAATAAACACTTAATGGAGACAAATATCTGGCCACTGATTTCATGCCTTTAATTGGCTCTTACTTTACAATTGCTGTTCAGATAATATGCAATTCCGCTGAGTCAGTGCATTTATTGGAAACACTTGAACATACCTTTCAAAATGGATACATACAAGATGGGATTATTTTCCCCTCATAGATTAGAAAAAGGAAAAGGCTTCATCATTTTGCACAAGGAAGCTAACATTTCTAGGGCTGATTAAATGACATTTTAATAGAATCAGTGCTGTACTAGATGTCTTTTGATATACCTCTGTGTTTAATTAAAATTCTTGACTTCGCCTTAGACTTCAGAGGTCATGACAGATAATTCTTTTGATTTGCTGAAAGTTTATATAAAACTTTCCATTATAATAAAGCCTTGTTCATTCTCTCTCTCTCTCTCTCTCTCTCTCTCTCTCTCTCTCTCAAACTCTTAACACTCACACACACATACTTTTTTTTCTTGGTTTGTTTTACCCATGTGTTGCTGGCAGCTCACCATTATTGGCTCACCAATAGCTTTTTAGCTGTCACCAAATGTTTTTAAACTAGTAGGGTGTAGTGGAAAATCTGGCTGTATTATTAATGGTAGAATCAGCTACTGAGTAGACCTGTACATCATGCAGAAGTCAGTCAATGAAAAGGCTTCCATTGACTCCAGTTGGACTTTGGATCAGATCTATTAACCATAACTAAACTAGTTCCCTTTCCACTGATACTATGTAGTTGCACAGCAAGGACAGTACATTTTGGTTGTTTTGTTGTGGTTCATATCCCTTATATTTTTGACTACTGCAAGAGTCCAGCCATCACTCTGGAATACATTTAATATTATGGAACATGCCTTTCTATAAGAAGGTTTACACAACCATGATTCCATGTTGCTTGTTTCAAAAGAATCTGTAAGGACTGCTGGTCAACAAATGCATTTGGGAGGAAGGGAGCATCCAAATTATTCACAAATTCAGCAAACAGTTTCAGCTGACAAAAAAAATTTGAAAAAGTCAAATTTTTAATTTCAGCCATTTTGAGATGTAGCATTTTGACTTTTCATTTTGAAACAAGACATTTTGAAATTTAGCTAAAATATTTTAAAATAACTAAATAAGAATAGGCTGAAAAACACCCCCAAAAGATCAGAAACTAAATGAAAAAACATAATTTAGTGTCAAACAGAATATTTTGAGTGACTGAAAACAAAATGAAAAACTGAAAAAAAAATTCATTTGAGGCTGAACTAAGATGAATTTTTTTATTATTATATTTTGGTTTTGCCCCTGCAGCCATTTAGTTCATTTTATCATCCATTTATCATTGTGTTATTTGGTGTTTTGGTCAATTCATATACTATTTCATATATAATCAACGTACGCTAAATAGATGTAACTGTATGATTATAGACGTATAAGATTGACAAGTATTCAGGTGTGATGTGTGTATTAAGTATAAAAGTAAAGTAGGGCTGGAATGCAAGGCCTACAAACTGAGATCTGTCAGATTTTAGCTTAGCCATACTAGGCCATAGGTGTAAGAATGCTTGACATGAATGAATGACCTAGGAATAACCCTATGTCAATATAGTCACAGGATAACTGTAAAAGATGTGCCAATAGATAATGTTACAGAAAACTAGATTGCAATAAACCACAGTGTATTATCCAAGACCACAAGAGACCTGATTGTAACGTCATGGAATGTCCTATCCTGACTGCAGGATACATGTTCTACATAGACACTAAAGAGAATAAGAGGAATTAAGAAACAACTTATGAAAAATGGAGCACCCAAATATTCCTGGGGTGTGGAAATACAAATAAGGAAAAGAGAGTTGAAACCTTCATGTAAATGCATAAAGTATTAGGTTTGGTCAGAACAACAATATAAAAGAGGTTCCCTAGTTGGGTAAAAGTGGGAAGACCCTAAGGGTATGTATGCACTACAAAATTAAATTGATTTTATAGAAGTCAATTTTTAGAAATCGATTTTATACGGTCGATTGTGTATGTCCCCACTAAGCGCATTAAGTCAGCGGAGTGCGTCCTCACTACCGTGGCTAGCATCGACTTAGGGAGCGATGCACAGTGAGTAGCTATTCCACAGTTCCTGCAATCTTCACTGCCCATTGGAATTCTGAGTTAAGCTCCCAATGCCTGATGGGGAAAAATATTGTCGCGGGTGGTTTTGGGTACATGTTGTCAGTCGCCCTCCCTCCGTGAAAGCAACAGCTGTCAATAGTTTTGCACCGTTTTTCCTGGGCTACCCATGCAGACGCCAGACCACGGCATGCACGGAGCCCACTCAGCTCACCGTCAGGCACTTTAAAAGCTCACTGGCGCTGTTTGCTGACTAGGTCAGACCTCAGCGAAACCAACATTCCTAGTGTTCTTGTTGCTCGCTATGTGCTCCATAAGATCTGTGAGAGTAAGGGGGAGATGTTTATGGTGGGGTGGGAGGTTGAGGCAAATCACCTGGCATTCAATTTTGAGCAGCCAGACACCAGGGCGATTAGAAGAGCACAGCAAGGCACGCTGAGCATCAGAGAGGCTTTGAAAACCAGTTTCATGACCGTCCAGGCTACGGTATGACTCTTGTGTGTGTTTCTCCTTGATGCAAATCCGCCCCCTTTGTTGATTTTAATTCCCTGTAAGCCAACCACCCTCCCCCCTTTGAAATAAAGTAACTATTGTTTTGAAACCATGCATTCTTTCTTTGTTAATTTAAAAAATGAGATAACGGACAAGGTAGCCTGGGTGAGGTAGGGGAGGAGGGAAGGACACGGACACCTTGCTTATAGTAGCCACACTAAAAATCAACCTATTTGAATGACAGCCTTCTGTTGCTTGGGCCATCCCCTCGAGTGGAGTGGCTGGGTGCCCGGAGCCTCTCACCCACGTTCTTGGGCGTCTGGGTGAGAAGGCTATGGAACATGTGGAAGAGGGTAGGTGGTCATACAGTGTATGCCGCGGGGGTCTGTGCTCTTGCTGGCTTTCCTCAACATTGCGTCCTGCCTCCGGTCTTCGTGCTCACTTAATTCTTTCCTGGCCTCTGCCACTGAATGCTTCCATGCATTAAGCTGTGCCCTATTAGTGCAGGAGGACTACATGAACTCGGAAAACATGTCATCACGAGTGTGGTTTTTTTGCCTTCTAATCTGTGATAACCTCAGGGACGGAGATAGGGTGACCGGATAGTCAGTGTAAAAAATCAGGATGGGGGTGAAGGGTAATAATATTTAAGAAAAACCCCCAAAATTGGGACTGTCCCTATAAAATCGGGACATCTGGTCACCCTAGACGGAGATGATAGGGGGAGTGTAGAAACATTCTACGCTCTATGATTCTTGGGGGACTGCATGGTCACTTGTGCTGCTGAGTTCGCCATGCTGACCAAACAGGAAATTAAATTCAAGCTTTTCCTGTGTACCTGGCTAGTGCATCGAAGTTCAAAGTGCTTTCCAGAGCGGTCACATTGGAGCACTCTGGGATAGCTCCCAGAAGCCAGTACTGTCGATTTGCATCCGCACTACCCCAAATTCAACCCAGCAAGGTCAATTTTAGTGCTAATCCCCACATTGGAGGAGGAGTACAGAAGTTGATTTTAGGAGCCCTTTAAGTCAACGGAACAGGATCGGTTGTGTGGATGCATTCATTTTAAAATTGACCTAATGCGGCTAAATCGACCTAACCCCGTAGTGTAGACCAGGCCTAAGAGGCAATCCCATGGGACAATCCTTCAGGGAAACCCCAGCAGGAACCATCCCTCCATCGATGATTGTCTTTTGAAAGATCTATCAGACCCTAACAATCTCTTTAAGGATGTGAGTATGACTACAGTCTTAGTCATTGTATGAGTTTTTGTAGGATTTATATCTGCATGGGTAATTTTAACCTTACTTATTGCCTTCATAAAACTTGTATTACAGATAGGACTTTGTTCTTCTGATTGTGTCTGTGGTTTCTGTCCTTGGTCTTCATATGCTTCTGGGGTTTCCAAATTTGAGAAAAGCATCATAGGTGATTTTCACTGTATTGAGCTTAAAACTCTAGCAACTGGAGCTGAACCCATGGTAGTTTAATACAAAATTACTACATTCAATTTAAATAAAACAGGCTACAGCTCCCAAACCAAAAAATCAATTATTCACTCAGTTCTCTTTGTCTCTCTGGTGTGCTGCTGAATGTACTGCCCAAGACTTTTTCTGCATGTAGCCTCCCTGAGAATGCAGGATATTTCTGGGATCCTCCATCCACTCCTGCAGAACTACGCTCTCCATAACCACCACTTAAAGATGTCTATGACTACAAAAGCGAGGACATAGCCCATTCCTGGCAATATCTTAAAACAAGGAAAATATGCACTGCAAATAAAACCTGTAAAGAAAGAACACTTATTTTCTTACAGGCAATGATTCACCCTTTTCACCTTAAATTCAGGAACAAAAGAATGGTAATTTATTTAATGTTTCTTCTCTCCCTTTTGGTTGCTCAAATTACATGCTCCCTCCTTAGGTATTAAAAGTGTGCAAATCTATCAAAGTAGGCTTCAGCATGTCTATGTCTGTCACTTAGGGCCAAAATAAATGCAGTGTATCCATTAAGTGTAGCTAATGAACACCAAACCAGGAACTTAATGGTGCTGTTTCTTGAAATTGCTAACTTAACAATAAAATAATAATGATAATTAATAATCAACTGCAGCAAAGATGACTTTTCTGTTTCACTTGGCTTGCTTTACTTTTTGTGGGTGCAGATTTCATTCTTCTTTATTCATATTCACCATAATTTAATTTCTTTGTGAGCTGGTTGGTTGCTGCTGTATATTACATGGCAAGCACCCATGTTAAATCAAGTTCCACATTATGTGAGTTTGCCAAAGAAAGCATACAAAGGGGATCAATAATAATCATCCTCAGGGATCAGGGCCCAACTATGCTAACCACAGTACAAACCACTAAAACAAAGACCGTTCCTTCTCCAGACAGCTGACAGGCTGTGTTTAGGACAAGATGAAGCAGGTGGATAAACAGACAAATGGAGAGTGAAGGACAGTGTGCAGGGGTGGGAAGGTACCAGTGAAGAAAGCTATGTTTGTATACAAAACCAGTCTCAGTGATCAAACTAATCACAAGTGGTCACTACGTGCACCGAGACTAATTTTGCTCCTAATCCATGAAATAGTGTTGTTCCTCTAGACAGTAATTAGTGAGTCCCTCTGTGCATTCACCCAAAATATTCTGCGTCTTACATTAAATGGCTAAAAAAAGATGAAAAAAGAAATCCTAGCAATAATTTGGGGGGAATCGTAGTGTAGTGAGCCTTATGAGCAGGACACATTGCTCATGTTGCACTTGGAACCAGACAGGCAAGCCAGAAACACCTATCTGTACAGTTTCAGCAAAAAGTTAAGAAAAGCATGAACTATTACTTAAAAAGTCTCCAATATCTTTTCTTAGGTTGTAATAGCAAGTTGTCAATGGCTATTACATTATGTCAGAATAAAAGTAAAAGAAAGAAAAGAGTAGGACAAACCTTTAAAAAATGGACCAACTAAAGCCCCCAAGAAATTTAGTATTTGAAGGAAATGCAGCAGGCGCTAAAAAAGTGGAAGCAAGGGTTGAGCTGTACAGCACTACAAGAGGTGCAGACCAAAAAAAAAGTGAATAGTTAAAAAAAAAGCAAATAGTATTATTTCTTTATGTGGCAGGTGAAGAAGCAAGAATGGTATTTAACGCTTTTCAGTTTGATTCAGCAATAAAGAACATATACTGTTCTTAAAGAATAAGTTTGAGGCATAATGTGTGACCATGAAGCTATGTCATGTGTGAGGTACAAATTTTTCACCATAAGTCAGACAGATGGGGAAAGTATAGACCAATACCTGACTGATTTAAAATTGGCAGTACAATTTTGTGAATTTGGAGAACGCTCATTAAAGACCACCTTGTATGTGGTATTGTGTCAGACTCAGTGCAAGCTAGGTTGTTGAGGGAGACTAATTTTACCTTTGAACGTGTTGTGGATGTATGTCGTACAGATGAAATTACTGCAAAACAGTTGAAAGGGCTGGGCAAACCGTAAAAACACATGCACACTGTCATGGTATAACTCCCCACTCTGAACCTTAGCATCCAAAAGATGAGGTACCAGCATGAATTCCTCTAAGCTCAATTACCAGCCTAGTACTTGTAGCGCTACCACCAACCAGGAATTTTAGTGCCTGGTACACTCTGGTCCCCCCAAAACCTTGCCCAGGGACCCCCAAGACCCAGACCCTCTGGATCTTAACACAAGGAAAGTAAACCCTTTCCCTCACCGTTGCCTCTCCCAGGCCTCCCCTCCCTGGGTTACCCTGGAAGATTACTGTGATTCAAAGTCCTTGAATCTTAACACAGAGAGGAAAATTCACCTTCCCCCCTCCTTCTCTCTCCCCCTCCCAGACTCTTCCTGAGAGAGAAAGTAATCCTAACACAGAGAGAAATTAACCTTTCTCTCCCCCCTTCCCTCCTTTCTCCCCACCAATTCCCTGGTGAATCCAGACTCCCATCCCCTGGGGTCTTACACCAGAAAAAAAAAAACAATCAGTTTCTTAAACAAGAAAAGCTTTTAATTAAAGAAAAAAAAACAGTAAAAATTATCTTTGTAAATTTAAAATGGAATAGGTACTGGGAATACCCTCCCAGCCTAAGTATACAAGTACAAATTAAAATCCTTTCAGCAAAATAAATATTTGAACTCCTTCCAGCCAAATACACATTTGCAAATAAAGAAAACAAACATAAGCCTAACTCGCTTTATCTATCTAGTGTTTGCTGGGCTGTTACTTATCTATACTGGACATATAAGAGACTGTATCAGAGAGATTGGAGAGAAACCTGGTTGCACGTCTGGTCACTCTCAGAACCCAGAGAGAACAACAACCAAACACTACAGCACACACAAAAACTTCCCTCCCTCAAGATTTGAAAGTATCCTGTCCTGATTGGTCCTCTGGTCAGGTGACAGCCTGGCTCACTGATCTTGTTAACCCTTTACAGGCAAAAGAGCTATGAAGTACTTCTGTTCCATTAACTCTTAATTATCCTTTTATGACACACACATTACAGCGTGTGTCCGCCTTTAGTAAGCACCGAGACATACTGTCATAGACTGGCGGGCATCCGGCTGCTAATAAAAGCCTGTGATCAAAAGAAGTGAAAAAAGAGCAGAGGCAAATAAAGATTGTTATAAATGTGGACATAACCATGCTGTAAACAATTGTCCTGCATATAGGCAAGAACACCGAAGATGTGGCAAATGCAGTCACTTTACCAAAATGTGCAACTCAGGAAAGGAAAAGCCCTATGGCAAACAAATGTTTACCCTCACAGGAGCAAGTGAGCAATCACAAGATCTGTTCTTTGGCAAGCTGGGTACTAAGCCTCCCCAGGACAAGTGGATTGTGAAATTGCTCATTAATAATCACAAAACCATGTATTTAAAAATGGATTCTGGGTCACAGGCCAATACGATGTTTGTAAAGGACAGAACCACTTCATAGCTCAAGTATCTAGCTGACAACCTACTCAGGAAAAAATGCAAGTATGCGGTAAATCCAAGTTGGACTCTGAGTATCAGAATAAGAAAGCATTGCTGGAATTTCAGGTGGAGGAATTTGACTTGCAAGTCATATTGGGCTTACAATGCAGAGTCAGTAGAGTGAAGGAAAACCAGGAATATAAAGATGTATTAGAAAGTTTAAGGTGCTTGCCAGGTAAGCATACCATACAGATGAACTCACAAGTACCACCAGTAATAGATGTGCCTCATAAAGTTCCAGTGGTATTAAGGGACAAAGTAGAAAAAGAAGTGCATTACACAGAATAGTTCCAAATATGAAAAGTGCAAGAACCTACAAAATGGGTCAATTCTATAATAATTGTAGTCAAAGCACGTTGAGGTGAAATAAGAATATGCTTGGATCCAGGAGATATGAATAAAGCAATATGAAGAAAACATTTTCAATTGCCTAGAGTAGAAGAAATCACCAGCAAATTATCAAACACTTAGTCCTGCCACAAGTATAAGGTATCAAGTATCAGAGGGGTAGCCGTGTTAGTCTGGATCTGTAAAAGCAGCAAAGAATCCTGTGGCACTTTATAGACTAACAGACGTTTTGGAGCATGAGCTTTCGTGGGTGAATACCCACTTCCTCAGATGCATGTAGGAGTATAAGGTACTGGACTAGATGACCTTTCGAGGTCCCTTCCACTCCTACAATTGTATGAGTCTAAGAAACACTACAGTTTTCCCTGTCTTAGATGCCAGTAGTGGATTTTGGTAAATAAAACTGAATGACAAAAGTTCTACATGCTGTATGTTCAACACACCATTTGGCAGGTACAGTTTCATCAGACTTCCTTTTACCATCTGTTCAGCTCCTGAAGTGTATCATAGACAGGGCTGGCTCCAGGCACCAGCCTAGCCGCTGCCGAATTGCCGCCGAAGACTGAAGCGGTGGCAGTAGAGCTGCAGATCATGATCATGCCTTTTTTTTTTTTCTGCTGCTTGGGGCGGCAAAAACCCTGGAGCCGGCCCTGATCGTAGAGTGATCTAATTGGCATTTGAATGTCTGGGAGGTGTTCAGGTTACATAGATGATAGATGACATACTAGTGTGGAGAAATAACAGACAAGAATATAATGAAAGGCTCAAGAGAGTTCTATACAGGTGTTGTGAAAGGAATTAGACAGAGATAAAATATTTTGGGGGGTGATAGAGTTAATGTCTAAACCAAATAAATTTTGAAAATAAAATTTAATGAGGCATCATGTTCAATATGTTACTAAAATTCAAACACATTATCAGTTGTCTTCATCCACTAATTTAGCAGTTCTCTTTTTAAACAAAAAAGTAAGTTTAGCATTATCTGTTCTGGATCAACACTTGCTGCTTATGACTTATGATTCCATTTGTCACAGTTAAAGGGCAAGAGATACCTTAGATCCCTTTGTAGTCCCTCTCAGGTGAAAGACCTTACTATGTTCATCAGTCTCTGGGTACAACCCTGCTGTTCTACCACTCTTAGACTGGATCCCCGGGTTGAACCCTCTGGGTTTGCCAACTGTGATATGTTAACAGGCCCAACTGTCTTTGACACCTGGAAGAAGTAGTATCTGAGAGCCTGTGACTTGCAGCTAATTAAAGTGACTCAAAACAGCCTCTTCAAAATGAACATATTGTTTATTCACCCAAAGGTACATAGCAGTCAGACAAAAAGGTTAAAATAAAAAGGGCTATAATGCATCTGATTTTATTTAAACATTATCCTTTCCTTCAAGTTTAGGTAGGTTCCACTTAACCTAAGTACCCCCACCTCTGGGCCAGGAAGGACAGACTGCCCTGCTACAGTCTCTGCCTCTATCAGTGTCTCTTTGTCAGGGTTGAACAGTTGCTGACAAATCACCCCCTTCCTTTTTTGAGGGGTTCCTTTTTACCAGTTTTGCCCAAACTGAAAGATTAGAGATTAAAATGGCTCTTTGATCACTCTTTGATACAGCAATTGTATTTTGGGTTGGAGCCTGAAAGTTGCCTCTTCAACGCTAATAGCTCAGCTATTGTCTTTTGAGTGTTTGCTGGGCTGTTACTTATCTAATCCATTGTGTTCTTTCCTACTTGTTTTTCAACAGCCCACTATTAAACTGAACCAATACATTCACACATTATATAATAGATATGCATTCACTGTCTTAATAGATAGGTCACATATTCATAAAATTATTACAGTCATCCCCATGTTCTATACACCATCAAGCTCCTTAGGCCTCAGTTCTGTGAATACTTGTGCACATGCTTAATTTTAGACATTAAACACATGCCTAAGTCTTTGCAGGAACATATCCTTAGATCTCAGTATGCAAATTCCTTTGCCTTCAGTGGGAGCTGCAGACTAGTACTCTCATGCAGAATTTGGATCTATAAACTTTTTCTCTTAATAGTTCTTCCAGTTTATCTAGCAATTGAAGTCAGGCTTACTGAACAGTAATGCCAGATATTGAGACTTGAGAAACCAAGGAGTCTCTTTCAACAAATATATCTGAAAAAGAAGCTTTCTGCCAAAAAAAAAATCATATTTAACAAACAGCTGACTGAGTGCTCCACAAAGCAGAAAATATTGATCTGCACAAGCAAGAAAATCGATGTGAAAAGATATGTTTATTGGGGAACAATTGGTTATTAAGGCTTTAAAATAAAAAGCACCCTTCAAAATGCAATGCACAAAATTACTGACAAGGCCTTTTTAATTATTTACAAATTCTAGAACTTTGAGTAAATGTTCCATAAAAACCCATGTCTGAAGAAGATAAGAAACACTGACATTAGAGGGGACTCTGATCCCCATAGCTCACCTGTTCAAATAAAAATTAATCATTATGATGATACATATGTACTGAATAATGATACTGAAATATAGATATGAAGAACTGCTGAATGGTAGAAATAAGAGTTTTCTAGTTATACTTTAACAATTTATAATTATGAAAGTAAATTGGTTTGGAGGAGGTAACTCTTATGCCAAGGCCTTGGCCTAGCTTTTGCCTGGCATGAGTATTGCCTTGCCAATTTTTCTGTACCAGAGATTTGTTTAGATAATATTATTGCTGACAGGACAAAAAATATATTTTGTTATTTCACTGGAAACATTAGATAAAAGGATGTTAATTGGTATAATAAATACATATATGTAATGCTAAAAGTCCCTATGCTGGGGGGAAAAAAGAACAAGATGACATGGAAACATAAGAGCATGAAAATAGCGTAAACAGCAAAAGTTTTGTAAATCGAAGCTTGTGCATGCATATTGTATGGGTTATGTAAGACACAATGCTTAACATTGACTCAAGGAAAACAAATATGTAATATGGAAAAAAAGTATAAAAAAGCAAGTGAATAAAGCTCTGTCACAAACAGATGGTTAAGGGTTAATGTCTCTTTTACCTGTAAAGGGTTAAGAAGCTCAGTAAACCTGGCTGACACCTGACCAGAGGACCAATGAGGGGACAAGATACTTTCAAATCTTGGTGGAGGGAAGTCTTTGTTTGTGCTGTTTGTTTTGTTCATTGTTCGCTCTTGGGACTAAGAGGGACCAGACCTGCAACGAGGTCTTTCTCCAATCTTTCTGAAACAGTCTCTCATGTTCAAAATAGTAAGTACTAGCTAGAAAAGGTGGATTAGTCTTATGTTTGTTTTCTTAACTTGTGAATGTGTATTTTGCTGGAAGGATTTTACCTCTGTTTGCTGTAATTTTGAATCTCAGGCTAGAGGGGAGAGAGTCCCTCTAGGCTATATGAATCTGAATACCCTGTAAACATTTTCCATCCTGATTTTACAGAGATAATTTTTACTTTTTCTTTCTTTAATTAAAAGCTTTCTTTTTTAAGAACCTGATTGATTTGTTTCCCCTTGTTTAAGACTCAAGGGGATTGGGTCTGAACTTACCAGGGATTGGTGGGGAGAAAGGAGGGGGGGGGAAGGTTAATTCCTCTCTGTTTTAAGATCCAAGGAGTTTGGATCAAAGTAGCCTCTCAGGGTAACTCAGGGAGAGGAAAGTCTGGAAGGGGGAAAGGAGGGGGGATGGTTTATTTCTCCTTGTTTTAAGACCCAAGGGGTTTGGGTCTTAGGTTCCCCAGGGAAGGTTTTGGGGGAACAGAAAGTGTGCCAAACACTATATTTTGGCTGGTGGCAGTACTATCAGATCTAAGCTAGGAATTAAGCTTAGAAGTGTCCATGCAGGTCCCCACTTTTGGACTCTAAAGTTCAAAGTCGTGGGAAAATACCTTGACAGGCTCATATCAGAGAAATACTGCACCAGAAACTGAAGGAATGAGACTGAAGGTCCAGATCAGAGAACAGAGACTGAGGCAACAATCATGAAGTGGAGGAGGGTTTCCTGGTAACCCGGAACTTGGTAACGTGGGCCTCTATCTGTTCTGTTTTATCTGCTTATTGTGTGGCATAAATATATGTTCAGAAACTATGTGCAATAATTCTGTCTGAAAATTTACAAATAAAGGAGAAAATTGATTAAACCTAAATTGGGTGAACTTGTGACTCAGTTTCCCTCCTTCATCTCCAACATGCTCAATTAATCCTTAGAAATATTAAAAACTGGATTAGATTTGTTGAGAAATGCATCATCTTTCCAAATAATTTTCCCATGTCCACCAATGGCCTGAGTCCATTGCAAATGAATCCCAAAGCCAAATGGCTGACATCATTCCTCTGCCGAAAACTAACAAGAATTTTGGCTTGATATAGAGTACACCAAGGAAAATGTTGACCTAGAAAACAGATTGAAATGGAATAACCTAAAACTAATAAAATTCCCCAAAGTCTTCTCAGCTTGCTAAGGCTACATTTCATAAGTGGTGTAAAGATCCAAAATTAGTGACACAAGAGAAGTAAGAGAGCAGGAATCTTAAAATATGTGAGGCTAATTTATTTAGCACAGAATAACATTTTCCATAATCTCAGTTTAAAAGCTGATAATAGAGGGAGCCCCCTGCACTTGTAGATCTCCTCCATTCTCACACAGAAAGGATGTCGGCTGTCTCTGAGCCAATATTCTTCTCTTCCCCTGGATCTAGCAGCACGTCTGGCAGGTTTAATTTAAGGAGCAAGCCTACAAGGAGTAGGCAGACACACAGACTCTCCAGAAATGTGATATAGCCTACCAACCCTCACCTCTTCAAGGAAAGGCTGGTGATTGGAGAAGGCCTAGTAGCATGACTCCAATGGAGCTGTGCTGCTGAGGGATTTTCTTGCCATTTAGCCTTGTCCATGGTTTTCCCCTGGGAGGGTGTAGATCAGGCTCCTAATTGAGAACCTAAGGATCTGCCCATATGATTGGAGACTGGAAAGCAAACTTAGGTCATATTCAATCTAAGCAAGTGAAGTGAATATTGGATGTACTGCCAGTCAGTCTTTGCATGCGAAACAAAGTCTACTTCATTTTTACTCACAAATAGATTGTTTTGTAGTTTACTTATCTGTATATTCCTGGTTCTCATCTGCAATAATTGTGGTATAGTGAAGTGTTACTTAAAAAGTGCTAAGTAATGTTTACCACAAAATGATATCTGAGATACCCGTCAATATACAAATAGGTTCTCTTACATACCATGGTGGTGGATGCTGACACCAGTGGAGATTAAAGCCCTGATTCAGCAAGATACTTTAAGCACATGCCTAATATTAAGCACATAAGCAGTATCAGTGAAATCAACGTAAAAAAGTAGCTCATAAAAGTAGTTCTTAAAGCTCCTATAAGATAAAAGTTTTTGTTGTATTTTGGTTTAAAACAAGAGCCATACTGTAAAACCAGAATGTTCCATCAGACCAAAATCATTGCTGTGTCTCTTAAAAGAGTCTCATAAAATATTCCCCTTCAGAAGGTGCTTGATTTTAATGAAAAAAGTCTGCATGAGTAAAGTTTCATTACTATCTTTTAAAATTTCTTCTTGTTTATTATTATTATTATTATTGTTATTATTATTATACCAGGTCTAAGTAATTTCTTTTTTAAAAAAATCTATGCAAACAGAGTGTGAGTATTAGTGTAAAGGAATTTTTTGATTTGATAGAAGGGACCGTTATGATCATCTAGTCTGACATCCTGTATAACACAGGCCATAGAGCTTCCCAAAAATAAGTCCTAGAGCATTGCTTTGAGAAAAACATTCAATCTTGATTTAAATTTTGTCAGTGCCTCAGTTAATGCAATCTAAAATTGCATTTGCTTTTTTTGAACACATATGGTTATATTTATTCACCTACCAAGCCTATTTTCCATCCAGTAGACACAATATATTTATTTTCAGTGAAAAGGACAGCTAGAAGTTAACACGGATAAATGTTGGTTTAACCATGTAAGAGTTTCTCATATTCTTTTCCAATTGTTTTCTCACTTTACCAATACCTTTTGAATTTTAAAGCATTCATTTCCATTTCTTTTGCTAATTTCATTTCCAACTCTGACAGCTTTTGTTTTATAAGAATCTTTGTGTTAACATCAGCTTTTGAATCTGATATACTCATTTTACTTTTTTTCCTGTCTCCCTCACCCAACAGACTAGAATAAATCTCTCCAGGCTTCCGTGAAAAGTATTTTTTTTCTGTTTATAACACAGCTTTATGGCTTTTAATATTTATGAATGCTTGAGCCATCCAGACAGTTTTTTATGGCACTGAATGTGTTTGCTTATTTACCATTCCAACCGTTTCACCTCTGAAGTATTGAATTTTCTCTATGGAAAAACGTTAAAGGGAAATTGCTCAGAGGACCCTGATCATGTAAGTTAGTCACACAAAAACTAGGTTTCCATGTACAGCAGCATCTTTGATAGTGTAAAGCATAAGAAAATACCATCTATGTTTCTAAAGCACAACTTAGATCCTTTTCACTATTATTATGCCATATGCTGGAATTCAAAGATAGCGCAATTGTATACCAGCCAGCTGTTGTGCTCTCTAAGAAATTAGTGCTTCATGGCTACTCCTGAATGCCACACTTGAGGATATATTCTAAACTTAAAACGATTTACTAGTCAAGATGACATGTCAAGCCAGCTGAAATGAATTTGATAACGTCTTCCGTCTGGCTGATCTGAATGTAATGGGAGATTTTGCTTCTAGCTGTTTTGGAAAACCTTGCAGTACCTTGATAGAGACTGACAGAGAAAAACAGAAAAAGGAGTTTAAACATCATAAAATTGCACCTCTCCAGATTGGCATAACAATGGTAGTGACACTATCCTAATGCTTTGGCTTGTATAAAACTGTAGTTAGTTTTAAAATTAAGGCTTTAAATGAATGATAATTAAATAATAGTTTATAGTTAAAAATTGAAAATGGCCAATTCAATAGATTCTCTATGAAAGACATCAGAATGGAGGACATAGATCAAATTGACCTCAAGGGGGGTATCAGGGGGAGGACCCATGCAAATGATGACCTCAAGGGGAGGATCTATACAGGAAGGGGAGGATCTAAGCAGGAACAGGATCTATGCTATTATGTTCAATCTAATTGGCTGAGCAAATATGCTAGTGAGCTGGAATTGAAAAAGCAACCAGTCAGAGATGAGCTGGGAAGACGGAAAATAGTATATCAGACCAGCAGCCAGCAAGTCTGAAGATAGCAGCAGCAGCAAGCCTCAAGTCCATGGCACCAGCAAACTTTAAAACTGCAGCGAGCCTCGCGACCACAGCAGCAGCAGATGAGACAGAGGCGGCAGCAACAGCTAAGACAGCAGCCTGAACAAACAGATTGACAGAGCAGAAGGATCCTGTAAGGCGATACAGAGGGATTTTAAGAAACTAAGTGTAAGTTTTACCTTCTATTTTTAACAGAATGTCTGAGTTTGCCTGTAAATAAAGCTTGATGCCTGCATTGAGTGAAATCTACCTCACTCGTTCTGTGACCATTTGGCCACTGTTCACAGAATGTTATTGTTAAACTATAACATCTCTCTCTTTAGTGTATAGCATTGTAATACTTGCTAATGCCAATGTATACAGGCTCAGTCTGTTACATTGTAATAAGGATAATATAGTATAGCTGTAGTGGAGATTTTGTACATGCACATAAAGAATGCGGCCTGTCAGGGTAATCTGATTGCAGGCTGCAAGACATTTTGCTAATATTGATGGTCCACAGGCATGGCCCCCTACAGCTCCCAGTGGCCACATTTCACTGTTCCCAGCCAATGGGAGCTACAGGAAGCGGTGGCCAGCATATGTGTGAGGTCTGCCGCTTCCCGCAGCTCCCATTGCCGAGAACGGTGAACCACGGCCACTGGGAGCTGCAGGGGGCCATGCCTGCAGACGGCTAACGTCAGCAAAATGTTTTGCAGCCTGCCAGCGGATTACCCTGATAGGCCGCATGTGGACCGTAGGTTGCCCACCACTGGCATAAAGGGTCTCTGTGTACCTTAAGTATTACATTGTAACTACTATATAGTCTGTCTTCTGTGTCTCCTGCATATTCTGTGTATTTTATTCTATTGCACTGCTTTAAATATAAGATTTTAAATAAAATGCAACTTTATCTTATGTGTTACATTGTATTCCTTCTTATTCTATTAAGTGTGTTGTAATTGATATTTTTTTTAATGAACAATGTTTTGTTTTCGAAAAACTGCTGCATGTATGTCAATCCTTTGAGCGGAAGGCTGTATCCGTGCCCTTCCAAGGGTTAGCAGGATTAGCGTGCTCTGGGGAGTCCTCTACGGGTTGGAGATAAGCTCTCTGGTAATACCCTGGCAATTCCCAAAGGGTGAGTCACCCTCTTTCTACCAATTTGGATTTAGCAAATTGACAACTGGTTTATGGTTGTAGGCAAAACCATTGTTGGAGTTCCTTTCAGTCCAAAATTTGGGGTAACATGAATACAACCTGTTCCCAACCAAAACATGCATGCTTTCTTTTTTGATAAATATGTTATCTAGTCCCATGATAAGTTATAAAAATGAACAAAAAAAGTTAATTATCCTTCAACTTGCTACTGGATGGAGCAAAAGTAAAAACAAATCTTTTTTTAAAGGATGAACTGTCTTGATTCAAAAGATTTTAGAAGCATGCTAATTATAAGAGTTTGCATGTCAAATACTCTATTTGTGGTCATTTCTCCCTCCTAAACTGCTAATTTAAAAAGATCTATAAAAACATCATTCTTTATAATTCAGGGATTGTGCAATCGTAACCCATCTCTCTCTTCTGCTTGTTAAACTAAGAGGTTATAGTCCTCTGAGTGATACCATACACCAAGTTGCCAAAATTATAGACTTAATATCACAGAGGAGACTAATCTATACAACTAGACAGGAAAAGGGATGACGTAACATTTTAGTACAGGAAGATTCCACGTACCCCATCCAGGTCTGTCATTTAATGTTTGTACACATTACTGTTTGGCTTTTTTCTTCTGTGTTTCTCAGACTTCTAGATTTTGTTCATCATTGCAGCTTTCAGTGCAAGCTTGGGTCATCTGCTCCTCACATCAGTTTTTCTCTTGATAAAGAGATTTCTCATAAAATCCCTCCATACCTTGTATTTTCCTGACTTCAATTAGCATTCTGTAGCTTCTAAGCCTCCAAATAGTTTGAAAGCATTTAATATATCTATATCACATAATGTTATACAACAGACTACAAAAAAGCTTTTCCTGATGTACAAGTACCTATATTTAATTAGCTGCAAGGACTCTCAGGCCCAAATAGGCAAGATTTAAATATAAATATATTTTATTTCATATTATTTCATATTATATATATTGTATGTATTAGTTGGGTGTGGAGGAGTGTAGTATTTTGTTTCAGCACAGCTGTTTTTATTTGTGAGTAATCAAAATCATGATATACCCATGATCTTTTGTGTTTCTGTCATCAGAAAATGGGACAAAAGAAAATGGGAAAAGGACAAAAGTTGTACCAGTAAGCGTGGCTATCTTACGGCAATTCAATGCATGTACATAGCATGCCCCTCACCTGGGACTACTAGTATATCTGTTCTGTCCTGCACAGCTTGTGCTGCATATTCTCCTGTGGTAACTGCACTGAGCTTGATACCCAGGCCCCGTGTACATTAGCATGCTAAAGGGAAAAGTATAACCGTGGTGCTGTGGTGCTAATGCAAGGGCACAGCACTGTAGCTGTTACAGAGGCTCATTTAGATAAAAGAAACAAACTACAGCAGTAACTTACCAATGAAAGCAAAACTAAATAACATCTTTAAAAATAGTAGGACAAATATTGTGACTGCATTGACTTTACTCTTGATTTCCACTGGAAACACTGAGAACAGAATTTGGCCAAGCATCCTCACAACATTTCTGGTAAACTAATGGAATGAAGCTTCCTACTTTTTTGTTCAAACTGATGCTATACCCTCCCACAGCGCTAATGTTAATCCTCAGCTTCTGCTGAGCTCATATGCAGGAGCTGAAAAAGCCTGAGATACCAGGACTCAACAAAGTACCTTAGTGAACTGGTAGGGGAGGAGATACTCTGGATGCCTTGATCACATAGAGCCCAATCAAATGCCCATTGAAGTAATTGGGGAAGTTTCATGATAGTCTATGGATCAGGCCCATAAGAAATATCAGCATCCTAGCACCTTGAACCTGGATGGAAGCTTAACTTCTTTTCTGATAAACTGATCACTGCTGCTTCACAAACACCAAAGGGCCCACAGCTGTAGTAGCCTGCAGATCACACAAGCCCGATGAAGTAAAAGGCAAAAATCTCTGCAGATTTGGACCCATGATATCAAAAGAACTGAAGACTTTCAGCAAAGAAAAATCTCCAACATACGTACATTTAATCTATAACCATGTTGTGGTTCAAAAGATTCAGATTTTCCTAGCCCAAGATCAGCAGTCCCAGAGTGAATGCTTTGAGAATGCACACTGCCCTGCTTCAAATTGAAGAGCTCTCAGTTAAAAAACAGTGAGACATAAAGAGAAAGAATCTGCTGAGACTGACAAAAAGACCACCTGCAAAAAATAAAGTACAAGTGTTTTGTATTTCTCTCTCCTTTCTCCTTCTCTAGTTACCTGCAAATCTGCCTTTTTCCTTTGTTGCTTGGAGTTGTCTATTGTTCTTTTTGTGATTTTATCTCACAGTCTTCTAAACAATTCATCAACTTCTATTGTGAGCTGTCATAGGCCTTGCTCAATTAAGACAGACAGGTTTAACCTAATATGTGATTTTAAACCATTTTAGTTAAACCAGTGTAACCATGTGTGTGACAGTCATATCATTTTAAGAGTGTCTTGTCGCAGGTTAGCTAAAGTTGATTAGGAACAGGTTTAAACTAAACTATAATAAGCTGTTCTGAAATGGATAGTGGAGAGTCTACACAGGAGTTTGCACCAGTTTAACGAAATCATTTTTAAAAACAATGTAAGTAAAACCACTGCAGCTTTATCAAACAAACAAGGCCATACAACTGTATTACTTAAATACACTTGAGAGGAAAAAAAATTAGGAAATAAGGAATGAAGAAAAAATCTTGGGCCCCATTCACCACTCTGTTAAACTAGTTTTATGCCATTGTGACCTTATTGTTTTCAATGAAGTCACAACATCGTAAAATCGGTACCCAAAGTGCTGATTTGGGACTCTTCTTCCAAGTTCAGAGTGCAATTCAGGTTTTCAAAGCATGAATCAACCATTTTCACACATTTTCCCGCATACATATATTCTCGTGATCATGTTAAGGCAAAGTCCTCAATATTATTTAAGCACTCTGTCATTAGGGTGAACATTGAAAATGGTATAGAATTTAGAGCAAGTTGCTCTAGCAATTTAAAGCAATACTGCCAAGGATTGAGAAGCGACACTAGCTGATGACCTGAATGACAATAAAAAATAATGAGATGTAGAGGTTTTCTGAAGTGTCCAGCAAAGTAGCCAGCACAGTATCTACTTGAAGAACCTGAAGCCAATGTAAATTTTATGAGATAGGAATGATATGATTCATGGACTCTGAGTATTCAGACAGCAGCTAGCTATACCTTTTGCAAATGGTTGGAGCTGTTTAGCATAACAGTCAACTGAGAATTACAGTAATCCAATCTATTCAAAATAGAGGTATGCCAGGTAATGGCAATGGGATATAGGCAAATAGATTTTAAAGTAGTTTGGGAGAAGTAGTGGGAATTAATAAATAAACTCTTTTTTTTAGATTTTACAAGCAAATCATACATGAAAAATATCCCACTGGCTTCTGGAGACAGTACTCCAAAAGATGTCAAAGTAAAGTGAAGAAGGAATTCATGATGCTAAAAGTTATATGTATGTATTTCCTGCAATTTATATTAATATCCTGCAGCCATACCACTCAAGCTGTGTCCTGTCATATCTTACAGGTTCAGAAAGGTTGGGTCTGGTAAGCACTTGAATGGAGTCCTCTAAGGAAAACTAAGAGCACATTCTGCCTCTGAATCAGAACTAAACAAATACCCTTCAGGATATAACCAGGGCCACCCAGAGGATTCAGGGGGTCTGGGGCAAAGCAATTTCGGGGGCCCCTTCCATAAAAAAAATTGCAATACTATATTCTCGTGAGGGCCAATGCAGGGCCCAGGCAAATTGCACCACTTGCTCCCCTGCCACGAGTGGCCCTGGGAAAAATAAACCTTCCGCGTCTCAGCACAAACCCAGTTTTAAGAAAACTTCTTTACAAGGCATCACTGGTTCTCAGCATCAGCTAGTGCTAAAAGGCACTAAAGCTTATTAAAAGGATTGGACAAATATTTTCATTCAAAACTTTTTTTGGATCGAAAACTAGGGTTTTTTAAAAAGCAGAAAAAAATCATGGACAATGTCTGCTTTGCCTCAAAATTTGTTGTGTTTTTCTTTTAATTGCAAAGCTGAAATTAGTCTACCAAAACCTGAATATGGTTTGGGGTTTCAGAAGTCTGTGGCCAATTATTTGCTGCTTGCTGTGTTTGATTGTTTAAAGAAACAATAAAAAAAGAACTGCTTTAAAAAAATCCAAAACTTTTGAACTACCTCAGCTTGTGACCAAATGCCTGAGCCCATCCAGTCAGAGATTTTTCCAGGTTTCTGATACTCTGCTGGCTTCCTTGACTCATATCTGTCTCCATAACTTTGGGTTCATTTAGCTTAGAACATAAGAACAGCCATACTGGATCAAACCAAAGGTCCATCCAGCCCAATATCCTGTCTACCAACAATGGCCAATGCCAAGTGCCCCAGAGGAAGTAAACCTAACAGGTAATGATCAAGTGATCTCTCTCCTGCCATCCATTTCCACCCTCTAACAAACGGAGGCCTAGAGACACCATTCCTTATCCATCCTGGCTAATAGCCGTTAATGGACTTAATCTCCATGCATTTATCTGTTTCCTAGAGACTGGCTCCATGGGGGTCCCTCACAAACTGGAGATGGTTACTGTGGGTTTGTCTTTTGTATAGGTTATGTACATACTCCATGAACTGAGCATTTGAGCTTTCTCCAGAATCTGGGATGAGCCTATGCTGTGAAAACTGAAATGCTCAAAATAGCACATGGATGTGAATGGACACAGGGTGCTAAAATTAAATTAACCCAGGGGTTCTCAAACAGGGGTCACGAGATTATTACTGGGGGCCGCTAGCTGTCAGCCTCCACCTCAAACCCCACTTTGCCGCCAGCATTTATAACAGTGTTAAATATATTTAAAAAAAGTGTTTTCCATTTATAAGGGGGTAGGGGGTGTTGCATTCAGAAGTTTGCTATGTGAAAGGGGTCACCAGGCCAAAGTTTGAGAATCACTGAATTAACCCCTCTCAAGCCTCAGGGAATTCAGGGGAGGCGGGAGGGGGGGGTCTCCCTTGGTAGAGTTGGGAAGGAGGTAGGTGTTGTAGGACATTGCTCTTCTTATGCGATCCCTCCCCCAATGGCTAATTTTAAATGAAGCTACCCTCCTCTGACATGATTCTCCCTATGGCACTGAAATTAAATATAGACTATAATTTGGCATTTGAGAAGTGAAAGGGATGGTAGCCCTAATGAAAAAGCTAACAGCTTGGCTCTTCTGCAAGCCTCAAACTGCTGAATTAGCTTTAGGGTAGGGAAGGCTGTGCCTCCCAAACAGCCTGGCCCTGCCCCCATCTGACCCCCACCCACTTCCTGCCTCCCAACTGCCCACCCCCCTCAGAATCCCTGACCCATCCTGCTCCTTGCCCCCTCACCGTCCCCCAGAGACCCCATCACCACCACGCCAGGATCCCACTCCTGCTCCCTGTCCCGACTGCCCCGACCCCATCCACCCCATCCAAGAGCGTCCCTGAATAGCCAGGGCTGCCCGGGTGGGGGCAAGTGGGGCAATTTGCCCCAGGCTCCGCAGAGGCCCCCAAGAAAATGGCTGAGGCTCCCGGCCCGGCCCCGCCCCTCTCCCGGAGCCTCAGCACATCCAGGAGCTTCCCTGAACAGCTGCAGCACGTCTCCGGCAGGGCCTGAGCTCAGCCCTGGTCAGAGCCACGTGGTAAGGGGGCGGGGCTGCGAGCTCAGGCCCCGCTGGAGCTCGCAGCCCCGCCTCCTTACCAGGAGGCTCAGATAGGGGAGGACCTCAGGTTCCGCCGGAGACAAGCTGTACCGCTATTCAGGGACGCTCTTGGATGCGACATACTGAGGCTCCGGGTGATAGCCGGGGGTAAGAGGCTGAGGCCAAGAGGGTTGGATAAGGGGCAGGGAGTCCTGGGGACAGTCAGGGGACAGGGAGGGGACAGAGGTTGGGGGGGCAGTCAGGGGACAGGGAATGGGGGGGTTGGATTGTGGGCGTTCTGGGGGTCTGTCAGGACTCAGCGGCGGGGTGGATAGGGTTGGGGCAGTCGGGACAGGGAGCAGGAGTGGGATCCTGGGGTGGTGGTGATGGGGTCTCTGGGGGATGGTGAGGGAGCAAGGAGCAGGATGGGTCAGGGATTCTGAGGGGGGTGCGCAGTTGGGGGGCAGGAAGTGGGTAGGGGTGAGATAGGGGGCAGGGCCAGGCTGTTTGGGAGGCACAGCCTTCCCTACTCTAAAGCTAATTCAGCAGTTTGAGGCTTGCAGAAGAGCCAAGCTGTTAGCTTTTTCATTAGGGCTACCATCCCTTTCACTTCTCAAATGCCAAATTATAGTCTATATTTAATTTCAGTGCCATAGGGAGATTCATGTCAGGGGAGGGTAGCTTCATTTAAAATTAGCCACTGGGGAAGGGATCACATAAGAAGAGCAATATCCTATACCACCTACCTCCTTCCCAACTCTACTAAGGGAGACACCCCCCCCACCTCCCCTGAATTCCCTGAGGCTTGAGAGGGGTTAATTCAGTGATTCTCAAACTTCTGGCCTGGTGACCCCTTTCACATAGCAAACTTCTGAATGCAACACCCCCTACCCCCTTATAAATGGAAAACACTTTTTTTAATATATTTAACACTGTTATAAATGCTGGTGGCAAAGTGGGGTTTCAGGTGGAGGCTGACAGCTAGCGACCCCCAGTAATAATCTCGTGACCCCTGTTTGAGAACCCCTGGGTTAATTTAATTTTAGCACCCTGTGTCCATTCACATTCATGTGCTATTTTGAGCATTTCAGTTTTCACAGCATAGGCTCATCCTAGATTCTGGAGAAAGCTCAAATGCTCAGTTCATGGAGTATGTACATAAGCTATACAAAAGACAAACCCACAGTAACCATCTCCAGTTTGTGAGGGACCCCATGTAGCCAGTCTCTAGGAAACAGATAAATGCATGGAGGTTAAGACCATTAACGGCTATTAGCCAGGATGGATAAGGAATGGTGTCCCTAGCCTCTGTTTGTCAGAGGGTGGAAATGGATGGCAGGAGAGAGATCACTTGATCATTACCTGTTAGGTTTACTTCCTCTGGGGCACTTGGCATTGGACATTGTTGGTAGTCAGGGATACAGGATACTTTGGTTTGACCCAGTATGGCTGTTCTTATGTTCTAAGCTAAATGAACCCAAAGTTATGGAGACAGATATGAGTCAAGGAAGCCAGCAGAGTATCAGAAACCTGGAAAAATCTCTGACTGGATGGGCTCAGGCATTTGGTCACAAGCTGAGGTAGTTCAAAAGTTTTGGATTTTTTTTAAGCAGAATTTTTTTTGTTTCTTTAAACAATCAAACACAGCAAGCAGCAAATATTTGGCCACAGACTTCTGAAACCCCAAACCATATTCAGGTTTTGGTAGACTAATTTCAGCTTTTCAATTTAAAAAAACACAACAAATTTTGAGGGAAAGCAGACACTGTCCATGTTTTTTTTCTGCTTTTGAAAAACCCCTAGTTTTCGATCCAAAAAAAGTTTTGAATGAAAATATTTGTCCAATCCTTTTAATAAGCTTTAGTGCCTTTTAGCACTAGCTGATGCTGAGAACCAGTGATACCTTGTAAAGAAGTTTTCTTAAAACTGGGTTTGTGCCGAGACGCGGAAGGTTTATTTTTCCCAGGGCCACTCGTGGCAGGGGAGCAAGTGGGGCAATTTGCCTGGGCCCTGCATTGGCCCTCACGAGAATATAGTATTGCAATTTTTTTTTATGGAAGGGGCCGCCGAAATTGCTTTGCCCCAGGCCCCCTGAATCCTCTGGGCGGCCCTGTGAATAGCGGTACAGCTTGTCTCCGGCGGGACCTGAGGTCCTCCCCTATCTGAGCCTCCTGGTAAGGAGGCGGGGCTGCGAGCTCCAGCGGGGCCTGAGCTTGCAGTCCCGCCCCCTTACCACGTGGCTCTGAGCAGGGCTGAGCTCAGGCCCTGCCGGAGACGTGCTGCAGCTGTTCAGGGAAGCTCCTGGATGTGCTGAGGCTCCGGGAGAGGGGCGGGGCTGGGCCGGAAGCCTCAGCTGTTCTCTTGGGGGCCCCTGTGGAGCCCGGGGCCTGGGGCAAATTGCCCCACTTGCCCCCCCCTCTGGGCGACCCTGGATATAACAGGGCTTTGTGTTCAGTTGCTGACTTCTGGAAGAGATGTAATTCCTTGAATGAATTCTAATTTGTGTCACTATTTTCTGCTTACTTCCATAGCTCCTAAGTTTTATCTGGAAACAGTATTCTCTTTTACTTCCTGCCCTTAGCTGTTGGAGTGTTGGAATGATCTGTTAAATAGCTGTAGTGGTTCTGCTGCTCTCAAAAGCTATCAGTCATTTTTTTCTTTAACATACTGTATGTGAGACTCATATGCGATTAGTAGTCATGACAACAACTTTCCACAGCAGGGCTAACAGCTGCAAGAGTTAGATGCTGAATGAAGGCTTATGTGTCCCAATGTTCAAAGTAACAAGAAGAGATACTGAGAATTAGAACATATTCTTGGAAGCAATCTTCCATCCCCACAAGTGAATATAGCCCTAATTTTGCCCCTGAATCCAGGCTTAGCCATGACACCCCAGTTGTGGCCCTTATTTTGCATGCTGATGTGTATAGCTGGGGGAATGCAGGACGTGCTCAGCACTAGATGTAGTCAACAAAATTGTAACAAAACATTTTTTTTGTCTGAATGTGCCAATTCGTTGATATTTATTTTTTTCTCAGAGACAGTTTGATTTGGACAAAGTTCCAATGGAAATCAGGTTGATTTCTGACAGAACCCAACCTTCCAGGTAGGATTTTGAAGCCTGCATGAGTTTCTGACAACTCATCTACCTGGCTCCTCAGCTGCCTGGGTTTGGCAGTCCATGGCTCTGGGGCATCCTGCCAGGTCCATTCCCCATAGCTGAGCATTTCATAAGTTTTGGTTTTCATTTCAAATTGGAATGAAACCAAACTTCATAATATTGAAATCCTCTGTGCAATGGAATTGCCTCTCTCCTCAGAGCCCAACTCAGCACTCTGTAGGATTTGGATTCAATAGCACATATAGTAAATTTGGGTTGTGCTGTTTGCTACCAGAGTTTGGTTAGAGTCAGAGAAGAAATGTGTTGGTATTAATGAAGAACAAACCTGTCTGCAAAAATAGGCCGGAAATCTTGTTCAAATAGGAACTCTGATGGGATTTCCGATTTTTTGGCTTCTGTTCTGGCCAGACAAACAGCAAATGCAACCTTTTTGTGGTACTTGTATTTCAGCGCATCTGCTTTTGTGGGAAGGCACATAAAAATAAAAAAAATATTAAAAGAACATTAACCAATTTTTTTTCAAGTCTCAGAGGATCAATTAGAGTTTCAGCAAAGGTTCAAGGCTATTATCATTTTTGGCCTAACTGGTTCACCCATCCTTAGCTAATACTAACTGTTACATGAAGTCTCTGCTAAATAAATAAATAAATAAACACAGAACAAGGACCTCACAGCACTTTTCAATGTAACGTAATCTTCACAAATCTCTGGTTGGTAGGTAAGTGTTGCTGCCTTTATAGACAGAGAAACTAAAGCAGGAAAGTTGAGCAACTTTCCCAAGGGCAGAGATAGAGTAAATAGCAGACCTGGGATTAAAGCTCTGTTTCATTATACCAACTCTCAGTCCTCCCCATCCTGATTCTGAGTTACTAATCCTTCCAGCCTCAGTAATTATGCAGTGCCTTTCCCAGGATGCTGTCTTGTTCCCTTTTCATTTCCTGATTCCACTTTTTCTACTGATTACAGCAACATAAAGAAATTATGTGGAGCAACAAAAATCCACTGAATATCTAGGCACCGAATCTGCAGACTGTTTGCGGTAGGCAGATACTTATGCCTGCACAGAGCCCCATACAGTTGTATTGTTCTTTTTTAGTGTTCTGCAGAACACTAGTGTACGAGAAAGAGGATTTTTTTATTGAAGAGCTTCACCTCTGCTCTTTCCAAGTAATGATACACACAGCTTTATCATCACCTACTTTTAACAACCAGTACCAATACTTCTACAATGGGAAAAACCTCCGCAAACTCTTAACAATTTTTAATAAGTCTTTGCTGTGTCCTCTTACACCTTAAGGTCTGCATTGCTTTGTTTAATCTTTTCTTTTGTTTCTTCCATGTGCCTCTCTGGTTCAGACACTGTAGAGTTAGGCCCTGTCTCCTTGTCCTCCATTCCATCTGTAATGTGCTGAAGGTGCTTCCTATTCTGTCTAAAATTCAACTTTCATTAGGTACCCCTTCATGTGACCAAAGAGTTACCTCACAAGAAACCACTGCTTTTTGTATCCATGTTTTACTATCATACAAGCATACCCTCTCATGTGGTAGCAAAAGCATCAGTCCCTGTGACTTCTTATCGTAATAATGTCTTTGTTTACATTTGTCATTTATCCTATAATTATTCATGTCACTATTATGTTTATCATCTGCTACTACAAAATTAGGTAATCTTGTTTTTAACTCCCTGTTAAATAAAAGCTTTGCTGTTGAAAACCCATGTTTCAGAGGAGCTGCCAATGAAGCCACATAAGTGTCTGTGTTAGACTCCTCTACCTTTTCTTGAAAAACATTGGAACTCATAACCATCAAATTGTGGCCCATGGTCTCACATGACCACTTCTGGTATGCCATTCCCGGCAAAGATAGATTTGATAGTCATAACAACATGTTTTGCAGTAGAGGTCTCAAATCTTGTTATTTCTGGAAAGTGAGAATAATAATCCAGAACCAATATATATATTTTTGCCAGCATAAGTAAACTGATTCATGCCTACTTTGGACCAGGGTGCCAACATTTCTTCAGTTATCATCATAGGCTGTTTTGTTTGGCTAGCTCTATATTTTTGGCACTTTTCACATACCTCAATGGTTTTTTTTTCTATATCTATATTCAGTTGTGGCTAATACAAAACATTTCTAGCCCTTCTTTTGCATTTTTCAATTCCGATGTGACCTTCATGTATCCTGTGTAACATATTCTGATGTAACATTTTGGGGAACTACAAGTCTGGTGCCCCTGAACTATATTGTCTCTATTACTGACAGTTTTCCTTCAAAGTCGTGAGAAGGACTGGACATGTTCCATACAAGCTACCCTGCATTAATGCTTGTTTAACTTTTTGTAAAGTTACATCTTGTGCTATGGTGTTAGCAACTACAGTCCACATTTTATCTGAAACTGGACACGTTTTCTTAACAGGTTCACATGCACACTGTCTGACTCTATTCTTGATTCTATTATTACTCTGTCACAAACTGTAGTCAGAGTGACTGCCATCATTAAATGTTTCCCAGGCTTGTATTCTAATTTTAGATCATATAGCTGCAATTGAAAGAATAATCTCTGTAATCTAGGAGGAGTGTCTGCTAATCCTTTTTATGCTATTGCCACCAGTGGCTTGTGATCTGTTTCTGCTAACACTGGTTTCCCATAACCCTTCTGCCCCTCTAGTTGGCAGCAACAAGGGCCGGGTTCAGTATCCAGGGGTTCCGTTTCAGTAACACAATGCATAACCGGCTCGAGCCCCCACCCAGTGACCTGGGACACTCACATACCACACCCCCCTGGGCGCCTCTAGGAGGCAATACTTCCCCTCTCGCAAGCACGGAGTCTGAGTGTAGCAAAATCTTTTTTAATAAAGGAAGGAATCAATGCGGCATCCCATTGGAGAAACACCACAAACAGGGCTATAACACAAGCCATAAACAAAAACCCACCTCCAAGTACGTTTGGCACTGTCCTTTTTCTGCTTAGGGTTTTAAGTCCAATCACCCCAAAGTCCAACAACCCAAAAGTCTCTGGTCAATGCCACCCCAGAGTTCGAGAGTCTATCTGTAGAGGTCCCTCCCCCCAGCCTGGGTAGAAAGGGGCACCTTACATGGTCCAGGGCCAACTGCCCTGCCTCTCCATGGGTTCTGCTTCCGCCTTCTCCACGAACTGCTCCGCTTCACCAGCCGCTCCACTCTGCTCCTCCAGCCGTCCTCAGGAACTGCTCCGCTCCACCAGCTGCTCTGCTCCATGAGCTGCTCTGCAAAACTGCTCGGCTCCGCTCACTCTGTGGGCTGCTCCACCCGTCCCACAGCTACTCCGCTCTGCTGCCACCAGCTGTCCCGTGATCCGCTCCAGCCGTCCCCGCAACTGCTCCACTCCGCCAGCTGCTCTGCTCCACAGCATATCTTCAGGCTCCCCCACTAGCTAGCACAATGCTCAGTGCTCTCAGCTCAGTCATTTCAGCTTTTTTGTGATTTCAACTCTTAGTGATCTCAGCTCTTAGTGGGGGAGCCCCAGTGCAAGTGCACCATTAGCCCAAAGTGAGTTCAGCTCAGCAACCTGTATTTAGATTTTTGAGGGAATAAAAAATCAACTCTGACATTCCACAGTGGAGAGAGGAGGAGGTGCAACTGGTGCTTCTGGCTCCACAAGGAGACTGCACCACCAGGCACAGATACCTGTCCCCAGCCTCTCTACTTCACTGGGTTTTGGAACCCATGTCCCTTGTCTAGCGAGTACCACCCAACTGAGGGTGAGTCATTTGTCACCAAGCAGTCCCACCGCTCAGCAGTCTGGGATAGGGTAGGCGTGTCTATGCAAATAAACTCTCTGACATTCTTTCCACCAGATGTCAGGGTAGAGCTTATCCTGACTCTGCTTACATCCTTCCCCCAGCCACGAATTTGTCGTCCCGACAAATCACATTCCCTACTATACCAACTTATTGGTCCCCTCCAAAAGGCATTAGATAGCCCACTTTAGCTTTCACAAACCTGTGTGCTAAATGTATAGGCTCCTCACTAATCACCCCAGGTGCATCGTAAGTTAACCGTTTCACTGGTCTTATTACCCTGTCTCGCCTATTAAGAATCTCTGTTGCTATGGTAGGGGGGACATCCTCTTGAGTGCCGGATGGGGAGGTTTCCTGTGAGTTCCCCTCAGATACTGGCATAGGCTCCTGCATTTCTAGTTCTAACAGTGGAGGGTCGCAGGTGCTCTGGACATCCTCCATCTGTATGTCACCATTGTCCAATAGCCTGTGTAAGTCATTACACGGGGGTCCCACCAGTGGCTCAGGGATGTTAGGAATGGGCCTAAATACTTCTGCCATAGGGTTTAGGGTGGAAGAGGATGTGCTCTCTTCTGATTCAGCGGATCGAGACTGAAATCTTGTCTTCATCCCAGGATACACCATGGTTGTGTCTTCCTCCTCAGACTCACTGTCAGATGTGCCGAGTAGGGGTAGGTTACCTGCAGGAGGCCGGCTGTCCACATTGGAAGGCGGCTTTGGTACAGCACCTTTGTTCTGCCCAGTTGCCCTGTTGTGGCCCATCTCATAAGGGCTGCCTACCAATTCTCCCACAGGGAGCAAAAGGTTTCTATGCACGGTTTTGGTCTGCCCTGGACCCTCTTCAGGTTTTATCTTGTAGACCGGCAGGTCTCCTAGCTTTTCCATCACTAAGTAAGGTATTGCCTTCCATCTGTCAGCTATCTTGTGTTTGCCAGCAATACCCAAATTTCGCAGCAGGACTCTGTCCCCTGGCTGGAGCTCTTGCAGACGTACCCTAGCATCATATCGATGTTTGTTGCGGCCTGCATTCTTCTGAGCTGCAGATGTAGCTAAATGATAAGCATCCCGCAGCTTTTCTCGTAGACGGGATAGATATTGCTGGTGAGTTTCATAGCTATCTCCATCCTCGGATACACCAAAGCACAGGTCTATGGGTAATCTTGGTTCTCGCCCAAACATTAAGAGATATGGGGTGACTCCCGTAGCGTCGTTCTTTGTGGCGTTGTAGGCGTGCACTAGAAATGCGACATGTTGGCTCCAGGTTGCCTTCTGCTCTGGCCGCAAAGTCCCTAACATATCTAACAGGGTTCGGTTGAACCTCTCTGGCTGAGGGTCACCCTGTGGGTGATAAGGCGTTGTCCTTGACTTTTTAATTCCTGCTATCCTCAGCACCTCCTTCAGAAGGTGACTCTCAAAGTCTCGTCCCTGATCCGAGTGTATCCGGGCTGGGAATCCATAAACTGAGAAATATTTTTCCCACAGTACTCGAGCGACGGTAGTGGCCTTCTGATCACGTGTGGGATATGCCTGCGCATATCGCGTGTAATGGTCGGTCACTACTAGGATGTTCCCAATATTCCTCTTGTCCACTTCTAAAGACAAGAAATCAATGCAAACCAGCTCCAGAGGTTTGTTGCTGGTGATGTTCTTCAGATATGCAGCCCTCGTGGGCAGAGTTTTCCTTTGCACACATCGCACGCAGGTCTCACATTTCCGGCGAACATCTTCGCCATCCGTGGCCAATAGAATCTACTGCGGATAAGTTCCAGGGTCATCTCCATCCCTAAATGTCCAAAGTCATCATGCAGGGCCCTCATGGCCAGGGCTCTGTAATCTTTTGGCAGCACTAGTTGATTCCGTTGCTTTTGTAGAGGGTCTGTGGTCGTGCGGTGTAGCACTCCCTGAATCAGTTTTAGTTTGGTCCATTCTCTCAATAGTAGTTTGCCCTCTGGGGTAGGTGGGACAACCTCAGCTGGGCCTCGCCCCTCTCTTTTGGCAAGTAGTGTATCACGAATGTCAACATCTTGTAGTTGGGCCTCTTGCCAGTCAGCCGTATTGAGCATGGGCAAGGGAGATTGGTCCAAAGCAATATAGTTCACTGAAGCAGAAGGCACGCCTTCAGGGGGTAGGCCCAAAGCTTCAGCAACACATCCATGAAGGCTCTCAGGGGCCTCCGGCTCTCGGCGACTCACACTGCAAATAGCTCTCACGCCATCCGTGGGTATCACAGCAAGTCGTGGTGCCTTCGGACGTCTGGACAAGGCATCTGCATCTACATTGCTCCTCCCTGATCGGTATTGAATGCTGAACTCATAGCTAGCCAAGGCGGCCACCCATCTCTGGCCTGTAGCATCCAATTTAGCACTTGTTAACACATAGGTGAGTGGGTTGTTGTCTGTCCACACCTGGAACTGAGCACCGTACAAGTAGTCTCGGAATTTCTCAGTGATGGCCCATTTCAAGGCCAAGAACTCCAGCTTGTGGATGGGGTAGCGAGTTTCACTGTCAGACAGTCCTCGGCTGGCAAAGGCTACCGGTTTGCATTTGCCTTCCACTTCCTGATACAGTACTGCTCCCAGACCCTCCAAACTGGCATCAGTATGCAGGATAAACGGTTTGCTTGGGTCAGCAAAGACTAGGACGGGAGCATGAGTTAAGCGAGTAATGATTTCCCGAAAAGCTCTCTCGCATCTTTCATCCCACCGCGGCCCAAATGGTTCGAAGGGGCCATAGTGTCTCTGCAAAGGCGGCTTTGGAGGCCTCCGCTTATTCTGGGTCTTAGATTTGTTCTTGTTGGACTGGTATCCCCTGGTAAGATCATTCAGAGGTTTTACAATCGTAGCATAGTTCTTCACAAATCTGCGGTAGTAACCACTAAATCCAAGAAACGTCTTGAGTTCTCTGTAGTTAATGGGACGTGGCCAGGTAGTGAGTGCTTCTATTTTATCGGGGTCAGTACTCACACCCTCTTGGGACACGATGTGACCTACATACTTCACTGAGGTTTGGCAGAACTGGCATTTATCAATTGAAAGCTTCAAACCGTATGCCTCCAACCTGTCGAGCACTTTAAGAAGTCTTTCTTCATGTTCCTCCAGGGTTCTTCCAAACACAATCAGGTCATCCAAGTAAACTAACACCTGCAGTAAATTCATGTCTCCCACGACTTTTTCCATAAGACGTTGAAATGTGGCAGGTGCTCCAGAAATCCCTTGGGGCATGCGTTCGAACTGATAAAACCCTAATGGGCAGATGAAGGCTGTCTTCTCCTTATCTTCTTCACCCAGAGGGATCTGGTAGTATCCACTCCGAAGATCCAACACAGAGAACCACTGGCTTCCCAGCAAACAGTCCAAGGCATCTTGTACTCGAGGCATGGTGTACTGATCAACTGTAGTGCGCCTGTTTAGGGTGCGGTAGTCAATACACATCCGGATTTTTCCACTCTTCTTACGAACGACCACAATGGGTGAGGCATAGGGGCTTCGTGACTCTGTGATGATACCATTCGCGATCAGCTCTTGAAGATGATGGCGCACGTCTTCCATCTCAGAGAGGGCAATCCTCCTAGACCTCTCCCTGAAGGGTCGGGGATCTTGTAGCCTGATATGGTGTTCCACTCCCTTTGCACATCCCACGTCCCACTCATGTAGTGAGAACACCTTGGATCTCTCGCAAAGCTTCTTCCTCAGGCGATCCTTCCACTCCTCAGACAGCGGTGAGTCCCCGAAGTCAAACTTCGCAGGATCTATCATTGGAACTTCAGCTTCACACTGGGGTCTCACAACGCTTTCAGGCTCAAAAATGTCTGCAATCTTCTGCCCTGGTTTTACAAACACATCACGGCGTGTTTCATTAGCAACCAGTATCGTCACCTCCTCCTGGGCTTCAGCAGGTAGGGTTATGACTCCGCTGAGAACCAGCACTCCTTCTGGGAGCCCTCCCTTGGTTGGCTGCTCTACCACAGCTAATGTTCCCTTACTGCCTTTTAGGCAGGTACTCCTGACAATCACCTCCTTTTCTGACATGGCAGGCACCACTAAAGGGACCGGGCCCGCATACCTCAGTGCTCCGACTGGCAAATCAGGCATCACTTTTCTCGTGTCCTCAATTTTTCTGTAAGCCTCGGCACAGTGTGTGTGTATCACCAAGGTATTCAGATATTGGTCTCCTGCTTGCTGTCTGCAGTAATCGGCCAGTATCCTAAAGAGGCTGGAGTTGGTCCCTATTAGCACAGACACATCAGAGGCTCCTTTGGGGTCAGGGCATATTAAAGCAGCAGTGTCCACCTCCTGTCTTACCCCAGCAATCTCTTCTGGGAATTCCAGGTGTACTATGACATAGCCCTGATAAGGGTATTCATCCATGCTGAGGCCACACAGACCAATGCCAGTCAGTGGCTGTATGGGCAGGTGCCTAAGCATCTGTTGGTAGAATGACTGAAATATAATAGTCACTTGAGATCCAGTGTCAAGCACGGCTTTACACTCCACCCCTTCAATCCTCACCATGACCTCTGCTCGAGGCCCTATCAGTCCTGCAGGGATCCCAGCTGGTTGGTCTCTTCTGGGGGAATCTTCAAATCCTCTAGGCCTAGATGGTCTCCGTCCCCGGACCTTCTGGCAGCTACTGGATCTCTCCCAACTGATCCTCAGCTTTTCATACACTAAGGAGGGGTTCTCTTCCTTATGGCAGTTAGCAGCACTGTGCCCATCCTGACCACACCGGTAGCAAAAGAAGTGTCCTTTCTCCATTCGGCGAGGTGGGACGGTGACTCTAGATACTGACTTCTCTATCATCACAGTCTGAGGCTCCTTATTCCGGGAAGTCTTAGCTTGGTCAATGATGCTTTGCAGCTCAGCTATCCGTTCTGTCAGGACCTGCATTTGTTGGGCAAGTTCCTCTGTGGTGCTCACCATCAGTACACTGGCCATTGGCGGTGGCGTCGTACTGGCTCGTTCCAATGTTTGGGCTTCCCAACACTCGCTGGCTGCCTGCCTTTCTTCTTCTTCCCTGACCTCCTTTATCAGCTGGGAGTAACTTGGGGGATGTTCCTGCCGTTCTCTTAGTCGGAGATGAAGTAGGATTGGGTTCCGATACTGAGTCCCTCTTACAACTTGAGCCAGTCTGGTCTGATCCATCTGCTCAGCAGTCACTGCTCCCCTCATAACAGCTCTCTGAAGTAGTCTCTCCAGCCTCTGTATATAGGCTGAAATTTTCTCACCCCTTTGCTGTCGGGAATTAATGAATTTACAGTAACTGTCCTCAGGGCCCTCTACGCTCCCAAAGGTATTATCAAGGGCCTCTAGGCAGTCCTTCACACTGACCTCAGGGTCAGTGAGCTTCAGGGTGCGAATTACATCTAATGCTGGGCCACTAAGGCTCTCTATTAGACATCGTCGCTTTTCTACATCGGGTACGGCCCACTCCCGCAGCATTTCAGTAGTATGCTCCGACCAAAGTTCAAACTCCTCTTCCCCATCAAATAACCTTAACTTACGACAAGAGTTTGACGTAGCATAGGCCAACACAATCTTTTCCAATATATGCCCCAGTGCTTTTGCCCAGTCATAGGCTGAGTCTGCCGCCCGTGAGCTAGAGGCTGCAGGACTGGGGCCCAACAAACCCGACATATTAGCCATTATACAAACAGTAGTTTCCTCAAAATATAAACACAATTATTTCCCAATACAGTGGAACACTCAACAAGTTCTTGCGAGGGGTACTGACCCAGGGATCCCGGACGAGCCCCCAAAAATGTAACCCTTCTGCCCCTCTAGTTGGCAGCAACAAGGGCCGGGTTCAGTATCCAGGGGTTCCGTTTCAGTAACACAATGCATAACCGGCTCGAGCCCCCACCCAGTGACCTGGGACAGTCACATACCACACCCCCCTGGGCGCCTCTAGGAGGCAATACTTCCCCTCTTGCAAGCACGGAGTCTGAGTGTAGCAAAATCTTTTTTAATAAAGGAAGGAATCAATGCGGCATCCCATTGGAGAAACACCACAAACAGGGCTATAACACAAGCCATAAACAAAAACCCACCTCCAAGTACGTTTGGCACTGTCCTTTTTCTGCTTAGGGTTTTAAGTCCAATCACCCCAAAGTCCAACAACCCAAAAGTCTCTGGTCAATGCCACCCCAGAGTTCGAGAGTCTATCTGTAGAGGTCCCTCCCCCCAGCCTGGGTAGAAAGGGGCACCTTACGTGGTCCAGGGCCAACTGCCCTGCCTCTCCATGGGTTCTGCTTCCGCCTTCTCCACGAACTGCTCCGCTTCACCAGCCGCTCCACTCTGCTCCTCCAGCCGTCCTCAGGAACTGCTCCGCTCCACCAGCTGCTCTGCTCCATGAGCTGCTCTGCAAAACTGCTCGGCTCCGCTCACTCTGTGGGCCGCTCCACCCGTCCCACAGCTACTCCGCTCTGCTGCCACCAGCTGTCCCGTGATCCGCTCCAGCCGTCCCCGCAACTGCTCCACTCCGCCAGCTGCTCTGCTCCACAGCATATCTTCAGGCTCCCCCACTAGCTAGCACAATGCTCAGTGCTCTCAGCTCAGTCATTTCAGCTTTTTTGTGATTTCAACTCTTAGTGATCTCAGCTCTTAGTGGGGGAGCCCCAGTGCAAGTGCACCATTAGCCCAAAGTGAGTTCAGCTCAGCAACCTGTATTTAGATTTTTGAGGGAATAAAAAAATCAACTCTGACATTCCACAGTGGAGAGAGGAGGAGGTGCAACTGGTGCTTCTGGCTCCACAAGGAGACTGCACCACCAGGCACAGATACCTGTCCCCAGCCTCTCTACTTCACTGGGTTTTGGAACCCATGTCCCTTGTCTAGCGAGTACCACCCAACTGAGGGTGAGTCATTTGTCACCAAGCAGTCCCACCGCTCAGCAGTCTGGGATAGGGTAGGCGTGTCTATGCAAATAAACTCTCTGACATTCTTTCCACCAGATGTCAGGGTAGAGCTTATCCTGACTCTGCTTACACAGGAAAACATGGGATTTCTTGCATCCACGTCAGAGTGGATTTGATTTAAATCAAATCAGTTTAAATCATGATTTAATTCATTAGTCAGGAAGAGTCGATTTAATCATGGATTTCTACATAAGTGCATTCTTGTTGGTTGTTGTAACCTTAATACATATTCTTCACAACTCAGAGATAGATGTAGGTTTCATTTTTCGAAGGTACACACTATACATTTTTAAAGTGATTTATTTTGAAAACTTTTCAATTAGTTTTACAGCTATATCAGAAAATGAATGATTGTTTGGTTATTTCATTTACCAAACGTAACTAAAGCAGATATTTATGAAGTCATTGGGAAGAGAACTATCTCCATTTCAACAGGTTAATCGTTAATATTTGGAGGATTTTCTTTCCATGCTGTCTTAGGAGGAGAACATCGTGAGACAGACACGATGACACTGTGACAGTGGCATCTATTTTTTCACGATTTTGTTCACAAACTGTCATCAGATTAGGTCAGTTCTTGATATAGTGCTCAGAACAGTCCACTACTGAGTTCCATCACACATCTTGTGGGAGAGGGTAGCTTGGTTCCTCCCACTTTTTTTCGGAGCAGCTGCTGCAAAGTGGTTGTCACTGAAGTATTTTGCAATTTCAACATTAGCCTTTATTTCTGGAACACTGAAGTCTTTGGCCAGGTAGGAGGTGCATCAAATGAGCACTGCAACCGTATGTTATTAGCTTGGGACTCTCTTCACTCTCTTCTAAATAATTTCTTCTCATCTTGGATGCACTCGCGGCATTGTTTGTGACCAAGCTGTATACTAGATATTTGAATTTTTTTCAGTTTGTTAAAACTTTTACTCCTACTTCTTGTAAGTATTCTGCTGTGTGTGCATTTCCTGATGTATCAATTGTTTCTGTAAGAAATATATTCCCTTCTTCTGTTGTCACACAAGCACATACAACGGAATCATTATGGACATTGCTCCACCCATCAAGACTCAGGTTAACAATTTTACCCTCTAGACCTTTTGCATAATTTCTCTTTCATAGACTTTATCCAGCAATTTGCTATTAACAAGCATGTCAACTCTGCCTTAAGCAACCAATTTATCTAGTTTCCCTTTTAGTTTTTTTTTTTAGGGGGGCGGGGGGCTCAAGCCAGGGGAACATTCCTAGGAGCACATATCTTGGACTTACTGGGCTCTGACAGCTCATTTTTACACTCTGTGTGGTCAGTTTCCCAATCCCTGAAAGACATACTGAAATTTATCTTCAATTGAATTTGCTCCTGCCCTTCTATGGCACATACTCTCTGAATAAGGCCTAATATCTGACACATCTTAAACCCTAGTATAGATATATGCTTCCAAGGATTAATCACGAACTTAATCTTTTCATTGTTATCTTTTACCTTTATCTCCAGCTCAAATTCACCAACAGTAGGAATCAGCTCCCCACTGTAAAGTTTAAGCTTTATCTGGTTGCTGTGAACGGTGGGGAGGGGGTTGTTTTGTTTTTTTGTGGTTTTTTTCCCAATTTTTTTTATAGAGTCTGGTAGAACATTGGCTTGTGCCCTATTGTCCACAGGAATTCCAATTATTTCCAGCATAATAGTCCAGTCGTTTGAAGGTGTTACTTCTTGCAAAATTCCTCTTAAAGGGTTTTCTTCACTCTTGCTTGCACTGTGTGATTCTCCTCTCTGTGCAACAAATGTACAGTTTGTTTCTTTCTGGACCCATGCTCCTCTTGTTTGCAAACTTTTGCTTGATTTAACTTCTTGCACTTGTTGCAACATAATCCTAAAGTCTGACACTGCTGCAGTCTATGGCTGTTACCATAGGCACCGACTCCATGGGTGCACCAATAAAATTGGCGAGTGCTTAGCACCCACTGGCTGCCAGCTCTCCCCCTCCCCCCGCATCATCTCCTGCCTGCCAGTGGCCCCACCAATCAACTCTTCCCACTCCTTCCCAGCACCTCCCACCTGCCGCAATCAGCTGTTCTGCGGCATGCAGGAAACACTGGGAAGGAGTGGGAGGAGCAGGGATGGGGTGTGCTCAGGAGAGGGAACAGAACTGGGTGGGAAGAGGCAGGATGGTGGTGGGGACTTGAGGGAAGGGGTGGGAGTGGGGCTTGGGGCAGAGCGGGGGTGGGAAGAGGCAGGGTGGGGGGTTGGGAATAAGGGGTTGGAGGGGGCAGGAGTGGCTCTACGTTTTTTGCTGCCCCAAGCAGGGCAGTCAGGCGTCCTTCGGCGGCATCCCTGCGGGCGGTCCGCTGGGGCCACAGATGCAGGCGATCTGCCAGTCCCGTGCTTCGGCATACCTGCCGCCATATTGCCGCTGAGGCCATGGGACCGGCGGACCTCCCGCAGGCATGCCGCTGAACGTTGCCTGACTGCCGCCCACACGGCAACCGGCACGCCACCCCCCATGGCATGCCACTCAAGGCATGTGCTTGCTGCACTGGTGCCTGAAGCTGCTCCTGGGTGGGGATAAGGCCTGGGATGGAGCCATGGGGTTGATAGGGTTGCCAATTTTCTAATTACACAAAACTGAACACTGTAGTCCCACCCCTTAGCTGAGGCCCCACCCCTGCCCCTTCCCTGACGCTCCACCCCCTGCTCACTGCAGTCCCCCTCCTTTGATAGCTCACTCTCTCCCACCTCACTCATTTTCACTGGGCTGGGGGAGGGGATTGGGTCATGGGAGAGGGTGAGGGCTCTAACTGGGAAAGCAGGCTCTGGGGTGGGGACAGAAATGAGGGGTTCAGAGTGCAGGAGGGTGCTCCAACTGGTGGTGTGGATCTGGGGTGGGGCTGTGGATGAGGAGTTTGGGGTACAGGAGGAGTCTCCAGGCTAGGGGGTGGGGCCAAAGGATTTGGAGTGTAGAAGGGGGCTGCAGGTTGAGGCAGAGGTGTGGGGTGTGGGAGGGGGTGTAGACTCTGGGCTGGGGATGTGAGAGGGGGCCAGGGATGAGGGGTTTGGGATGTAGGAGGGAGCTCCAGGCTGGAGGAGGCCGAGGGATTCGGAGAGCAGGTTGAGGCACAGGGATGGGATGTGGGAGGTGATATGGGCTCTGGGCTGGGATGCGGGGTCTGGAGTGGACCTGGGTGAGGGGTTCAGAGTGTGGGAGGGGGCTCTGGGTTGGGGCAGGGAGTTAGGGTGCAGGGGGTTGAGGGCTCCAGCTGGGTGTGCAGGCTCCAGCTGGGGTGGGGCCGAGGATGAGGGGTGTGGGGTGCAAGAGGGAGATCCAGGTTTGGGAGGGGCTCCGGGCTGGGGTTGGGGGTTGGGGCTTGGGATTGGTGCATAGGCTTACCTCGGATGGCGCCTGGTCAGTGGCCAGCATTGTTAAGGCAGGCTCCCTGCATATATATATATACAGCTCTTTATGCTGTCTTCTGTAGACTCTTTCTGATTGTATTTCTCAGATTTCTCCCTGGGATTTCTGTTCTGTCTCTTCTGCTTTCTCTGAGGATTTCTTTTCCTGTTCACAATTTCAGTGCCTTGCTTTCCCTCCAACAGCTTCAGGATGGTCTGGGTAGTCTCTGTTACTTGGCAGATGCTGATTGCCTTCTCTATCTTGAGATTAATATCCTCCAGCAATCCTTTTCTGGGATGCAAATCTTTGATCCCCAGCACTATCTGGTCTCTAATTAGGGCTCTTGTGGGTACGTCTACACTGCAGTGTAAGTCCTGAGTTCAAACTCGATCTCAAGCCTAATCCCCCTTCTGTCTACACACAAATTCCAAATTTCACCCAGAGTCTCAGAACTGCATGGGGATGGTGGGTCTGAGCCTGAGTCAACCAAAGACCCTGGGTTCAGGTCCTATTGCTTTAAGAACATAAGAACACAAGAATGGCCGTACTGGGTCAGACCAAAGGTCCATCCAGACCAGTATGCTGTTTGCCGACAGTGACAAATGCCAGGTGCCCCAGAGGGAGTGAACCTAACAGGTAATGATCAAGTGATCTCTCTCCTGCCGTCCATCACCACCCTCTGACAAATGGAGGCTAGGAACACCATTCCTTACCCATCCTGGCTAATGGCCATTAATGGATTTAACCTCTATGAATTTATCCAGTTCTCTTTTAAATGTTGTTATAGTCCTAGCCTTCACAACCTCCTCAGGCAAGGAGTTCCACAAGTTGACTGTGTACTGTGTGACAAAGAACTTCTTTTATTTGTTTTAAACCTACACTTTGCAGTGTAGACAAGGCCCCACTGGACTCCTGCTCTAGACATCTGCCAAAAGCATCTCACAGTTCCACAGATTGATTTTATTTGTTCTCTGGATAGTCAAGTTTAGTGGACAGATGAGTTTCCCTACACTGCATGATGAACAAAGGGCTAGAGCAGCCACATTTTGGGAAGGGACTAGGAAGCCTGGAATATGAGTAGTTGGGCTCAGGCCTGCATAATGCAGTGTAGACAGTGGAGCCCCACATTGGGACCCATGGTTCAACAATCCTAACCTGAGGTTACAAATGAGTATAGATTCTCAAATCCTAGCTTAATAAACCCAAGGTCTTCTAATTCCAGTTCTACTGACCCTGGGCTTACACTGCAGTATAGACATACCCTGTGAGTCCTCCAAAACTATGTGATTTCTGAGATCCTTTACAAACTCCTCAGAGAAGTCTCCCTCTTTTTGTGACCTCATATGAAATTGATTTCTCTCAAATGTCTCTCTTTTTTTTTTTTTTTTTGGAGTGCAGTACTCCTCAAATTTTCAGAGCACTGTTGTAATGCTAACAGACCCCAGTTGTCAGCAGGCAGAATCAAACCTGGGACTTCCAGAGCTTAGTGCGTGAGCATCTACTGCATGAGCTAGCAGCCATATGGCACTTAGCTAAAGCTGTAGAGCAAACTCGTTAATCTCTTTCTCTCTAAGTGATCTTGCTGCCACTAAATGGGACAGAACACCACACTCAGGAGGTATGTGGGTTACACTGTCTCATCATCAGCGGGCTTTGCTTGGCTCAACTGCAGACTATTATTGACATCCCACACCTCATCCCTCACTGTATTGGCTTCTCAATGGCTCCACTCACCTGCAAGTAAAGTCTGAACTGCTGCTCAAACCAGCTCCAGTTGTCTGCCATCTGATGGGAGAGTTTCAGCTCCACTGGTGCCCTTAGTTGTTCCATTTTCTCATTCTCGGTGTTCACTCCATGTGACACAGCCACTTACTGTTCAGCTTTTTCTGGTACCATGTCTTGGTCTTTTTAGAGTTCTGATGGAGGAGTTCAAAGCCAGAGTATGAGGAAGATGATACATTATGGAAATTAATACCCAGACTGTTCCAGCATGTCTAACTAGAAGGAAGAGCTGCTAAAATCAAAAGAGAAAGCAGAGAGAGAGGGGGAGAGAGAGACTGCTGAGTAGTAGACTAGCTCTTAAGGAGACATGATTTTCAAAGTAGTTAATGGAACTGGGCCCAGGCACAGAGGTGTGCTCACATGCAAGACTGAGGCCTTACTGTGCAGATTGGTTATGTTAGAAAAATGTTTTACGTGTTTTTTTGCTATGAGTGGAGAATGGTGGTGAGGCTAAGTGGATAAGTGTAAGTAAATACAAATGAGTGTATTGTACTTTAATTTAGATCCTCTCATTGATGCAAAAACGTTGTTGTTAAAGCTCCAGACTTTATACTGAGTATCTGCACCAATTTCACATACTAGTAGGGATGGGTGCATGTATAAAGAGATAGTGGAGACTGCTGAATAGGAAAACGGAATAGAGTAAATAGTTTCAGATTGAATTTTCAGTAAGTCAGATGTACAAAGAGCACTATTGTGTCCTGCTGGAAGACTTTCTGAAAGGAGCCTTATTTTTATTGTATTTTGCACTCCTTTGAGGGTGTCTATAGGCAGTAAAGTACACAAAATCTTTCAGTACTTTATTTGCAGAAAGACTTATATTGCCATGAAATTCCCAGGCATGCTCATTAACCCAGTTTTAGCCAGTTACTTTATCAGTATTAGCACTTTTACTCTGACAGCAAAATAAGTTGCAAACTATATAGGGTAAGTCCAGCCAACTCTCCTTCTATCCTTCCCTGGTTAAAAAAGAATCCACAAAAATGTTACTTCCTTCTAAAAAACACAATAAATGTAAGTGTCAGCTGTGATGTCTGTCCAACTTTCTATAGGCAAGCCAGAAGCACTGAGGAAAAGTGTTTTTTGTATTATACCGACTAAATACTACCATTCAGATGCATAGTTTCATCTACAATCTGTTAGATGTGCTTAGGCTTAACTGTAAGTTCTGAGGAACAGTTAACATGGGAACCGTTCCACTGAAGAAATATTACACTGATTTTAAAGCTCTGTCTTTGTTTTAATGTCTCTGTCTTTTTATTATTGATTACCAGGACAGCTGTCTCCTCTGACTCTGCATCTGCTCAGGGACTCCATACATTGGGGCATCTCAAAAGGGGAGCAGTTCAGAGAAATCAGATTGGGGCAGATAATTACCATTACTGAAAAAGTAAATATCTAGGGCAGTGGTAGGCAACCTATGGCATGTGCGCCGAAGGCGGCACGCGAGCTGATTTTCGGTGACACTCATACTGCCCAGCTCCTGGCCACTAGTCCAGGGGGGCTCTGCATTTTAATTTAATTTTAAATGAAGCTTCTTAAACATTTTTAAAACCTTATTTACTTTACATACAACAATAATTTTGTTATATATTATAGACTTATAGAAAGAGACCTTCTGAAAATGTTAAAATGTATTACTGGCACGTGAAACCTTAAATTAGAGTGAATACATGAAGACTCGGCACACCACTTCTGAAAGGTTGCTGACTCCTGATCTAGGGCTTATATTTGCCATTTGAGTGTCAAATATTGCAAACCTCCCATATCTTGAATGCTTATGTAGAACTTAAATGATCCAATATCTTAGACTGGCCCTCTCCACAGGGGTGAATTTCACCCAGAAGGAAGGCGATATGAGCGATTGGACTATTCATTGATATCCTGCAAAGTGAAACTAAATGTACCGAAAAGAGTGCCTTTATGTATAGATTTTCAAAATGGTACCCTATGTCTTAATCAAATCCCGCTGCTGTTAATAGTGGGCCCAAACCTGAGGCTCTTACTCAGTTCTCATTCAGTCACTGGGATGTTGGCTAGAATAACAGTTAAGTAAAAACTTAATAATGACATCCCGGTTAGGTCCTATGGAACTAAAATTATGTGCAGAACTTTGAAAATTTAGAAGTTATCTTGGAGCATGGCAACATACCACAGTTTCCCAAATTGGGAAGCACTGAAATTACATGTCCTCTTTGTGCTTTCACTGGATAGGTTACATACGGTTTTATATGCTGTCATCTGTTTGTTATTCGTCATCATTCTTCAAGTGCTGTGGGCGTCATGCATATAAACATAGATCCTGACTCACGATGCTGAAATGCAGGTCACATGATGATCAGGAGCACAGCCCTTTGGACCCTTAGATCCAGCTTTGTAACTAGCTAGAATACCTCCACAAATATTCACTGTTTATTCAGAGGTTTTATTCCTTTTTCTCCTGTTTCATACAGATGATGTGCTTGTTCCATTGTAGCTGAATCATTCATTTTCCAGATGGCAGTGGTTTCTGCAAAAAGTAATGTGGTGGCAGACCTGGCTAACAAGCAGGACTGCCCCAATTTTCTTATTTGTGCAGCTCCACTGGAAACAAATTAGAATAAGCTTCCGAGAAATTATTCAACATCAGGTTTCTTATCTTAATCCCACAAAACAGACCTTGATTTTCTTCCTCAATTGAGTACATATTTAGAAACCATACTTTTCAGTATTTTTTTTATTAAACTGATTAGAAAATTCTAAAAGCTAGGAGTTCACCTTATCTCTTTACTTTTGTGGGATGTCTGCTAGGGTTCCCCAAATATTGATGTCATTAATGTACAAGTATGTATAAAAGTGTCATATAATAATACTTAGCTCTTTTTCCCCACAGCACTTTACAAAGGAGACTGATACCTTTATCCCTTTTTTGATTTATTGGGAAATTACTTTCCTTAGGGCACTTGGTAGGCTAGTGGTAGAACTAGGAATAGCACCCAAGTCTTCTAAATCTCAGGCCAATGCTTTAGCCACTTGGCTATGTGCACCGTATCTATAGATAGCCATCTGTTGGAAGTACACATCAGGTACTTAACAAATGGTGAACCAAGGGAAGGGATATACGTTTTAAGTCATTTTAAGTCTAGCTCAGTTTCCAACCAAATCTTTCTTGTTTCCTCTCCTTTCTTCATTTTGTTTTTCCTATCCTGTGATACCACAGACAATTGAAAAAAAGATGCAGTGCTCTAAGAATTGTTGCTTGAAAATGTCACCATGAATTCTAACTAATTTTGCTGTTAATTACTAATTCATTCATCATTCATTCATTCATTTGCATACTATTGATAGTACTCTAAGCTTTACAGACTGGTACAATGACAAAGTTCCAGGTCTGATAAACATGAAAACATCCATGAAAACAAAAATTTCAGGAATACCAACATAGTTTCTAAAAATGTGGAGTTTTTGGAAGTGTGTTGTCATTTCCTAAAATAGGAAGTGATATTAACTGGAATGATTAGGCTGCACTTCTGATTAACTGCAAGGGTTCCAACAGTTCAGAGAGTTTGCTTCAGATACAATTAGTGTGTTGTCTTGTCACAAGACTATAGTGATTGGATCTGTGGATTCCTGTGTTCCATTCTCAACTTTGCTATTGTCTCATTTGTCTGCACTTGTCAAGCCACTGGACTCTCTGTGTCTCAGTTTACCAGTTCCTGAATGAGTACTAGTTACCTGCATCATAGGAGGGTTGCAATTCAAATGTGCAAAGCATTTTGAAATCCCAAGATAAAAAGTGCTTGAACAACAGGTGTTATGTTATTACATTATTATCCTAGGAAAGGTGCGATGTGCATTTTTATAGTAATTGGTGAACCAAGAGAGCTGGAAGAGTATTCAGCCTTTTTTGTGCATTCTGTTTTAAAGGAGATTGTACTTAAACTGTGTCACAACTTCTCTGGATGTTCAATTCATTCGAAAATTCAATCTAATTTGGACATTTGTCAGTTTGGTTTAGTAACTTCCCAGTGCCATTCCACTGTACTGGAACACATCTGAAGCTCTAACCCATTATAATTTTTTAATTTTTAATCCTGCAAAGCACATTTTCCACCAGGAAATCTCCACTCTAAGAATCTATCATGAATGGTTTATTTCCATTAGTTTTTCTAATCCTTTCTCATCCTTTTCTTGAATGATGTGTGTGAATGATGGCTCTATATTGTTTAATGCTGATATAAAACAATCATATTGTTCAGAGTCTGTATAATGTTATGTAAAAGTAAAAAAAAATATTTTTTTTCAACAGCAGAAGCCATATTTATTCTATTTTTGTATTAGAATTAAAAGGCCATGTGATTTTAGTTGAGACCTCTTTTCCAGAAAGTCTTTTATATTTCACTGGTAAACATTAACTAGAAGGATACCACAAATATTCCTCTGTTGATAAACAACTGAAAATGGCCAAAAATGTATTTACAAAGCCAAATAAAAATAAATTGGAAAAGACCTTCCATTTTCTAAAAAGCTTTACTCTCACAAAGTTTGACTATAAAGAGCTTAGAGTCCTCACTTCCCCCCACAAGAAATGGGCAAGAAAAAACAATGAGTTCATACTTAGTGAAATTATTTATTTTCCACTCTAAGCACAAGAGAAATGTAATCATACATTTACAAACAACTAATACAGGTTTAGCAAGTGTCTGAGAAGAGAAATATGGATGACTTCATGATTGTGTTTCTTCTGTGAAACATGGTATGTAAACTACATAATATTTGAAGGCCAGCTGGGACTCCTGGCGGGGGATTATTAGTACCTCCATTGGGGAGGATAAAGTTAGCCCTAGTTTGTTTTAATCAGGCAGTATTAGGCCATTATTCAAAAAACAATCTTCTGACACAGATAGCGTTATCAATTATCTCCCTGTTTATAATCTCATTGTCTTGGAAAAGGTGTTTAAGATGGTCATGTTGAGGCAATGCTAGCAATTTGTGGTAGGTTGGTTTGGCTTCAGGCATGATCTTGGGGATGGTACAGACATTTTACCGGCTACATTAGTCACTGATTTCCTGATGGTAATGAGTAAAGATACTGATTCTTTTAGATACATCTCTATTACTGTTGAACATCCGGTTTTGCTGGTATTTCTGCAGCCTCTGGAAGGGTTTAATGGTGTAACCTTAGTGGCTCCTCTTTTTTTTTTTTTCCTGAGAGGTTCCAGAAGGCAATTCTAAGAAATGTATTGTCTGCTCCGAAGACTTTTTGCACTAGGCACTCCAGGGTTTTTTCACCTCATTCTTCCTGTTCAGAGTATATATGAGTCTGCTAAAAGATTTAGGAAGGAGGAAAAGCTGACATAACCTCAGTGGGCTGACACCCATCTCTAGATCTCCATCCATTCTGAGCCACCTAGAACAGCTGAACAACTCACCCAGAGTTTGAATGAGATTGAAGCTTTGGCGAGGACAAGTAGGTCGAGGTTCAGTCTAGGGAAGATAAAGATGACATTTGTACATTGGGGAATATAATTAGAAGAAAAGGAGGAGACTATGTAAGCCTCTTTGGTGGAGGATACGCAGCTCTGTTTTCCAGTTTGGGAGTCTTGTTAGAATTCTAACTGCTTTTGAACTGCTTCTTTTCATCTTACACCTGGCAAAAAGCATGCAGAATCTGCTTCAGTCACCCATGCCTTTGATACCTGATGCACTCTATCTGGCACTACCCCGAAAGGTCAGTTGGAAACTGCATTCTGTACCAATGTAAGTTTCCAGTTTACCTTAGGTGAATAGGCAGAGTCCTGATTCCACTTTCTCACAGAGCCAAGCAACATAGTTGAGCTTGCACAGGAAAGTGTTGCAATTTGCTGCTGTTATAAGCCAAGCAGGTTATACCCCTGGCAAGCCGATTAAGGATTTGGTCCACTTTTAATACTCTTCTCATTTATACAAAAAAAAAAAAAAGTTCTCCAATAGACAGTATCTGACCCAAAATGTATACTCTTGATGTCTGAATTCTGCACACCCTGGAAAAAGTCTTTTCATTCAGTGTTGTCATAACCAATACATTTCTGCTTAATTTACCTTGTGTCTTTATTTTGGATCTTTCTACTGCTCTCCCTCTAAAGCAGGCCAATTACAACAAACTATGGAAGATGAAATACTTCAAGATTTTTTTTCAAGTTTTGGTTACTGTTATTCATTCTCTGCCCGGTCTATTTCTTAACATTTAAGTTAGTGACCCAGAGAGAAATTGGAATCTGAAAACATTCTGACTAAAATATAAGTTTGATGAAGTCGATGGTTCACCTAAAGTGGCCTGAAGAACCATACTGAATCATTTTAGATACAACCACATTGCAGTATCATTTATGGCATCAGTATTTCTATTTTATATTACATATACAGATGAAAGAAAAATAATAGATGCAATAGGGGTGTGAGATACGAGTGGTGGGTAATGAGAATGTGAGTAAGAATAGGTAGATAAATGAAGAATACAGTGAAAACTGTTTAGGTCCTCTATTTTATGTTTTCTCATAAAATGAGAATGGGATGACTTGAAATAATGTCAGGTAAAGTATATAAAAGGAATTTGTCTAGTAGAGGAATTAAAAGGCAATAGATCACATAGATATCCCATAGAACATACTGTTGCAGGAGATCTTACTCATATATGTTAGCTGAATGTCTTAAATATCCCCAATTGATGTACCAATATTTCTTTTTCATCTTCTTTTACTGCACCAGATATTAGGCACTGAAGAAGGAAAATTAAGTATTTAATGGGCCAATGGTCTTATCTCAGAATTTCCTAAGTTTTATAGGTGTGGTAGTTTGATATTCTCTAGTTTTATTCATGGAGTTTTGAATAATTTAATAAGTGATAAAAACAAAATATAAACTATATAATACATTCTCTAGAAAATCCACTATTAAAGAAGCAATTTAATCAAATATTGTACAGACTAAATAGTTCAGGAAACAACTATTGTAAATTCCCTATTGCGAATGTCCTCAAATTTATTACACATTCAGAGGAATAATAAATAACATATTAAACTTATTTAAAGATACCAGAGAGTTAAGAAAGTCATTTACCTACTTTCTGGAAATGAGATCAAACAAACACACAAACAAAAATAAAACATATTAAAGATAAGCACAGGATCAGACAATTCATATAACTGAACTTTCCAACTATTCTTCATATAAATTTCACTGTATACTATCCTTATCCCTCACTTTATTATTATATTTCATGAGCAAATACAAATCACTTATTACTATCAAAGCTGTAATAGACTAGCTTTTTTGATCTTTAACAGGAATTTGTATTTTAACAGAAAACAGAACAGTAGTGTCCATATCTGGAACCTTAAAATAATTTTTGATTAAAGTAAATTTTTCCTGAAACCTTGTGTACAGTTGCTGTTGTTAGTTCAGGAATAGTTATGTTATAGAGACAAACCTAGGTTGATACTTTTAAATCTGGGGATAACATTTTCAAAAAGGGCTGCAGTAACTTAGAAGGCTATGGCCCATTTTGAAAAGTGACTTCAGCTTCTAAGTGCCATTGAAAATTTAACCATAGATCTGAAATTCCCAGTTTTTTACTTTATATTCCCATTCCTGCCACCTGACTGTATAGAAATATCTGAAACAGTATTGCATGTCTTCTCTGTTCAGATGGTAAGTTCCATAACTTCTTACTTTTTATAAATATCTAGAAATTGCTGCATTATCTGTGCTTTACAACAGTTCTGGCTTGACTTTGACAATATATTGCATTAGGGATTTGCTAACAGTATATCAAACAATTTATTACAGCAACATAAAAATATACCATATAAAACTAAAACATTAATACAACATACGAAAACATATCTGAAGAAATGGGTAGTTGGCAATTCAAGCAAAAGCAACATGATGCAGAAATAAACCTCTCTTTTGCCAGTGACTCTGTACTTCTTCCACAACGAAATGTTGAGGAACATCATTAACTGCGTTAATGCATTTACTCAGTGATCTTACAAAGAAGCTAGAGCCTTACAAGAAAAAATGAAAACAGGTGGTAATCATTTGGTATGATCCTGGGATGCGTGATGGCATTCCAGCTCATTTATTCTCTGACATGGACAAACCCCGTTAAAAATATGGTGGCTTTAAATGGAAACAAGATGGATGTAGACACGATCTCCTTTATATGGGGAATACTGAACTCTAAAAAAAAGCAACAAAAACGTTCATTTGGATTTTCACAAAATATGTGATACAAAGTGGAAAGAGAGACTGGGATATAAATACAATGTGCCCATTGATCCATGGGAGAAAAAATCAGATGTTTTCAGGAATACATATAGTTCTTTCCTAACATAACATGAGTAAACATTTGTCATTTACAAAGGGCTCATTAACACCATATGTTAGTCCATAACAGAGGGGTGTAATTTCTAGCACACATCAGTGTGTGTCATGCAACGACTGGCTCATGTGGAGCTTGCTGGCGAGTGTTTATATAGTACCACTGGAAACAGGACTACATTCATTAGCATTCACCAGCAAGGTCCACACAGGCCATTATTGCCTAATGTACTGGTGCACACTAGAATTTACAGTCCTTTGGTAAGGACTAATGCACTGTATAGACAAGCACTAAATCGACACAGACATTCTCCATCAAGATACTATTGATGGTGGTCTTGTTAGAGGTTCTGCAAGGGCCTAACATCTCAGCTCTCCCTTTCAGCATGTATGTGAGTTCACGAGGGACGACAGTATGATGATTTGGGCTTTCATGCCATCAGTATGTAGCTATAAGACTCATTTTTTTACCAGACCCAGAAGCTAGTGGCTGGCAAAGATTAGGATTTAGAGAGTAAGAACATAAGAATGGCCCTACTGGGTCAGACCACAGGTTCATCTAGCCCAGTATTCTGTCTTCTGACAGTAGCCAGTGCCAGGTGCCCCAGAGAGAATGAATAGAACAGATAATCATCAAGTGATCCGTCCCCTGTCACTCATTCCCAGCTTCTGACAAACAGAGGCTAGGGACACCATTCCTGCCCATCCTAGCTAATAACCGTTGATTGACCTAGCCTCCATGAATTTATCTAGTACTTTTTTTAACCCTTTTATGATCTTGGACTTCACAACATCTTCTTGCAAGAAGTTCCACAGGTTGACTGTGCACTGTGTGAAGAAATACTTCCTTTTATTTGTTTTAAACCTGCTGCCTGTTAATTGCATTTGGTGACCCCTAGTTCTTGTGTTATGAGAAATAGTAAACAACACTTCCTTATCTACTTTCTCTACATGATTTTATAGACCTCAATCATATCTCCCCTTAGCTGTCTCCTTTCCAGGCTGAAAAGTCAGTCTTGTCAATCTCTCCGCATACGGCAGCCGTTCCATACCCCTAATCATTTTTGTTGCCCTTTTCTGAACCATTTCCAATTCCAGTGTATCTTTTTTGAGATGGAGTGACCATATCTGCACACAGCATTCAAGATGTGGGCATACCAGGGATTTATATGGAGGCAACATGATATTTTCTGTCCTATTATCTTTCCCTTTCTTAATTATTCCCAGCATTCTGATCGCTTTTTTGATTGTCGCTGCACATTGAGTGGATGTTTTCAGAGAACTATCCACAATGACTCCAAGATCTCTTTCTTGAGGGGTAACAGCTAATTTAGACCCCATCATTTTATATATATAGTTGGGATTATGCTTTCTAATGTGCATTACTTTGCATTTATCAACATTACATTTCATCTGCCATTTTGTTGCCCAGTCACCCAGTTTTGAGAGATCCTTTTGTGGCTCCTTGCAGTCTGCCTGGGTCTTAACTATCTTTAGTAATTTTGTATCATCTGCAAATTTTGCCACCTCACTGTTTACCTCTTTTTCCAGATCATTTATGAATACGTTTGTCACAACCCTAAACCTATGCTCAAACATGGCGTCCGTATGGCCAATTGTCGGTCAAAAGGTCACATTGGTACTGTGTGCAACACCGTGGTGCTGTGTCCTACCCTATGGTACAGTGTGCTACATTATAGTGCCATGTGCCTATTCTCGAGCCTTCTGTCTGGTCAAAAGGTCAAGTTGGTGCCGTGTGCTACACTATGAGGCTGTGTGCAAACGTACAGGGCTGTGAGCAAAGAGTAGTGTGCCGGGTGCAGATCCTGTTTACGTAGAGGGCACCAGCTCAGAACCTGGTTGGTGAAGGAGCTAGGGACCAATCAGACGCTGACATGAGTAAGAGTCTTCAAATAAAACTATGTCTTGCGCCAAAAACGGCAGAAGTATCCACGTGTTAGCTGGAAGGCCTGATCACCCTTTCAGCCAGGGTCTCCTCTGGATTTTGCCGGCTCATATCGTGTTGTTTTGTTTTTTGGATTATTTCCCACAAATTCGTCATACCCTTGGTGTCTGTACTGCTGGTCAGTTGCACCTGGAGTGTGGTATGTGCATTTTGTTTTCTGTAAATACTCTGTTCGCTCAGCCTCTTCCTTCCTTCCTTTTTCTTTCTTTCTCTTCCTTACTTGGTACAAAGTTGTGTATACAGTATATGAGAGTCAAATTGTTGTATTGATTGCTATTGTGATTGGTTGGTGTGTTTTACAATATTCGGTTAATGTGTGTACAGTTTACTTAGTTTTGTGTATCTGCTCTGGATTTTAGTGAGCAGTTGATTATAAATTGCTTGGTTTCTTGTTGTTGGATGTAAATAGACTGTTTCGAGTTGTGTGTGGTTTTATTCTAATAGTATTTCTAGTTGATAAATTGTCTCTTCCCAGCCCAAGTTGTAGCTTATCCCTGTTAATAAATGGCCACGTGGTTTGAAATTTCAATATGTCACGTTTTAATTTTCCTCTCTCAATCAAATCCTTACTCAAACCTGCATCTGTCTCAGACAATGTTGAACAGGGCTGGTCCCAGAACAGACCCCTTGGGGACATCACTATTTACCTCTCTCCATTCTGAAAACTGACCATTTATACCGACCTTTTGTTTCCTATCTTTTAAGCAGTTACCAAACCATGAGAGCACCTTCCCTCTTATCCTCCAGCAGCTTACTTTGTGTCAGAGCCTTTGGTGAAGGGCCTTGTCAAAGAGTTTCTGAAAATCCAAGTACACTATATCCCCTTGGTCCACATGCTTGTTAACCCCCTCAAAGAATTATAGTAGATTGGTGAGGCATGATTTCCCTTTACTAAAACCATGTTGACTCTTACTCAACAAATTACGTTCATCTCTATGTCTGACAATGTTGTTCTTTATTATAGTTTCAACCAGTTTGCCCAGTACTGAAGTCAGGTTTACAGGCCTGTAATTCCCCGGATCACCTCTCGAGCCCTTTTTAAAAATTGGCTTCACATTAGCTATCCTCCAGTCACCTGGTTCAGAAGCTGATTTAAATGATAGATTACAGACTTCAGTTAGTAGTTCTGCAATTTCACATTTGAGTTCCTTCAGAACTCTTGGGTGAGTTACCATCTGGTCCTGGTGACGTATTGCTGTTTAATTAATCAATTTGTTCCAAAACCTCCCCTAATGATACCTCAATCTGGGACAATTCCTCAGATCTGTCACCAAAAAAGAATGGCTCAGGTTTGGGGATCTCCCTCACAATCTCAGCCGTGAAGACCAATGCAAAGAATTCATTTAGTTTCTCCACAATGGCCTTATCATCCTCGAGTGCTCCTTTAGCACCTCCATTGTCTAGTGGCCCCACTGGTTGTTTAGCAGGCTTCCTGCTTCTGATGTACTTAAAAAAAATTTGCTATGACTTTTTGAGTCTTTGGCTAATTCAATTTCTTTTTTGGCCTTCCTAATTGTATTTTTCATTTAATTTGCCAGTGTTTATGCTCCTTTCTATTTTCTTCACTAGGATTTAACTTCCGCTTTTTAAAGGATGCCTTTTTGCCTCTCACTGCTTCTTTTACTTTGTTGTTTAGTCACGGTGGCTCTTTTTTGTTTCTCTTACTATGTTTTTTAATTTAGGGTATACATTTAAGTTGAGCCTCTATTATGGTGTCTTGAAAAAGTTTCCACACAGCTTGCAGAGATTGCACTTTTGGCGTTGTACCCTTTAATTTCTGTTTAACTAACCTCCTCATTTTTGTGTAGTTCCCCTTTCTGAAATTAAATGCTACAGTGTTGGATTAATGTGATGTTTTTCCTGCAACAGGGATTTTAAATTAAATTATATTATGATCACTATTACCAAGCGGTCCAGCTATTGAGGTGTCAAGAAACTTTATCGCTGCCTCCTGTCCAGATATCTGAAGAGCTGTAAACATGTACCCAGTCAATATGGGGATAACTGAAATTCTGTCAGCCTTCTACTCTGTGTTCCAGCTCAGGGGCTCTTTCATCACAGCCAAAGTCTGCCCTATCCCATACCTTGCTGCTTTTCCCCTGAGCATTTCCTATCTTTCTGGCTCTCCCTACTCTCTCTGGGTTTGCCAGCCCAAGCTCCCTCTTCCCAGGGAGTAACTTGATAGCCCCAACACACCTCCTTTCTCCCTGCAGACTATTTCCCTGCAGCCCCAGAGCTGCCCTAAGCTACTGGGCTTTATACAGGCTGTTCTTGTTCCCATCCAGCAGAGCCGCCTTTGATTAATTTCTGCTCCCTGACTCCTTCTCCAGGTGCAGCCTGGGGAGTTAATTGGCCCACCTAGCCACCTTAATCCTTTCATGTCTTGTGTGGGATGGATACCCCCATCACAGCCTTTCTTGAAGTGGACTGATAATACTACTTTTCCCCCATACTTCTTGAATTATGATAATAGGGCACAATTCAACTCTTCCATAGAATGGGTTTCTTTTCTTTTACCAGTGCAAATAGTTCAGACAAATATTCCTTAGGATAAATGCAGTCACAGATAAAATGATGCTGCACAGCACAGGAAACTTCACTTTTGAAAATCATTTGACCTGGGTCCAACTTTACACTCTTCTGTTGTAGCAGACTGAAAAGACAGGTGTCAAAGACAGGGGACAGTAGGAATTGTTACTTCCAAATATTATAATACAATACCAAACTGGATGCAGGCACATATGAAAGCTTTGTTCTTAGGAAACTGAGCAATAATTAGAATTCAAAGCAGCCCATTGAAGTCAGTTAAAGTTTTCCAATGACTTCAGTGGATTTTGCATCAGGATCCTTACTGAGATTATTACTAAAGAAACCTAGAAATGTTTGACTTTTATTTGACTTCCACATTAGTATATTTTAGGTACAATTTTCAAAAGTGCCTAAGAAACTTAGGTGCCTAAGTCCCACTTTTAAAAAAGGGTCAGATTTTCAAAATATGTAGACACTTAAAAGATGCAGATAGTCACAAAGGCCCATTTATTTCAGTGGTAGTTAGGCCTCTAAATACTTTGAGGATTTAACGCTGTACCCGTCCACACAACAAGGCACTTTAAATCAATTTTAAGGGCTCTTAAAATCGATTTCTGTACTCCTCCCCAACGAGAGGAGTAACCCTAAAATCGATATTACTATATCGATTTAGGGTTAGTGTGGACGGAAATCGAAGTTATTGGTCTCATTCTTTTACTGAGCTACCCAGAGTGCACCACTCCGGATATTGATGGTAGCCTAGGACCATGGACGCACACCACCGAATTAATGTGCCCTAGTATGGACGCGTAAAATCGATTTTATAAAACCGATTTTAATAATTTCGATTTTATGCTGTAGTGTAGACGTGGCCTGACTCCCATTGAAATCGATCCACAAGGTGCCTATCTGCATCTGCAGGCACCTAACTTGGAAAATCTGGCCCTGAGAAGTCTGATTCCTATTGACTTTCCAACAGGGCCGGCTCCAGGCCACAGCGCGCCAAGCGCGTGCTTCGGGCAGCACGCCGCGGGGGCGCTCTGCCGGTTGCCGGGAGGGCGGCAGGCGGCTCCGGTGGACTTCCTGCAGGCATGCCTGCGGAGGGTCCGCTGGTCCCGCAGCTCCGGTGGAGCATCCGCAGGCATGCCTGCGGGAGGTCCACCAGAGCCGCGGGGCCACCAGACCCCCCCGCAGGGAAGCCTGCGGGAGGTCCACTGGAGCCGCGGGACCGGTGAGCGGCAGAGCGCCCCCCACGGCGTGCTGCCATGCTTGGGGAAGCAAAATTGCTAGAACCGGCCCTGCTTTCCAAAGTCACTTTTGAAAATGGTGTTTAGCCTCCAAAGTCACTTAGTTGCTTTTGAAAATTTAGCCCTCAATCTAATATTAAAAAGCCATGAACATAGGAATCTTGATGAGATATCTGAAGAGCTGTAAACTTTTCTGGAGGATTTGGTTATTCAAACCTTTTGGAATTCCACGTCATGTGTCATTACCTTTTCATTTTATTTGCAGGTTAGCATTTCTTTGCTTCAAATTGAAAACACCTTGATTTGGCTAATCACCTGGCACCAGTTCCATAGCTTATTGCTGGCTGAGATGAAAGCTTTCCCTTCCTTATTTGTACTGTTTTAAAAGGCACTGTCCTGGAAAGACTCTCTTTTACTTGTGCTATATTTCTATTAAAAATAGTAACACATTCTGTAGCAGTTAGCAATTGACTCAATGGAAAATTGTTTCTGTCACTTTGATACATTTTCCCCATTAAACTGGTCTTCAAAAATTTTAACAGATGTTTTAATTAAACAGTGTTCTAAAGATAATTATGCAAATTAATATCAGGCCTTGTTTCTCTGCTTTTTGCTCTGTCTCTTCAGACTTGCACAATTCTTTCTACTGTCTCTTCAGAAACTTCCACTGAGTTCAAGTATCTCTGTCTATAGTCACACAGAGTGGGTGATGCCTATTTTACTTACTTAGGAGCAGCTGTATCCTTATGTTTGCTTTTAAAATGTGAAAATCTGATTTATAGCTCACAAAATCCCCACCCACCAGGATGCTAAGTGTTTAGCATTTAATTAGTCAGCATAATAGAAAAACATCAAGTTCTAATACATTTTTGAGTACAGTGAGGGAACTCCTGGCTCCCACACATTGCAAACCTTTTTAATCTGTGTTTAAAATTAGTTACCACTAATAACTTCCATGATTCTAAGTTATCACAAATGATTTAAGCATGTTTTTTGGAGGACAGAAACCTTTAATTTCTTTTGTACTACTTACAGGATATGAACATATTAAATATTAGTAACAATTATGTTAGCATATACAATGCAAATTGTTAACACTAAATATAATTAACCATTGGAACAGATTACTAACGGATGTGGTCAATTCTCATCACTTTGAATCTTTACATCACAACTATATATTTTTCTAAAACATATGCTCTAGTTCAACCCCAAGTTGTTAGGATAGATGCAAGAATTACTGGGTAAATTTCTGTGGCCTTCTGACTGTGAAATCTAGGCATTTTGCATGGTATAATGTACCCATTTGAAATTGCAGTTGCCTGATTTATGGATGCAATAAGCATTGGTGTACCAACTGTTCTTACTTTGAAGATGTTGTCCATAATGTACTTATGCACTAAAGTATTCTTACGTAAGAGGCACATTAGTTGTTCAAAGATAAGACTAATTTATATTTGCAGCCACAGCAAATATCACTACATAATGGTTAGTACTGACAACAGCTATTCTTTGCTTACTTACTAATGAAATCTCTGTGAATCCTTTGATGCTACTATTCTTTCTCTTGTTCAATTAGTCTTTATATTAGTTTAACATCGCATATGCCCAGATGGTAAACTTCTTACCCATAGTAATGAGCAGCTACTTGCAGAAATAGTTTGATGGCATTAAAAGAAACTTAAGATCAATTTGCAACCAACAAGGAGCTAACTTTATAATGAATACTATTTGAAATAAAGAGTTTGAGTAGTACAATAGTGGCAATGAAGTGATTTTAAATTATTTCCTGTTTACTGTTATGTGAATATTTAGTCCATGTTCTAAACTGCACAGTATGAATTCTTGCAGATGACACCATGCAGCACAATGGTTTTCAAGTTTTTCAGTTTATTGTATTGTTTTCAAAGTGTTGGTGTTCAGTAGTTTTGTGTACAGCTAGGAAATAGGAGTTTCATAAGCAGACATATTAAAAGAACTAGGAGGAGGACTGTTTTTTTCTGTAATTGAGGAAGGTCAGATAACATCTTGTAAAATCCAGATTCTATCAACGTTGCTGTTGTTGTTAAGCAGACTTGAGTGCATTGTTACTAGGACTCCACTGAAATTTCAAGAACTGAAAAACAAAGACCACATTTTTCAAGATTGGCATCTATGTTGCAAACACAAAATATTCCAGCATTTCCGTCACATGTTCACACCAAGAATTTAATGTAAAAATAAGTAATTATGCACATAGCTACCTGTTTTCAAGTACCATTGCCTATTTTGCACAGGCAAATGCCTGGGCAAAGGATGTGTGAGTGTAACATAGGCAACGGCCTTTGAAAATTTGGGTGAAACTCTCATCTGTCTTAGGTTAAAAGTGATTACAGTACAGCTGTCAAATAATTTTGGATGTGCTTTGCTTTGGTTGTCAGTATATTCTATTCCATTTTGTGGCTTAAAATATGATGGGCAAAGAAGCTGTCCTTCCTGTCTTCTACTTCCTGTATGCCTGCCAATTCCTCCAAGTCAGCAAATCTGTAAACACCATTGTCTTCGTAAGAAACACAGTAACATTTAGGCATGGGAGGGATATCAAAATTGAGAACATCTGCAGGGAATTAGTTGTCTTTCCCAACCTGCTCTAAAATCAGATCCACATTCTGGGCAGCGTCAAAATCTCATTCCTTTCTGGGGCTTTATTAACAAAGTATCAAACAATAACATAACATAATGTTGAGCTTTCCTCCCAGATTTGGATGCTCCTAGAGTTCTTATCTCAGGATTGCTCTGCTCACACCAGGCATCCTCCCTCACTTGTGTCTGGACAAGATAACACTCCACTTGCCATAATGAGTCAGCAGAATTTACTTCACCCTTTCCCAGAACAGCTGCATAATAGACTAGGGTATTTCAGGACACACTGCCAGGCTATTATACTGCTAATCACTTGCACTAAAGGTCAGAGCTGAACTTTTCTCCCTTGAGGACATCTTTCTGAACTATATTGGTTAGATGCAGTCACTTCGAAGCCCACACAATCCTAGTTTCAAAGTAATTTAGCTTGCATATCTAAAACCACATTTTGTAATATTTAAATGCCAATCACTCTCATGCAATAAGCATAGAAAATGCCAGCATAGAATTGTAGCTAGTTGAATATTCACAAAGAATTTGGGGTTAGTTTTAAAAAATCTTGTATCTACATAATCTAATCCTATGAAAAACCAATTATCTGGTGTTTAGTTTGCTTTAGCAGTGTGTGTGTGTGGAGGGGGGGAGTGGAATTCACTATAATGAATTTCTTCTCTCCAACTAGAGGTGGGGTAGCTTCTCTGGGCTAAAAGCAGGTAAAAGAAAAACAAAGGCCTCCCTTTAAAGATCATCTCCCACTTCTGCCCCTATTCTCATGGGAGCGCAGCCTCCTTCTGGGCCAGTGGCTGGGGCTCAGGCATTAGAAAAGTGAGGGGATTGGCTGATCGGTTGATTAGAAGAGTGCAATCAAATCCCATTGACTTCTGTGCACTTAAGAATAGAGTTTATAAACCACTTACCTTAGCAAAATAAAATTAAGAGGAATTTTCAGGAAAGGCAGACAATGAACTCGATGTAGATTGCTATATCCTTCAGAGTGACACATTTGTAAGGCTAGAAGAAAGGGTGGATGGAGACCTGTTATTAATGAGACCACTAATATTAAGTTATTTAAGTCTAAGATTGTATTGAAGTAAAGTCACCGCAATACATTTTTTTAGAAAAAGGAAAACCAACCTTCTGACATTGTATGAGAGACATTACCTATCCTGAAGCACTCAGTTGAAACAACAGCTAAGATTTCCCAGCCTCATGACCCTCACATGGTCCACCAGGAGTAGGAGGAAAAGGGCCAAAAGGTTACCATTATTTTGGGTGGTGTAACTGAAAACAGTCATGAAAATGCTGGGGGATTAAAGTCTCTTTTTTGTATTTGTTTTATGTTTAATTTCTAGCACTGTGCATGAAAAACCCAGCAGGAAATTGTTAAGAGAAAACTAAAGGCATCGTCTTAAACTTGGCGTGGGTTTGTTCAATCTATAAAATCCTATATTAAGAATGTAATTATTAAAACCATTTTCCTTTGCATCTCCTGGCAATTTTGGAGAGAATTTCTGAAGTTAACTAACTGCCTTTTGAATCTATCAGACTCTAAAGGTTTCTCTGATCACAGTAGATGTGTTTGCCAAAATATTTTTAAATTCCTTTGTTTCTGGCAACTCTGAGTGAAGCAGTATTCCCTGAGATATGCTGTAAAAGTGAAAGGAAGAAGATTCACCATACTTAGTCCATAGAAAACTATCTATAAATCTTCAAAGGCGACACCTATACCAAGAATGAAATCTCAGTGGAACAAAGCTATTAGGGCACATTATGTACAAGTATTATATTCCCCTTCCAGCACTTCAGTTTAACTCTTTGCTGAAGTTGGCCAAAATTCTGTCCTTAGGGCTTTTAGAAAGGCATTACAAAAATATTGGGCCAGATTCTGATCTCACACTGGCATAAAACCAGAATAATCCTGACATCAATAGAGTTATTCCAGTCTTACAACAGTGTGACAGGATAATCTTATCTATCTATCTCTCATCTTACATTTGCATCCACCAATATCGTACAAGGAAGGAAATATTTTAAATAGTGCTCAAAATAGCCTTATGTAATTTTTTGATGTTAAACCAAAACAATTAGGTAACAAGACTACCTGTGCATCCTTCCTACACAGATTTTGTCAAAGACCCATCTTACTTCATATACATAACATATGCATCAGAATTTATGGTTTCAAAATAGTATGTACACTCCTTTATTTTAACCACACATCCATATATTCACATTATTTCCTTCCAATTTTCTTCAGAACTGTCTGTAGTGTTGCCAAAAATGTGGTGGATATCATATGAAGTTTTGAGTACTAGAATGAAAACTGCAGTGTGCCTTCATTCCATATCCATCTTGAATATATTTCTTCTCTCCTACTTTTTAAAAATGATTTTTGACTGAAAGCATACCTTACTAGATGAGAAAAATAGTACCAAAGATCAAGAAATCACAAGAAAGATGTTGCAAAGTTACACTTTTGCCATACTAATGCTTGGATCAGCCGTCATGCAAGTTAGAACAACCTAAAGGTTGCTCTAATTTAGGCTAGGAGGCCAGGATCAGGTAGTGGAAAGACATATATGTGGGCTTTTCCTACTCAAAGAGAAACCTCAGTTTTCTCTCAGGGCAGGTTTCTGGATGCTTTGTCCTACCTGAGCAGTGAAAATCTCTTGGAAAGGGCCTAGTAGATCTGTCCTTGCGTGTTTCCCTGTGTTGTCAATAAGGGCCTGATCTTTCACATAATAGAACCTGAGGGTGCTCAGAACATGAAGGAAACACTCAGCACCTCTCAGAATTGGAGGTTGGATGGAAAGGAAACACTTTTCCATTATCAGAGGGATAGCTGTGTTAGTCTGGATCTGTAAAAGCAACAAAGAGTCCTGTGGCACCTTATAGACTAACAGACGTATTGGAGCATGAGTTTTCGTGGGTGAACTCTTTGCTGCTTTTACGTTTCCATTAGTGTGCTGCTCTGCTCTTATGCAGTTTAATAAGTCTAAACAACGAGGAGTCCTTGTGGCACCTTAGAGACTAACAAATTTATGAAGTGGGTTTTATGCCAAAATAAATTTGTTAGTCTCTAAGATGCAACAAGGACTCCTCATTGTTTTTGCTGATACAGTTTAACACGGCTGCTACTCTGAAACCTGTCACCATTTAATAAGTCTAAATACTGTATTGTGAAATAACCAGAGAAACTTATGCAAAATTGCTGTTTCTAATAACAATGCTCAGTACAGTGGCAATAAGAGACCTGTAAGATTGGCAAGAAAACTCTTCAGGATAGGCACCATCTTTTATTGTGTGCTCACAGAGCATTTCACCCAATGGGGCCTCAATACAGATAACAAGCAAACACAATTACTTTAAATAAGCTAAAATTATTAGTGATATGGACTCTCCTATTTCAAATTCATAAACCAACTACTTCTGACAGGATTAGGTAAATTTGTTCCATGCTGTACCCTTTTCTTAAGTGTCTGTTACTGGCCACATGGAATATTGGACAAAGTGAACCAGCTCTATAATCCAGTAGGACAACGTCTATGTTCCTATGATTTTTTTTTTTAAAATTTAAGTCCTTATGAGGAAAGATGTGAGGCGCTTTTAGGGGCAGGACTCTCCTTTCTACAGGGACAGAATGTTAAAGAAAAACAAATTGGTCTCAGATACATATGTACAGACAGGATGTGGCAAATTCCTGCAGACTTAGTGTACCAGAACAAACACAAACAGAGAGAGAGAGAGAGAGAGAGCTCCACAAAAGGACTCATAAAGTCAGAATGAACAAGTCTACATAAAATTATACCACGATGGATTAGAAAAAAGCAAGAGAGGACTGTAAAACATACAATGTGTTCTGTTACACTGGGGTTAATTTCTTGGTGCCAAATATCTTAAGATCTATTTCTCTTTCTAGAGGAAAATATTAGTGTGTGGTTACGATCTATCAATCTTTTCAAATATCATATCTAATGAAATATATTTAGAGAAAACAATGCAATTGGATGCCTTCTTCTCAAATGCGTTGTATTGGAAGGAATTTTTTATTTTCCCCTCCTTAAGGCCAAACTATATTTGGGTTTGCATATTCCAAACACTTGAGAAGCAATATCACCTAGTGGGTAGCATAGAGGATTGAGTGTCCAAAGTCTTAAGATCTACCCTTGGCTTTTCCACTGACCTGCTGTGTGACCTTGGAAAGTCACTTATTTCTGTAAAAGCAGCAAAGAATCCTGTGGCAACTTATAGACTAACAGACGTTTTGGAGCATGAGCTTTCGTGGGTGAATACCCACTTCTTCAGATGCATGTGGTGGAAATATCCAGGGGCAGGTATATATATGCTAGCAAGCAAGCTAGAGATAACGAGGTCAGTTCAATCAGGGAGGATGAGGCCCTGTTCTAGCAGTTGAGGTGTGAAAACCAAGAGAGGAGAAACTGGTTCTGTAGTTGGCAAGCCATTCACAGTCTTTGTTCAATCCTGAGCTGATGGTGTCAAATTTGCAGATGAACTGAAGCTCAGCAGTTTCTCTTTGAAGTCTGGTCCTGAAGTTTTTTTGCTGCAGCATGGCCACCTTAAGGTCTGCTATAGTGTGGTCAGGGAGGTTGAAGTGCTCTCCTACAGGTTTTTGTATATTGCCATTCCTAAGGTCTGATTTGTGTCCATTTATCCTTTTCCGTAGAGACTGTCCAGTTTGGCCGATGTACATAGCAGAGGGGCATTGCTGGCATATGATGGCGTATATTACATTGGTGGATGTGCAGGTGAATGAACCAGTGATGGTATGGCTGATCTGGTTAGGTCCTGTGATGGTGTCGCTGGTGTAGATATGTTGGCAGAGTTGGCATTGAGGTTGGCTGGACCCATGGGAAGGAGACTCTGGAAAAATTCCACCATGATTTCAACAGCTTCCACCCCACCATCAACCTCAGCCTGGACCAATCTACACGGGAGGTCCACTTTCTTGACACCACGGTGCAAATAAGTGATGGTCACATTAACACCACCCTATATCGAAAACCTACCGACCGTTATGCCTACCTTCATGCCTCCAGCTTCCGTCCCGGACACATCACACGATCCATTGTCTACAGCCAAGCACTGAGGTACAACTGCATCTGCTCTAACCCCTCAGACAGAGACCAACACCTACAAAATCTCCACCAAGCATTCTCAAAACTACAATACCCGCACGAGGAAATAAGGAAACAGATCAACAGAGCCAGACGTGTACCCAGAAGCCTCCTACTGCAAGACAAACCCAAGAAAGAAACCAACAGGACTCCACTGGCCATCACATACAGCCCCCAGCTAAAACCCCTCCAACGCATCATCAAGGATCTACAACCCATCCTGGACAATGATCCCACACTTTCACAGGCCTTGGGTGGCAGGCCAGTCCTTGCCCACAGACAACCTGCCAACCTGAAACATATTCTCACCAGTAACTGCACACCGCACCATAATAACTCTAGCTCAGGAACCAATCCATGCAACAAACCTCGATGCCAACTCTGCCCACATATCTACACCAGCGACACCATCACAGGACCTAACCAGATCAGCCATACCATCACTGGTTCATTCACCTGCACATCCACCAATGTAATATACGCCATCATATGCCAGCAATGCCCCTCTGCTATGTACATCGGCCAAACTGGACAGTCTCTACGGAAAAGGATAAATGGACACAAATCAGACCTTAGGAATGGCAATATACAAAAACCTGTAGGAGAGCACTTCAACCTCCCTGACCACACTATAGCAGACCTTAAGGTGGCCATGCTGCAGCAAAAAAACTTCGGGACCAGACTTCAAAGAGAAACTGCTGAGCTTCAGTTCATCTGCAAATTTGACACCATCAGCTCAGGATTGAACAAAGACTGTGAATGGCTTGCCAACTACAGAACCAGTTTCTCCTCTCTTGGTTTTCACACCTCAACTGCTAGAACAAGGCCTCATCCTCCCTGATTGAACTGACCTCGTTATCTCTAGCTTGCTTGCTAGCACATATATACCTGCCCTTGGATATTTCCACCACATGCATCTGAAGAAGTGGGTATTCACCCACAAAAGCTCATGCTCCAAAACGTCTGTTAGTCTATAAGGTGCCACAGGATTCTTTGCTGCTTTTACAGATCCAGACTAACACGGCTACCCCTCTGATACTTCACTTATTTCTCTGTCCCTAAAGCCCAGTTTACATTAAAGAACTTCTCACTGGTGTTGCTACATCAGTGTAGCTACCGCCAGTGTAGACTTGTTGAACTGGCACAGAGCAGAGTACACACCAGTGCAATTTACAGGATTCAGCTGATCAGATGATACTAAGTTAAGCTGCAATGGTGTAATCCCCACTTTGTGTCACTGTAGCATATCTGCATGCGTTACACTAGTGATATTTTCCTGAAGACGGAGCCTAAAAGTACATCTGCGCAGCAGCTTGGAGGTGTAATTCCCAGCATAGGTACACATACGTGCACTAGCTAGGTTTCAGAGCAGCAACCGTGTTAGTCTGTATCCTCAAAAAGAACAGGAGTACTTGTGGCACCTGAGAGACTAACAAATTTATTTGAGCATAAGCTTTCATGGACTACAGCCCACTTCATCAGATGCATTGAAAGGAACATACAGTAAGAAGATATATATACATACAGAGAACATGAAAAGGCAGTAGTTGCCATACCAACTCTAAGAGGCTAATTAATTAAGATGAGCTATTATCAGCAGGAGAAAAAAAAACCATTTGTAGTGATAATCAAGATGAACCATTCCAGACTGGTCCATCTCCCAAGATCTGTGAGAGTGAGGGATCATCTTTCAGATAGATTGTAGATCTTTGATAGGCTGGAGAGGTTTTAGTTGGGGGCTGAAGGTGATTTATTTATTTATAACACCACTAGCCATCACCTTCAGCCCCCAACTGAAACCTCTCCAGCGCATCATCAAAGATCTACAACCTATCCTGAAAGACAATCCCACACTCTCACAGATCTTGGGAGACAGACCTGTCCTCGCTTACAGACAGCCCCACAACCTGAAGCAAATACTCACCAGCAACCACACCCCGCACAACAAAAACACTAACCTGGGAACCTATCCTTGCAACAAAGCCTGATGCCAACTCTGTCCATGTATCTATTCAAGTGACACCATCATAGGACTTAATCACATCAGCCACACCATCAAGGGCTCATTCACCTGCACATCCATCCATGTGATATGTGCCATCACGTGCCAGCAATGTCTCTCTGCCATGTACGTTGGCCAAACTGGACAGTCTCTACGCAAAAGAATAAATGGCCACAAATCTGACATCAGGAATCATAACATTCAAAAACCAGTGGGAGAACACTTCAACCTCTCTGGTCACTCAGTAACAGACTTAAAAGTGGCAGTTTTGCAACAGAAAAGTTTCAAACAGTTTCAAAAACAGACTCCAGCGAGAAACTGCTGAACTAGAATTAATTTGCAAACTAGATACCATTAACTTGGGCTTGAATAGAGACTGGGAGTGGCTAGGTCATTACACAAATTGAATCTATTTCCCCATGTTAAGTATTCTCACACCTTCTTGTCAACTGTCTGGAATGGGCCATCTTGATTATCACTACAAAAGTTTTTTTCCCTCTGCTAATAATAGCTCATCTTAATTAATTAGCTTCTTAGAGTTGGTATGGCAACTTCCACTTTTTCATGTTCTGTATGTATATATATCTTCTTACTATATGTTCCATTCTATGCATCCAAAGTGGGCTGTAGCCCACAATAGCTTATGCTCAAATACAGGTGCCACAAGTACTCCTATTCTTTATGCACTAGCTAGTGCCTAAAAATAGCAGTTTGGCCATGGCGGCATGAACAGTGGCTCAGGCTAGCCAGTCAAGTATGTACCTTGCAAATTGGGCAAGATTATTCTTTGGAGGCCAGCCCATGCTGCCCATGCTACTGCAGTCACACTGTTTTGTTTTTTTTCGGTGCAATAGCTGCAGCAGAGCATGACATACTCTATTAGGAGGTGCTCCTGCTCCTGTTGAAGTTAATGGCAAAACTCATAATTAGAATAATAACCATACTGTGAAAATGCCCCTTGCTTTTGTTTGCTTGTTCTAGTTCTGCATATTTCACCACAAAGCAAAAGCAGAAGGAACATACCATGGTTCGACTTGTGAGCGTTAAATATACCAGACAATGCAGGCTCTATCCACAAAAGTGAGTAACCCTGGCCAGGAAGTGGACATAGCCAGGGAATGCAGGGATTTGGTGCCTTGTCTGAGAACCTTCTGCCAGCACAGCTCCTGTGGTGCTCCATACTTTGCTCTAGTGGATTAAACATTAATCTGGGAGTCAGATGCCCTGGATTCTAACCCCTATTTTCAACAGAGACTCACTGTGTGACCTTGGGCAAGACATCTATCTATCTCATCCGCAGATGGTCTATTAACTAGCTTTAATTCCAGAATGGCAGGTCAGTTTCCCTCAAGAGGTTAAAAAAATTCTCTCCTTTGTTTTAAGTATAAGCATGTCAATCTTCAAGCCAAAAAGAGCTTTCATTTCAAAGTTATGCAAATAATCCTTATAATGAACAGGACCCTGCTAAACCCATTAACTACACAACCATGTAATTGTCTGGCGATATGCTTACAGTCCATGCAGGGCCGGCTTTAGGCCAATTTCCTCGATTCCCCAGAATTGGGCTCCGCACCTAAGAGGGCCCTGCACCCGTGCCTAAGAGGGCCCCGCACCTTAGGCATCTAAGTTTTTTATTCTTTTTTTTTTACTCACCCAGCAGCGGGGAGTTGGGGGGGTCTGCGCCGCGTGTTTGGTGGCATTTTGGCAGCAGGGGGTCCTTCAGTGCTGCAGAAGACCTGGAGCAGACCCCTCACCACCGAAGTGCGCCGAAGCCCCGGACCGCTGCCAGGTATTCGAAACAGACCCCACCATTCATAAAGTCGGCCCTGAGTCCATGAAGACATGCATGCAGCACACTAAAGTTACATAGGTATGCAATTATGCCTACACACTGGAAGGCAGAGACCACTGACAGTGGCATTGAATCAGTGACAAGGCTGAAAGTGAGCAATGACAGAGGCAGAGGTGAAAGTAAACGATATGGCGTACTGGTAAGAGCCGATACACAGCTGACCATACTGGTGGTGGTCGGGAGCCCCTGGGCTCTGGCAGTGATTTAAAGGGCTCAGGGCTCCTTTAAACCTTTAAATAGCTGCTGGAACCCTGGAGTAGCACTAGCAGCGGTGACAGCCAGGAGGCCTGGGCCCTTTAAATTGCCACCGGGCTGCGCTGAAGGGCTGGCTGGGGGAGTCTGGCCCTAGTCCTGCCTCTTCCAGTTGAGCCCAAATACACACAACTTGCTCAGGACCCTGGCTGCCCTGTGTACCCGTAAGTCCCTTAAGTTCCTTTCAGCTCTGGACAGAGGGTGCAGAGATTACAGAATGAAAGGGGAAAATAGCAGGGGCAGAGAACAATGGGTGTTGCAGCTTATGATTTTTACTTAAAACTCAAAAGAGTCCTGAAAGCTGAATCCAGAGGATTCTAGCTGATAGGATGACAGGAATAAAAATTATGCAGAATGAGAGTCAGAGCTGGACAAAGTTTTAGTTACATATGAATTAAATCATTTAAAAACTGGATTGTTCTAAACAATCTAGAATACATTATAAAGGAAAAAAACCTGTATGATCCCTTGGGAGATGGGAAAGAATTACCCAATACATTGTTTCCATCTCTTGTATTTACAATATAATTCAAGTTAGATTGATAACATAGCTGCATAATGCTCCAAATTAGTAGCCTTAGTTTCAAGGTGGTCTCCAGCACACAATATTATTGCACGTATACCACACATTTGATTTGTATTATTCTAAAAGCATGTGCCAAATTGCTTTCCAGGAAGACAAAAAGTGATATATTGGAAATGTGTCTTTTAATGATATGCTGTGTTAGTGGAATTTGAGAACAGCTAACTGAGATAACTTCACTTTGTGTTTCACATTTTCGCCTGTCCAGCTGGTGTTGCATATTTTCCAACAGAGGAAGTGAATGTCAGCTTTTCATGTAAAAGGAGAAAAAAAGGTTGCAGCACATTTCCTCAAAGTTTGAAAAGAAATACTTCATAACCTAATTAAAATGAAGACTAACTGCAACTATAGTACCTGCTTCATTTAGAACAAGTAGAATTTATTTTTCTAAAGGCATTTTTGTTCCAACAAAAGGTTTTCTTCTTAGATACGAATGCGCAGTACAGGGGAGATAATGAAATGGAACACTCTGGGTAAGATACAGCATTTTTGGTCTAATCCGGGTCCTACTGAAGTCACTGTGAGTTTTGCCTTATAGTTTTTCATTTAGAGCCAGACTGTAAAACCTTTATTCTCACTGGCAAGCAGTTTTCTCCTAGGAGCAGTCCCCTTGATTTCTCACCAATGAGAAATGAGGGGTTTAGAAACTAGCCTTTAAGTACTGCTTATTTAAAAAAAAATCAACAAAGAAACCATAATACTTTATGAAACAAGATACAGAGAAAGATGGCCCTACTTCATAGCCACTCTGTGAATGGAACTGCTTAGACCCAAAGTGCACTAGCGGCATTGTGGGTGAATTCTGGCCCCCATGAAGTAAATGGGATTTTTTTATTGACTTCAATGGGGCCATTTTGTCACTTGTACAGGTCACCAGTGGTATGGGAAATATCTCAGTGTCATCAGGAATTACAGTGCTCATGGTGAGTTCAATAACAATTAGCATCTGGCAAGTATGCACTCATAATCATACATATCAACATTTTGGATCGTTGTTAACAAGAAAAATATATTAACAATGAAAATATATTAACAGCAGAAATAACAATATTTCTGGGCTGGGGGTGTCTCTTTGGATTGGGTCTGACCAGAGGGAGGGAGTGGAGACAAGTAGAGGGTCCAGGATGAGTCAGGGTAGATCCAGGCAGATGTATATCATTCTCTTCTGGCCTCACAGAACTTATCAAAGTTGAAACATTCCTGGAGGGACACCAGAGCCAAGTACAAATATCCTTGAACTTATTTCAAAAACAAGAAAAATTAATTGCATTAAAGAAAGAGAATATTACAGTTCAGAGAACAGAAATCAAGTAAAGCATGAAGACAAGCATTTTTCTTCCAGCTCTAATTTGTACAATTAAACTTGTCAGAATTTAAACATGCAGCAGCCAAAAAAGCAACGTCCTCCAGTGATTGCAAATCTATATGGGGAGTCAATGCCAGATCCATCTATGTCTGGGACGTTTGAAACACTGAGCTACTGCAAAATTGTATCTTGGTGGATTTACGCAACTGCTATGGAATTCAAGCATAGAGCATTTGAACTGCAAGGCAAGAAAATAAAAGGTCTAACTAAAACACATAGTCAGATATTCAGCTCAGTGGGCCAAATCCTAGCAAGTACAGAGCACCTGTTGAGCTCTTGTACTTCTCTTGTATTTCCTGTTTAGCTGTTATATGTCAATGTTCTATTGCAAACAATTGATTCATTTTAAATCAACATCAGTTACAAAATGGTCATAGCAAACCCAATGACACTCAGCAGGCGTAACTCTTTCAAAGTGCCTGGAAGAAAAGAACTGTGTTAGACTTGTGACTCATTTCATGATCTTAAACATCTCATTTTATATTTATATTTGTTCAGGAAGTTCTTTTGCTTATCATTTCATACTGGGGTGAATACAGTCAGACCTTGATGGTGGAAAAAAACACATTCTATAGACATCAGAGATGTGTTGTGAGCAGGTCAGACCCATAGCCATGAAGCAACATGCAGAAGTGATGTTTCTGAAAATAAAAGGGCTTTACAGAAGTAAAGGGGCTCTTCTGGCTCTCCCTTTGACAGAAAGTAAACATGTAGGGTCTCCAGCCATACTATTTAAACAGTACTTTTGGAGTCCATTCTAAACAAAAGAAATCGCAAAAAGTAAAGCATATCCCTGGTTTAGGGCTTCTTGCTATGAGTGCTCAGCACCTCACAGGTTCAGATCTTAAAATATAAGATGTGTGTAACACATTGAATGTGAGCAGAAGCATCTGATCTGGAACAGGGAAGACAGTATCACACTTTGTTTTACTGCTGAACTCGAATTAATATGCAAATTAGATACAATTAACTCAGGCCTAAACAGAGACTGGGAATGGTTGGGTTTAGACTCTTCCTGTTGGTATGCATACTTCCACCTTTTCATGTTCTCTGTATGTATAAATATCTCCTGTCTGTGTGTTCCATTCTGTGCATCCAAAGAAGTGAGCTGTAGCTCACGAAAGCTCATGCTGAAATAAATTTGTTAGTCTCTAAGGTGCCACAAGTACTCCTGTTCTTTTTGTGGATACAGAATAATACAGCTGCTACTCTGAAACCTGTTTTACTTTTGTTATCTTAAGAAGTGATAACAGAACTAGCTGAAAATGGTTAAGAGTACATAGATGACAGTTTAGCTACATTGGACACATATCAGCTAGTCAAGACCAAAGCACTAATTGTCTTGTCTGCTTTATTTACCAGTCACGCTGGAGAACTCCTTCTTCAGAAACTTTATCCAATAATCCTTTTGTGTGGTGCAAACAAGAGTAGGAATGGTGTGATAATATAAAAATATGAACATGTCAAAATCACTATCACTGTAGTGAAGAATAGAACTAATCACAAGAATTCATTCAATTAATACAGGTGTAGGCAACCTATGGCATGGGTGCTGAAGGTGGCACACGAGCTGAGTTTCAGTGGCACTCATGCTGCCTGGGTTCTGGCCACCGGTCCAAGGGGCTCTGCATTTTAATTTAATTTTAAATGAAGCTTCTTAAACATTTTGAAACCTTATTTACTTTACATACAACAATAGTTTACTTATATATTATAGACTTATAGAAAGAGACCTTCTAAAAACATTAAAATGTATTACTGGCACGCAAAACCTTAAATTAGAGTGAATAAATGAAGACTCGGCACGGCATTTCTGAAAGGTTGCCAACCCCTGAATTAATACATGGTTTAGTCCTTTACATTTAGTCATTAACGTTCCTTAATATTTTGTTTTTCAAAATTTTAAATTTAATTGGACAAATCCATTCTTACTGTAAATGTTGAATTCACTGAGCACTGTCCTTTTGTTGTGTTTCAGAGTAACAGCTGTGTTAGTCTGTATCTGCAAAAAGAAGAGGAGTACTTGTGGCACCTTGGAGACTAACAAATTTATTTCAGTATGAGCTTTCGTGAGCTACAGCTCACTTCTTCGGATGCATAGAATAGAACACACAGACAGGAGATATTTATACATACAGAGAACATGAAAAGGTAGAAGTATGCATACCAACAGGAAGAGTCTAATCAATTGAGATAAGCTATCATCAACAGGAGAAAAAAAACTTTTGAAGTGACATCTTCATCATCTGGACTCATGGAAAAGAAGCCCTCAAGATATTCCACGGTGATTTTAACAATTTCCATCCCACCATCAACCTCAGCTTAGACCAATCCACACAAGTGGTCCATTTCCTAGACACTACTTTGCTAATAAGCGATGGTCATGTAAACACCACCCTATACTGGAAACCACTAACTGCTATACTTACCTACATGCCTCCAGCTTCCATCCAGGACACACCACATGATCCGTTGTCTACAGCCAAGCTCTAAGGTACAACCGTATTTTCTCCAATCCCTCAGACAGAGATAAACACCTACAAGATCTCTATCAAGCATTCTTAAAACTAGAATACCCACCTGCTGAGGTGAAAAAACAGATTGACAAAGCCAGAAGAGTACCCAGAAGCCACCTACTACAGGACAGGCCCAACAAAGAAAATAACAGAACGCCACTAGCCCCCAACTAAAACCTCTCCAGCACATCATCAAAGATTTACAACCTATCCTTAAAGATGATCCGTCACTCTTACAGATCTTGGGAGACAGGCCAGTCCTCGCTTATAGACAGCCTCCCAACCTGAAGCAAATACTCACCAGCAACCGCACACCATACAACATAAACACTAACCCAGGAACCTATCCTTGCAACAAAGCCCGATACCAGCTCTGTCCACATATCTATTCAAGTGACACCATCATAGGACCTAATCACATCAGCCACACCATCAGGGGCTCGTTCACCTGCACATCCACCAACGTGATATATGCCATCATGTGCCAGCAATGTCCCTCTGCCATGTACATTGGCCAAACCAGACAGTCTCTACGCAAAAGAATAAATAGACACCAATCTGACATCAGGAATCATAACATTCAAAAACCAATGGGAGAACACTTCAACCTCTCTAATCACTCAGGCCATGGCTACACTGGCACTTTACAGCGCTGCAACTTTCGCGCTCAGAGGTGTGAAAAAAACACCCCCCTGAGTGCTGCAAGATACAGCGCTGTAAAGCCTCAGTATAATCAGTGCTGCAGCTCTCTCCCAGCGCTGGCGCTGCGACCACACTCGAAACTTCAAAGCGCTTCCGCGGCAGCACTTTGAAGTGCAAGTGTAGCCATACCCTCAGTGACAGACTTGAAGGTGGCAATTTTGCAACAAAAAAAACTTCAAAAACAGACTCCAAAGAGAGACTGCTGAACTCGAATTAATATGCAAATTAGATACATTTAACTCAGGCCTAAACAGAGACTGGAAATGATTGGGTCATTACACTAATTGAATCTATTTCCCTATGTTAAGTTCTTCTCACATCTTTTATGGGTCATCTTAATTATCACTTCAAAAGTTTTTTTTCTCCTGCTGATGATAGCTCATCTCAATTGATTAGACTCTTCCTGTTGGTATGCATACTTCCACCTTCTCATGTTCTCTGTATGTATAAATATCTCCTGTCTGTGTGTTCCATTCTGTGCATCCGAAGAAGTGAGCTGTAGTTCACAAAAGCTCATGCTGAAATAAATTTGTTAGTCTCTAAGGTGCCACAACTACTCCTGTTCTTTTGTTGTGTGTATGTAAAGTGCCAAGCACAATGGAGTCCTGGTCTATGACCTGAGGTCTGTCATAATTCAAAGAGTAAATAACAACAATAACAGAATCACAGAAATCTGGGGCTCGAAGGGACCTCAAGAGGTCATCTAGTCCATCCCCTCAGGCTGAGGCAGAATGAATTAGGTCTAATATTTCAATATATAGAGTGATGTAATAATAAAATTACTATATGCTAGTGCATCATGTTTGATGTCATGCATACATTGCACTTTATCTCACTGAAATGACACTGGCTTGGTCAGAACATTGTTGTAAGTAAACTTTCTTTTAAGTGGCTTCTGATGTACCCTTTTGAAAAATAGGACAGCAAAGGCAATATTGCTCCAGCTATGCCCTTTCTGTATACACATTCCATAATTGAAAAAAAAATCAAACTTTTTTATTTAAAAGAGACACCAAGTTACATAAAGTGAATATATGCCATAAGTTCCATAAAGGATATTTGATAATATTATGTTTTTATAAAAATCATGGTTTTATCTGCTTAACAGTTCATAAGTATATAATTTTACAACCACTCAGGCATACTCCATGGAAAATATGGAAACTAAGAGTAACGAAAGTCTCTGTAAAGTATAATAGATGAATAGAAAATACATTTTTTTCCTTTATGATATATTGGCTGTTAGAGTTTTAGTTGTGCATATGAAAGTACTGTAACCTAAACAGACATTGGCAATTACACTATTGCTCTGAGCCGAAGTTAAATTTGTGTTTGGCCACAAGTGGGACTCAAATGACAGGTAATACCATGAAGCATTAACTTGAGTGCTAACTGAAGCCAAATGGTGCTACATACATTTCCATCTAAGCACTTTGTACTAATGTAGCACTCTGTTATCGCCTTGGAGAGTTCTTCTGAACCACAGCTAGATGTACCTGCCAAATAGATCCTACCATCTGAATCGAATTTGTACGGTGAAGGTAAAAGTGAAAATTACAGATCAGGTTTCTTCCTATGTGAAAATAAAGTAAATTTCACTCATTTTGTAGCTTTTACCTACCAGATTACTAAAATGTGTTTGTTTACTCTTGCTAAAGACATCAAGTGAATTTAAAAAATGGGAGGCGATACTATTCCATGTTGTAGATTTGAAATTGAAATTGCCATCTGCAGAAACTAATGAGCTAATGAGGGAGAAAAATAGTGACAGAATGCATTCTGATTCTCTTTGCTTATTTACAGTGCAAGATTGACATGTAAGGAAAAAGGCACAAGAAAATTTTAATTCCTGATATGCATTCCTTCACTGACAAAATTACATATCTTAATTACTGGCTCTGAGGAAGTAATTAGACAGATAACCCCAGTGAAGGTGCTACCAACAAGGGCATTAATGACTAGGATTTTTTTGTTCTTCTTTGTTGGCAAGTAAAAAAAAAAAGATCAAAAAATTGTTTCAGATTGAACCAAAATGATTTTACGAACATTTTCAGTTGAAAAGTCGAAAAAAATTATTTAGGGTCAGATCATGCATTTTGTTTTGATGAAATTGAAACATTTCACTTCAATTTTGACTATTTTTAAATGTTTTGATTCCTTTTTAGTAAAATTAAAGGACTTTTGAAATGAAAAGTTATTTTGTACCAAAAAACTCAAAACTTTTCATTTAGAAAATGTCAAAATGAAATGCTTTGACAATTTAGAAATTTGTTTTAGGATTTTTTGGTTCTTTTACTGGAACAATTCAGCAAACCAGCATGAATTTGGGCAACATTTTGATGTCACTGAATCTGTATTTTTTACCAAAAATAGTTTTGACCAGAAAATTTACCCAGCTCTATTAATGATCTCTTCTTGGCCAAGGCCAAGGGTCTCTTTGGTGTCCTATCCTTGTTCTGTCTGAAAAGGTTTACACAGTCAGCCAGTCCTCATCCTTCTTTCCTAGATATTTATTTCATCTCTCCTGAATTAATTCTCTTCTTTACCTCTGCTAACTCCTTTAGCATCCTTGCTTCCCTTATCTACTCCCGATATGCATTTAGCTTTGAATGGCCTCACTGAAGACACAGATCAGATCTTTAATCTCTCTACATAGTGTCATGAATATGCCTTTCAACATATCAGTGAATTCTGAAAAAAATAGACAAGTGGAGCTTAACAAGTTCTACGTTGTCCAGTGTATGCAAAAAGCGATAATCAACAGCTCTGTCCAACTGACATTAACAACTGGGCTTCAGCATTGCAGAAAATTAAAATTCTGATGTGTTAAACACATTTATAACATAGTTTGGATGGCCCAGTGGCCAGGGCTAAACTGAATCAGGACTGTGATCAAGAACTGGGCATTAGATTTCACCTTTGAAACAGTGGGTTAAAATTATCAATGGATGATTCAAAAGCTTATGAAACCTAGAACTTTTTTTTTAAGTCACTATCTTTTTCAAATCGTGAAAAAGTTTGGGCTTGGTTTGTGTCATAAACAGATAGCTAAGGGTTAATGTCTCTTTCACCTGAAGCACCTGACCAGAGGACCAATCAGGAAACCGGATTTTTTCAACTTTGGGTGGAGGGAATTGAGGTCTTTTGTCTTTGTTTTCTGCCTGCCTGCTTTCTCTGAGCTTTGGAGAAGTAGTTCTACTTTCTAGTCTTCTGTTTCCAAGTGTAAGGACAAAGAGATCAAATAGTAAGTTATATGGTTTCTTTTCTTTGGTATTTGCATGAATATAAGTGCTGGAGTGCTTTGATTTGTATTCTTTTTGAATAAGGCTGTTTATTCAATATTCTTTTAAGCAATTGACCCTGTGTTGTATCATCTTAATACAGAGAGAACATTTGTACTTATTTTTCTTTCTTTTTATATAAAGCTTTCTTTTAAGACCTGTTGGAGTTTTTCTTTACTTCAGGGAAATTGAGTCTGTACTCACCAGGGAATTGGTGGGAGGAAGAAATCAAGGGGAGATCTGTGTGTTGGATTGCTAGCCTGATGTTGCATTCCCTCTGGGGGAATAGGAAAGTACTTTTGTTTCCAGGATTGGGAACGGAGAGGGGGAGTCCCTCTGTGTAGTTTCACAGAGCTTGTGTCTGTGTATCTCTCCAGGAGCACCTGGAGGGGGGAAGGGAAAAAGGATTATTTCCCTTGGTTGTGAGACTCAAGGGATTTGGGTCTTGGGGTCCCCAGGGAAGGTTTTCAGAGGGACCAGAGTGCCCCAAAACACTCTAATTTTTTGGGTGGTGGCAGCAGGTACCAGGTCCAAGCTGGTAACTAAGCTTGGAGGTTTTCATGCTAACCCCCATATTTTGGACGCTAAGGTCCAAATCTGGGACTAAGGTTATTACATGAGTGGCAGCTGGTGGGAGATAGACAGAACCCAGAAGCCAGTAGAAATATTATATTTTTCTTTTCTCTGCTAAGGGCTTTTTAGCAGAGAGAAGCAGTTGGTTTTAAAAGGGAACCAGAGAGAATTTTTTTTTTCTGCTCTCTCTCGCAGTTTGTGGCTTGCATGTTAAGGGTCTTTTGTCATGCAATAGCCCTCCCATTAGGAGGCAAGTACCGGCACTTATATGCATGCAAATAAAGTGGTTTTTCTGGTTTCCCTTCATTGAACCTTAGCTAGAGAGAGAAAGGAAAATTAACTAAAGGCACTGTTGCTAGGCAGACTTCAGGAGGCAACAGAGAACCTGCAGTTCAGAAAATAAACACCGGAGGGCACCCCAACACAAGAAAACAGGAACCATGACTTCTAAGGCAAAAATTGACGCCGAAGAACAAATCAAAGAAGCTGAACACAGGCGACAACTGGAAATAAAACAAAAAGAGATGGAGATGAAAGAAAGAGAAGAACAGATCAAAGAGGCAGCACACAAAAGAAAACTAGAAGAAGAAGAGATGGCCTACCGAAGGAAACAAGCAGAAGATGAGTTGGCCCACAGAAGGAAGCAAGAAGAAGAGGAGGCGGCCCACCACCGAGAAATGGAAAAACAACAAAAAAAAATGAAGAGAAGGAAAAACAGAGAAAACATGAACTGGACTTGGCAAAAGCTGGGCTGCCTGTGCCAGCCAACCCTAACAACCCAGCGCCAAATATTGCTCCACAGCACAGGAAATTTCCCACCTACAAGGCAGGTGATGACACCGAGGCCTTCTTGGAAAATTTTGAAAGAGCCTGTCTTGGGTACAGCATTCCCGAAGACCAGTACATGGTAGAATTGAGGTCACAGCTCAGTGGACCTTTAGCAGAGGTGGCAGCTGAAATGCCTAAGCAGCAAATGAATGACTATAAACTTTTCCTAACCAAGGCCAGATACAGGATGGGGATAACCCCAGATCATGCCCGTCGGCGCTTCAGAACCCAAAAGTGGAAACCAGAGGTGTCATTTCCCAAACACGCCTACTACATTGCAAAAAACTATGAGGCCTGGCTAACAGGAAACAACATTCAAACCTTGGAAGAACTGAACCTCCTCATACAAATGGAGCAGTTCTTGGATGGTGTTCCTGAAGACCTCACACGGTACATACAAGATGGAAACCCCAAGAATATCGCTGAGGCGGGGGAGATTGAAGCCAAATGGATGGAACTGGCAGAAAGCAAGAAAGCTACTGTCAAGGGGAACGATTACCCCAGGGGGCACACAGACCATAAACCCTACAACCGAGGACAGCCAAAGACCCCACATACCACCCAAGTAAAGCCACAGATACCCTACCCTTCAACCTCACCAGTCTCCAGTAACTCACCTCGGCCCAGTGACCCATCAGATGGAAGATGCTTTAAGTGTAATGAACTGGGACATATCAAGGCCAACTGTCCCAAGAACACCATGCGAGTGCAATTCATTACACCACCATCACACCAAAGATCCCCAGGCCCGGATGCCTCTCAAATACCCTTGGAGCGAAGGGAAAATTTGAGAGTGGGTGGAAAGAAGGTTACTGCGTGGAGAGACACGGGGGCACAAGTGTCAGCTATCCACCAATCCTTCGTTGACCCCAAATTCATCAACCCAAAGGCCAAAGTTACAATTTACCCCTTCATGTCACAAGCTGTAGACTTGCCTACAGCTCAACTGCCTGTCCAGTACAAAGGCTGGTCAGGAATGTGGACTTTTGCAGTCTATGACAATTATCCTATCCCCATGCTACTGGGGGAAGACTTGGCCAACCAGGTGAGGCGGGCCAAGAGAGTGGGAATGGTTACACGTAGCCAAACCAGGCAAGCTTCCAGACCCATTCCTGTTCCTGAGCCGTCCACAGAGGCCCCGTCTGTGTTACCAGAGACCCAGACAGAGGTAGTGGACCCGGATTCCATGCCAACCTCTGAAACAGCCACAGCACCTCCAGTCCCAGGCCCGGAACTGGAACAGCAACCAGCACCAGCAAGTGCAACCACATCTTCAAACTCAACGCCAGAGGGCGCCAGCGAGCCAGAACTGGCAGAAGCAAAAGACAGCCATACCCAAAAGGCTCAGCCAGAGCCTGAAATGCCCTCAGGTGCACCAGCGGAGAGCGGTTCACCAGCAACGGAAACAACCCCATCACCTACAGCGCTTCCAGAGGGACCAAGCCCAAGTCCACAGTCTGAGGAAGAACTGGTAACCCCAGCCTCAAGGGAACAGTTCCAGACTGAGCAGGAAGCGGATGACAGCCTTCAGAAAGCTTGGGCGGCGGCACGGAGCACCCCACCGCCTCTCAGCTCTTCTAATCGATCCCGGTTTGTTATAGACCAAGGACTTTTATACAAGGAAATTCTTTCTGGTGGACACCGGGAAGAATGGCAGCCGCAAAAACAGTTGGTGGTTCCAACTAAGTACCGGGGGAAGCTCTTAAGCTTAGCCCATGATCATCCCAGTGGCCATGCTGGGGTGAACAGAACCAAAGACCGGTTGGGGAAGTCCTTCCACTGGGAGGGGATGGGCAAGGACGTTGCCAAGTATGTCCGGTCTTGTGAGGTATGCCAAAGAGTGGGAAAGCCTCAAGACCAGGTCAAGGCCCTTCTCCAGCCACTCCCCATAATTGAGGTCCCATTTCAGCAAGTAGCTGTGGATATTCTGGGTCCTTTCCCAAAAAAGACACCCAGAGGAAAGCAGTACGTACTAACTTTAGTGGACTTTACTACCCGATGGCCAGAAGCAGTAGCTCTAGGCAACACCAGGGCTAACACTGTGTGCCTGGCCCTAACAGACATCTTTGCCAGGGTAGGTTGGCCCTGCGACATCCTTACAGATTCAGGGTCTAATTTCCTGGCAGGGACCATGGAAAAACTGTGGGAAACTCATGGGGTGAATCACTTGGTTGCCACCCCATACCACCATCAAACCAATGGCCTGGTGGAAAGGTTCAATGGAACTTTGGGGGCCATGATACGAAAATTCATCAACGAATTCTCCAATAATTGGGACCTAGTGTTGCAGCAGTTGCTGTTTGCCTACAGGGCTGTACCACATCCCAGTTTAGGGTTTTCACCATTTGAACTTGTGTATGGTCACGAGGTTAAGGGGCCATTACAGTTGGTGAAGCAGCAATGGGAGGGGTTTACGCCTTCTCCAGGAACTAACATTCTGGACTTTGTAAGCAATCTGCAAAGCACCCTCCGACACTCTTTAGCCCTTGCTAGAGAGAATCTAAAGGATGCTCAGGAAGAGCAAAAGGCCTGGTATGACAGACATGCCAGACAACGTTCTTTCAAGGTAGGAGACCAGGTTATGGTCTTGAAGGCGCAACAGGCCCATAACATGGAAGCATCATGGGAAGGGCCATTCACGGTCCAAGAGCGCCTAGGAGCTGTAAACTACCTCATAGCATTTCCCAATTCCTCACTAAAGCCTAAAGTGTACCATGTTAATTCTCTCAAGCCTTTCTATTCCAGAGACTTACAGGTTTGTCAGTTTACAGTCCAGGGAGATGATGCTGAGTGGCCTGACGGTGTCTACTACGACGGGAAAAAAAAAGGTGGCGTGGAAGAGGTGAACCTCTCAACCACCCTGGAACGTCTGCAGCGGCAACAAATCAAGGAGCTGTGCACTAGCTTCGCCCCATTGTTCTCAGCCACCCCAGGACGGACTGAACGGGCATACCACTCCATTTATACAGGTAATGCTCACCCAATCAGAACCCCACCCTACCGAGTGTCTCCTCATGCCCAAGCTGCTATAGAACGGGAGATCCAGAACATGCTACAAATGGGTATAATCCGCCCATCTACCAGTGCATGGGCATCTCCAGTGGTTCTGGTACCCAAACCAGATGGGGAAATACGCTTTTGCGTGGACTACCGTAAGCTAAATGCTGTAACTCGTCCGGACAACTATCCAATGCCACGTACCGATGAGCTATTGGAAAAGTTGGGACGTGCCCAGTTCATCTCTACAATACACTTAACCAAGGGGTACTGGCAAGTACCGCTAGATGAACCTGCCAAGCAGAGGTCAGCATACGTCACCCATGCGGGGGTGTATGAATTCAATGTCCTTCCTTTCGGCCTTCGAAATGCACCCGCCACCTTCCATAGGCTGGTAGATGGTCTACTAGCTGGACTGGGAGAATTTGCAGTTGCCTACCTCGATGATGTGGCCATTTTTTCAGACTCCTGGCCCGAACACCTACTACACCTGGAAAAGGTCTTTGAGCGCATCAGGCAGGCAGGACTAACTGTTAAGGCCAAAAAGTGTCAAATAGGCCAAAACAGAGTAACTTACCTGGGGCACCAGGTGGGTCGAGGAACCATAAACCCCCTACAGGCCAAGGTAGATGCTATCCAAAAGTGGCCTGTCCCACGGTCCAAGAAGCAGGTCCAATCCTTCTTAGGCTTGGCCGGATACTACAGGCGATTTGTACCACACTACAGCCAAATCGCTGCCCCACTGACCGACCTGACCAAAAAGACCCAGCCAAATGCAGTTAAGTGGACTGATGAGTGTCAAAAGGCCTTTACCCAACTTAAGGCAACGCTCATGTCGGACCCTGTGCTCAGGGCCCCGGACTTTGACAAGCCATTCCTAGTAACCACGAATGCATCTCAGCGTGGTATAGGAGCAGTGCTCATGCAGGAAGCAACAGATCACAACTTCCATCCTGTCGTGTTTCTCAGCAAAAAACTGTCTGAGAGGGAAAGTCACTGGTCAGTCAGTGAAAAGGAATGCTATGCCATTGTGTACGCCCTGGAAAAGCTACGCCCATATGTTTGGGGACGGCGGTTCCAACTACAAACTGACCATGCTGCACTAAAGTGGCTTCATACTGCCAAGGGGAACAACAAGAAACTTCTTCGTTGGAGTTTAGCTCTCCAAAATTTTGATTTTGAAATTCAACACATCACAGGAGCTTCTAATAAAGTTGCTGATGCACTCTCCCGTGACAGTTTCCCAGAATTCAGTAGTTAAAAAGTGTTCTTAAAATGTACAAGTCTGTTAGTTATATACTTAGGAGTATATGTAAAGGTGTATGTGTTGTATTAATCTGTTTATTTTCAAGTTCTAGAAGGAAATCGCCGCCAGTGAGCTTCCCCACTGTCTGCAATTTGGGGGGCGTGTCATAAACAGATAGCTAAGGGTTAATGTCTCTTTCACCTGAAGCACCTGACCAGAGGACCAATCAGGAAACCGGATTTTTTCAACTTTGGGTGGAGGGAATTGAGGTCTTTTGTCTTTGTTTTCTGCCTGCCTGCTTTCTCTGAGCTTTGGAGAAGTAGTTCTACTTTCTAGTCTTCTGTTTCCAAGTGTAAGGACAAAGAGATCAAATAGTAAGTTATATGGTTTCTTTTCTTTGGTATTTGCATGAATATAAGTGCTGGAGTGCTTTGATTTGTATTCTTTTTGAATAAGGCTGTTTATTCAATATTCTTTTAAGCAATTGACCCTGTGTTGTATCATCTTAATACAGAGAGAACATTTGTACTTATTTTTCTTTCTTTTTATATAAAGCTTTCTTTTAAGACCTGTTGGAGTTTTTCTTTACTTCAGGGAAATTGAGTCTGTACTCACCAGGGAATTGGTGGGAGGAAGAAATCAAGGGGAGATCTGTGTGTTGGATTGCTAGCCTGATGTTGCATTCCGTCTGGGGGAATAGGAAAGTACTTTTGTTTCCAGGATTGGGAACGGAGAGGGGGAGTCCCTCTGTGTAGTTTCACAGAGCTTGTGTCTGTGTATCTCTCCAGGAGCACCTGGAGGGGGGAAGGGAAAAAGGATTATTTCCCTTGGTTGTGAGACTCAAGGGATTTGGGTCTTGGGGTCCCCAGGGAAGGTTTTTTCAGAGGGACCAGAGTGCCCCAAAACACTCTAATTTTTTGGGTGGTGGCAGCAGGTACCAGGTCCAAGCTGGTAACTAAGCTTGGCGGTTTTCATGCTAACCCCCATATTTTGGACGCTAAGGTCCAAATCTGGGACTAAGGTTATTACAGTTTGCTATAAAGTTGGGATGAAAACCATGATAATTTGTTATAAAATTCAAATTTACCCTATGCCAAGTTAAAGTCTGTTTCAGATCACAAGTGGAACAGTGATGGGGGCTTGTTTTCTTTTTCCAGATGAAAACCTAGTACACCTTTGTTCAGACTGTAAATTTAGCATGCTGTTCAGCAGAGCTGCCAGATTTAATCCGAAGCAATCTGTTACTAGAATTATGGATTCAATATACGTAGATATTGTTTCTCAGGATTGGAGGTCAGACACATATTTATACTGATAGGCTTGACAAGCCTGCCGGTACTATGTCTTGCTCTAGTCAGTGCAATCAGGATCTCATTTTCATAAATTCATATATTATAAAGCCAGAAGGGACCATTATGATCATCTAGTCTGACCGCCAATATAACACAGGCCATAGAATTTCCCAGAATCAATTCCTGTTTATATATGCATTAACATATACAAAAATTATTTCCAAGATATATGTCCAAACAGTAGTGTCTATTGGGCTTACTGGCCAAGCCTGTATGTATATTTTAAATACAGATATAAGGCAATGATGTTGGTTTTTATTACCTTGTAGGAAAATTGTGCATGACTTAATGCAGACAGATTCCTTTTTCATGATATTCAGAAAAGAAACCATCTGCACCATAGAACAAGTAGGGTAAATGGCATTGCACCAGAGTGCACAGTCTGCTCATGCTGATTCTCTGATGTTGCCCGCTTGTCCCTTAGGATGCTCTTAACCCTGATGACTCATTATGCTCTGTCACTGATTCATATAGCCCTAGTTAAACGAAAATGTCTCTGAGAAAAATATCACATGATGGACATTCATGAAAATACTCCTCAATTATACCATTTTACTGTACTTCAGCTTCCACTTTGAATGCTTATGCTGCTGCTCTAGAGAAGTCTGCTGCTACATTTCTAGACTGGTTTATATCACTCTGGTCATAGTCAAAGTTATTGGTTCAGTCTGAGAGTTTAAAGTATTTGTTAAACTTAGCAAACTGTGTCTGACTGTTTGAAAGTTGGGCTCCTTATAACATATTTCAGGTGGTGAATATAGAAGATTATTTCAGTAGCAGTCACATGGCCATACATATGTTGGTGTCACTCTGGCATAACCCTAGGTAACTCGGGAGGGTGGTAGACCACAAGTGTCAATGAAGCCCTCCTGTTGTAGGCCTCAATGAACTAATGTTCTTCCATGTTAAACACTTTGTGTAACCTAGTGTAACCTAATATGTTAGGAGCTGTAAAATGTAATGTTAGCAGTTAGTTTTCTGATTGTAACAGCCAGTTCTCTGCTGTAACACACTGGAGCTAAATTGAAGCAAGTTTCAAGGCCGCTTTTAGATACAGCATACATGTCTCTGTAGCAGAAAGGGGGAGAGGGAGGGGGAAGACAAAGGAGTGTGTGAGAAGAGAATGCTGCAGCTGGACAGAAGAGGGAGGGGAAATGGGGGATTGTTAGTCAGCAAGAAAAGTTCTCATGGGATATAAAGGAACAGACTACTTGTTTTAGCTGTGCTTGATTTGAGGCATCAGCCTCCCAGCACCGCTTTGAGATCTCAAATAAACTTGTGTTTTGCTTCTCCACCCTGGTGTGTTCATTGGCGCTAAGCACTCTGGGCAACGAACCGCTGTTGCTTGCCTCTGGCACTTCTGTCTCGGCAACACATACATCATAAAATCTTTCCACTTACTGCTAACTACTTGGATTTTAGGGTCTGATCTTAGTCATTGACATCAAAAGTGAAAGTCCCATTGATTTTTGTGGTACATTATTCTTTCTTTCTTTCTTTCTTTCCAGCCAAGAGAGAGAAAGAGAGAGATGAACTCACCCTTTCTCTTTTGTACATTATGATACACAATGTAGAGAAAAAGAATGGACCAATAGACAGTGCATTGGAATGAGAATCCACTAGCTTACCTTTGCTCCCCCATACTGTACAACAGAGCATACAAATGAGAAAAATCAAGTTCAACTCTTTTTATTTTATTTTTATGTTATCTTGAAAAGAAGGAAATTAGTTATTTAGAGCCTGATGGCTAATCAAAGGTAGATTTGCCATTGATGTCAATCACAGAAGGATCAGACCCAAAGATCACTGCAGCTGGCAGTAAGCCTGATGATTTTATGATGTGTGTATGCACAAAATGTTCATTGCAAAACACATACCATGTGAATCTTGCCTAGTTTAAGGTTTTGTTAGGAATTTGAAACTCAGCCTAGATTCATTGAAAGCAGGGCCAACTTTAGGCCAATTCACCCGATTCCCCAGAATTGGGCCATGCGCCTAAGAGGGCCCTGCGCCCGCACCTAAGAGGGCCCCATGCCTTAGGCGCCTTTTTAATTTTTTTTTACTCACCCAGTGGTGGTCCGGGCCTTTGGCGGCACTTTGGTGGCAGGGGAGTCCTTCGCTCGCTCCAGGTCTTCAGCAGCATTTCGGTGGCGGGGGGTCCACGGAAGATCCGGAGAGAGGGAAGGACCCTCCACCAATGAAGTGTCGCCGAAGACCCAGACCGCCGCCGGGTATTCGAATAGGGCCCTGCGTGAAGCTGACCCTGAGTGAAAGCTTTGTTCAAAGGTCATGAAGCTTTTTAAGTGAACTTGCACCAAGATCTAGATTAGTAATAAAACAATGCACAATTTGTGACGCTGATGGAAATAGTGCATAAATCACAGGAGGCTGCACAATTTACAGGAATGCAAACATCTGAGATCTTTACAGCTCCAGCTATGGTGTGAATTCACTCACAAAATATTTTTGTTGCTTTTTTTCTTCTCTCTCTGTCACCTCTGTCCTCTTAAAGCATGAAATGTAACAATGTAACTTCAAAAATATGTATAAGGATTTGAATTAAAATAAAAGAGTTTCTTGATACTCAGCAGTGTATGGAAATTCAGAGTTTAGTTTGACAGGCTGACCAGACTTCATAATGTTTACCCTTGACATCTGAGTACAAAGATAAGGAGCACTCTTTCAAACAAAAATTCCTCTTCCCACTCCTCTCACCTCCAAGAGCATAACAATTAGTGAGTCAAAAAAATTCAGAGAGCAGGTCAGACAGTCTTTTCCAGCACTTTTCATGCTGAAAGCAAACACCCTGTTCAGAGCTGCTGCCCAACCTACTATCCTCCCCTTGAGCACATTTTGTACTCATAAAATGATGAACAGCCAGTCCCCTTATATCAGGGGTTCTCAAACTGGGGGTCAGTCGCAAGGTTATTGCATGGGGGTGTCATAGTATCTTTCCCCAATCTGAACCTTAGAGTCCAAAAGTTGGGGTACTAGCATGAATTCCTCTAAGCTTAATTACCTGCTTAGATCTGATAAGCTGCCACCAATCAGGAATTCCAGTGCCTGATACACTCTGGTCCCCCCAAAACCTTCCCTGGGGACTCCAAGACCCAAATTCCTTGAGTCTTACAACACAGGGGAATAAACCATTTCCCTCCCCTTCTCCTCCCCTCCAGGTGTTCCCTCCCTGGGCTCCTGCATAGATATACAGATTCAAGCTCCGTGAATCTAAAACAAAGGGATTCCACCCTTCTCCCTCCCTGTTAAGTACAGACTCAATTCCCTTGAGCCTCAACAAGGGGAAAAAATCAGACAGGTCTTAAAAACAAAACTTTTAATAAAAGAAAAAAAAGAATAAAGAAAATCACTGTAAATTCAAGATGGAATATTACAGGGTCTGTCAGCTTCTAGAAACTGGAGAAAAACCTCCTCCAGCAGAAATGCAATTTAAAATACTTCCAGCCAAATACACATTAGACCTCTACCAGCCAGATACACATTTGCAAATAAAGAAAACCAATTAAAAAGACTAAACCGCCTTTCTACTTGCACTTACTACTTGAATAGAAAATTAGAGCCTGTAGTACGTCCAATCACTCACAGATCCCAGAGAGAACAAAGCCAAACCCAAAAAACACAAACAAAGGCTTCCCTCCACCGAGATTTGAAAGTATCTTGTCTCCTGATTGGTCCCCTGGTAAGGTGTTTGGTTCCCTGTTTGTTAACCCTTTACAAGTAAAAGAGACATTAACCCTTAAGTATCTGTTTATGAACGGAGGGTCCTGAGCAGTCAGACTCCATCCCCAAACCCCGCTTCGCCTCTAGCACTTATAATAACGTTAAATATAAAAACAATGTTTTTAATTTATAAAGGCGGTCACACTCAGAGGCTTGCTGTGTAAAAGGCATCACCAGTACAAAAGTTTGAGAACCACTGCCTTATGTCATAGCTTAGGGTCTGCTAGCAGTGCAGAAGTACTGTTCAGTATAAACCACTGCCTGTCAACCAAGAAACTAAAGAGTTCACATCACCTTCTTGCTCCTACATTTCCCCCATTTCAAATGTCTAGGAGAGATGATGAGTTTTGCAGCATGCCCTGAAGGGTACCAAATATGGGCTATTTTGGATAAGTGGGGGGCATGAGATCTGTAGCTGTTGGGCTTCCCAGGAAATGTCCAGCCAGCAGTCTCTTCTTGTGTGTAACAAGGGGGCTTCAGCTCAAGCACCTCTGTTGATCTCTGATACTCTGTTAATGTCATGTGCGCGCTGCGAAGAAAAATTCTTTCATTTTCCAGTATTTTCATTCCTGCACCTTTCATTCACTTTAGACACTATGATGGAAAAATATTATTGATTTTATATTTGTGTTGTCAAATAGGCTTCTATAATATGTCTCCTGCGTGTGTGGTGGTGGTGTTGTATTTCTGTTGGTCCCAGGATACTAGGCAGACAGGGAGGGTAAGATAATGTTTATTGTACAAACTTCTATTGGTGAAAGAGACAAGCCTTTGAACTCTTGAGAAGAAGCAGCTTATCTCTTTCACCAACAGAAGTTTGTCAAATAAAAGATATTCCCTCACCCACCTTATGTGCATGTATGTATGTGATGGCGTGTGAACACCACAGAAGGCCTGAAAGGGTTAATTAGGTCAATTAAAGTGTACGCTGCCCCTGGAGGAAAGCCAGGGAGTGCTAAAACCTAATTTTAAGTAGAATTCCCCATATGCCAGTCCAGCTAGGGGAGAAGCTGGCCTGGGTTTATAACGACAGGTAGTTGGCAACACAAAGGGGCTGCAGGTAAATAGTTTGCAGCCAGCGAGGCTACAGAGTTCAGAAGTTTGCAATTACTCTCTGGGAGGAAGGAGTTTAAGTTGGTACACCTAGAGAGGGGGACGACCATACGGTTGCCAGATATAAGATCCCTGGACTGGAACCTGGATTAGTGGGTAGGCCCAGGTTCCCTGACTGGCCAATGGGGAAGTGGCACCATCAGGACAGTGCATGAGAAGACTGCCTGAGACAGTATGTGCAGCAGGACTTTGATATGCTGGAAGGGGGAAATTATAGTGACCTGGCTGGAGGGCCAAGCTACAAAGACAGAGTACACTGAATCACAGGGAGCAAGAGAGAGACAGCAGGGCATGCAGCGTGCAGCAGAAGGGGGAGTCAGACCTGAGTGGAGCTAATCCTCAGATACGGCCACAAGGAGGCACTACCCAGCAGTGAGTAGAGTACCCTGTCACAATATAATATATGTATAATTTGTTTAGCCTGATATTTGTTTGAGCTTCATTTTTACATTCAAAATAATCTGAAGAACAAATGTCTGTCTTGTCTCTTTCAATGGCTGACACAAAACTTGAAATTCCTTCTGATATGCCTCTTTCTCCTTTCTTAAGGAATTCTGGAGCTCAAAGTGTTCCTCAGCATTGATTTAGCCATCAGAAAGTGTTAGATGTGTTAACAATTTATTGTTATAGAGCTTAAAAGATAACAATGAAGTCATAAATGAATATTTTGTAGGACAACACCATGACATATCAGAGATACAGAGCAATTGCGGAAGGTGAGAGGTGCTGCTGAGATGCGTACATAGCAATAGCAGAAGTAGATAGTAAAACGCTGTAGCGGCTTCAGTAATTTGTCTTGAACAGGATCCGGAGATAGGTGATGTCTCTTTCCCCAGAAGCTTCCACTTGCAATAGCCTACTGGGATCTATCTTATGCCCCTTGTGCCTTCTTCTTCAGTACATAGCAGCCCTTGCTGAAGTTATTTTGTTGGGAGTGGAGCCAGCAACAAAGTGGTGAAACCCCAATGTATATTTCATTTTCTACCAATACAGCCAGTGCAATCAAAAAGATTCCTGTTGCCAGCAAGAGTTGAACAGTCAGTTTTAACTGAAGCCAGAAAGGCTGGAGAAGCACTAGTGGGAAGGGGAATAATATTCAATGAGCTAACAGAGATATTCACCAATCCTCCCATTTGGAGGTGTCTGCCACTAAACAAGGTATATAGGCAGTTCAACTTAAAAACTGATGCACAATTGGATACAAAATGGGCCCTCCGACCACCTACATCAGAGTGCCTCAGAGCAGGAGCAACACACTCCAGATAAAGCAGAGTATAAATGGATGTAGACCTCAGCTGCACACATCATTGAAGTATATCATCCCCTTCCTCTCCAAGGAAAATAATACTTAGGAAATGCCAGTTCACCTTATATATAGACCTCAGGATTTGTTTAGCCTTGATGACCACCTGAGGGTTTAGCTTATGCATCTGTTCCCACTTAGCCTAATTGACAAGAGGAAGAATATATTTACGTTTGATGAAGCCATTTTACTGAAGCAACAGAATATGTTAATTTCAAATAATAGAATAAACTTTGTTTTAGCAATGATGTAAAATAAGTATATGATGATGTGAAAACATTTGCTTAACCTCTTGTGAGCCAGCATTCTTATAATCATCATAAAGAGTAGAATATCCATGCAGTCACCATCACAGAATGAGCACAGTATTTGCTGAGGCTTTAGAGATGTTTACATACATATCAAAGGAGCAAAAGAAATCCAAACCAAATTGCTGAATAGTGTATTTTACACAACCTGGCAACTAATAAATACCCAGTGTTTTTTTATATATATATATAGTGTTTTCAATTGGAGAGCTCAATGCACTTTACAAATAAGGTCAGTATCATCACCATTGTACAGGTGGCAAAACTGAGGCACATGTAGTTGAAATGACTTATCTAAGGTCACACAACAGGCCAATGGCAGAGCTGGCAATAGAATGCAGGTCTTCTGGATCCCAAGCTAGTGCTCTGTCCACTAGGCCACATTGCTCCCCCATACAGTACTGTAACTTTGACGTTTTAAAATGTTTATTACAATCATTCATTACTTCTATGTCCCTTTTACCTAGTTGCAATATATTGGGAACCACATTATTTGGCTTATCACTAGTAATGGGCAAAACAATGTAGTTAGAATAAGAATTGACCCAAGCAGCTAAAGAGAAATTTTGGAGAGGAATGAGGACTAGAGATAGATGACAAAAGAGGAGGTGATGGATAACTATAGAAATGGTGAATGGGCTTCAGAGCCTAAGCCCTAGCCTGAGCTGCAACTTCAAAGTGCTGCCTATTTTCGGAGTGCTAATGCAAGTCCCACTAGCACAAGTCTGTCAACTCAGGTTGGGCGGCTCACTTCTGGGGGCTGTGTAGACTACCCAAAGCGGCTCCCAAGGACAGAGCTACAAAGTTGTTCCACTATAATTGAATAATTAAATATGAATTGAGCCAGAGGAAGAGAGACAATCACTCTATAGTCCGATGGTCAGAGCTCTTGCCTGAAAGGTGACAGATCCCTGTTCAGATACCTGCTCTTCAGCAGGCAGAGAGGGACATTAACCTCCTGCACCATAGAAGAGTGTTCTATCCACTGGAATCAAGGTTATAAGGGAGCAAATCCTACCTCCTGCTGGCTGCTAGGTGATATCTGAACATGTGGTTCTGCAGGCAAGAGGGGTGGGTGAACTATCATTCTCCGGTTTGTGGATTGCATATTGATACTTAGGTGAGAGATAGGCATCCAGGAACCTAGAGGCAGCAGCGGTGTTCCTGCCCAGAGGCATCTAGGAAACATAGGCACCTAGGAAACTTTAACTGTAAAAATGTAGGTGTCAACTGCATTTAAGCACCTACTGATAGATATGGCACTAGGCATAAGCAGACTCAGCCTTGGTCTACCCTACACAGTTAGGTCAATATAAGGTAGCTTACGTTCATGGGCACCAGGTTTATATAATTTTTGGTGGTGCCCAGAATGGATCCAAGCAGAGCCATCCCGTCCATAGGACAGACGAGGCATCTGCCCTGGGCCCCGAGCTTCAGGGGGTGCCGTGCTTCAGGGGGACGCAGGGTCCAGGGAGACCTGGGGGGCTAGTAGGGTGGCCTGGTACCAGCAGCAGTGAATGACCTGGCCTCAACCTGCCCCACTGGCTTGGGAAGGGGGCGGAAGCCGGAAAGAGTCAGGGCAGGGGCTTGGCAGAAGGGGTGCAATGGGGGTAGAGCAGAGGTGGGAAGATTTGGGGTGGGGATGGAACAGGGGCGGGAAGAGTGGGGCAGGGGCTTGGGAGAAAGGGTGGAGTGGGGGCAGGGCAGAGCAGGGTGGGGTGGTCTGGGGACCAGTCACTCACTGCTGACAGCACCAGCCCCCCCCGAACTCTGTACCTCCCTGAAGTGCAGGGCCCCCAAAGCACAGGGCGTGGGGCGGTTGCCCTGGTCCATCCTATGGATGGGACAGCTCTGAATATATAAGCCCAAATATTGATGGAGCATGGGTACCACGGGCCCATATAACTCGCTGCCTATGCTTATGTTGACCTAACTATGTCAGTGTGCACACTACAGTCTTGCTCCCACTGATGTAAATGCCTTACTGCACTGAAATAATAACTCCATCTCCAGGAGAGGCGTAGAGATTATGTCAGTGTAGTTAAGCCGACTCAGTGTCAATGTAGGTACGGCGTTACTTACATCAGCTGTTGGATGTCTTGTCCCAGCCAGGCTGTTGCTGGTTCTCCACTCCAAGCTGGGTTGCCACCCAGGTTTCCAGCTTGGTCTGTTATCCCCCACTGCCTCAGAGTCCCTGCTTCTTGCTCCCAACAGAAAGCCCAGCTGTACCAAGACTCTTGGCTAGAAGCCTGGCTGCCTCCCCAGCCTCTTAGTTTACCATTAGGAGCACAGCAGCCAACTGGACTCTGGGCACAGATCTCCGCACCAGAGACGAGAAGTCCTGGCCAGCTTCCCACGCTCCCAGAGGCGAGAAGCCCTCTAGACTGCCAGGGGCGGCTCTAGCTATTTCGCCGTCCCAAGCACGGTGGCATGCCGCGAGGGGCACTCTGCCGGTCGCCGGTCCCGCGGCTCTGGTGGACCTCCCGCATGCGTGCCTGCGGGTGCTCCAACGAAGCCGCGGGACCAGCGGACCCTCCGCAGGCACGTCTGTGGGAGGTCCACCGGAGCCGCCTGCTGCCCTCCCGGCAACTGGCAGAGCCCCCCCCCGTGGCTTGCCACCCCAAGCACGCACTTCGTATGCTGGGGCCTGGAGTTGCCCCTGCACACTGCCCCTCTTCAGTCGGTGGAAGTGTTCCTGGTGAGGACACACACCGATAGATGGAGAGTAATTACTGTGGTGGCTGTAAGTCAACCTAACCTAGGTTGACTTAATATTGTAGTGTAGGACTCCCTATGAATTATTAGTACATGTTGTTTGTGTGTGTGTGTGCGGGGGGGGATATTCCTGCTTAGGGCCCTCAATGGGCTAGGACTGGCACTGCCTACAGAGTTAGGTGGCAGTCAGGCGGTAGTTTTGTAGTGTGCAGTTGCACCTAAAACTGGGCCTTGTGGATCCTGGCCTTTGTCTCTGCCTCAGTTTCCACATCTGTGAAATAGGGCTGATAACACTCTCTTGTAGGGGAGTTGTGAAGATAAATTCATTAATATGAGTGAGGCACTCAGATACAACTAGCATGAGCACTGTTGAAAAGGCCACAAGGCAACGAATAATCCTGTATTTAGGGCAGGGTTTAAATAGTGTGCAAGAAATAAGGTATGGAGGCGCACATTGAATTATGATAAAATAATATTGAACAGCAGCCTCATTCAGTGAGCACCATCCTTCCTATGCACTGAACGAGACAGCTGTCCTATAGAGGAAATATGTGATCATATAATTAAAAGACTGTATAATAATATAGATTCACAAGGAGATCAAATTCAGGTTGCACAGGCAATCCTAAATCTGTCATTTTCAAACTTTTGAGTGCTTGATTTTAGAAGCAAAGTAATATTATTTGAATGTAATGTTTTGTGTATAACATATTAATTTTACAACTCTCCCCCCTAAAACCTAATATGATTCAACATATTTGCAAAAATATTAGGTTATTCAAATTTGCGTTTGAATCCTTTTGATCTTCCAACTTTATCTGAGCAGCTCCTGAGTAGTGATAATATTATGTAGTGATATATGACAGAGTTAATTTACAGAGCTGTCATGAGGGTTAGTAAATTACTGAGCTCAATTCTGTACTCCTTCACTAGACAAAACTCCTGTTGGCCTACGTCATTGGCCTAACTCCAGGGCTTTGACAATGTAAAGCTTTATGTAAGTGCTAAGTATTACAATATGACCATTACATTATAGAATCCATTTTTATCAGTACATTTTAATCCCTGCATTATATTGCAAATTGGAAAAGATTATCTTGCTGGAATATAGAAATTAGAAATAGAGAAATAATGACATTAAAAACATTTGTAAACTTGTTTGTACATGAGGTAGAAGGATGATTGTGTTGTTAAGTCTTGGGTCTGTGAATCAGGGGATCTTAACTCCATTTCAGTCTGTGCCACAGATTTCCTCCCTAACCCCGGCAAATGAGCTGTGCCTCAGTTTCCTTATCTGCCCACTACACCACTGAGCCACTCATTACCTATTGCTGTTCCAATCCCTAAACCAATGTGCAAGAGAAGGAGGAATGAGAGCACATTGGTGACTGAGTCCCATTCTATACAGAAGTGGCATAATCCACACGCAGAGAGTAGATACAATAAAACCCTTTGTTAACACATTCTGGTAATAATAATGCCTAGCTCTTATAGTAGAGAGATATGGTGGGTGAGGGAATATCTTTTCTGGACCAACTTCTGTCCAGGAGAGAGACAAACTTTCGAGCTTACACATTGCTCTTCTTCAGGTCTGGGAAACGTACTCAGAGTGTCACAGCCACCTTGTCATAGTCCTCCTATAGTATTTTTCATCAGTAGATCTATCGCTTATTAGTTATCCAATTGAAAGTGATCTAGAGACCATACTGATGAAATGCAGTGTAACCAAACTTATCAAATTACCGAGCACGCTCAAATAAATTTGTTAGTCTCTAAGGTGCCACAAGTACTCCTGTTATTTTTACAATTGTCTAATTACTAAGAGACTTGGAAAGCTGCTACTTCATCTGGCAGCAGAGTCAATGGAGAGAGTTAAACTCAGCTGGTGAAGACTAGCAGAAAAGACCAGCACAATAAGGATATAGGCCTGCCTAGTTCTACTATCATTTACTTCAATTTTACATTAGTTTAACTTGATTTATGTCAGTGTAGTAATTCCTGACTTATACTAGTAACTGCTAGAAGAATTGGGCCTTATGAGTGTAGCTGGAGCAGCTTCCTGATGTATATTTTAGAAAGGCATACATGTTCAAAAAGACTGCAATAATTCTTCTCCATACCAGGGTAGGGTAAATACTTTAATTTGGTCCATAGAAAGGAATATGTCGGATGTGAGAAAACAAGGACGCATGCTCCATTTATTTTCTTTCCATCATAATGTGTTAAACTTATTTTAAAATGCTAAAAAATAAAATAAGCCAAGGCTAAGCTTCAAGGACAAACAATTATAAAATATAATGATAAAATCATATAATCTCTTCATTATCTGGTATTTCCTTAATTTTGGGCAGATGTTTTCAGTATGCAACAGATCAGTTAATAGCCTGGTTTACAGAAACCTAACAGTCCATAGTACTAGACTCTTATGCAATGGAAGCAATAGGAAAAGTTACACTTAATAAAAGAGATGACTATGGACAGATTAATAACTCTTGCTTAACAACATTATCCAAAAAATGAGGTTGTTAAAAAGAGTGAAATTAATGGAGAATGAGTCAAGGACTTGGATGATTTGTACTCCCATCATATAAAATCACACACAAAACTGAATTGTGTTAGGACTGGAAAACTTGAGAGAAATTCTATTTCTGGAGTTGATTCTATTTTTATTTGAACTAAATAAACCACGTTCTGAACAGTCACAAATTAAATGGAACTCAATCAAAGTTCCTCAGGATCAGAGCTCATTAATGTAGCTAGAGCACTGAACAAGGCCTCAGAAGATATGCATTCCATTCCTGGTTTGGCTGGTGACCACGGTGCCTCAGTTTCCCCACCCGTGATATGAGGACAATGGATTCTTGTCTCCTTTTTTGTAAAGTGCTTTTAGTTCTACTGATGAAAAGTGCTATGTAAGAGCTAGTTAATACTATTAATTTAGTGGTCTCTCAACCTTAGACTATATTCCCCCATATCTCACATACAGGCCTGGTCTACACTATGTGTTTATACCAATTTTAGCAGCGTTAAACCATTTAACGCTGCACCCGTCCACACTACGATGCTCTTTAAATCGATATAAAGGGCTCTTTAAATCGGTTTCTGTACTCCTCCTCAACGAGAGGAGTAGCGCTAAAATCGGTATTATTATATCGGATTAGGGTTAGTGTGGCCGCAAATCAATGGTATTGGCCTCCAGGCCGTATCCCACAGTGCACCACTGACCACTCTGGACAGCTATCTGAACTCGGATGCACTGGCCAGGTAGACAGGAAAAGCCCCGCGAACTTTTGAATTTCAGTTCCTGTTTGGCCAGCATGGAGCTCTGATCAGCACAGGTGACCACGCAGAGCTCATCAGCACAGGTAACAATGCAGTCTCCTGAGAACAGAAAAAGAGTTCCAGCATGGACCACATGGGAAGTACTGGATCTGATCGCTATATGGGGAGAGAATTCAGTGCTAACAGAACTCCGTTCAAAAAGACGAAATGAAAAAATTTTGAAAAAATTTCCAAGACCATGAAGGAGAGAGGCCACACCAGGGACTCAGTGCAGTGCAGAGTGAAAGTGAAGGAGCTCAGACAAGCCTACCAGAAAACCAAAGAGGCAAACGGAAGGTCTGAGGCAGGGCCAAAAACATGCTGCTTCTACGCTGAGCTGCATGCAATTTTAGGGGGTTGCGCCACCACTACCCCCCCCCGCCCGTCCTTGGATTCCGTGGTGGGGGTTGTAATCTCAGCCATGCCTGAGGATTATGCGGACAGGGAAGGTGAGGAGGAGGAAGAGGAGGACGAGCTTGAAGAGAGCACACAGCACTCTGTTAGCCCCAACAGCCAGGAGCTTTTTCTGACCCAGACGGAATTACCGTCCCAGCCCTCCCAAGCCACTAGCCCAGACAGTGAAGCCATGGAAGCGACCTCTGTTGAGTGTACCTTTGGTGAACGTACCTTTGTAAATATAAAACATAGTTTAAAAGCAAGCTTTTGTTAATGATTGATTTGCCCTGAGGGCTTGGGATGCATTCGCAGGCAGTAAAGTTACTGGAAAAGTTTGTTAACATGTCTGGGGATGGAGCGGAAATCCTCCAGCGGACATCTCCATGAAGCGCTCCTGGAGGTACTCCAAAAGCCTTTGCAGAAGGTTTGTGGGCAGGACAGCCTTGTTCCGTCCATCATGGTAGGACACTTTACCACGCCATGCATGTAACAAGTAATCGGGTATCATTGCATGACAAAGCATAGCTGCGTATGGTCCCGGTGATTGCAGGCATTCAAGAAACATCCGTTCTTTATCTCGCTCTGTTATCCTCAGCAGAGCGATATCGTTCATGGTAACCTGATTGAAATTCAGGAATTTAATTAAGGGGACAGAGATGGCCTTTTTCCTACAGGGGTGTTTGGCTGTTGCTTACAAGAAATCCTTCCTTGCATGTAGCCAAGCAGGGGGAGGGGAGGAAGGATAGCGCTGAGCTTTCTCGCGTTTGGCTAGCAGGAATCTTCCCAGCTACCAGCCACGCGGTGGGGGGGAAGAGGGGTGATTAGCAGTGATCTTCCATGTTACCAGCCATGCGGTGGGGGGCGGGGGGTAAAACGATCATCCTAGAGAATTGGAGTGGGGGTTGGAGGTGGCTTCTGTGAATGGAAGTGAAGGCTGGAGAAGCCGAAAGACAATGGCTTACCATGGCCGCATGCAAGCTGAATTCTGATGCCCGGACCTGCGTCTGTGAGATCTGTAACACCAGAGCCCAGGCACTCAAAGTTAAGATGCAAAATGCGACCTTGTAGTGAAATCACATGTGCTGTGTAAGGTGAATAGTGTTGTTCACTGTGAAAGCATATAACCATTGTTCTGTAAAATGTATCTTTTAAAATATTTCTCTCCCTTTTTTCCCTCCTTCATGCAGCTGCACATTTTTCAAGCCTCCCTACTCCATCCCAAAGGCTAGCTCAGATAAGGCAGAGGAAGAAGAGGACGTGAGACGAAATGTTCTCTGAAATCATGGAAGTAACCCGCAATGAAAGAGCTCATCTGAATCAGTGGAAGGACGTGGTATCAAATTACAGGAAAGATGCCAGTGAACGTGAGGACAGGAGGGACCAACGTGAGGAGAGACGCTCGAGATGAGAGGTGGCGGCAGGAAGATCAGAGGTGTAGGCAGGAAGATCAGCAGTGGCGGAATGAAATGCTGGGGCTGCTGCATGATCAAACTGACATCCTCCGACGTCTGGTGGAGCTTCAGAAAGAGCAGCGAGGTCACAGAGTGCCGCTGCAGCCCCTGTGTCACCACCCTCAGTACTCACCATGTTCCATATGTTCCTCACCCAGACGTGTAAGAACGTGTGGGGGAAGGCTTTGTGCACCCACACACTCCACCCCCGTGGACAGCCCAACCAAAAGGCTGTCATTACATTGAAATGATTTTAGTGGCCTTTTCCTTCCCTCCTATCCTCCTCCCAAACCGCACCCGGGCTACCTTGCCAGTTCTGTCCCTCTTTTTATAATGACCTTTTTAATAAAGAATACATGATTATTAAACAATAGTGACTTTATTTTCTTAAGCAAGCTGTAATCAAAGGGGGAGGGTGGGTTGCTTACAGGGAATGAGTCAGTCAAGGGGGTGGGGTTCATCAAGGGGAAACAAACACAGCAGTCACACCATACCCTGGCCCGTGATGAAACTCATTTTCAAAGCTTCTCTGATGCGCACCGCTTCCCGGTGTTCTCTTCTAATCGCCCTGGTGTCTGGCTGCGTGTAATCAGCGGCCAGGTGATTTGCCTCAGCCTCCCACCCCGCCATATAGGTCTCCCCCTTACTCTCACAGAGATTGTGGAGCACACAGCAAGCAGCAATAACAAAGGGGACATTGGTTTGGCTGAGGTCTGAGCAAGTCAGTAATGTGCGCCAGCGCGTCTTTAAACGGCCAAATGCACATTCTACCACCATTCTGCACTTGCTCGGCCTGTAGTTGAACAGCTCCTGACCACTGTCCAGGTTGCCTGTGTATGGCTTCATGAGCCATGGCATCAAGGGGTAGGCTGGGTCCCCCAGGATAACTACAGGCATTTCAACATCCCCAACAGTTATTTTCTGGCCTGGGAAGTAAATTCCTTGCTGCAGCATTTTAAACAGAGCAGTGCTTCTGAAGACGCGAGTGTCATGAACTGTTCCTGGCCATCCCACGTGGATGTTGGTGAAATGTCCCTTGTGATCCATCAGTGCTTGCAGCACCATTGAAAAGTACCCCTTGCGGTTTATGTACTGGGTGGCCTGGTGCGCCGGTGCCAAGATAGGGATATGGGTTCCATCTATCGCCCCCCCACAGTTAGGGAATCCCATTGCACCAAAGCCATCCACTATGGCCTGCACGTTTCCTAGAGTCACAACCTTTTGTAGTAGCAGCTTAGTGATTGCTTTGGCTACTTGCATCACAGCAGCCCCCACAGTAGATTTTCCCACTCCAAATTGATTCCCGACTGACCGGTAGCTGTCTTGCGTTGCAAGCTTCCAGAGAGCTATTGCCACTCACTTCTCCACTGTGAGGGCTGCTCTCATCTTGGTATTATGGCGTTTCAGGGCAGGGGAAAGCAAGTCACAAAGTTCCATGAAAGTGCTCTTACGTATGCGAAAGTTTCGCAGCCACTGCGAATCGTCCCACACCTGCAAAACTATGCGGTCCCACCAGTCTGTGCTTGTTTCTCGGGCCCAAAATCGGCGTTCAATGGGTAGAACCTGCCCCAGTACCAGCAGGAGCTCCAAAGCGCAGGGGCCTGCGGTTAAGGAGAATTTCCATGTCCTCATCACTCTCGTCGCCGTGCTGCCGTAGCCGCCTCTTCCTCCTTGCCTGGCTTTGCAGTTCATGGTTCACCATAGACTGCACGAGAATGCATGAGGTGTTTACAACGTTCACGATTGTGGTGTTGATCTGAGCGGGGTCCATGCTTGCAGTGCTATGGCGTCTGCACAGTTCACCCAGGAAAAAAGGCACGAAATGGTTGTCTGCTGCTTTCACTTAGGGATGGGTGAGGCTATACCCAGAACCACCCGCGACAATGATTTTTGCCCATCAGGCACTGGGCTCTGAAACCAGAATTCCAAGGGGCGGGGGAGACTGCGGGAACTATGGGATAGCTACCGGATAGCTACCCACAGTGCAACGCTCCAGAAATTGATGCTAGCCTCGGACCATGGACGCACAGCGCCGAATTAATGTACCTAGTGTGGCCGCGTGCAATCGACTTTATACTATCTGTTTTATAAAACCGGTTTATGTTAAATCGAATTTATCCCGTAGTGTAGACGTACCCTTAGATTTAAAGGTTTTATAAAATCACATACTAAAAATATTATCCAAGAGACAAAAAATGTCCAAGTTTTTTAGCTATATATTTAGTTTTGTGTAAAAACCATGTATTTAATTTGCTAAATAGCTTTTCAAGAAGCATCAGGTGAGTTAAATATTATGTACTATGCATAATTTACATATTGTCATGAAACAATAAATTTAATGTTCCTGATTAGCTCTTTTTAGAATCCCCAAAACAACCTAACAAAGAAACTCATTCTATATATATATATATATTTTCTTAAATTAAATGCTTTTAAAAGCAGGCAAATCACCAACCCTCAACTAACAGGCACACCTGCAGAGCCACATATTCAGAGCCCCCTCCAATGTGTTAAAGCTTAATGCTAGCATTAAGCAAGCATTGTTTAGACTCTAAAACCCCTTCAAAGTACTCAGCAAAATGCCAAGATGAAAAACAGCTTGGTGTTGAATTCTAACACAACTCCCGTCATATCAGCCAGCGCCTCTTTCCAGTACTCTGTCATGGTAACACATTCCAAAACAGCATACAATAAAGAGTCCAACATGAAATCCCGTATTTACAAACAGCTCATCTTGAAATAATCAAAACAGATCCCATATGAGAGATCAAGATGGATTTCCCTTAATCTTACAGTGGCAAAAACATTATACTCAGGCGACTGGCAAGACAATGTGAGAGCATTAATAAGGGAGCAGATTTCACACTAAGGCACTCACATACAACATGGGAAAGAATGAATTAGAATTTAATGTCTGGACAACATTGCTAATAGGAATTTGGGGTTTTAGGAAACTTCTAAACTCAATTCTGCAGTTTTTCCTCAAGCAACATTCCACTTAACATCAAAACTCCACCTTCCCTCCCTTCCATCCCCTTCCATTTTCCCTCTGCTAAGAAGGGCCTGCTGTGAAGCACTGTTGTGCTCAGTGGTGATGTATAAATAAGCCCCTCCCGGTGGAGAGGGTTACAGATATGGAAGGGCGTGCTAATAAGGAAATTATGTATACCACTAATTTAACTATAGCCACAGGAAGTTGTGTCAGTAGCAGCTGAAGAATATTATCATTTCATGGTATGTAATGATCAGTGCCTTACTCTCAGATACCCATGCTGTCCCTAGGAGGGTGAGCCGGTGTGATGCGTGACATTCATCATGGCACCACAGATAGCTTCAGTGGTAAACTAGTTTAGCCCATCACTAACCAAATAATGCTTTTGTTGTGTTTGCTAAAATCCAGATAAAAGCCAAACCAGGTTTTATTTTTTTTTTAAATCCCTAACAGGATCTTACATGTGGAGTTTTAGTCGGGGTATGATATTTTAATACAATCACTGAGTTATAAACCATTTAAAGCTGTGGGCTAATAATGGAAACAGTGAGCAATGATAGTAGCACTACCATAATACACCAATTCCCCTTAGAATAGGTACTTTTTCTTAAACAGCCTCTGAGTTCAGCCTCAATGACCTTGCCTGGTTAGGCCATTGCAAGCTTGGCTCTTTATACAGCACAGTACTTCTTGATATGTGTTTCAAATTTACCTTTATTTTCATTGTAGACTGAGTTATGGTCTGATGAGTAACCAGAGCAGACTTTACCTACAATATTTAGATTTACATTTTTGACAGCTTAATCTCCTCTAACTCTATTTCTTTTAAGATTGATTGACGTTTGAAGGATGGAGAACAGGTAACCATTTTGAAATCAGGAAATAATCATCTGAAATTGTTAACAGGAAGCATGAATTTAAGAAAGATGTTTTCTTTGAACTGACAAAGACTGTATGAAAGCCTAAATAATATGTGTTTTCTACGTAAAAAAAAAATCTGATGTCATAAATTCAGTCATTTTTCAATGTAATACCATGCCCCATTGATAGTCCAGTGTATGCAAGACAGAATTCTAATGTAGTCTAGCATTTAATTCCACAGAAGAGATTTTTAAAACTCTTTTAAATAAAGTTTATATTTATAGTTATATATATAATAAATAAGTTATACATATTAATACATAACTATTAATATATATATAACTTAAATATATATTAATTTTTAAAAAAAATACTTCAGAAGATTGCTAAGGTTGCAAAATTAAACATTAGAAGTAAAGAAATGCCAACGTTAAGGCTACCTGCACAACCTTAACTCTGCCCCTTTGTGGCTATGCATTAGGTTATAGCCTTAAATTAGCCCACAAGAGTTAGCCCTTAGAGTCTGTGCAGGAGATAGGACTGATGCTGTTACTCTGCAAATAGATTTAGGGTATCCAGAATGTAACAAATGTGATCTTATTAGGTATGGTACACAGAGCACTAAAATTAAACAAACAGCTGGCTCCAATTGATGGCTTCTTAACTCAAAGATATTCCCAGTTCCTGTAGATGTATTCTAGGAAGCTGATGAAGTTCATCTTTATCCCAAAGCTAGAGTTTTTCCAATTTTCTTCTCACATTCGCTTGTGACTTAATCACTGTTTCCAATATTCTTACATTTAAAAATGTACACTTTGTTTATTTTTCCAAGTTTTAAATTGTTTGAAATTGCGCTTTAAATTGCTTTCAGCTTTTCAGCCTTTCCTTTCAGAGTTATGATGCTGCTTTCCTCCATTCTTCTGAGTTGAAAAACACCCTGTCAGAGGCGTTTTTTCCTTTCTTTCCCCTCCTACTCCCCACCCCCCATTCTAGGCCTGTCTTCAAAACCTTAAGAGAAGAAAGAGTCTTCAAATAAAGTTCTAATTCAAAGTTTTAGAGGTTGATAAACCACACCTCATTTCTTTCTTCAAATCATCGTCCCATAGATTACGTGCTTTTTTTACTGGTTATCTTCTTAACACTTTATTTGTTTCCATAATCATGCATAAACTAAACTGGGCATCTGCTGTTTTAAAAAAAAAGATTTGCTCATCTTGTAGCACTGAGGCCTAAATGCTATTCAGCAGCAGCACACAGCCTGTGTAGGGGGCTGTGCACTGCCCTGTTTCACAATGAGTGGGGAGGAATTCTCCTCTAAGGTTTGGAGCAGCTTCTGAGCTCCTCCACAACCTGGATGTTACAACAGCCCTCAGGTTTGTTAGGTGCCCTCTTCACTGTGGGGAGGCTAGGAGATCTTGCATAGCTGGGGATCCTCTGACTCCTTCCTCATGACTCACACTGCTTAGCCCAACTCATTCATGGTTTGTCCGTGCACAGGGGACCACTGAATAACTGAGCTTCAAATATGTAGGGGCTGTGTACTCCTGTCCGCTTCCCTGGGCAATGGTTCTGGTGCCAGAGGAGCCTCCACAGCTTCAGACATGAGGGGCTGATTTGCCCCAGGAAATCTTTCTCTTGGCCTATTTGATTTCATTCGTGGGTAAAACACAATAAACATTGTTTACACTTCAGTATAAGTTTTTCCAGCTGAGCCTAGAGAGGCTCGTAGAGTAGGAAGATCTGGCATGCAGCTTGCCAGCAGAAGATCTCTTGTATTAAAAACTAATTGATATTTCTCTAAAGCTCATTTTTATTTTATTTTTAACATCTATTTCCATGTCATCATGCAGCCTGACTGGTTCTTTGTCCTTTGTTATAGTGATTCTTTCCATTCTTTCCTCACCTGTATCTAACACACACAACAATCCAGAATTTTCCTAAGGACCTTCCAGTCTAGCCACTTTTCTATAAAATCTGGCTGTAATTTATTTATTCCTCTCCCAAGGCCTCATTTCCTCCCCTTTCCCACTACTGCGCTGTTCAAAAGATGATGTAACGCTTCTATTCTTAACTTCAGTTACGTCTGTGTAACTTTTCTGTTTTTCAGGCTGGGGGCTTAGTTACATGTGTTTACATTTTCCAGACATAAGTCTACCCCTTTTCCCACTTCTGCTCCTCAGTAATGTCTCAGAATCCAGGAATGAGACTGAAAATGCCATTTAAAAAAAATGCTACTGAACAGTAGCCGTATCAAGACTGGATATTTTCTTCATTACTGGTATTAGGGTAGTTTCTAGAGCCACTGACAACTGCACCCCAATGTGCTAGGTACTGTACAAATACAGACTGACAGACAGGCCCTGCTCTGAAGAGTTTGCAGCCTAAAGAGACAAGAGAGACAAAGGATAAGAGAAATAGATAGAAAATACAAACAGACAAGCAGAGTGATGGTTTGCAAACAGGGGCGGCTCCAGGCACCAGCACGCCAAGTGTGTGCCTGAGGCGGGCAAGCCACAAGCGATGCTCTGCCAGTCGCTGTAAGGGCGGCAGGCAGGTTGCCTTCAGTGGCATGCCTGCAGAGGGTCCGTTGGTCCCGCGGCTTCGGCAGACCTCCCGCAGGCTGCCGCTGAATCTGCGGGACTGGGGACCTCCCGCAGGCAAGCCATCGAAGGCAGTCTGCCTGCCGTGCTTGGGGCAGCAAAATACCTAGAGCCGCCCCTGTTTGCAAACATCATGTTAGTGACACAATTTATTTTTAATTCTCTATGTGAGGTTTTGTTAGGAGGGGTGTAGTGGGGTGGTTACCCGCTCCTGCCCAGAGGGGTTTAAAGACAGCTCTGGGAGAGGGCTGTGGCAGGGGAAAAACTAGTAGGCTGATTGGGGAAGCAGCTGCAGCTGGGCCACACCCTAATCAGGCCTCAGCTGGCGCTATAAAGGCAGGGGAGCCAGGGGCTCAAGAGTTTCTCTCTGTTTGTAGAGAGAGATGGGCCTGGCTGCAGGGAGCTAGAGACAGGGTACCTGAGTGAAGCAGGGCTGGGGAAAGGCAGCGGAGCTGGGGAGTTCCAGCCTGGAAAGCTCCAGGCTGCGGCCTAGCAGAAGGCAAATAGGTACTGGGGGTTGCAGAGGGCAGCCCAGGGGTAGGCAAAGGCAGCAGGTCCAAACCCAACCTTGCTGCTGATACTGCAGTCTTCCCCAGGCCGTGGGAGCTAGACAATGACTGGCAGTAGCTGTATAGTGAGGTGGGTTAGTGGGTGGGGGTTCCATGGGGAGGGGAGACCCTAAGACTGAGGGGTCAGCACATCAGGTCCAGGGGGGCCACGAGGCTGTGGGACACTACCCTGCAGAGGGCACTCCAATGGCTGGATGAGCGAATTCCCTGGATGACCAGCAGGAGGCGCCACAGGGGTCAGTCTGCATTGCTAGAAGGGGAAATCGCTAAATAGAAAGACAAAGGAAAGGAAGTGGACATAGAGGGGAGGGAAGTAACAGGTTCAGGAGGAGAGAAGAAGGAGAAGAGGAAGGACAGGAGCATAGAAGACAGGAGGAATAAGGTTGAACTGAAGAGACTGAGGAAGGGGCTGGGAGAGAGTGTGACAATCAGGGTGCAGATGCCCAAAAGGGAAAACAGATGGTTTAAACTCCAGTTAAATCAACTGATTTTTATAAAATATGTTGGTTCTATAAAAATACACTATTCTTTTATTAACCCTTGTAATGTTCTAAACTCAATCACTATGAGATAGGTATACAGGAGACTGTGGTTATGAACGTATATAGAAAACTGTGCTCCTAATCCCTGCTGCAACTTCAGTCCACCTCCCATCAGGGAAGTGAGCAGTCAAATAGGGGAGGGCAGCCAGTTGTTTACAGGAAACTGGCTTCCAGTAACTATCCATTGTCCAGCCCAGGAAAGGACAATGGTGGACCATTAGAGTTAATGGGAAGACATTGAGACAACTGGCTCCCCAGACCTTGCGCATCAAATCAGGAAAAAGTTTCCCCACTCTGATTTACCATGAGTCACTGTGGACTGAGAGGGGAGGGAAAAAAGGTAAAAAAAAAAAAAAAAAGGCTTTTAAAGGCAGGCTTGGAAATGAGGGGTTTTTTATCCAGAACTTGGGGGACAGTCTCAAGGCAGGAGGCTGTCCGTGAATGCTGGATCCCTCCTACAACTAGGGGCTGCACTGGAGAACTCTTTTAAGGCAATAGGGTAAATCTTATTTTAAAAGGGATTTTATCTAATATGGAAATGTAAAGCCTGAGATTTCATCTTTGTTTATTTTCTGTGTCACTTGTATGTGTTTGCACTCCCTTACTATATCATCTTTGAGTCTGGGCTGTTTTTATTAAATAAACTTTTTGTTTATTTTCATCCCCAGCAGGTCTCTGGTGCACAAACCACAAGCGCTGACTTTCCATTGTGTCGGGGGGTGCTCCACCTCTGGCTCTGCCCCAGGCCCCGCCCCCACTCCTCCCCTTCCCTCAAGGCCACATCCTCTTCCCAACCCATTCTGACCCCTCACCCATGTGTACCGTGTCCTTGCTCCTCCTCCCTCCCCCCTCATCCTGCTGCATGCTGCAAAACAGTTGATTGTGGTGAATGGAAGGTGCAGGGAAGGAATGGGAGGTGCTGATTGGCAGGGCTTGCCAGTAGGCAGGAGGTACTGGGGGAAGGGAAGGTGCTCATAGGGGGGCTGCCGGTGAGTGCTTAGCACCCACCATTTTTCCCTGTGGGTGCTCCAGCCCCAGAGCACCCACGGAGTCAGCACCAATGGTGCAAACTGTGGAGTGTGTGCGTGTGTGCCAAAGGGAGCTAATAACTGGGGAGGAGTTCATGCACTCAGGGATAATGAACCAGAGCGGAACCATCTGAGTCTCTGATAACTAAAAACTCAAGGAAGACATATGTGGGGAGACTTGGAATTGGAAGGGCAGTTGGTGTCATCCTAGAAGAAGTAACTGGGCTGGTGAGAGCCAGGGTCAGATCTTATTCTTGTGGGATGGCTACTGTGTCAGGGATCTGAACCATAGCTGCACAGCACAAAGGCCTCCTTCCCAATCTGATGGGTCCCTGAAGCATCACAAGGGGTTGGAGCAAACAGTCAGTCCTCAGAGAGATTGACATTGTGGCAATCTGCTTTTAAAGTTCATCCCTCATCCTTTCATTATAGGAAATCTGAAATCTTTTACTGTAATATTTTTTAAACAATTTCTTATATAGCATTTTTCATCAGAAGCTCTCAAACCTCTTCAGTCTTTTTTAATGTATTTAGCTCCATGACATTCCTCTGAGATAGGGAAGCTCTGCTGTCCACACTTTACAAATTGGGAAACTAAGGGACTTGCTCGAGGTCATACACGAAGTCCATAGCAGAGCAGTGAATTGAGCCTGGGTCTTCTAGGTCCTTAGCCAGAGGCCTAACTACTGGAGCATTCTTCCTTCTTATATAGCAGGCCTGTTTGAGATCCATATTGCTAACTGAGAAAGTAGCCCTAGGTTTCAGCCAAAGACATTACACCATTAAGGTAGCACAGTTGAGAATTTAAAGGTCAGGAACTGCAAAAGAACAACCTTGACTCTCATAGACTCAGACTCTAGGACTGGAAGGGACCTCGAGAGGTCATCGAGTCCAGTCCCCTGCCCTCATGGCAGGACCAAATACTGTCTAGACCATCCCTAATAGATATTTATCTAACCTACTCTTAAATATCTCCAGAGATGGAGATTCCACAACTTCCCTAGGCAATCTATTCCAGTGTTTAACTACCCTGACAGTTAGGAACTTTTTCCTAATGTCCAACCTGAATCTCCCTTGCTGCAGTTTAAGCCCATTGCTTCTTGTTCTATCATTGGAGGCTAAGATGAACAAGTTTTCTCCCTCCTCCTGATGACACCCTTTTAGATACCTGAAAACTGCTATCATGTCCCCTCTCAGTCTTCTCTTTTCCAAACTAAACAAACCCAATTCCTTCAGCCTTCCTTCATAGGTCATGGTCTCAAGACCTTTAATCATTCTTGTTGCTCTTCTCTGGACCCTTTCCAATTTTTCCACATCTTTCTTGAAATGCGGTGCCCAGAACTGGACACAATACTCCAGTTGAGGCCTAACGAGTGCAGAGTAAAGCGGAAGAATGACTTCTCGTGTCTTGTTTACAACACACCTGATAATACATCCCAGAATCACGTTTGCCTTTTTTGCAACAGTATGACACTGTTGACTCATATTAAGCTTGTGGTCTAGTATGACCCCTAGATCTCTTTCTGCCATACTCCTTCCTAGACAGTCTCTTCCCATTCTGTATGTGTGAAACTGATTGTTCCTTCCTAAGTGGAGCACTTTGCATTTATCTTTATTGAACTTCATCCTGTTTACCTCAGACCATTTCTCCAATTTGTCCAGATCATTTTGAATTTTGACCCTGTCCTCCAAAGCAGTTGCAATCCCTCCCAGTTTGGTATCGTCCGCAAACTTAATAAGCGTACTTTCTATGCCAACATCTAAATCGTTGATGAAGATATTGAACAGAGCCGGTCCCAAAACAGACCCTTGCGGAACCCCACTTGTTATACCTTTCCAGCAGGATTGGGAGCCATTAATAACTACTCTCTGAGTACGGTTATCCAGCCAGTTATGCACCCGCCTTATAGTAGCCCCATCTAAATTGTACTTTCCTAGTTTATCTATAAGAATATCATGCGAGACCGTATCAAATGCCTTACTAAAGTCTAGGTATATCACATCTACCGCTTCTCCCTTATCCACAAGGCTCGTTATCCTATCAAAGAATGTTATCAGATTAGTTTGACATGATTTGTTCTTTACAAATCCATGCTGGCTATTCCCTATCACCTTACCACCTTCCAAGTGTTTGCAGATGATTTCTTTAATTACCTGCTCCATTATCTTCCCTGCACAGAAGTTAAACTAACTGGTCTGTAGTTTCCTGGGTTGTTTTTATTTCCCTTTTTATAGATGGGCACTATATTTGCCCCCTTCCAGTCTTCTGGAATATCCCCCGTCTCCCATGATTTCCCAAAGATAATAGACAGAGGCTCAGATACCTCCTCTATTAACTCCTTGAGTATTCTAGGATGCATTTCATCAGGCCCTGGTGACTTGCAGGCATCTAACTTTTCTAAGTGATTTTTTACTTGCTCTTTTTTTATTTTATCTTCTAATCCTACCCTCTTCCCGTAAGCATTCACTATACTAGACATTCCTTCAGACTTCTCAGTGAAGACCGAAACAAAGAAGTCATTAAGCATCTCTGCCATTTCCAAGTCTCCCGTTACTGTTTCCCCCTCCTCACTGAGCAGTGGGCCTACCCTGTCCTTGGTCTTCCTCTTGCTTCTAATGTATTGATAAAAAGTCTTCTTGTTTCCCTTTATTCCCATAGCTAGTTTGAGCTCATTTTGTGCCTTTGCCTTTCTAATCTTGCCTCTGCATTCCTGTGTTATTTGCCTATATTCGTCCTTTGTGATCTGACCTACTTTCCATTTTTTATATGATGCCTTTTTATTTTGTAGGTCACGCAAGATCTCGTGGTTAAGCCAAGGTGGTCTTTTGCCACATTTTCTATCTGTCTACTCTGTCTCACCATGTCTTTGTATTATCTCAGGTTTTATTTATGTCATACAATTTTGTCAATGTTTTAAATGCTATTAGCCTTTTTGTGAAAGAGAAATGGCCATAAAGATCGCATGGTTCATGTGTGTTTCACAGAAAAATTCAGAAGGCCAAATTCAGTCCTGTTGTAAAAGGACATAACTCTGTTACACTCACAATTTGGAGAGGGCCTCTCTTACATCAGGGCTAAATTTGGCCCAGTAGTGTCCACTGTAATAAAAGGAGTTCACTGCAGAAGAGGCAGTCTGCTGCAAGAGGCAACTGAATAGAGAATGCTATTGTGTAGCCATAAGAATAGCAGCCATTCTGCAGTAAATCATAAACCATCATGTCACATGTATATTTAAGTATGGTTTTAAATGTCCGATGTACTGCTCCAGGCACATGCACACTAAAAACATTTACTAACCTTATTAAATAAACATCAAATTCCTTATTCAAGATTAAATACAAATTATCTTAAGTCCTCTTCTTCACTCACCCTCTTCTCAAAATCCTGACACAATTGACGGACCTTGTAGCATGCTCTAGCCTCAAGCAGATTTAGGATGTATCAGGCTACTTGAGAGGAAAAGGGTCAAAGTTCCCGACTCCAGGGCAGTCCCTCACTGAGAATGCCCTGCCAACAGCCTCCTCTGGGTTAAGGCCTCACTTTAGTAAAGCACTTAAGGATGTGCTACACTTTAAGCATGTGAACAGTCCCATTACTTGTGTGTTTCAAGTTAAGCATGTCCTGAAGGGCTTTGTTGGCTCAAGTTTTAAAGCAAGGAACTGTCAGTTCAAGTTTCTAAGGTCATCTCAGCCACCTGGTTATCACAGGAAAAGAGGTGGGCTCTCAACAAAGAAAGTGACAGACCACACAATGTCAAACTCAAAGTGCAGACAAGCAGACTACAGAAAACAACTCACAGTACAATTTAACCAGGTGCAAACAGAGTTCGAACTAATTTGTAACTTGTCAATATGGCATGAACATTCTTTGCTTTTCAACACAATATATCACTGTGAATTATTCAGTTTATATACTACATATGTAACTTGTTTATAGTATTATCATCACTTTCTTCAACAGCATGAGTTCACTGGTCAATTAGAACAAAATACCTTCCCCTTTTCCTGCCATTTTACAATGTTGTATCTGAAACAAGCCAGCTTTGTGACTAAAGCAAAAAGAAAAGCATCAATGACAGCTAAATGAGCAATGGGAAGTGATTCCAAATGAAAATCATACCAACATTTTTAACAAATGGAAATATTTAAAGAGCAGACCCATTTTACAAAGTGACCTAATTGCCTGTTTTCTAAGTTGAACATATAATATTGGAACAAAATAGCTTATGTTTAACCTTTCTAGGAGAAAAGCTTTCTAATGTTCCAGTGTAGTTTTTACAGTCATGAATTAGTGCTTTTCTCAACAGTAGAATAGCCTTTCCAAAGATAAATCCAAGATATCAAAAAATAAATAGATACAGTTGTTTAAGACTTTCAACAGTATTACTTCAGCATTTACTAGTAACTGGATAATCCAAGGGAATTGTGGTTTCCTAAGGGATAATGTAACTCAGTTGATGTCACCGTCACTGGGGTTCTGCCTTTAGAAATGTTTAGGAAAAAGGAAGCCAAATGATGGATATTATACAACTTATTTAGAAGGATTTATCCAATTGTCATCCTGCAGGCATGAGTGTGTAGGCCAATATATCTGAAATCATGCCATTAACTGGCCAGCAGGGAGGTGGAAACTGTAGCAGATGTTATTAGGGAGCAAAAGAAGTAGGGGAGTCTTTCTTAATGTATGCCACTTTAAGGAAATCTCTTAGATATTGGAACCCCTTGGCTTCAATTCTTAGCCCTGCCTGTTCTGCACTCAATGCAGAAACAGAGGGGTGGCACAAAAGTAGCTCTTGTTTTCTCTGTATTTTGGAGGCAGACAGGGCCTGGCCGTGTGTGACTTAGACCAGTTTCCTAACATTCTTCCTGTATTATTTATTTAGTCTTAAGTACAAGGAATTTTCTGGTTAACTATCCCAGCTATCATTCAATCATGCTGTCTTTTCCTTTCTGATCCTCCTTACCTCAGTGAACTTTGCCAACTTGTATAAAATAATACATCCTTCTAGTTGAAGGGCACAGTTGTTTGATTCCCTATTCCCTTTGTCTGCCACACATTTTCTGTCTTCCTTGTGTAGTCTTAATGATGCTAGACACGTGATTTTTTCTGATGACAGAATACCATTTGATGTCTAAGCATCAGGTCTTCATTAGGCAGTGGATCTAAATAACACCTTCTCAGGTAGAAGTCAGAAAGACATACAAATTTTATAAAAATCTCACATTTGGAATTATGGATTTTTTAAACAATTTCCCACTGCTAGATAGTAAGTTATCTTGATTATTATTTTCCTTTCTGTTAAAATTAGCACTGGAGATCTTAAAGAATTCAAATTATGTACATAACCTAAAGAACATGTTAGCTACTCAATTTATATCTAGAATTTCTGTGACAGAGTTAAGTAAAACATCTTTGGTATCAGGAACAGGACTTGTTGCAAATTACTTCCAGGGCTGGCGCTTCCATTGAGGTGAACTAGGCAATCGCCTAGGACGCCAGGATTTTCGGGGGGCAGCATTTTGGGTTACCTAGGGAGGTGGTGGAATCTCCATCCTTAGAAGTTTTTAAGGCCCAGATTGACAAAGCCTTGGCTGGGATGATTTAGTTGGGGTTGGTCCTGCTTTGAGCAGGGGATTGGACTAGATGACCTCCTGAGGTCTCTTCCCACCCTAATATTCTATGATTCTCTAACGGTAGGCAGTGAAGTCTGACACAGAGCGTTACCTACTTGTCTGAATGGAAATTTGTTTCATAATCCTTACATTTATACATTCTAGGGTGAAATCTTGGCCCAATGGACAAAACTTCTTTGACTTTAGGATTTCATTCAAAATCTCAGCCATGTTTGTGCCTTCTGTTACACTCCCAGTATGTCCACTCACAAGTTGCTATTCCTAGTATCAATGCAGATGCAAATCTAGAAACCCAAACATGCTTGCCCTGCCCCCTTCCCAGAGGCCCTGCCCTGCTCGTTCCATCCCCCCTCTGTTCCTGACTCTCCATCACCCTCACTCACTTTCACGGAGGTGGGATGCAGGAAGTGGTGCAGAGTGTAGGCTCTGGGAGGGAGTCTGGGTGCTGGAGGTAGGCTCTGGGCATGGGCAGGGGATTAGGGTGCAAGAGGGAGTGCGGGGTGCAAGCTCCTGGAGGTGCATACCTCAGGTGGCTCCCGGTCAGCAGCACCACAGGGCTAAAGCAGGCTCCTTGCCTGCCCTGTCCCCATGCTGCTCCCAGAAATGGACATCCCATCCCTGTGGCTCTTGGGAGGAAGCAGGGGGCTCTGTGTCCTGTCCACACCCACAAGCATCACCCCCGCAGCTCCAATTGGCCACAGTTACCAGTCTCATTCCTAAGTGAGCACTAAAACTGGTAGGTTTCAGAATATTCAAAATTAGCAGTACATCACAAAGGACATTATTGTGTTGTGTACTTGGCATACAAGTATGCCACTATAAGCTTTGTTTTAGATAACCTTATGCACTCAAATAAGAAAAATTAGCTTTTGTAGCACAGTGGTTTCAGAAGGCTCATATGGCAGACCCATGTGAACCCTAATTTGATGGCCACCATTGTCATAATCTCTAAGAGGGAAAAGGAGTCCAAGATTTCTACTGGGAAGGCAAGATTGTCACTGGCATCTGAATCAGAAGAAACCATTGTCTTTTGCTTATAGGCACACAGACAAGGCCACCCAAGGGTGCGGGTGGCAAGCGGGGCAATTTGCCCCGGGCGTCACAGGGGCCCCACGAGCCCTGGCTGATAATCTCTTCCCTGACTAGAGGTGCCTTTTTAATTTTTACTCACCCGGCGGCGGTCTGGGTCTTCAGCGGCGAATCCTTCAGTGCTGCCGAAGATGCAGAGCGAGTGAAGGACTCACCACTGCCGAAGACTCGGAGTGCCGCCCAGTGAGTATGAGCACCACAGTGGGTGACGCCTTTTTTATGTCCACTCCTCTGCTTTGCCTCAGGCAGGGCCGGCATTAGGAAGTGCGGGGCCCAATTTGAACCGTTTCGATGGGGCCCTGGCAGGGATGACTAAAAAAAATAAAAAAAAAAATAATGTTAACAAACACATGGGGCTTGTATTAACCTGGAGGTTCTCCCAGCACTGAAGGACCCGCCACCGAAGTACCGCCGAAGACCCGGAGCGAGCGAAGGACCCACCGCCAAAGTGCCGCTGGAGACCTGGACAGCCGCCGGATGAGTAAAAATTAAAAAGCCGCCTCTAGCAAGGGAAGGGATTCTCATTGAGCGTGGGGCCCTCTTAGGTGTGGGTCCCAATTCGGGGGAATTGGTGGAATAGGCCTAAAGCCGGTTCTGGCCCCAGGCCCCCTGAATCCTCTGGGCAGCCCTGCACACAGACAGCAAAAGGGATACAACTTTGTGAGAAGAAGCTTTGCCAGAAGAAAAAACACCCCAGTGATTACACTTTGTCAGCAATTCCTTCAACCCTGAGAGAGCATTTAAGCTAACCCACAGTCCATTTAAAGATAAGTATCAGAGGGGTAGCTGTGTTAGTCTGTATCCACAAAAACAACAAGGAGTCCGGTGGCACCTTAAAAACTAACAGATTTATTCGGGCATAAGCTTTCGTGGGTAAAAAACACACTTCTTCAGATGCATGGAGAGCATGGACAAAGCACTCTAGCAGTATTATTAATATACCATTACTACAGTTTATGCAATGGAACGATCATCAAGAAAATAGCTAAAAAAAAGTCAGAGATTTCAGTTGTCAATAGATCAGAGTATTTCACGACCTTTTTGGAAGCGGGAAAGAAACTGCAGTAAACTACAGACAACAAAGAACAGGGTGTTCTAAACAGCATGGCAACTCCATGATTTGAAAAATATGGATAGATCTTGCTATGACAGAAAATAATCAAAGGAAAATTAGCTTAATTGAACCTTAATTGAAAATTAGCTAAATTGAACCTTAATTGAGGTGATAAACAGAGTTGGAGAGAATTAGAATAAACCCATATTGTTTATCTTAAAAGGAATCCCTATATAGATAGATTTGTAGATTCTTTTTCAAGACAGCTTTCTTATAATATTATATTTGATATAATACTGCCAAAATTTAGTATGTGTGACTAAAATCTAATGTACAATTTCAGTGGTAATTTTAATATTTTGCATTTTAAAAAATGTTAATCTCAATTAATGTAATGGAACAAGAAACAGCAAGAGTGAAAGAGTTGAAACTCTCAAATACATCTCCCACAATGCAATGCAGACCCAGTTGACTGATCTGTGTGACAGACTGGTCAGCTGGGCCCACACTGCTTTAGGGATATGTAGTGTTATAGGGAGGATGGCTCTCCGAAGAGAATGAAGGCCTGAACTACAACTCCCATAAAGCCTTGGGGAATGTAGTTTACTGGGTTTTTAAAGCTAATATGCTACAAAAACGTGTCATGTCAGTTCAATAACATTGGTACAGGTTGAACTGACCCAAAACAAAATATTTCATTTAAATTTTTACAGTGGAAAATCAAAAATTTTCAAAAAATTGAAGTTTTCCTACAGAAAATTTAGATTTTGTAGAAACAATATTCTCCTTTGGAAAATCATTCCAGTGGAAAATTACTGAGCAGCTTTGCTTGAGATAAACCAAGGGCTTGATCCTGTGCCCAGTGAAGACAATAGTATTGATTTCAGTAATGCATGCTCAAGGCCTAAGACCCAACTCCTGGGACCCAAGATCAGTGTGATCTGGCACAAATATCTAATCAGCATATTCCATTAGGTCCTGCAACATCTCAGTAAACTTAAAATTAAAAGGGAAGATGTAGCTTGCCTCTATTATTTACTGGAGCTGGCTCATAAAGTATTATGTGGAAAGTGTGGATGACAAATCAACTACCTCATGGGACCTGTGGCTGAAACTAACTGAAGAATTTCTGCCCCTCAGACAAATACAATTTAGTTTCCATCAGAAGATTCTATGCTAAGTCAGGTAATGTTGTGAAATAGTTGGAAGTTAACAGGAAGAAACTTAAATTACTGTGGAAGGGTTTTGTGTAAGTGGAAGGGTTTTATGTAAGAAAATATAAATACTAACTATACAGACATTTATGTGAAGTGATGGTTATGTTTTCTGTTCTTTGTTTATAACTCAATTACTAATTTTAATTAATGCTAGGGGCATACTGCAAAATTTGCCAGATTTATATGTAGTTTTATGTTGCTTGCCAAATTAACTTTTTTGAATTTACCTTGAAGTATGACCTACTGTTGTGTTCAGAAAAGATATGATAGCAAAAAAATTTGGTTTGTTGGCTCCATAAGAAAATTATAGGATCTGGGTCCAATCCTGAAACAATTACCCAAGTTGTTTTTACATAAGAAAGGACTGTTTGCCTGCATGAAGTTTGCAGGACTCAGCCCTGTGCTGTGTGTAGTTATGATTCTGTTTTCTTTTGTAATGCACCTTTAAATTTAAGATGTCTGCCTGTGAGAGGATTCAAGATGGAGGATCTTACAAAGTGAGAGATACTGTTTTTTCGCTTAGGGAAAATTTACATACGAATTTCAGTCCTGATTTCTTTTAAATTAGATTAAAGATGAAAACAAAACAAGAAAGAACAAATATGAAATCTTTGAGAATCAGAATTAAAGAGACACAGCCCATTTGAAGTCTTGTCCATTTTTCAAAAATGAGTTAAATTGTGGATACTTCACCGGAGACATTCTGAGGTTATATTCATCCCATTTTCCTGTTTTTAAAGTAAGTTTCTCTCCATTGTGACTGTATGAAAGACACAAATAATAAAGCGGGAGAATGACTGTTTACCCTTTACGATCAACGTATATGTAAAGTCCTATCACATGCACAAAATAAACAAAGTAAAAATAGAAAAAATATATTTGTTCTCTAATCTATTTATAGTCATTTTAAAGCATAACTTCTGATAACAGTTCTCAATCTATAGAAGTATGGATTTTTTTTAAACTAATGGTGTAAAGTGCTAAAGGTAAAGTGCTACAGAATGGAGAAGTCCAGTAAATGAGTAAGAATTACATTGGAAGAGAAATTGAGGCACTATTGGGAATACGCTGCTAAAGCCAATGAAGCCGTTTTGTGAAGCATGCTGTTTTATTGAGATTATCTTAATTGGGACCTTTAGGTCATGAAGTTGCTGGAATAATTTAGGATAAGCAAACATTCTTATGACAAACCACAGTAGGATTCTGCAATTTGGAATTTTTTGAACCCCTGACAAGTAACTTAAGTTAAACCAAATTTTATAAACATTTTGTGAAAGATTTTTCTTCAGTAAATTTGAGAATTACATTCACCAAATTGGAGATTCTATTAAAAAAATAATAAATTGTAAGGCCAGAAGTGGCCACTGCAATCATTTGCTCATACTTTCTATCTAAACAGGCCATTGGATGTCCCTGAATTAATTCTTGTTTGCACTACAGCATATCTTTTTAAAAAAGACATCCAATCCTGACTTAAAAATCCAAATGATGAGGAATCCACAGTGACTCATGGTAAATTGTTCCAAAGGCTAATTAACCTCACTGTTAAAAATGTGCACCTTATTTCCACTCTTATTGTTGACGATGACACCAGAATTGTGGTCTGGAGTGACTGAGAGTCTGATGGCACTCTCAGTGGTGATGGAGAAGTGGAGGAGATAGGAAGGCTTGGGAAGAAAGAGGGACAGTTTGAGTTTGGCCATATTAAGTGTAAACCGACAAACACATCCATTAATTCTTTATAACGTATTTCCTGCTTCACCTGACTTTAGAAACACCTGATCATGGTGGTTCTGTAACCAGCAGTATGCCACAAAACTTTGATCTCATGCTTCTCTGATTAAATTCCCTTGTGGTTTTCATCCCACAGTAACTTAAAGGAAACATTTAAAAACTTTTGGGTGGATAGTCACAAGATCCAACTCATCTTTCATCTTCAAGCTGTGTGAAAAATATTCTTTGAAGACAAATTAATTAAACTCACTGTTCAACCAGCATTCAAGCTCCTTTTGCAGTAGACGTGCACTTACTTGTTTGCTTCCTCTCAGCATTGCAGTCTGCTTTGGCCAAGAGGAAATTTATCAGTTATATATGAAGAAACGTGCTGATCCTCCATTTAGCTTAAATGATGGGTTTGTTAAAAATTTCCTTTTCTTCTCCAAATTACAATACAAAAGCAAATTGCCTGCCTGCATTTGAAATACAGGACTGAATCCAAGCTGTTGTTTTTCTATAGGATTTTTTTGTGTCGTGAACTTTCACAAACTTTGTGCATTTCTTCAAATAGTGTCAACAAGTTAAAGAGTCAAAATATAATAGTCAGCAGCTCTGAATCCATGACGCTCAACTTACCTACTATTTTACTAAACAAGGTACATGGGTAATGGAATGGCATGTTTATTAGCAGATTTTTACAATTATATCTGCATATTCTTTGCAAAATTCTAAATAATGGTAGCAACCCATAATGGAAAGTCTTTACAATACTGCCCAGATACCACAGGGATGGGCATTTGGAAAATAATTAATACATTAATTCTATATCTGGTGAAGAAAGAAGAAAAGTAGCTCCCCTTTTTTAAAATATATCAATTCCTCAAACAAGCTTTATTCCATATTAACCTCTCAATTGTACAGCCTGAGCTGAAGGCAGTGGTATGGAAATGACATAAATACTGAGTACCTCTTGCTGGAGCATTGAGCATTGGACACTGTAAGTGTTAGATAGCAAGAAAGTTGAGTTGTTTATAACATTTAAAGTGACTATCCCTTTTTTATAAATTGTTTTCTAATAGTAAAATTCCAAGTTCTTTTAGCACAGTGCCAGTGGACATTGATAAATGTCAGGCAGAACACCTAAGTGGGGTTCTGTGAAAGTCACAAGGTGCCAGTTGTCACTTCTCTACCTTTGGGAAACATGCCCTCCAGCAGTTACCTTGAGAAACAGCACTCAGAAAGCACATGCTGATCAGGAAGGAAACTCCAGCTATATATGTTTGAGGGATTACTTTATCAGAAAACATCATTTCTTGAAATATGAGGCAGAACTGCATGATCTAGAAGTATTCAATACCTGTTGTTTCCAAAATATGAGTATTAAATAAGCCTTGTGAATACACTGTAGAAATAAACCTTTATTTAACACCAATTTTATTTTTACAAATTAAACTTGAATTGTTTTGTAGTGTGGGGATCTACCTTTGAAACAGATAGTAGAGGTGTAACACTGAAATGAAATCCCTAAAGGCCGGATCCTGACAACTCTTTGTTACTAGTCATAGCGCTTTCATTAGCATGAGCGATTACCATTGTCGTCAAGCATGGGCGTAAGCATCCTAATGTTAATGGGACTGCTCATTGTTAAGTGCTACATTCAGTGACCTGAAGAAGAACTTCGTATAGCTTGAATGCTTGGTCCAATAAAAGATGTTAACCTCACCTACCTTGTCTCTCACATTCAATGATGAGCATTCATGAACTGGGCCCTAACCTACATAATAGCCATAGAATTCAAGTAACCGTTAAAAATTTTCATGATGTGTGAAATTTGACTGTACCAACCCTAAATACATGGCACTGAATCCAGGCATCCTTGCAACAAAGCCCAATGCCAACTCTGTCCACATATTTATTCAAATGACACCATCATAGGACCTAATCACATTAGCCATGCCGTCAGGGGCTCATTCACCTGCACATCTACGAATGTGATATATGCCATCATGTGCCAGCAATGCCTCTCTGCCATGCCTCTCAAACTGGACAGTCTCTACACAAAAGAATAAATGAACACAATCTGACATCAGGAATCATAACATTCAAAATCCAGTAGGAGAACACTTCAATCTGTAGAACTGATAAATGAAATTGTTTTTAATTGTTCACTTTATTAATGTAACTTCTGTTCACCATTCACTACACTTGCCTACGCTGTAACTTCTGTTCCATATTGTAATTCAAACCCCATTTTAAAACACTCAAGCCATTTTGTAAAAGCTTCCTCCAACCTTCATTTTTGCAAACCCTGCTGTAATCTTATTAGTTTAGTTTAGATGTGTGAATGAGGTATGTATGAATGACAGAATCAACCTCCAGCCCCAGCCTGTCCTGATGAGATAAAGTTCAAATATCAACGGCTGAAGACCTAGACAACAGCCCTAAACAAAGTAAGAAGCATCCACCCCAAAGAAAAGGACAACAGAACAACAGAAGGAAGATCAAAGCCAGGTTCGAGGCTGAAAGTCACGCCTGCAATTGATGGGTGATCAATCTAAACCCAGAGGCAGTGTGACACAGCAAGACCTATAGACTTTGAATCCAAACTAAAAGCCTATGAAAAAGAAGGGTGAGATGAGAGACTCTCGGTAACATTCTGCTGCCAACATGGAAGGACGTCAGTGCCTGCCCAACAGAGATCCAGCTTGTCCTAATGCCTAGCTTTCCTGGCCAGTTAGCCGCCACAAGCTACAAACCCAAGCTACAAAATCAAGCTATGAACTTAAGCTATCTTCAGGACTGGTAACTATGCAGCAGCTGCAGAACATCTGATGGATATGTGTGTGTGTGTGTGTGTGTGTGTGTCTGTGTAGGTATTAGGTATAATGTGTGTGTATAAGAATTAAGATATTAGTTATTAGTCATAAATCAAATTGTTATCATAATAAATGTGGCATCTTTGTCTTGTCCCCTTTTATAAGATCCTGCTGGTTTTTACTGGTCTAATGTAATTGGTATAACAAATCTTCCTGATCACTCAGTAACAGACTTAAAGGTGGCAATTTAGCAACAGAAAAGCTTCAAAAACAGACTCCAGTGAGAAACTGCTGAGCTTGAATTAATATGAAAACTAGATACCATTAACTTGGGCTTGAATATAGAGTGGGAGTGGCTGGGTCATTACACATATTTAATCTATTTCCCCATGTTCAGTATCCTCATACCTTCTTGTCGACTGTCTAAAATGGGCCATCTTGATTATCACTACAAAAGTTTTTTTTTTCTCCTGTCTCCTGCTGATAACAGCTCATCTTAATTAATTAGCCTCTTACAGTTGTTATGGCTATTTCCACCTTTTCATGTTCTCTGTATGTATATATATCTTCTTACTATATGTTCCATTCTATGAATCTGATGAAGTGGGCTGTAGCCCACAAAAAGTTTATGCTCAAATAAATTTGTTAGTCTCTCAGGTGCCTGTTCTTTTTACTAACATGGCTGCTACTCTGAAACCATATTTAGCAGAGCACTCCTTTCCATCTATTGACCAAAGCTCTCATGCCTCCTTAGTACAACATATCTTTAGAATATATTTTTTCTACATCTTAAAGTGGGAAACCATACTCTTTCCTCCTGCCCCCAACATATGTTATATCCTATAAAATAATCCACCTTCATGGTAATTTTCTGCTTTAAACAAAAATACAGTCCTTTCATGGCCTTCAAATCAAACGTGAATCCTGCAGGATTAACACTGTATGGAAATACAGGTCCCATAGAAGTCAGCAGAAGTTTGCCAGAGACTGCACTAGGGCCAGGATTTCACCCATGGAGTTTAAAGATACAATGATTTCCTGCTAGAAATACACCACTGAAAAATGTAATATAGTTGTTGCATATACTCTGTCTCATTTTGGAAGGGTTTGTATTTTTTTAGACTACAATGCAAAATTGAAAGATCTGTCCCTCCTTGCCATAACATCAGAGTACCTGGCTGTCTTGGAATGTACGTAACCTCAGAATACCCCTGTGAGGTAGGGTAATACAATCATCCCCATTTTACACATGGGGAACTGAGGCCCACAAAGGACTTCAAACCCATGCAATTCATGTACTCAGGCTCCCTCACCCTAGGTGAACACCATAACCACTAGACCATCTTTCTTTCTTGCTGTGCTAATAATATCTGCAATACTATATTAAGACTCTTTAGTCTAAAACAGTATCAGTTCATTTTCCATACAAACTTTGTATGTTTCCCCATTTGTAGAGTCAGTGATATTCATTTCTGAAATGTGTTATACTATTTGTGCTGATTTCTAATGAACACTGCAGTGAAACAAGTTTCACACTTCCATTTTCCATCAGTTGAGCCAGGAACTCTGATTTTTGAAGAAGTTCACCAAACTCACAATCCTAGTGGTGGAAGGACTTGTAAAGACAAAAATGTAATTTAAGCAATAAAAAAAGTTAAAATAAAGAGCAAAGAAAAAAAAATCTGCTGTGCCTAGACCTGAGCTGGTTCACACATCAAGAAACCAGTAGTTGAGATTTCATTCCAGGAAAACTTCCAATCTCATCTGAGGTCTTTCATATCCTTGAAAAGATGATAGAAAGTAGTGAGTTATTAAATACAACATCACTTTTGCTAAAATACTTCTAGACAAGACATTAAAAGCCATAGAAATGAGAAAGAAAAATGTAATTTACTTTAAACAAATTAACTGTTGCCACATAACCTCTTTCAAGAGGATTGTTTGTCTTATATGTTGCTGCATTTTACTGCTTTTTATCTTGTTTCAAAATTAAATGTTTATTTAATTTTTGTTTATGTACAATAACTACACGTATCCCTGTTTATTTGAAAATGTAATTAATAAAGTGTACAAAGTTTATGCTCCCACAACATTTTTGGTCTAACATATACCAATTACTTCAGGTCTTATGTATAGATATGAGACTCGTATCTATTCCCCTGAATTACATGTCATACCATTTAGTCTTGTAAAGAGACAGTGACAGAGCCTCAGGTGGTGTAAATGGGTGTGGCTCCACTGAAATTAATGCTGCAAGGACTGGGAGTGCCTGCCAGGGGCAGCAGCAAGTCCAGATTTGCAGGGTCTTCATGTGAATGACCCTGGCCTTCCATGGATCCCACAAGGTCCAGTGGGATTGGCCTTAGCTGTGGGATGGCAATCTATGCTCTCCATGCCCTCAATGAAATGATAGTAGAGGAGCTCTACAAGGGGATCCTCCCCATGAGCTTCCCCATCCATAGGCTTCTCCATTCCAAGGGATGATCTCAGCCTTGGTATTAACTTACTTCCTTTAACCCTTAAACATGTGCTTTGAATACAACATAAGATAATCTTTTAATTAAGCTGGACTTCTGCTAAATAGCAGGGCTTCATTATAATACAAATCGCTCAAACGATTCACACAGTCAGCATTGGCACCAAGCAAAACAGTGAAGTCAGCCAAACCAAACCTTCTACAGTATGGCATATTCAGTGCTGTGCAAGTTGTTGAATATGTAAAATATAGGAGTTATTAATGTAGTATGTTTGAAGACTCTGGCTACAGTGCATTCGTCATCAAATTGTCTGATTATCAGTTATTTTAAGGAGGACTGCTCTAAGAAGTGCTTTATGCAAATGAAATGCAAAACTGGGTGTCTAACCACCTGGTAGTAACTCTATGAATATTTTATATTACAGCCTATCATTGTACCATAATTAAAGAGCCCACAGTACATCACAAGAATCCCAGTGTCCTAACCACGTTACATTTTGGGTAATTTATTTCTGTCCACCTAAATTATCCTGATAGTTTTAGGTAGATAAGGAATATTTAGTCTCTTTCTTCCCTAAAGATGCACTGTTGACATTTTCTACTCTTTGGATCATGGTAGCAGAAAGGCAAGTAGAACTGCATGGTCTCAATGCATGAGTGAGATGATGGTATAAGGAGGATGGCTTTAGGTTCATTAGAAACTGGGGGACCTTTTGGGAAATGAGGAGCCTATACAGTAAGAATGGGCTCCACCTAAACCAAAACTGAAAGAAACTGCTGGCATGTAAAATTAAAAGATTGTTGATGACTTTTTAAACTATGGGTTGAGGGGACACTAGATGCAAAGGAGCACACAGTTTGGGTGGAGACATCCTTTAGGACCAGCGGATGCTTCAGGCGCCAGTGCTCCAAGCTAGAGCCGCCACTGTTTAGGACGGAATATATTAATGGGGGAACGCCATATACTAAAACAGGATAAGAAGGAGGGCAAAGGTGGGGGGTGGGGATAGGGGCTAGAGAGGAACAGTCAAATGCAAGAGTCCTATTTAAATATAACATAAAGGCAAGCAACTGAATATTGACAAAATGTACTATTGCTTATATACAAATGCTAGAGGTCTAAACACTAAGATGGGTGAACTAATTTGCCTGGCATTAAATTTGGATATTGATATAATAGGCATTACAGAAACTTGGTGGAATGAGGATAATCAACGGGACATGGTAATACCAAGTAAAAATATATATAGAAATGACAGATTAGGTTGTGCTGGTGGGGGAGTGGTACTAAGCATAGAGTCAAATAAAGTAAAAATTTTAAAAGACTCAAACCTCACCATGCAATCTCTATGGATAAAAATTCCATGCTTGAACAATAAGAGTATAGCAACAGGAATATACTACTGACTGCCTGATCAGGATGGTGATGGTGATTGTGAAATACTCAGTTTGATTAGAGAGGCTACAAAGGCAGAAAAATGCAGGTATAATGGGAGATTTCAACAATCTTTATACTGACTGGGTGTATGTAACCACAGGAAGATAAAATTTCTAGACACCATAAATGACTGCTTCTTGGAGCAGCTTTTCCTGGAACCCACAAGAAGATAGACAATTCTTGATATAGTCCAACTGGTGCACAGAGCTGGTGCAACAGCTGTATTCAGCTGAGCCATTCAGTAATAACAATTGTGATGTAATTAAATTTAACATACTTTTAGGGGGAAATTCCAAAGAAACCCGTCACAACGGTATTTACTTTAAAAAGGGGAACTATACAGAAATGAGGAAGCTAAACAAGAATTAGAAGAAACAATCACAAGAGTGGAGTCCCTGAAAACTGCATGAAAACTATTTTAAAACACTATAATAGAGGCTCAAACTAATTAAATTAAAAAAACATTAAGAGGACCAGAAAGCACCACTCTGGCTAAAGAGCAAAGTTAAAGAGGTAGAGGCCAAAAAAAAAAAAAGGGCATCCTTTTAAAAATTAGAAGTCAAATCTTAGTGAGGAAAGTAGAAAGGAGAATAAACTATGGCAAGTCAAGTGTAAAAGTATAATAAGGCAGGCTAGGAAAGAATTTGAAGAGCAGCTAGCTTAAGACACAAAAACTAGTTGTAAGTACATCGGAAGCAGGAAGCCTGTTAAACAGCCACTGAGGCCACTGGACAATCAAGATGCTAAAGGAGCACTCAGGAAACACAAGGCAATTGTGGAGAAGGTAAATTAATTCTTTGCAACTGTCTTCATGATAGGGGATGTTGGGGGAAATCCTCATGCCCAAGCCATTATTTTTTAGGTGACAAATCTGAAGAACTGTCCCAGGCTGAGGAATCAGTAGAGGTGGTTTTGGAACAAATTGATAAACTTAACAGCAATAAGTCACCAGAACCAGATGGTGTTCACCCAAGAGTTCTGAAGGAACTCAAATGTGAAACTGCAGGACTACTAACTGTTGTTGTTGCCTATCATTTAAATCAGCTTCTGTACCAGAAGACTGGAGGATAGCTAATGTAAAACTGATTTTTAAAAAAGGTTTCATAGGCGATCCTGTCAATTATAGACCAATGAGCTTAACTTCAGTAACAGGCAAATTTGTTGAAACTATAGTAAAGAATAGAAGTAACAGACATAGATGAACACAATATGTTGGGGAAGCGTCAACACGGCTTCATGTCTCACCAATTAGAATTCCTTGTAGGGATCAAAAGGCATATGGACAAGGGTGATCCAGCTCTGGGCCACCTAGGTGCGGGGAAGTGGGGCAATTTTTCAGGGCCTCTGGAGCAGGGTCCTTCACTCGCTCCGGGGGCCCTGGAAAACTCTCACGGGACCCGGGCCCCCGGAGCTTCTTCCGCTCTGGGTCTTTGGCAGCAATTTGGCAGCAGGGGGTCCTTCCGCTCCGGGACCCGCCGCCGAAGTGCCCCGAAGACCCACAGCGGGGGTCCTTCCGCCCCGGGACCCGCCGCCAAAGTGCCGGGTCTTCAGCGGCAATTCGGTGGAGGGCCCCCAGGCCCCCTGAATCCTCTGGGCAGCCCTGATCCAGGTGATATAGTGTGCTTGGCCTTTCAGAAAGCTATTGACAAAGTCACACACCAAAGGCATTTAAGCAAAGCAAACAGTCATGAGGTCAGAGAGAAGGTCCTTCCCTGGATTAGTAACTGATTCAAAGATAGGAAACAAAGAGTAGGAATAAACGGTATGTTTTCCCAATGGCGAGAGGTAAATAGTGGTGTCCACCAAGGATCTGTCCTGGGACCTGTGCTGTTCACCTCCTTTTCCCAATCATTTATAAATATGTTGAACAGTGAGGTGGCAACATTTGCAGAGGATACAAAATTAGTCAAGATAGTTAAATCCAAAGCTTACTGAAAAGTTAGAGGGATTTCACAAAAAACTGTGTGACTGAGCAACAAAACAGCCAATGAAATTCAGTGTTGATAAATGCAAAGTAATGCACTTTGGAAAAAGATAATCTCAACTATACGTATAAAATGATAGGATCTAAATTAGCTGTTACCCGTTAATAAAGAGATCTGGGAGTCAATAGTTGTCTGAAAACAGCTCAGTAAGCAGCAGCAGTCAGAAAAGCTAACTATTGTTATGAACCATTAGGAAAGGGATAGATGATAAAACAGAAAATATAATTTCCCTATATAAATTCATGAGCTATATAATGTCACCATATACATTTATATAAGCCCACACCTTGACTACTGCACGCAGATCTGGTTGCACCATTTCAAAAAAATATACATTAGAATTGCAAAAGGTACAGAGAAGGCAACAAAAATGATTGGGGGTAAGGAACAGTTTCCATATCAGGAGAGATTAAAAAGACCCAGACTGTTCACCTTAGAAAAGATTACTAAAGGGGGATATGATAGAGATTTATAAAATCATGAATGGCATGGAGAAAATGAATAGGGAAGTGTTATTTACTCCTTCACATAACACAGGAATAAGGGTTCACCCAATGAAATTAATAGGCAACAGGTTTAAAAAAGACACAAGGAAATACTTCCTTCACACAACAAATGTCTGAAGTTGTGTGAAGGTGGGGAACTGGGGAACTCTTAGTCAGGGGATGTTGTGAAGACTAAAAGTATAACTAGGTTAAAAAAAATTAGGTAAATTCATAGGTCCATCAATGGCTTTTAGCCATGATGCTCAGGGACAATCCCATAACCTCCAACTGCCAGAAGCTGGGACTGAACCACAGGGGATGGACCACTCGCTATGGCCATGTTCTGTTCATTCCCTCTGGAGCATCTGACACTGCCACTATCAGTGATGCCAGTATTACAGATGGGCAAACCAACTGAGGAAAATACAAGATCAATCCCAAATCTCAGAACAAAGTGGACCTCAGATTTTCTTTTTGTTCTGATTGGTTCAGGTACACAACCCTTCTCCTGCTGTTTTTCACCATAACAGGTCTCCTATCTTTTGCTGAAATACATTGCAAGGTGAGTCTGAGATCTAGCAATCTCTACTTGTCTAGCCACTGTCTACAGATCTCGTGAGTGCTGTGAATGCATTCTGGGATGACTGAGCTGGGAGAGCCTCAGAACTTGCTAAGTTTGAAAACTGCAATATGGAGACAGCAAAAGAGTGAGTGTGAGACCTGAGACCTTCTCTTCCTGCTTCCAATGGAAGGCAGAAGACCTGAATGTTGAGAAGAAGGAACTGGGGAGTCAGGAAATGGAGCTGAGAGGTTGGCTGGGGGACTGTTAGGAGCTCAGGATATAGATCTGGATGGTCAGAATACTGATAATAGGAAACTCAGACAATGGGCCTGCATGATCTAACTCTTATTTAAGAAAGGTGGAAATCCCAGATAAGCAGGCTGTATATTTAAAAGCAGAGTACACAGTGCCTTGGGATTTCTATAGGCAGCTACAATTCACTACTTGTGAGTGCAGAAACATCTTGTGAAATTTTAACTACATCTGACATTGCTGATGAGAAGACACAGAAAAGTCAAATCCTGATCTAATTGTCATTGATATCCCAAGGCTATAAGTGAGTCAGCCAGAATCACAAGTTTTATAAATAAAGCTTGGCAATCTAGGATTGGCTAAGAAAATTCAGACTATTCTACGAGACAAATGGAATAGAGTTTATCCCTAAGCAGAATCCCCATTTGTTTTCACTGTAAATTGCATGACTCCAGGACCTGCAAGAGAAATCTTGGCAGGCACCAGTGATACCTGGTATAATGCCAGCCAATGTTTCCTGAATGGGATTTTGATAAAAACAACATTGTCTCAAAAAATATATTAACACCTGCAGGAAATGACCAAAACACAAAATCAAATACTATTTGTTGCAATATACTTGTCATCATGCAGATAATAGGCAAGATTTTTTTATTTTTTGGACCTGCAAAGATATGCAAGGTTGGAGTTAGAAGGGTGCAAGTACCCCATATACAGGTTGGGCACAAAATGATCCTTCTACTTGTACAGATAAGGCCTTTTTCTGTAGCCATATTGTAAGGTCTGAGGCCTTTGTCTCTGGCCATATTAGGAGAGAAGCAGCCATGAGCTAAGAAGCAGAAAGTCACATCCTCACAGTCCATCTAAATTACATTAAAACAATGTAATATCGGGCTGTTAAGAGGTGATCCTGTCCTAATAGCACTCACTATCACCAGATAAAGAAACAGATCTTAAGATGGTTAAAGAAAACTTAGTTTATAGCAAGAAATCACATATCAATAGTTGTGGTTGTGAAATCCTCACTTCTTTATTGTTTTGTCCTTATGGTCCCCACTTCTCTATTGTTTGTCTGTATCATCTCTGTCTAGTTCTTTGATTGTTTGTCTGTATTTTGCTAGGTGTAAATCAAGAAAGGTGACAGGGTATGATTGGTTAAAGGATTGTTTTACAATATGTTAGGATTGGTTAGAAAATTGTTTAGTCATATTTTAATAAAATGATTGGTTAAGGTATAGCTAAGCAGGACTCAAGTTCCACTATATAAACTGGGGTCCAAAAGGAAGTTCTTTGGAATCAACTCCAAGATACAACCCCAAGATCAGAGCTGCCAGACCTCAGCCTGCCACCCATGCTGTGCAGAAGCTGAAGTTCCCCACATGACCTGATCCTGACTGGCCATCAAGAAAAGTTCATCTGCCTTGTTGGGGGTGGTGAGCATTGTATGCATAGTGTGTGTATTCTGTTTTGGTAATTGTTTTAAGACCTTGCAAACCTGCAGAGTATAAGGTTTTGCCTTAAGCCCTAGGAACTGGGTAAAGGTGAGTGTCCTTAGAGTGTGCGAGTAACAGAATTTTGTGTGGGTAACGCTCTGTGAGCACAAGAACTACTCAACGGCTGCCATTCAATTATTTATTATTTGCACTACAGTAAGCACCCAAAATGTGGTAGACATTGTAGAAACATATATGAAGAGACAGTCCTTGTCATAAAGCAGTTTATCTAAGTTGAAGTAAGATCAGGATAGAAGAACAAAATAAAGGGGAATAAGGATATTGAATACCGATGAATTACATAGTGGTTACTGAATATCTTTGTTTTGGAGGGGCAGACACAACAAATGGAAAGAATAGGAGATGAGACAGGAACATGTGGTTACATACACATAGACTAGCAGTGTGCATAATTACATGGTCATAATTCCTTCAATTTTTTTATTTACTATCAGAAATAAATACAGAAGAATAGTGATGAACGATAAAACAATAATCTTCACCTTCCTACCCATTAAAGTCGTCAGTGACATTGCTGATTCATCGGTGGGCCTGCAGGCCCCGCTGATCAACTCCTGCCCCTCCCTCCACAGCTGTTCTCTGGCATGCGGGAAGAGCAGGGACAATGCATGCTCAGGAGAGGGAGTGGAATCATGTCCAGGGGCCGCCAACTCCTCCCTCTCCCTCCCAGTGCCTGAACATCTCAAAATCTGCAGAGTCGAGGTGCATCGATGTCTCTGGAGCCCATGTTTTGGGCTGGGCCAGTCTCTAGTTAATGTGATACAATTAAGAGTTTTCTCCAGTACCAAAGTTCTGGTTTGGACCCTGACTCAGCAGAGCATTTAAGTGTATGTCTAAAGTTAAATACACACAGTGCTTGGCTAAATCAGTGCCTCCTCTTCCCCACCTCTTTCTGCTTTTGATTTGTGAAGAGTTGATGCTCGCCCGCACCCCGCTTCCTTCAGGAACCAGTTCATCTCCAGGCACGGATTTAGCTCTGGACTTTGAATACTCCATCTGGGTAGAAAGCCGTTTGGTGTTTACCAACTTCATTCTATAGACCAGCTGAAAGATGGAGATCAGGAACAGTCTGGCTTTGGGCCTGGACCATGAAAACATCATCAAGGCCATTATAGCTTCTAATGAGCTTTTGCAGCAATGCAGGTACAGGAAAACTTTACCAAGCTACTGCTGAATTTATTTATTTAAATTTCTGCTACTGTTCAGACTTTGCACAGGCTCAGATTTCTCAGAGGTAATACCCTTAAAATCAATTCCCTGCCCCATCCCAAAATACCATGAGGAATCAGTGACATAGTGCTAAGAAAGGGATCCCTGCTTTCATGGGAAGAACAAGAGATTGGCCTCACTGAGAACATAACTGTATGGGACATTTTCCAAAGATTGTTAAGAAGAATCAGGACATGATTCCACCCCGTCCCTCAAGTGCCCCGTCCCCCAAGTGCCCATGCACCTCCTGCATGGCTGGCACTGGGAGGAGGGGCAGCGGTGGAGTAGGAGGACATGGGGGTCCCTGAAAAATTTTAAATCAAAATGGGGGTCCTTGGGTTGCTAAAGTTTGAGAACCAGTGAATTACATATCTAATAGATCTTTTTGGTCTCTAATTTCTATCATATGATTCTACGATATATTATTTATCATTAAATTGGCATTACAAGAGATGGCCATATTTTATCCCAACTGTCTGCTAAAAAAACCACTTATTTCTTCTGGAAGAAAAATCACTCCAGCTTACTCTAAATCCTACTTGTGTAAATCAGTTGATGGAAGAACTAATGTGAGTACATGTTGTATCAATTCAGACTTCATGCTTTGGAAAATATATACAGAGATAAATTTAAGGCTTCATATTTTGGAAATATAGCTTTATAAACTGTTGGTCTGGCTGGCATACCAGGAAAAGGTGTGAAGTTGCAACTCTGCCCATAAAATTAGCATCAGAGCCTGAAGAGTTTATCAGGAATCACCTCCATAGGCATGCCTTGTTACTTCCTGTCATAAACAGATAGCTAAGGGTTAATGTCTCTTTCACCTGAAGCACCTGACCAGAGGACCAATCAGGAAACCAGATTTTTTCAACTTTGGGTGGAGGGAATTTTGTGTCTGAGGTCTTTGTTGTCTGTCTGCCTGCTTTCTCTGAGCTTTGGAGAAGTAGTTTCTGCTTTCTAATCTTCTGTTTCTAAGTGTAAGGACAAAGAGATCAGATAGTAAGTTATATGGTTTCTTTTCTTTGGTATTTGCAAGAATATAAGTGCTAGAGTGCTTTGATTTGTATTCTTTTTGAATAAGGCTGTTTATTCATATTTCTTTTAAGCAATTAACCCTGTATTTGTCACCTTAATACAGAGAGACCATTTGTATGTATTTTTCTTTCTTTTTTATATAAAGCTTTCTTTTTAAAACCTGTTAAAGTTTTTCTTTACTGGGAAATTTCAGGGAAATTGAGTCTGTACTCACCAGGGAATTGGTGGGAGGAAGAAATCAGGAGGAGATCTGTGTGTGTTGGATTTGCTAGCCTGATTTTGCATTCCCTCTGGGTGAAGAGGAAAGTGCTTTTGTTTCCAGGACTGGGAACGGAGAGGGGGAGTCACTCTGTTTGGATTCACAGAGCTTGTGTCTGTGTATCTCTCCAGGAGCACCTGGAGAGGGGGGAAGGGAAAAGGATTATTTCCCTTTGTTGTGAGACTCAAGGGATTTGGGTCTTGGGGTCCCCAGGGAAGGTTTTTCAGGGGGACCAGAGTGCCCCAAAACACTCTAATTTTTTGGGTGGTGGCAGCAAGTACCAGGTCCAAGCTGGTAACTAAGCTTGCAGGTTTTCATGCTAATCCCCATATTTTGGACGCTAAGGTCCAAATCTGGGATAAAGGTATGATACTTCTGCAATGAAACATTTGTATTTTATTTTATTTCTTAATATCTATAAGATAAGATGTCTATCACTTAATACATAGCCCCGTTACAGGGCTTTTCAAGATTAGATTTCAAAGTGCTTTACAAAAGAGGCCAATATCATTTTTGAAAACTTGTGATGACTGGAGGAGGTCCCGGATGATTGGAAAAAGGCAAATATAGTGCCCATCTTTAAAAAAAGGGAAGAAGGAGAATCTGGGGAAGTACACACTGATCAGCCTCTCTTCAGTCCCTGGAAAAATCATGGAACAGGTCTTCAAGGAAACCATTTTGAAGCACTTAGAGGAGAGGAAGGTGATCAGGAACAGTCAACATGGATTCATCAAGGGCAAGTCATGCCTAACTAATCTGATTGCCTTTTATGATGAGATAACTGGCTCTGTGCATATGGAGAAAAAACAGTGGACGTGATATATCTTGACTTTAGCAAAGGTTTTGATACAGTCTCCCACAGTATTCTTGCCAGCAAATTAAGGAAGTATGAATTGGATGAATGGACTATAAGGTGGATAGAAAACTGGCTAGATCGTCAGGCTCAATGGGTAGTGATCAACAACTCGATGTCTAGTTGGCAGCTGGTATCAAGCAGAGAGCCCAAGGGGCTGGTCCTGGGGCCGGTTTTGTTCAACATCTTTATTAATTAATCTGGATGATGGGCTGGATTGCACCCTCAGCAAGTTTTCAGATGACAGTAAGCTTGCAGAGGAGAGGTAGATACACGTGAGAGTAGGGATATAGTCCAGAGTGACTTAGACAAATTGGAAGATTGGGTCAAAAGAAATCTGAGGATGTTCAACAAGGACAAGTGCAGAGTCCTGCACTTAGGATGGAAGAATCCCATACACTGCTACAGGCTGGGGACCAACTGACTAAGCAGCAGTTCTGCAGAAAAGGACCTAGGGGTTACAGTGGATGAGAAGCTGGATATGAGTCAGCAGTGTGCCCTTGTTGCAAAGAAGGCATTTTGGGCTGTATAAGTAGGAGCATTGCCAGCAGCTCGAGCGACATGATCATTCCTCTCTATTTGGCATTGGTGAGGCCTCATCTGGAGTACTGTGTCCAGTTTTGGGCCCCACACTACAAGAAGGATGTGGAAAAATTGGAAAGAGTCCAGCGGAGGGCAACAAAAATGACCAGGGGGCTGGGGCACATGACTTATGAGGAGAGGCTGAGGGAACTGGGCTTATTTAGTCAGCAGAAGAGAAGAATGAGGGGTGATTTGATAGCAGCTTTCAACTACCTGAAGGGAGGGTTCCAAAGAGGATGAAGATCAGCTGTTCTCAGTGGTGGCAGATGACAGAACAAGGAGCAATGGTCTCAAGTTGCAGTGCGGAAGGTTTAGGTTGGATATTAGGAAAAATTATTTCATTAGGAGGTTTCAGAGTAGCAGCCATGTTAGTCTGTATCCTAAATTAATTTAGGCTTGAATAGAGACTGGGAATGGCTGAGTCATTACACAGATTGAATCTATTTCCCCATGTAAAGTATCCTCACACCTCTTGTCAACTGTCTGTAATGGGCCATCTTGATGATCACTACAAATGTTTTTTTCCTCCTGCTGATAATAGCTCATCTCAATTAATTAGCCTCTTAGAGTTTATATGGCTACTTCCACCTTTTCATGTTCTGTATGTATATATATCTTCTTACTGTATGTTCCATTCTATGCATCTGATGAAGTGGGCTGTAGCTCACAAAAGCTTATGCTCAAATAAATTTGTTAGTCTCTAAGGTGCTACAAGTACTCCTGTTCTTTTCACTAGGAGGGTGGTGAAGCACTGGAATGGGTTATCTAGGGAGGTGGTGGAATCTCCTTCCTTAGAGGTTTTTAAGGCCTGGCTTGACAAAGCTCTGGTTGCGATGATTTACTTGGGGTTGGTCCTGTTTGGAGCAGGAAATTGGAGTAGATGATCTCCTGAGGTCTCTTCCAATCCTAGTCTTCCATGATTCTATGATTATTCTTATTTCACAGATGGGAAAACAGAGGCACACAGAGGTGAAGTGGGCCAAGGTCACCCAGCAGGACAGAGGTAGAGCTGGGAATAGAATCTTGGTCTCCTGAGTCCCAGTCCAGTGCTCTCTCTGCTAGGTAACTAATCATACTAACCATATAGCTCAACATAAAAAGCAGATTCAGCACATTCCCTATACATCACTCCTGACTGTGTTTGCCCTTTCAGCTTGCCCTGAAAGCCAGCAGACTATTTCCGACACAAGGGAAAGCATGTTCAAAAGAAGTGTGCTTGACAAGAATCTCCCTCTTTTACATTGAGGAGGTTGCAGCTCAAGTAGCTGTGCAGATTTCAAATGTAGCAGGGTTGAGGTGAGGTCTGTTAGGTAGGAAGATCCTTGGCTACATGCTAATGCCATAAAGAACAATGGCAGCAACATTCGGAGAGGTGCAGGTCACAACTGTTACTGGAGATGATTTGCGTAGCAAAGTAGAAAGGGGGAGAGAATCAGAAACTGCATTTAAGCAAGAGAATTAAGGTCAGATACAAACAGATCATGATGGAAGATGGATCCTGTTAGAGATAAGAGAAAACAGGACTAAAAAGGAGAAGGAGACCTGAAAATGATGGGCGCATAGGCAGCAAGTTACATGGGCCCGTCATGCCCGTGTTCCACCAATATTCAGGAACGTGGGCCTGGTTCCACCAGCATTTGGGTTTATATTATCAGAGCCGTCCATAGAGATGGGACAGTTCTGCTTCAACTCGTTCTGGGCACCACCAAAAATTACACAAAACTTGCACCCATGGCATGGGAGAAAACCTAAAGAAGAAGAGAAACAGAACTGTGGTCATAAAACTGGACTCTGGAAAGAAAAAGAGTAACAGGCACATGTCAAGGATTCAGTAGGAGGAGGAGAGGTGGGTTCCTCACAGAAAGGAAGGGAGAGAGGGAGAGATGGCAAGTCTTTTCTACATCACACAGGATTACAGTGATATTTGCTGTTGCAGAAACATCTACACCATCTAAATAATTTTCTAGGAAAACATTCATTTTTAAGTACCCAATTAGTCCCACGGAAACAGGCTAAAAAAGTCACGTGTCCCCAGTGTATGTGCATGAGAAATGGAGGAAACCCAACTGCTTTAGACAGAGCTGGGGACTTTAGTGAGACTGATCTCATGAGTAAGAGCTCCTCACTGTGAGTAATGGTTACACTATTGTGCCATAAATACTGATTTTAATATTTTGTATAAAAAGAAGACCAGTCTGAAAGTTCTGAATCACTTTGGTATTTAGGGCAAAATTTTGCCCCCAGTTACACTGATGTAAATCCAGCATTACTCCATTAAGTCGGTGTCGCTAAGAGTGGAATTCATCCACAAGCATGAAACATTTCATCCTGAGCAGTTTAAGTTTCCAAAATAAGCAACTGAAAGTGGGTTGAAAGTGAAAATCAGTAAGCCTCCCTAGCTATCAAGCACACTTCCCATCTTGATACAATTGAACAGTATCATTTATTTTGCCATTCTGTAACCATACACAGTGTTCTAATTTGGTACTCATATACCCCTTTCTCTCATCTTATACCTTCACTGGTTAAAGTCCTCAATCTCTTGAACTCTTTCAGATGAAACAATTAAATTTCTTTGTCATTCCCTCAGCAGAGTGTTTTGTGGGGGATCTTTTCCTTTCTGCTTTTTTCATATTGAGTGGTTATCTCAAACTAGCAGATGTACTTCTATGTTTCTGTATTTTAAAGGTACCCAATTACATAATTCCAATAAAATAAATAGATCTCTAAACAATACTACCTCAATTCCGTATCAAGACTCAAAGGGCTAAATACCTCGCTCTACCTTGTGGCAAGTCAGCCATGGAAAAGAGACCATAAGGCCAGTTTAATTAGCTGCTGGGAAAATACTCCCTCTCCCCACTCCCACCGTATGGGAGCGGCTTGCCGGAGGAGTTTCCATGGCAGATGTGGGAATGGCTGCAGAACAGCCCATAGCCAGCTTTGTGGAGCTGCCATAAGTCCAGGAGCTACTCTAATTGATGTAGGGCCCAGCCCAGCACAGCCCAGCACACCTTACATCTAGGCTTGGCAGAATTTTATCTTTTTTCATAATTGCGACAGATAATATGTATGTTTATTTTTAAGTATTTTGTTCTATTTATATCAATTTTAATTTTAACAGTTACAGGAAATTTGGTGTGGGGGAGGCTCAGACAATAATTTAAAGATAGTAGATGTTGAGATTCAAAAAACTCTGTAACCATTTGTAACACAAATTGTTAACATCACATGTCAAAATATACAAGGTAAATAGCCTTAAATCAAACTCTAAGAAGTTCTTTAGCAGCATTTTTCATAATTTACCTCTCTGCACATTTTGATTATTATCAGAAATATTTTTCCATTGGTTTGTGTGTGTGCCATGAAATTGCTGTTTACTGCCATTTTCCAATTAAAAAAAAATCCAATTCCAAACCTGTTTACATCTCCAAGAAGGAGCAGTATGTGTCCCATCTAGGGAGTGCTGCTGATACATGGGGACAATCTCATTGGGAGTTCCACTGATGACAAATCTGGGACATTAATTTGATGCATTTATTTAATTGTGTTTCTTTTTAAAGGGATGAGACAGAGGCTTTACATCAACAGTTTAATAGATAGTATTTCAAAAGTGACCACAAAAGAGAAAGAAACAGCAAAAGAACCAAGACAACATTTTTCTGCTGTTGAGAAGATATAATCTAATAAATATATTTCCAACCCTGTGAACAGGGAGTTGGCAACACAGCTCCCATTCATATTAATTGGAGGTGATATCCTGCTCACCACTCCAAAAGTATTCCCCTAGCAAACCTCTAGAAAGAGTAAGGAAAGCCAGAAATCCCAAACACTAATTCTGCCAGTCTCATCCCTATCGGCAGCAGTATAAATAAACTAAACACTTTATGGGTTAGGTACAAGATGTTCTTTCAGAAAAGAGTCATCTGTAGCCAAAGGCAAAGAGGAGGAAAATTATATGGAAAGTAAAGAGAAAACAAGAAGCAATGCAAAAGAAAAAAAAGGGTAATTGTATAGCTCTAGAGCAAAAGAAAATGTTTGGCCCAGAAAGCTATGGAACACATATGTAACGTACTGTGGGAAGAAGGCATAAGGGTTTACAAGACACACACAGATGTGAAAATTTACTAAGACATATTTAAGTTTTTCCCTGTCCAATGGGTGCTCCACTGTTTTTGTACCACCAAGCAACAGAAGCAGTGACAGTTCTGAATGACTCACACAGACATTTCTAACATGAGTCAGTTATCACTTCTTGGAATAAATATTGATTCCATGCCTGATTGGACTAAAGATGCCTCTATTGGCTCATTAGTGAAATTATACCATGCTTAAGGACCATGTTTTTCTCCTGTAACTTGTGTCTTCTAAGGCTCTGATCCAGCAAAGCAGTTAACCTGCTTAACTTTATTCCATTGACTACAACTGCATTGTTACTCACATGCTTAGAGTTTAGCAAATGCAGGTTCTTTCCTGGATCAGGGCCTAAATGGTTAATATGTGTTTATAGTTTTACTATATTGTATTCTTCAGTTACTGGCTCACTAACAGCCTCATATTCTTTCCCATGTGTTTTTACCATCCCGTGTGACCCTTGGATTTGTTCTTTCCATAGCTGAGATGCTCAGCTGAAACTCTTGCTGAAGGTCATACGGTCACCACCTTGGCCATACCCACTTGGCATGAAGGTCTTACTTGGAGTATTTTGGCCTTCTTATAGGGTTTATAAGAAGTTGATACTATGATAATGAGATGCTATTCCATGTGAGGGTGTAGCAGGGTTTCTGTTTCTTATGAAGTTTATTGTATTCTGTTTGTATGATTATATAGAATTATTGGGGCTGTCAAGTGATTAAAAATTAATCATGATTAATCATGCTGTTTAACAGAATAGTATTTATTTAAATATTTTTGGATGTTTTCTACATTTTCAAATATATTGATGTCAATTACACCACAGAATACAAAGTGTACAGTGCTCACTTTATATTATTTTAATACAAATATTTTCACTGTAAAAATGTAGAGAAGGGAAATAGTATTTTTCAATTCCCCTCATACAAGTACGGTAGTGCAATCTTTATAGCTTTAAAGCACAACTTGTAACAAAGAAAATCTACATTTGTAAGTTGTACTTTCATGATAAAGAGATTGCAGTACAGTACTTGTATGAGGGGAACTGAACATCTCGTATTAATGTCAATGGAAGTGACATCAAAAGGAACAGGCTTGGAACCTAAAACTGCAAAATTATTTAGTTCTTCACTGAACCTATAAATGATTTGAAAGACAGCAATAAAAGTAGTCGAGTATTTGTGAAATCCTGTGAAATACCCAAAGTCTGACCTTGGCCTGAGAGGGAAAACAACTTTATTTTTCACATTTGATCTTGCTAGATTCAAACTGCACATTAGGAGATAAAGGTGAGGCTATGATTACAAAGTTACAGTATCTTTTCCTTCTCTAATGTGATCTTTTCATGGTTCCTTCAGCATTTTGACTCTTAGTGGTATTGTGTTGTGCAGATGGTAGTTGTTTCACCAATAGTTAAAAGCAAGTCTGTTCTGACATATCAAGCAACTTACTTCCAAGAATGTGACATGTATGTACAGGCTGTCACACAATGAGGCAGGCCTTATGTGGAGAAAAAATATCAGACTAGATGCTCGCTTTCTGAGGAAGTTCACAGTCTAGCCCAGAGGGTATGATTTGATTACACATATTGGGCTCAATTCTCCCCTGAGTCTTAATAATCCTATATGTAGGAGGCTGTGAATTCAGATGAGACTGACCTTGCCTGACCAACAGGGAAAGTCCACTTGCATGATCTGGATTTCTGAGCATAGCATTGTATGCTTAGCATGTGTATTTTGCTTGGTAATTGTTAATAAAGAGGGGATAAGGATATTACTGTGTAAGGCCCGTTCATTGATAAGAGGTCCTGCAAACCTGCTGAAGATACACTCTGTGCTCTGGGAATTGGGTAAGGGTGGGGGTGCCCAAATTAACAGGATTATGCCTTGAGCCCACAGAAGGGTAAAGTGTATAAGGTTATGCCTGAGCCCTAGGAACAGGGTAACGGTGGATTCCCCCTAGAGTGTGTGAGTAACAAAATTTTGTGCAGGTAACAGATCATATCATAGGAAATGGCCCTTTATCTTTAAGCAATTTTTGTTCTGTTGTCTGGCCCTTTGCTACCCCTTCTCTTGGAGAAAAGCTTTACACATACCCTTCATAATGCTCATCTCCTGCTCTTCACGTGAGCATTTTTCTGTTCTCAATGCGGCTTACGTAGCAGACATGGACATCAGGTTTGTATAATTTTGGTGGTGCCCAGAATAGGTCCAAGCAGAACCATCCCATCCATAGGACAGACCAGGGCAACTGCCCTGGTACCTGCACTTTGGGGGGCCCCACGCTTCAGGGGGACACAGGATCCAGGGTGGCCTGGGGGCTTAGCGGTGGGCCTGGCACCAGCAGCAGCAAGCGACCCAGCCCGCCCCACTCCGCTGGCTCCCGGAGTCACTCGGGGGAAGAGATAGAAGCCAGAAAGAGGCAGGCCAGGTGCTTGGGGGAAGGGGTGGGAGTGGGCGTGGGGAGAGGGCAAAGCAAGGGTGGGAAGAGGAGGCATGGAATGGGGGAGGCTTGGACCAGGTCGCCTGCTGCTACTAGTGTCAGGCCGCCCACTACACCCCCAGGCTGCCCTGGACCCTGCATCCCCCTGAAGCACAGAGCCCCCCAAAGCACGGGGCCCAGGGCGGTTGCCCCGGTATGTCCTATGGACCGGACGGCTCCAAAAATATAAGCCCAAACACTGGTGGAGCAGGGGCACCACGGGCCCATATAACTTGCCGCCTATGATAGCAGATGATGTATTTCAGTCTTGTATGGCTCTTACGAGATTTAGTCTTGTTTAAATATTGTATGTGGTAGTAAGTTAACCATTTTTGAGTTAGCTGGAATGGTAGTGTTGAAATAAATATGCTAGTTTTTTGAGTAAATGATAAAGCTATCTACAATGCTATTTTAATAGTTCAAAGAAAAGGAAACCAGTGGGACTCCGAGACCCACTAGATGGCACTGCGTACAGGTCTGATAATGTGCGATATTAATCATCAGGGAAGAGTCCTTAGCAAAACCAAGAGGTAAAAATAAGTCTTAGCCCAAACTCTTTATATTTTATTGAATCGCTTGATTTCCAACAAAATTTCTAAATCTGGAACTTCATACAACCAGTCTGCCTGCTCAGCAGCTTTCCTTAGTCACTCTAAATTAATGCTCTTTTACACAATTACTGCTATTTTTCCCGCAGAAGCTCCAATGTTTTTTTCTTCCAGGCTCTGGCCCACTCCCAAAACATTCCAGAGGTTTCATGAAATATTTAGAAAACCAGTGAATTTGTCTCGTGTGCCATGTGCATGTGACTGGACGGGTACATATTTCAACCAACCCCCTCAAAAAGATTGTAATTTACACCGATAACCCTATTCTTCCATCCTGGTTACAGATTGTCTGATATAGAGGCTTGATCCAGATCCCATTAAAACCAATGGGATTATTTCCATTGAGTTCAGTGGGAGCTGGATCAGGACCTCTGCTGGGCTGCCAAGAGACAAAAATGAGGGCACTGTTATTTTATGTGGATAAATTTTTCCCCTTCCTTGTCTGGAACATCTGCGCTCACTCAAACACCCACCAGTTAATACTCCCATTGAAAACTAATGGGATGATAAGGTGCAGTTTAGAGTTCTATGTTTTGGAGCAGCTTTTCACCATGTGTGCTTTACCAACTGCTATGGGAGTGCATTTTTCAAAGGTAAAATCTCTATTACTTCCTTCCTACCCCCATCTCCCACCTTCAAAAATGTCACTTTGGATGTGACTCCTCCAGGGTTCTAAGACACAGGATTGAGGTTCTTTTATCTTTTGAAAAAGTTTTAGTGACTTGGCTTCCCAAGCAAAAGTGCTGTGCAAGAAGCTCCCTGTTCTCCTTCCCTTTGACTTCATTCCTCATTCCAATTCACCTAATTAGATCATATTAAAACATGCCATTCAGTGTTCTAGCCACAAATAATCCAAATTTAAAAATACACAGAAAATGTACAGGCTAATCAAAAGTCAGCAATAAAGTGCGGTGACTCAAAGGCAAGTCCCACTCCACCCACTCAAGCCGCACTTCAAAGAAAGTCTGGGTATATAGGCCACTCTAACAGCGTGTTTGGCTACCATCATGGCACCTCTGGCTGGCTATTCTGGGAATTAGCTTGGAGTTGCCAGGGCAACCTCTTCTGGTGGTGTCTCACCCATCATCACTTCTGTCTCTACCTCCAGGACCCAATCACTCCCCTGACCATGTCATCCTCTTCTGGACACAGCTCTCTGGCTGTGCCCCCCTCAGTTTTTTCCGCCTTTCCAGGGGGACCAACAGTCCTCAGTCCAACCACTTGCCTCAGTGGCAAACTGCAATCCAGGTTCTAGCCACTTATCTCAGTGGCAAACTGCAGTCTGTACACTGCCACTCCCCTCAGTGGCAAGGGGATTAAACAAGGGGAGGACCCAGGCCCGCCCACTACTCCAGGTCCTAACCCATGGACCCTACAGCTGGCAGCCTTGTGCTGCCCCTCCTTCAACTCCACCATCTCCTTCCTGTCATAAACAGATAGCTAAGGGTTAATGTCTCTTTCACCTGAAAAAAAAAAAAGTATCCTGAAACACCTGACCAGAGGACCAATCAGAAAACCAGACTTTTTTCAACTCTGGGTGGAGGGAAGTTTGTGTCTGAGTTCTTTGTCTTCTGCCTGAATCTCTCTCAGCTAGAGAAGGATTTTTCTATTTTCTGCTTTTTAATCTTCTGTTTCCAAGTTGTGAGTACAAAGTTGGTTTTTTGTTTTGTATTTACATGTCTATAGTTGCTGGAGTGCTTTAAATTGTATTCTTTTGAATAAGGCTGTTTATTCATATTTCTTTTAAGCAATTGACCCTGTATTTGTCACCTTAATACAGAGAGACCATTTGTATGTATTTTTCTTTCTTTTTTATATAAAGCTTTCTTTTTAAGACCTGTTGGAGTTTTTCTTTAGTGAGGAACTCCAGGGAATTGGGTCTGCAGCTCACCAGGGAATTAGTGGGAGGAAGAAGTCAGGGGAAAACCTGTGTGTGTTAGATGTACTAGCCTGACTTTGCATTCACTCTGGGTGAGGGGGGAAGAGAGATTGACTCTCGGTAATTCTGTTCTCCAGGCTGGGAACGGGGAGGGTGGAATCCCTCTGTTTAGATTCACGGAGGTTGCTTCTGTGTATCTCTCCAGGAACACCAGGAGGGGGGGGAAGGGAAAAGGTTTATTTCCCTTTGTTGTGAGACTCAAGGGATTTGGGTCTTGGGGTCCCCAGGGAAGGTTTTTGGGGGGACCAGAGTGCCCCAAAACACTCTAAATTTTTGGGTGGTGGCAGCAGTACCAGGTCCAAGCTGGTAACTAAGCTTGGAGGTTTTCATGCTAACCCCCATATTTTGGACGCTAAGGTCCAAATCTGGGACTAGGTTATTGACACTTCCCCAGGCCACTTCCCTGCAGCCACTGCACCTCTCCTCTCCTCTGCCCTTGTATCAGGGCCTCAGTTGGGCAACTGTCAGCCTGAAGCTTCCTCATACTCTACTGACCCTGCCCAACACTGCTCTGTCTATGGTTCTCTTCCCTCAAACTCTAGGGAATGACTGCATCTGCTTTGCTCAGCAGCCCCTTCTTATATGCGTCAGCCTGGCTCTGACTGGCTCCTCCAATAAACTTTCCCCTAATTGGCTGGCATTGCAAACCTTTTCCTTATTGACTGCCTCCCACGCAGCCTCCCCAAGATTGCTTTAACCGCTTACATACCAGTGAGGGGATAGCTGCCCCATCACAGTCACACACAGCCTGTTTCTCCAATGAGGGTAAGTTCCAGAAGCCCAGGGTGGCTACTGAAAATGGAATTCTGGCCTCTAGTCACAGAGAAATTGTCAAACAAACATAAAAAGAAGAGGAAACAAAGAGAAAAAATGGAGTGAAAGTTACTCTTGTCTTTTTAGGCACTGGTCCTGCAATTGAGTACATGTGGGTGGACTGTGAGCCTGCACAAAGGCCACTGGAGTCAACAAGACCCCATATTCTTATACCTATTCACAGACAGTTGCAGGAGATGGGCCACGTTTAGCACAGTATTGTGGTTTAAGTCTTTTCAAACTTTTAAAATGGGTCTGTCTCTTAAATGGACAGCTAGTTCCATCAAAAAAACAAAAAATGAAAACAGGCAATCCACCAAGGTTTCCATATTAAGAATATTCACTGTATTCAGTGTTTTACCAGCAACTATATAGAATCCCAGACTTGAAATTGTCCTAGGACCTGGTCTTCAGGCTCAGCTAAGCTCTACTCAGATCATGGGGGGAAGTGGGAAGATTTTGGGGGGCCAGGCCTGAGTTATGACAGCTGCAATGCTGCTTTAACTTATAGCAACATGTAATGACCCCTAATGGACATTACACCAACCACGGGACACTGAAGTACAGAGTACTGTAGCCAAGACCTTCACAACATGACCCATATGCCAGGGTAATGGCATGGAACAAGTTTTAACGATCCACAGAAATCCTCAGGTGCCCATTTACTGCAAAATTTCCTGCTCTATAGCATAGGCCAGTATCTGGTCCCCAAATCTTCTGCTAGCTCCACGGAACAATTTCTCACTTATTAAACCTCTACCACAAAACTAGTGGGTACATCTTTGTTCTGTATTTTCTCTAGGCAAAGAGCAAATTATTTGGGGGCACACTGTTTATCAGACTTTGCAACTGCCTAATAATTTCTGGCCTCTCTGAATGTTATTTGAGAAAGCAGGGTCATGGCACTGTTCAGCATTCCACGTCCACTTCCAGTGTCTCAGGATCCAGTTCTTATGTTTGCTTGGTTTTTTTTTTTTAAGAGAATAAGGTGTTCTGGGGGGGAAATCAACAGATCTTTGACGAAAACCATTTGCAGATGCTCAAAGAGTGAGACACTACACAAATATTATGAAAATAACAAGAAGCTGTGAAACAGCAGCATTGGTTTTCCATAACAACTAAATACACACCCGCAGGTTCACATTTTCTTCTGTGCCCTTTGCCACCATTCATTATTCATGTTTAAACAGTGTAGAGATTCTGCATTCATTTCTCCTGTAACTTCTTGTTTGGTCCTATAATGAAGCAATTAAAGTGAGTTTATATTACAGTTAAAGTTGGCAAATCCAAACGTACCTGCAGTGCTTTTAGATGGCAAGCCAGTAGGAATCCACCCTCAGCTCAACACGTGTGTATATGTTTTACAAGCTATTTAAACCCTGTCCTTGAAAACCTACCTTAAAAGCTCCTAGATTACCTGCAGTTTCATACTCTACTGCACTTAATCAGAATTTAGAAGCCTCTAAGAATAGTTAAACAAAATAAAGGAATTTAAACTAGATACACTAAGATATTTTTAACCTCTTCACTACTGAATGGATTTGTTGGTACTTTAAATAGATATTACATTGATATAAAGGTACTCAATGTCAGGCTATATCAGTAATGAACAGAATCATAGAATATCAGGGTTGGAAGGGACCTCAGGAGATCATCTAGTCCAACCTCCTGCTCAAAGCAGGACCAAACCCCAACTAAATCATCCCAGCCAGGGCTTTGTCAAGCCTGATCTTAAAAACCTCTAAGGAAGGTGATTCCACCACCTCCCTAGGTAACCCATTCCAGTACTTGACACAATGTTTGCATACGGATACCCAGTACATTCTGCATCAGCAAAGGAATAGGCCTTCACAAAGGAACAGCCAGATATAAGGTGCCCCATAAAGGCTCAATCCCACCTTGTGGAACAGAATTATCAGAACAGTTCGCATAAATAATACACATATGCAACAGCTTCAGGCATGTGTAAATTGTCAGATGTGATTCTGATTATGTACTACATTCTAGCTGATAACAATAATCAGATTCTCCTTTGAGCCATGACGAAGGGGCAGCATGGGAGGAATCATGTATGCCTCACTGAGTCACAATTCCTTCTTTGCTGCTCCCTTACTGACCCATGCCATCTGTGGATTGTTATCTCCACATGTCCTTCTAGCTACAATGGCCTATGAGTTGGGAGTGATGGGAAGGGCCAAGACTCTGTCCATTAGCATTGCCTTGTTTGGAGAGGAGGGGCAAGCAGCCATTTACCCATAGGTACCTGGACCTAAAGTCTAGGGGAGGCCACACAGAGACACACTAGGTGTGTATAGGTGAGTCTTCCTTCCCCTTCTGCCCTTTCACAGGCACAGAACCCAGGCCACTGGCTCCCCCAATCTAATTTAAGCAATGAAAGTTCATCTGCACTTTCTCAACTAAAAGCAGCACAGACAAAGCAGTCTGACTCTACTCTGACTTGCATTGATTGTACATAGTGTAACTCCATTGACTTCGACAGATTTACTCCTGATTGATCCCAGCCTATGTGAGAGGAATCAGGCCCAATTCATCTACACTACACCAGCTAAGGTTATCAACTGCAGGAGCGATGCTACCAGTTGCATATTCCAGTGTTCAGTGCTTCAGCTGGTGGTTGTATTGGTTGTGTGGCTGGTGTGCAGTAGTTATATATGTAATAATGATGATTGTAATTCTACCACCACAAAGGCATTGGTGGTGATACTGACTTGACAGCAGTTACACCGGAGAGAGGACAGAAAAGACAATCTTTTTTTAATGTATTATTATTTATCTCTAGGGTGACCAGAAGAAGGTCCTGAAAAGAAGATTTAAGAGTCACCTGACCATAAGCAAAGGAAGTACATTACTTCCACAGTGTACCTGAGCTGCTACACTCCTCCATCCTGAGAAAAGCAGGCCTTTGAAGTTTACTGACAGATATTGCTCCTCACATAATAGAAGAATATATTCTGGCTGAGTAATCTGCCTGGACATACTAGTATTAGCCATTGGTTTCTTTTTGAGTTTGAGCCAGACTTTATCCCATCCTCATTTGCAGTGCATTCCATTTTCCAGGACTGGCATTCTAATAAGGTGGAGTGGCTTCATTCCAGTGACAGGGAGATTAACTCACTCTGCTGGTCTCAGCTAACCCGTCCCCACCCCTCTTGCAGGAAGTGTGAGGGTGGAGGGAAGGAAATATAAGAGCAGGGTCCTGCATCTCAGCTGAAGCCAGACCATAAAAGTGAAAAAAACCCAGGGTCTCTGCCAACCAGACCCAGGGGAAATTTCCTTCCATCTTCCATTCCCTGTAGGCTGTCTTCTTTTTTAAAATCATTTGTTTGAGATTCTTGTTCATCCAGCTTGGTCTGCAACCTTTCCCTACACATTTTTCCCCCTTGTTTAGGATGCAGGCTTCAGATAGTTTCTGTAACTTTCACTTGAAGTAATTCCAAGATTCCTTCACATTCAAGTGCATTGTGGTGACAGACTTTCAATAGTATTTTAATATTTACATTACCAGCTCTATCCAAAATAGGAGGTGAACTGAAGGGGAACAATACAGCATTTTTCCAGGCTTGTTGAAAAGCTGAACACCAATGGAATGACCCAGTGAGAATGAATTTCAACATTAAAAGGTTTGTCTGAGAAAGGAGAAAATTAAAAAAGAAGCGGGGAGTGATCATTGGAAGGCAAAGTGTAATAAGAGTGAGATGTCTGTAATGAAAGCTGAACTCCGAAAGAAATGACTGCATCACGTCTATTCCTTTTCACAGCTAGAAGCAATTCTATGGAATGTACCATATATGGAAGCCATATGTTGTGTAAACCCAAAGGTGTCTTTAGAATGGTTCTGTGTGATTCTCTCAGAAAAAAAATTTGTAATGATCATTTGTAAATAGCACACTTACCACAGTAGGAAAATAAATTACAGTACATAGGGGGTTCAAAGAGCTAGAGGCAATATTTGCAAATAACTTGATTTATAAATGTATAGCATGAGAGTTTTGGTATGCTTTTTTTTTTAACCAAGAATGGTATATATTGCTTTTAAATGATTCTTTTGCAAATTATATAAAAGTAAGCAGACACTTTTGTAAATATTTCGTGTATTTCATGCAACAAATATCTTCCTTCCAATGCATATGAAAAGCTTTGAGCCATGCAGTTTAGTAGAGAAAATATAGATAATTACAATGCCATTTATTCAGCAGAAATGTTACCTATCTTTTCCACGCATTACAAGACTTGCAGAAACCACATAATGGGCTTCCTTTGCTTTCTAGCTATTCAGCAGAAATGTGGTCATCTTGCAGAATGCTTCCTAGTCAGTTCTATTTAGCCATCTGCTTGGGAACTTCCTATGGAAAGCCATAAGGAGGTGTAATGGATACCCACTAATTGCAGAATACTCATCCTTGGACGTGAAACTACCTTGGAGAAGCATTTTAAACATGTTTAGAAGTTCATCCTCTTCTGAGCTGTAGTAGCAATAGAAAATCCTGTGCCCTTTAGGAATTTATAACTGTAAGGACTGTTAAGATTCCCCTGGCTTCAGATAATACTCCATCTACCCACAATCATTGTTGCTTGTCAGCAAATAATTGTTCCTATATGTTATGGAAATGTAGTCCATTTTTTGAAGTCACTGTGCCGCCTGGAACTGGGTTACCACTGTGCCTGCCTGACCCACCAACCCGGGTTCCCACTCTCCTGTAATGCTCAGGGCCACCCAGAGGGAAGGCAAGTGGGGCAATTTGCCCCAGGCCCTGGGCCCTGCAGGGGCCCCCACGAGAGTTTTTAAGGGGCCCTGGAGTGGGATCCTTCACTTGCTCCGAGGGCCCCAGAAAATTCTCGCGGGGCCTGAGCCCCCGGAGCTTCTTCCGCTCTGGGTCTTTGGCAGCAATTCGGTGGCAGGGGGGTCTTTCTGCTCCGGGACCCACCGCTGAAGTGCCCCAAAGACCCACGGCGGGGGGTCCTTCTGCCCCAGGACCCACTGCCAAAGTGCCGGTCTTCGGCGGTAATTCGCTGGCAGGGGGCCCCCACCGCAGGTCTTTGGGGCACTTCAGAAGCAAGTCCCGGAGCAAAAGGACCCCCCGCCACCGAATTACCTCCAAAGTGGGGCCCCCCTGCCACTGAGGACCTCAGGCCCCCTGAATCCTCTGGGCGGCCCTGGTAATGCTGTGACAAGCTGCAGACACGCTCCCAGTCTCAAATTTTCACCAGTACGCAGGTATGGACGCACCTAGCTGCAGCTACTCCTGAGATCAGCTCTGCATGGGAAAGTTTCAGCTAATGTACCTCCCAGTTTCTAAGACACACGGCCCCCTCTGGAAGGTAAACTCTAAATTATACCATCTTGCTCTGCACAGAGATTTGTACAGCATAAACTCATGAGATTCGCCCCCTCCCTCAGTGTGGAGAATATACACAGTTTTCTGCCTCCAGTTATGACTTCCACACACTGCTTTTAGACAACGCATAAAAAAGTTTATTAACTACAAAAGATATATTTTAAATGATTAAAGCAACCTAAGCAAACGGATCAAAGTGAGTTACTGAGCAAATAAAGCAAAACACACAAACTAAGATTAATATACTAAAGAAATTGGATATGTGTAGCAAATTCTCACACTAAATGTTGTTTTAGGCAGATTGCAGATATTCTTGAAGGCACACTGCACTTGCTTAAAACTCCAGGTATTCCTTTCACAGGCTAGAAATCCCTCTAGCCAGGGTTCAGCCCTTCTCCTCACAGTTCAGTCCTTGTTTCTCAGTTGTTTCCAAGTTTCCCTTTGGGCAGCGAGACAGTGAAGAAGAACTAAAATGATGTCACTCCCCTGCCTTAAATAGCTTTTGCATATGATGGGAACCCTTTGTCTCTAACTTTAGTTCTCACGCCTTTCAGTGAAAAAACACTCATATTCTATGATGGAGTCCAGTACCAGGTGACTTGGTCACATGCCCCTGTAGGGACATAGCAGCCATGACTCAGAGGCTGTTTGTAGTGTCCACGGGAAGACTCCTCTGGAAGGCTTCCTGGTGGAAGACTACCTTCTTCTAAGGCCTATTTTTCTCCCTAATGGTCGATTAACTTGAATGTTTTCTTCCCAGCCAGCCATCTAGACTGATAGCTTTTTGTCTAATGGGCGTTCCCCATGTGTAAACACAATTTGTAATACAGATACATAGTCAATATTCCTAACTTCAGATATAAAAATGATACATGCATACAAATAGGATAATTCAATAAATTAAAACCTTTCCAATGATATCTCACATGACCTATCTTGCATAAAGTACATTATAATTATGTCATAATCATATCATAATAATATTACTATGAAGAATATGAGACATAATGCCACACTCACGATGATAGATGCACACAGGCATGAGCACGTGCACCGAAGATGTGTTTAGATGGGCAGGATGCTGATCATTGTAAGCACCATCTCTTCTTCAGATTGTTTTTTCTTTATCACGTTTCTCCATTGATATCACGTGCCTATTTACATCAGATTGTTCATGCATATTTATGAGCTGATGTAGAATACTTTGGGAAAGGAAGCCAAGGGGTTTGTGTAGTACCCACCACAGATTCACAGAGAACTGAAATGGAAATAAATAGTCAGATAAAGAGACAGGTTATACTAGCTTGTGCACAGGGGACTTTATTAAGAACATGTCCTGTCAAAACATAAGTGAATGAAAAGTAATGGATGCTGGCACTCAGTTTAAGGGCAAACTACAGCAGGCAACCATTGATGGCAGCGAACAGCAGAGGCTAACAGAGGGAGTTTGCCTGGGATCTGTCCGAGAGGAGGTACGCTAAGTGCTGCATTAGGGGGGCTGTGTTGGTGAGTATCTGAGTGTCTGTTGCGGGGACAGTTGCCAGTTTGTCAGTTTGACCGTGTGCTTGATTATTTGTTTGAAAAGTGTGAATTGGGAGTGCTTTGTTCCAGATGGGCCTTGAGTGGGCCTGACTGTTATAAAAAGGCAGTCAGCAATGAACCAGCTGAACGGTGAACAGCAGAGGCTAACAGAGGGAGTTTTCCCGGGAGTTCGCCTGGGAAGAGTGCACTGAGGCTTTCATCTTTAATCACCCTGATATCTGCTGGGAGAGCAATACAGCGGTGCACAGAAAATCCAGGAAGTTTTTGGAACGTGTATGGGACAATTTCCTGGTGCAAGTGCTGGAGGAACCAACTAAGGGCAGAGCTTTTCTTGACCTGCTGCTCACAAACTGGGAAGAATTAGTAGAGGAAGCAAAAATTGATGGGAACTTGGGAGACAGTGACCATGAGATGGTCAAGTTCAGGATCCTGACACAAAGAAGAAAGGATACCAGCAGAATATGGACCCTGGACTTCAGAAAAGCAGACTTTGACTCCCTCAGTGAACTGATGGGCAGAATCCCTGGGAGAATAACATGAGGGGCAAAGGAGTCCAGGAGAGCTAGCTGTATTTTAAAGAATCCTTACTGAGATTGCAGGAACAAACCATTCTGATGTGTAGAAAGAATAGTAAATATGGCAGGTGACCAGCTTGGCTTAACAGTGAAATCCTTGCTGATCTTAAATGCAGAAAAGAAGCTTACAAGAAGTGGAAGATTGGACAAATGACCAGGGAGGAGTACAAAAATATTGCTCAGGCATGCAGGAAGGCCAAATCATACTTGTAGTTGTGTCAATAACCTAGTCCCAGATTTGGACCTTAGCGTCCAAAATATGGAGGTTAGCACTGGAAAACCTCCAAGCTTAGTTACCAGCTTGGACCTGGTACTGCTGCCACCACCCAAAAAATTAGAGTGTTTTGGGGCACTCTGGTCCCCCCAAAAACCTTCCCTGGGGACCCCAAGACCCAAATCCCTTGAGTCTCACAACAAAGGGAAATAAACCTTTTCCCTTCCCCCCCCCTCCAGGTGTTCCTGGAGATAGACACTGAAGTAAGCTTCGTGAATCTAAACAGAGGGATTCCACCCTCCCCGTTCCCAGCCTTGGAAAACAGAAGCACCGAGAGTTAATCTCTCTTTCCCCCCTCACCCAGAGGGTATGCAAAGTCAGGCTAGTAAATCTAACACACACAGATTTTCCTCTGACTTCTTCCTCCCACCAATTCCCTGGTGAGTACAGACTCAATTTCCCTGAAGTTCCTCACTAAAGAAAAACTCCAACAGGTCTTAAAAGAAAGCTTTATATAAAAAAGAAAGAAAAATACATACAAATGGTCTCTCTGTATTAAGGTGACAAATACAGGGTCAATTGCTTAAAAGAAATATGAATAAACAGCCTTATTCAAAAAAAGAATACAATTCAAAGCACTCCAGCAACTATAGACATGTAAATACAAAAGAACATATAAATCCCTATCTGATCTTTGGTACTTACAACTGGGAAACAGAAGATTAGAAAGCAGGAAACAGAAATCACTTCTCATCTGAGAGAGAATACAGGCAGAAGAACAAGAACAAATGACTCACACACAAACTTCCCTCCACCCAGAGTTGAAAAAATCCTGTTTCCTGATTGGTCCTCTGGTCAGGTGCTTCAGATACTTATTTCCAGGTGAAAGAGATGTTAACCCTTAGCTATCTGTTTATGACAAGTTGCAGCTAGCAAGAGATGTTAAGAATAACAAGAAGGGTTTCTTCAGGTATGTTAGCAACAAGAAGAAAGTCAAGGAAAGTGTGGGCCCCTTACTGAGTGAGGAAGGCAACCTAGTGACAGAGAATGTGAAAAAAGCTAACGTACTCAATGCTTTTTTTGCCTCTGTCTTCATGAACAAGGTCAGCTCCCAGACTGCTGCACTGGGCAGCACAGCGTGGGGAGGAGGCGACCAGCCCTCTGTGGAGAAAGAAGTGGTTCAAGACTATTTAGAAAAGCTGGATGAGCACAAGTCCATGGGGCCAGATGCGTTGCATCTGAGGGTGCTAAAGGAGTTGACGGATGTGATTGCAGAGCCATTGGCCATTATCTTTGAAAACTCATGGCGATCAGGGGAGGTCCCAGATGACTGGAAAAAACCTAACGTAATGTCAATCTTTAAAACAGGGAAGAAGGAGGATCCGGGGAACTACAGGCCAGTCAGCTTCACCTCAGTCCTGGGAAAAATCATGGAGCAGGTCCTCAAGTAATCAATTCTGAAGCACTTAGAGGAGAGGAAAGTGATCAGGAACAGTCAGCATGGACTCACCAAGGGCAAGTCAGGCCTGACTAACTTAATTGCCTTCTATGAGGAAATAACTGGGTCTATAGATGAGGGGAAAACGGTGGATGTGTTGTTCCTTGAATTTAGCAGTACATACAGTCTCCCACAGTATTCTTGCCAGCAAGTTAAAGAAGTATGGGCTGGATGAATGGACTATAAGGTGGATAGAAGGCTGGCTTGATTGTCGAGCTCAACGGGTGGTGATCAGTGGCTCCATGTCTAGCTGGCAGCCAGTATCAAACAGAGTGCCCCAAGGGTCAGTCCTGGGGCTAGTTTTGTTCAATATCTTCATTAATGATCTGGAGGATGGCATGGATTGCACTCTCAGCAAGTTTGCAGATGACACTAAACTGGGAGGAGTGGTAGATATGCTGGAGGGTAGGGATAGGATACAGAGGGACCTAGACAAATTAGAGGATTGGGCCAAAAGAAACCTGATGAGATTCAACAAGGACAGGTGCAGAGTTCTGCACTTAGGACGGAGGAATCACACGTGCTGCTACAGACTAGGGACCGAATGGCTAGGCATCAGTTCTGCAGAAAAGGACCTAGGGGTTACAGTGGATGAGAAGCTGGATATGAGTCAACAGTGTGCCCTTGTTGCAAGAAGGCTAATGGCATTTTGGGCTGTATAAGTAGGGGCATTGCCAGCAGATAGAGGGACGTGATCATTCCCCTCTATTCGACATTGGTGAGGGCTCATCTGGAGTACTGTGTACAGTTTGGGCCCTACACTACAAGAAGGATGTGGAAAAATTGGAAAGAGTCCAATGGAGGGCAACAAAAATGATTAGGGGTCTGGGGCACATGACTTATGAGAAGAGACTGAGGGAACTGGGATTGTTTAGTCTGCAGAAGAGAAGAATGAGGGGGGATTTGATAGCTGCTTTCAACTACCTGAAAGGGAGTTCCAAAGAGGATGGATCTAGACTGTTCTCAGTGGTAGCAGATGACAGAACAAGGAGTAATGGTCTCAAGTTGCAGTGGGGGAGGTTTAAGTTGGATATTAGGAAAATCTTTTTCACTAGGAGGGTGGTGAAGCCCTGGAATGGGTTACCTAGGGAGGTGGTGGAATCTCCTTCCTTAGAGGTTTTTAAGGTCAGGCTTGACAAAGCCCTGGCTGGGATGATTTAGTTGAGGATTGGTCCTGCTTTGAGCAGGGGGTTGGACTAGATGACCTCCTGAGGTCCCTTCCAACCTGATATTCTATGAATCGATGATTCTAGAGGCCATCTAAAAAGAGTCAAGGAGGCAGATCACAAAGTATAGACATATGTGCTGAAAAACTGTCACTGTTGCATAACCTCTGACTTCTTCAGTGCTTTTTTTAAAGATGAAAAAACCTACTGCTGGCCTGTGCTGAGATCCTCCTTTTTGCTTGGTACTTGGATTATAGGTCCTGTAAAAGTGAAGGCAAATGTATCATACTTCTCTACTGTGTTATACTTACACAGGTGAGGAGAATTGTTTGAGTACAGGACTGTCAAGTAGGATTTCCCATGTTCTGATCCTGTCAGAAGCAAATCTCATACCCTCCCTGCCTTAGTTCCTTGTCTGTGAAACAGGAGATAATAATACTTATTTATGGAGTGAGGATAGGGCCCCAGGATTCTATTTCTGCTCCTTATGCCCCCATATACTGCTTACTAAATATTAGTGAGTTTACTGAGTCCTCAGTTCTGCTGTGCTTACCTTCTCCTATCTCACAGCTCTTGACTGGCATTTCATTGAGGCTCTGGATTTTGCCTCTACGTTCCACAAAAGGATTTCCCGGGGCTCTCTAGTGTTCCATTCTCTGTCTCCATGTCTGTTTGCTTTTGACCAGGGTTACTTTTGTCATCAGTGGCTGAGTTCTGTATTTCTTTTGCCCTCATTATTTTCTGTGTATAGTGTATATTTTGCTTTGCATTTTAGTCTCCTCTAATGCCTTTGGGGTTCCCCAGGCATGCCTGTAACATTCCTGCATTTCAGGGCCCAGGGAACCCCCTTCAGTGGTGGCAAGGAATCAGTGCTCACAGCTGATTAGGCTCTCCCCTATTGAGATCCGGGAGTGGGTGGGCACAAGCCCACCCATGTCTAAAGGTCTTTCCCCCAGCCTAAGCGATTAAACCCAGGACTCAAATGATTCTAGGGACAACTAATAAAAAAAAAGGGACAGGTGTGAGGTCATAGGGCCATAAGCAGGGAATCAGAGGGAGAAACTGAGCAGAGAACCCCAGACAGCTACTGCTACTCAAAGATCCCACTGCTACTTAAAGATCTCTAGGAAGCCAGCGGATGTGGGCCAGAGGACCTCTGCCCAGATGCATGATCAAATGGAGGAATAGAAATAGGTCCCACAGTCGCACAGAGCACCAACCTGTCCTCCTACTTTTATAAATGTCCATCTTGGTCAGCACCATGAGGAGGTTGATGAAGAGGTCTTGTGACTTCATGGAGCCACAGATAGGGTGTGTGTAAATCAGGAAGTGTGGGGAAAAGTGCAGTCAGAACCTTAGGAGAAGGTTCTGAAGGAGCCGGAAAAGGTGCTGCAACCTGGCACACTCCAGGTAGACAAGCGTCAGGGTCTCCCTGATGCTGCAGAAGGGCTGGTTAGTCTCTCAACTGAGCAAGCAGTAGCGCAGGCCTCCTAAATGAAGGCTGAGCTGGGAGAGTGAGTGGCTCAGTCCTTCTGGGTAAGAGCTGAGCAAATCAATAGTCTATAGCTCAGGTCTTCTGGCTGAAGGTTGAGCAAATCAACAATCAGTGGATCAGCCTTCTAGCATAAGAGTTAGCACTCATCCAGCCCCTGGTGCGAGGCCGAGGTAGTGGGACCTGAGTCCATCCTGCTCCACAGAGTCCAAACCCAGGGCCCTAGAAGCAATGGGTGATCCCATAATCGGGTGAGGTGAGAACGTGAGGTCACTGTCTTACCTCCTGGCAACACAACAGGACCAATGTCTCTATTCCCTGGGCTACTTCCTACTGGCATCTGGTCAAACTGTTCTGTGGCTGCTGGGGCCTGGGGCCTGGTCTCCTTGTCGAGTGGCCTGCTTACTGCTCCCTCGTTGAGTATCTTAGTCTCTTGGGGCAAGGGTTTGCTTTTCCCACAAGCTGGCTCCAGAGGGTCATTGCCCGCCACAGCTGGTCAAGGGCTCTGCTGGTGGTTTGGCTCCCTGGGAAGGATGTCTGGCTCTTTCCCTCTACACCATGGGGCACGGTCACTTGCTGATTTAAGTCAGTGTAAATGGTGAATTCTCTTCAACTTGAAATCTTTAAACCATGATTTGAGGACTTCAGTAACTCAGCCAGAGTTTAGGGTTCTATTCCTGGAGTGGGGGAGGTTTTGTGGCCTGTGATGTGCAGGAGATCAGACTAGATGATCACAATGGTCCGTTCTGGCCTTAATGTCTATGAGTATGAGTCATTGGAAAATAATACATCCCAGTGACTACTGTGGGCTTTGTATCAAGCCTTAATTTCTAACCCAGCCAGAATCAGGAAGGTTAGAAATAGGATGGCTACATATGCATACCCAGAATACAGGAGTTCTGAATGATATGGATCCACCCCTACCTGAGTGATCCCACCCACGCTAAAATGGTATCTTCTGTGTGCCCATGATGATATCAGACAAAACCATGTTTTATTTTATAGCAGTACTGGGCTAGGACAAAACAAGACTGTCCAGCTTAAAACCAGCTGAATGGCCTGCCTAATTAGAAAGTTTTCAGGAAACTGATCTTGTGAGATTCCCAGTCTGATTACCCAAATAAAGATACTCAGAAAAGTCCAAGTAAAAAATTAACCACTTTAAAGCTCTCTCTGTGATCTCAGGCCAGAATTCAAGATTCTCACTTGTCATGTGGTTTAAAGTTTCAAACACAGCAGATAATTCCGGCATTACAAACAAACTACTCCTTTGCCTCGCTATGTCAATAAAGGATTTCTTGACTTCATTTCCTTGATTCTACGACTATAATAGTCTTTTGAAAGTTTAGCTTCAATTATAGTATTGCAACAACTTGAATTCTGGCCTGGTGTTAGAGCAACAGCGTTTAAGCCATTTTATCTTTCCAAGTGGTTTCATGGACAATGGCTCATCTGCTATTGCCTACTTAGATTGTAAGAACCCAAGTCCTATTTCTAGCCCACTTAGTTTTGATTTATGTGTGTTTCTTTCTGGCAATATTATTCAGATACTTGGTTTTTGAAGGTCAATATTTTAACAAAAAATATTTCACACCCACAATTAATTGTGGGCACAAATGATAAATACCCTATCAGAATGCACCCATAAACCAGAGAGATGTCTAAATGCTATCACTTGTTTCCATAATTACTTGTATGCACAATTTCTCCCCCTGCAATTAAGTAAAGGTACATAATTAGAGGCTAAGTTCAGCCCATTTTTAAAAATATGTCTCTATAAGCCTGAAGTACTCTTACAGTTTCTCTGATGGATCTGTTTGTTGACTGCAACAATAGACACTTTCATTAAAAATCTTGGAGTTATTTCTGCTTCATACTTCTCCCTAATACCAGTTAATACTTTATAATCAGAAATGCTGCTGTCACCTGAGGAATATTACTATTCTTTGTTAACTTGTCAGAGTCTGGATACTTTTGCTCAAGTCTTGGTCTCTGTGAGATTCAGCTACAGAGGGGTCAACAACCTTTCAGAAGTGGTGTACCGAGTCTTCATTTATTCACTCTGATTTAAGGTTTCGCATGCCAGTAATACATTTTAACGTTTTTAGAAGGTCTCTTTCTATAAGTCTATAATATATAACTAAACTATTGTTGAATGTAAAGTAAATAAGCTTTCAAAATATTTAAGAAGCTTCATTTAAAATTAAATTAAAATGCAGAGCCCCTTGGACCGGTGGCCAGGACACAGGCAGTATGAGTGCCACTGAAAATCAGCTCGAGTGCCGCCTTCGGCATGCATGCCATATGTTGCCTATCCCTGAGATACAATAACCTAAAAATGACCAGTATTTTGCTTTGCTTTTTATTTTATCTTTACCTTCTGCAGAATTCTACTGGTAATTACAACATAGACCACATCAATTCTGCAGGACATGCATGGATATCTGACAATATACTGAATATAATAGTAATTAGTTGTACAGAAATTTCACAGTTTTGCTCTACTTATGTGTTTGATTGATCCCATGTGCCTGGGGTTACTTCTACATCAAGTTTTATCTGAACTTGTATTAAAATATTGTATTGGCTTTTGTTCCTGTTTTGCTTGTTTCATGTGGAATTCCTTTCTTTAAGTACGAAGAGCATAGAAATTGTTAATAGTTTTAAAACTTAGTCCTATTCTACTTGGGCTTTTACTTAATTTTCCCATTTAGATCTTCGTAAATTGCTTTAAGATTTTGAATGACAATTACTATGCAAAATAACATGATATACTCAAAATTTTGCTTATAATGGATATTTTTTCTGATTCTGCTTTTCTATATTTTAATGAATTAGTTTAAAGATCTATTTTAAGTGTCAATGCTTAGATCCTATGCCAATGGGCACTATTCAATACCATAAAATAAATTAGTATAGGGTATTAGTTAATTTATAACATATTCCCATATAAAAGTAGAAGTTTTATGTGGCTCAGTAACTCATCAGATTATTAAAAGGGGCATAAAAGATAGTTCACATTTTTTCCCTTTCGTCTTAACAGGAGGCTTTGATTTCTCTACGGGATTGAGTAACAATTAATGCAAAAAACATCAAGAAGAAAAGAAAAATATCAGCTTTCTTGTCAAGCACTATGGGCCTCAACACCTGGCCAAACAGGGCTGCAAAGCAAGAGCCTTACTTCTCTGCATCACTACAGTGCAAAGCCAGCTGAAGGAACTGCAACTGATACCCCTCAAAGAGGGGCTACACCTGCTGACTTGGCATGATCAGCTGACTAGCAGCAGACTCTTGATTAGCACCTCTTTGCATAAAGCTTCCTGTTCCTGCTCCACGCCTTGTCTGAGCAACTAGTTAGTAGATCTATTGCTGACTAGAACTCTGAGATCAAGTTCTGGTTCCTGCTCATTTTTCTGTTGCCTTGACTTGTGCCTTATTCCTGCTCCTTGCCCTAACTCCAGTTGTTGACTATGGCTTGACCCTTGGTGTGACTTTGAGTCCAGTTTGACCCTTGGCATGGTTTCTAACTCTGACTTTAGCTCTGATCCCGATGTGACCTCTGGCTCCAACTCTGGTTTAACCCTTGAGGAGACTTCTAACTCTGGCTGTGACCCTTGGTGTGACTGCTGACCCTGACTCTACTTCTGGCTGTGAGCATTAGGTCAGACTGCCCACATTACAGGTCCTAACAGTTCTGAACAACTTACGCTGCAATCTTGTTCTTTGCTGAGGAGGGAAGAAAGAACACAATAGCTACTGTTGCATTTTGGAGATCTCTGGAGTTGGTGGTCAATTCTTGGAAATTACTGAGGGACAATAAGTTGTGTTCAGCTAGAGCTTTTATCTATCGATCTATCTTGCCATGTTACTATATCTATTCATACAATACAGGGAAAAAAGGATGTATATCCAGTATCTAACAGTGTTTGTGTGTGACTTGGAACACTATAGACTGTGTCAGAATAATAGATTTCATGTTATATTAATTCCCCTTTGATGTGCCAAATTGTGAACATTTATTTTATGTGAAGTATTATTTTCAGCATAGCCCTGTATTTCTCTTAGCTCCTTCCTTTTACACTGTGAAGGACACTACATCATCACCACCAGACAGGGTATTTTTCCCCACCACTGAAGTGCAACTAATTTGTTTATTGAATTATTCATTCATTTGAAAATAACGTTTAAAAATTTAGGCTATAATTACTTTCTCTTTTAGCTGATAGTAGAAAACAAAAACACATCCAACCGAATCTGTTACCTCAAAAAAACAGAGCACATAAATAGTTGTTACTTAATAAAATGGGGAGGTCAGATATCAAAGGAACAGAATTTATACCCATTCCTCATCTTGATTAGAATTCTCAAATTTACTGCAGTGTGCCCCTATTTCCTGCTGGCTGTTCTTCTTCATCAGTAATAAATCCCTTTAGAAGTTGTTGATAATAAACACATGAGGCTGATTAAATCTGTAAAACAATTTGCTTATTTGCAGTTTCAATCCTGCTGTGGTTTCTTATTCATTCTTTGAAAGGTTGCCATTTACTGACTGGGATTTTCTGTGGCTGTGAAACTGAAATGCTTAATAGTATGTACAGTCTATCAGATTTACTTCCATATATCTTAAATTGGACTAATTGGGTCCTGGACTCACTTTTGGTAGAGAGCCTGATTTTGCAATTCTCAGTCAGTTAAATGAACAAACCTGACCACCCAGCTAGAGAGCTGCGGCCTGTATCCAATAACTCTGGGATCATATGTTAGGACAAGCGTATGTGGTAAATGCTGGAAGATCCATATATTTCATCAGTACAAAAAAGACAGATGATCAGCTGAGTGTGATGAAGCCAAAGTAAATAAGCTAAAAGAAAAAATACACCAATGTGACATGAAACAAATGTGGCAAAACCAATCTCATCACCAGGCTCATTCCTATAAATTCTTACATCATAGTTGTTTGAATGTGGCGTGGATTGCAAAGGGTGTTCTCTCAGCACCAATTACACAAGAAAATGTATATCCTCATCATGGATCATTTGGTTACACTCTTGCCTCTGAGCCAGGTTGTGGTTTCAAGCTCCCCCTTAGCATGTGAGATCCCACCCACTGCTGGCAGAGCAATTATTAGTTGTATCATTAATTACACTGCTCTACAGCCAAAATGCTTCTGAAATAAATGTAGTCCAACTTTACTAATTCTTGGTCACTGAGAATGAAAATGATGCTTAAAATTGTTGATTGGCTCTAGTTTTCAAGATATGCTATTGGGTCAGTATGTACGACCCTTGACTTGGGAATGGCGGAGATAAGTGAGTTATAAAGGGAAGGGATCTCAATTTAAACTAGAAATGACTAAAATACATCTTTGACTGGATCTATGAATAAATCTATGACTGGGTTTAGACAGTACTTGCTTTTTAGGCAAAGCAATGAATGATACAATCTGAAGCTGGTATTGTGTCATACATGATATGAATTGCATCATGTTATTCCTAGAAGTCATGGATGATGCAATCATAAGGAAGCTTACATCATTCTGCTGAACAAATTGCCCTATATCAGCTCTAGAAATCATACAGTGTCGTGCTCTCTTATTTGTCAGTGTTTGATTTTGCAAAGGGACACATTTCTGTTTAGCCAAAGTGAGCAGAGATGCCTCATGCTTGTGTGAAGAGTGCAGATAACTTCTGCTATGTTTGTGCTGAAGTGATTTTTGCATCACAAAAGTGCAGTATAACCAGTATGGTTAAGAAAGCCTATCCCCTTTATTTTGGCTGCAAAATTGGAGATCAGGACAAGAGGTGGGCCCCACACATATGCTGCAACACTTGTGCAACAAATCTTGCCAGTGGTTGAACAGGAAAAGGAAATCTATGCCTTTTGCAGTGCCAATGATTTAGAGAGAGCCAAGAGATCATACCAGCAATTATTACTTCTGCATGGTGCCTCCAGTTGAGAAAGGTGTGTCAAAGAAGAAAAAGTCCACTGTGCATTATCCAAACATTCCATCAGCTATACGCCCAGTACCCCACGGAGAAGGACTGCCGGTTCCTGATGCACCAGAATCATTCTCACTTGAGTCAGACGAGGAAGAGGAAGAGGATGAAACTTCTGGTCCTGAACCATCAATGTCACAGGACCCACATTTTCTCTCATCCTCCTCCTCTGAACCACACCTCAGAACACAAGGTGAACTGAATGACCTTGTCAGGGATTTGGAACTACCCAAGAGTAAGGCAGAGCTGTTGGGCTCCATACTACATCAGTGGAATCTCCTGGCAGGCTATCAGGGCAAATGGAGCCCAGCAATGCTTGCAGACTATTGCTGGACAGTGACAAGAGATGCACCATTTAATGAATACAAGAGACAAGCCAAGAAGCACCGAGTAGACACTGAAAAGGACTAAACTATGTACAGAATAGTTTTTTGCCTTTTGTTTCATAATACATTTTATTTATATAACCATTTTGCTGATTTTTAAAGTGTTACATAAACAGGACAGGTGAAATATTATCATGTAAAGCAACCATAAACACATGAAAAGACCTAGGTTTGCAATTTATGATTAAAACTCTACTATCTACACAATATACATAGACATAAAATGTAAAAACTTAAATATCTTAGAAACAGTAGCCAATCAGTTGTTTTAATTGTCATATTTGAATTCAGCACATCAAAATACATAATAAATATCACATTTTATCTCTGAAGCAAACGACTTCTCAAAAATTGTAGACCAGTGTTATGATGATTATGATTATTGCAGCATTGCTTGGTCATGGATCACGACCGCATTGTGCTGGGCACTGTATAAACACAGAACAAAAAGACAATCCCCGCCCTAAAAAGCTTAGAGTCTAAATATAAACCCAGGAACAACAGGTGGAACCAGACTGACGGGGGCAACACAAGGAAACAGTTGTAGTGGTTGCTGCAGTATATGTAACCTATATGAACTAGCAGCTGCTGCGCTGTTAAAAGTGCTACTCTTTAGCTGACAGACATTTACCTGCGGTTGCAGCAGCTCTGCCATTTACACACACAGAACTGGAAAAGGTGGGCAGAATTCTTCTGGACACATCACGTGACATAACACTCCAAAGAACGTAGAGCTCGAAGTGGCCAGGTCACATTATGCAGCCTGACCTGCAGATTCTCAATTCTCAGCTCTGAGATTCCCCATCACAGGAATCCATTCCATGACCATAGAAGTCAAAGCACAGGAACAAACTCAGGGACAGCATGAAGAAGATTTTCATGTTAGTGGTTTTGACCACTCACATTTGACTTTACTGCCTGCTCTTTTCAGATCAGCAACGAAGGAGGAAAATAGTCACTGAGGAGAGACAAGACTTTTTCAATACCAAACTAAGGATTCTGGGAAGATCAAGAAGTCATTCAACATATGGTATGTGAAGATGTATCACTACCTGAAATTCAGGTCTGGGAGAAAATGGCAGATTTAGGGCTAGATTGTGGCATTTAGCCAAAGCCCAGAGTAAAGGGAACTATGGAACCACATCAGCTGAGTGGGGGTTCACAAGCTACAATCCTTTCCTAGCTCCCCAAAGGGCAGGGGGAGGCCTCATGTAACGCCAACCGGTTGGATGATCTGGTATGCATTAACATTGAGCTTAGCAGGCCATTGAAAGGGGCCGAGCTCCCTGCCCAGTTTACAGCAATTTGTGTCCTGGGGGTGCACGGAAGAAACACTCTCTTGTGTTTTCCTGTGAGCAGTGTATAGTGAGTGTGATGTGGAAGGGAGAATATTCTCTACAAGGAGTCATACACCATAAACCTTATAAGGCACTGTTCACACCATAAGTTTGCAACGTTATAATGAGAGCTGTTATGACAGATTATGTAAAACCGCACATGGTTAAGCTCCATGCCTGTCTCTATATCATAGCCAAATGCTGCTTGCCTTTATCACAGGAGAAGTCCCAGTAATATCAATGGGGCTATCCTCATGAGTCAGCTGAGCAGTAATATGAAGCAATTTGATGTGACTGACTTTATTAATAACAAATAATAAAATAATACCCTCCTTTGGATTTCCCAGTATGCCCCATCTTCTAAGTATCTGTTCTTTAGCATGTAAACTCCTCAGAGCAAGGCCTTTTTTTTATCGTAGTTCTGTGTTTTGTATAGCATTAACCATATGGTTGGTGCTAAACAAATAGTGTAAAATTTCAGCTCAATGTATAAGGTTTTACAGGTCATAAGAGCTATGGATATAACTATTTATGCAACATGAATTCAAGACCTCAAAATTCTATAAATCATTCTTTATTAACCATTTGCACATCAAATCCATCCAATCACAAGGATATGTTTTGTTTTCGTTGTGTGGGTCTTCTGGGATACACTGTATAAACATTTCAGGAAATATTTTTTCTATTGCTATATTTATTCAGAGTGGGAAAACGCCCTTTCATTGTCTGCATCCATGTCAGCCTTAGCCATTGCTCTTTGATTTATTTATGCTGGATGCTTTTGACAGTGATTCAGGGTTGCAATTTGTGGGGTATCAGTAATGCATAGAGTTGCTGGTTTGTAAATTCTTAATAAATTTGAATGCCAAGGATAGTACACAAGAGCATGTTGGAAATACTGCTGGGCTCCAGCGGGAAAGTCTGTCTCAGCTAGCAGCCAACCCTCAATTAGACATTTGTTTACATGTTTCTGTTTATTTTGTTGTTTTTCTTTTCTTTCTCTTTTTCTCTCCTCTTACTTCTAAACTCATTTAAAAAGGAAACTATAAAAGCTGCCAGGTACATATGCCAAACGTAGTGGAGCACTTCTAAAGCTAGGTCTCTTTTAGCAAAGCAGAGTGCAATACAAAATAATAATAATAATAATAATAATAATAATAAAATAAAAGGCAAGTGAGACACAGGTAGGCAGAAGAGGATACAAAATTTGGGAAATAAGATTAATTGTGCTTGCTATGAATTTGGCAATTTTTTTATGGGAATGCACCTCATCTGAGTCACCAGATGCTTAGGGCCTTGCAGATATTAAATAGCCTCATTTTCAAAACTCCATTCCCTCTAAGTGATGCTAGATGATTAATTCAACAGGCTTTGATGTGTCGTGTGTGGATGGCATTGGAGCACAGACCAGGCCCAGTTGGGGATCTCTGGAAATGAGAAATCTGCAGTGAATAAAGTTACTTTTTCAAAGACGTCCCAATGTGCTCTTTATTCAGTCAAGAAAGGGGAAGAAGCCAATAAACCAGAGATTGGGACTTCCCACAGGTGAAGACTACAGGCCAAGCTCGCCTTGCTGGCATAGGCATGCCTGCATTGATTGAAAATAAATAGCACATAAAATAGAAAATTCTGGTATTGTGGTGGGAGCCCATTTCTGTGCAACTCTGCAAAAAAGTGCTCTTTTTCTCACTGGAGATTGTGATGAAATGTTTTTTTGGACTGTGCAGTGTGGACAGAAGCTGTGTGCTTTCTCTAATCCTGCTAACTTTTGGACTGATAGACAGACATTCACTGGGGTTTTGTGCTGCTATACAGAAGCTCTCCGACTTACGCAAGCGTTCTGTTCCGGAATGCCTTGCATAAGTCGCATTTTGTGTAAGTCTGGAACGTATCTCTGACAATAACGCAAAAAAAAAAAAGGCTTACAGAACTTATGGAACTTTTTCCGTAAGTCTGGTTTTCTGTAAGTTGGATTTGTGTAACCTGGGGAACATCTGTATACATGTCCGTTTCATTCCAGGACATCCCTGCCATCTATCTATTCCTTCCATTCCTCTACATAACTCACACTTGAGTGTCTTTTACAGTAGGTGGTTAATCTGTAGTAGCATTCTCCCAAAACTAATATCATCTCCTAAAATTTAGCGAAATTTCAGGAGGCTAAATAAATCTGTCACTTAATTTACAGAGCCAACTTGTTAATAACAACTAACTCTAAGTGTCCCCAGTTTTAGCAGCAGAATATGGGCAACAGTATCACTGGCTCCATCTGCACCAGAAAGTTGTGCTGGTAAAAGTTCTGTGGACAGAATGCCAGTGACGGTGCTTTCACACTCTGGCACATGTACCAGCACACTATAGTCACACTACATCAAATATATCCACAAAAGCTTGTTGCAGTGTGAATAGACATCCCAGTGCCCTTCACACCATCTCCAAGCACACCACCTCCAGAGAAATTGTCGCTGGATTTTGCAGGATGCCTCTGCAACTCTAAATCAATTGTGGAGGGTTGGGGTCAAAAACCCACAATTCCCTCTGTTCCCGCCCATAAACATGTGCTCTTATGTGTCATTTGCAAACTCCTGGCAGCAAACATGGATGCAATGCAGAGGAACAACTCGCCTATAAGGACAGGACATATGATGATACCCAATTTTTCAATCATAACTAATCCAAAGTGTCCCCAACTTAGCAGCAGTATAGGGGTTAGAGTGCAGGAAGAACTCTTGCTGAGCGTACATCTTCACTGCAGCCTTGGGTATGATTTGCAGTTCATGGAGAAGTACCCATGCTAGCTGTACTCTAGCTAGCTTGTTAAAAACAACAGTGGGGACCCTTCAGAACAGGCTACACAAGCTACCAGACACCCTCCCCCCAGGAATGTACTCAGAGTGCAGCCAGTGCTTAAGCCCATGCTGCTGCATTCTCACTTCCATTTTTAGCAAACTAGCTAGAGCACAGCTAGCATGCGTATGTCTACATGAGCTGCTAATCACATCCATGACTGCAGTGTAGACATACCCTTATATGGCTAAAAGACAGGACTAAGAATAAGGAGATCTGTTTTTATTCCTGGTTCCTTCACAGACTTCCTGTCAAACCTTGAGCAAGTCACTGGATTTCTGTATGCCTTGGCATCCCTGCTTATGGAAGAGGGTTAATACTGCTTTCCTCCCTCATGGGATAATGTGCAGGCTGTGAAGTAGTAGTCCTTTAATATCTGAAAAGGAATCCAGGGAGCTCAGATGACAGAATTGTAGCCAGAAAATGCTAACCCACATAAAATGAGCTATAAGGAAATGGCAGAAGAGTTGCCAAGGACTGGCCCCTGGGAAATTTTGAAATTTAAATACTCTCAGATGCTATGTTAACATTTTATTAAAAGAATGTTTGTGGGAATCTCCACAGAGTTTTTCACAGTAGTCAAAAATGTGCAGCAGTTTGTGCACTCTCATGCAGACCAGGGAGCTCCAGGAGGCAAGCTGCTTCTCCGAGGCAGATTGCCTTCATTCAGTGTCTCATCCTGTCTTCCCTCCTTCCCCGCAGGATAGGTCAGCACCATATTATCTCCAAGGCAGAACTGGGAAATAAAGCAAACCCGTAGAAAATATATTGAAAGACATAGTCCAAAACTGCAAAATGAAAATACTAGCAGTAAAAGAGGTTGGGATTTATTTGTTTATTTGATTTTTAAAATTGAATAAAATAAAATAAGGCGGTTGGGGGGGGCAGTTTTTCAATGGGTAGATTCTGTAGTGTTCCTTGTGGTAGAGAAGAGACTGCATTTCGCTATAATACATTTAAAGTTACTCTTGATTTGCGCCATTGGTCCTTGAAATTCTATGTAGCTCCCAGAATAAATTAACCTGTGTTGGTTTATCATCACAGTGTCCCTAAGGGCACATCTACACTGGCAAAGTTACAGCACCAGCAGTTACAGTCATCTGTTCACACTGTCATCTGCCTGCGCAATAGCATGTGCACACTTGTGGCACTTGCAGCGGTATTCGGAGTGGTGCACTCTGGGCAGCTATTCCACAGAGCATCTCTTCCTCTTCTGCTGCTAAGACTTGTGGGAAGGCAGAGGGGGTCGTGCAGCATGCTGGATCCTGTCCCAGTGACCTCTGATGCATTGCTTCGCATCCCAGAAATCCCTGTGCTTCCATCTGCATTTGGCACCATCTTTCAATGGTTTTTGTACTGCATGCCCTGCCTCTTTGGACTGCAGGAATGGATCCCGAACTGCTGACCAGTATGCTGCTCACTCTGACCAACACATCACAAATGGCAGTTGAGTTATTCCTTCAACCACAAAGGCAAGAGGCTTGCGACTTTGATCTCACCATGCGTAGTAGCTACAACATGAGATTGCTTGTGGCATTCATAGAGGTGCTGACCATGTTGGAACGCCACTTTTGGGCTTGGGAAACAAGCACTGAGTAGTGAGATTACATCATCATGCACGTCTGGAATGACAAGCAGTGACTGCAGAACTTTTGGATGAGGAAAGCCACATCATAGGACTGTGTGATGAGCTCTCCCCAGCCCTGCAGCATAAGGACACGAGAATGAGAGCTGCCCAGTCATTGGAGGAGCATGTGGCGATTGCACTACTCCAGACTGCCACCAATTGGTTGCTAACCAGTTCGGAGTGGGAAAGTCGACTGTTGATCTTGTGTTGATAGAAGTGTGCAGGGCCATTAATCTCATCCTGCTCCCAAAGACTGTGACTCTGGGCAACGCGCGTGACATTGTGGATGGCTTTGCACAAATAGGCTTCCCTAACTGCAGAGGGGTGATATATAGCATGCACATTCCAATTCTGGCACCAGACTGCCTAGCCACAAGTACATTAATCACAGGGGGTATTTCTCAATGGTCGTCCAGGTGCTTGTGGATCACCATGGGTGTTTCACAGACATTAACACAGGCTGATCCAGAAAGGTGCATGATACATACATCTTTCAGAACACTGGCCTATTCAGGAAGCTACAAGCAGGGACTTTCTTCCCGGACCGGAAGATCACTGTAGGGGAAGTCGAAATGCCCACTGTGATCCTGGGAGACCCCACCTACCCCTTAATGCCTTGGTTTATGAAGCCACAGACGGGGTAACTTGACAGCAGCAATGAGCGGTTTAACAACAGGCTGAGCAGGTGCAGAATGACTGTTGAGTGTGCTTATGTCCATTTAAAAGCCCACTGGCGATGCCTCTATGGGAAGCTGGACCTGGCCAATGACCATATTCCTATGCTTATAACTGCATGTGGTACGCTACATAATATTTGTGAAGGGATGGGTGAAAGCTTCACTCAGGGCTGGACTACAGAGGCTCAGCACCTGGAGGATGAGTTTGAACAGCGAGAGACCAAGACTATTAGAGGGGCACAGCGCAGGCCATAAGGATCAGGGATGCCTTGAGGCAGCAATTTGAAGCTGAAAGCCAGCTTTGAAGTTGAAGCTGAAATATTTGTTGCTATGCTTGGGATTGCAGTGCCATGAGGGCAGGGGACTGGACTCGATGACCTCTCAAGGTCCCTTCCAGTCCTAGAGTCTATGAATCTATGAATCTATAATGCTGGGAGGTGATTGGTGCACATGATGCAATAAGGGGGTTTAACATAATTGTATGTTGCTTTGCAGTGTTCTTTTTGTTTTCAATTAATAGAATAAAGATTGCTTTCAAACCAACACAATTCTTTTATTAAAAGACAACAACCGGTGGAGAGGGTCAAATGAAAAAATACATCATCTGGGAGGGGGATGGGTCCCGGGATGGCTAAAGATTTGTGTATGTCCAGGGATCATATACTTTAAAACACAGCCAGTACACACACATCTGTCACTAACTGGCTGACCCCAGGCAAGCACACATGAGCCACAAGACCCCCAATATGGTGAGAAGCCGCAGGGGCAGGGTGAATCACTCTTCCGAGACCCTGCTGTACACTGGGCACGTGGTTCTTGGGGAATCCAGCACCATAGGGAGGGGGGCACTGATAATCATCATTCCTGTCTCCACAATTTCCACTGGCTGTGATCATTATGGAAGATATCTCGCTGCTGAGAGTGAGCAGGGAATCAAAGGAGGGTCTTCTCCAAGGCTGGAGCTTCTGGCCTGGCACGTATGCAGCTCACCTGTATGCAACATTGTTCCACGCTCCTCCCATGATGGCCCAGTGGAGTGGGAAAGTTACCATTAATGGGGCAAGAAACAAAGCAGCTCTACCAAAGAACCTGTGACAGTGGATTGCCCCAATATCTCCATGAGAGTTTCCTGGAGATCTGTGAGAGAGTTTCCCTTAAAATGAGGGAGTCAGTCAACAGCCTGTCCCACTGTTCAGACTAGGCATGCAGTGGAAGACAAGCCTGCTTTCTGCAACCCTCCTGCCCCCAACAATTCACTTCAGAGAGTCCTAAAATCAGATCCACTTACCAGGGGCCTCCTCTCCTGTTTGTGCTTCACCAAGATCCGACTGCTGTGACTGGCTAGGCTCCTCCAGGGTAGAAGAGAGCTCCTGGCTGCATGTATCTCTGGCCTCCAAGTCATCCTCTGCCTCTGGGTCCCCCTTCCCACCCTTGTCCAAGATTTCCTCCTCTTGGCTGAGTCTACCCTCAATTGGCATGCGAGCCAACAAAGTATCCACAGGACCTTCGCAGTGGAGGTGGGGTCGTTGCGGAGTATTGCGTAGCTCTTTGTAGAACTGGTAGCTTGTGGGCTCAGTGCAGGAGCAGCGGTTTGCCTCTCATGCCTTGTGGTAGGTGTTCCACAGCTCCTTCACTTTTATCCTACATTGCAGTGTGTCCCTGTCATTATTTCTTTCTATCATGAATTATGAAATCTGTCCACAGGGATCATAATTCCTATGGCTGGAGCGCTGCTGGGACTGGACAGTCTCCTCTCTGCAAATGCTGATGAGGTCCAGCAGCTCAGCATTGCTCCACATGGGGGATCACCTGGTGCATGGAGCAGACATGGCCATTGGAAAGATTCACTGAGACCACTGCACATGTCACCGAGTAAACAGGAAGGGGACTTTCAATTTTCCAAAGGAATTTATGGGGTGGTGATGACGGTTGGTCAGCTGAGGGCAGGGCAGTAAGTTCAAACTGATGACCAGAGAGATGATAACAGGCATTGTGCGACACCTTCTGGAGGCCAAATGCAGTGCGGTAATTGCCACGGTGTCTACACTGGCACTGCGACACTGTACTCTCAGCGCAGAAAGCTGTATGCCTCCCGTCAGAGTGGTTTTTTAAAAGTACTACAACTGTGCAGTTTCTGCACACTAAGTGGCTTGGCAATGTGAGCTGCTTTACTGTGCAGAGAGCTGCTTTACTGTGCAGAAACTTGCTAGTGTAGACAGGGCCTATGTCATGGCCTGTGATAAAGATGATGAGAGGTACTTTTAACTACACTATACTACAACTCAGGGGGGGCCTGGGAGGTATATGCTCAAGTGACTAGCCCAGCCTGGCACCCGTGCTACCCCCAGCTATGCTGGTATTGTTCATATGCTAGCTTGACTAAAGCTAGCACAAGCAGTCTATGCAAGATGGGAATCACATCTCCCAGCTCAAATGTAGATGTACCCATAGCGGCTGAGTGGCAGCAGGCTCAGAGCAAAATGCAGAGAAGTCAAGTTTTTTATCTGTCCACAGAACAGCCACGATCTGACCAGCAATACTGTGCCTCATCCAAACATGCCCATTCTCTCCTGAATCTAGCCTTCTTGGTATAAATGAGAAACTTTCAGCAAGTTTTGGCTCAGGACCTCTATCTCTGGCTTTCCTGCCGTGGAAAGGTACCAGTTATGATTGCCATGTCATAGCATGAACACTTAACCACTGAGAGTGTGAGACCACCAATGAATTTCAATGAATATGGCAGATCACAGCAGAGTTATCATGTGACATCAATCATATGTCACTACCAGCTAGAACTAAAGATTAAATAAAGTCTTCATTTTCATTATCGTTCCTGAGCCAGTCTCCTACCTAATAAACCATTTCACTTACCAGTTTATCTGAGCAAACAGCTTGCTCATGATTTACAATTTAAGTAAAGACATGCATTCTTCTTCCCCATAATCTCGTGTGATATCCATTATGCTTACATAGTTTTTTGCCAATCACAGTGGAAAATATGACATGCTGCTAAAAGTCCTTCTGATAATGTTTTCTCATGGGCTTACATCTTTAAAACATCATAACATACTAAAACATATTTTAAAATATTTTCCTTTGTTTGAGAAATTAGTTCCATCTTGTGTTACATAAAAAAGGACATTTACAAGTATCCCAAACTCACACAAAAAATAAGCCTTATCTTGCATTTTTCACATAGGCAGAACTCCTATTGATTCTAATGGGAATTTAATCCATAGAGGTTTGCAGTATGAAGCCCAGTAATATTTCAAAATTCAAACTTTCATTTTGGAAAGCAAAACTTCATAGGTTATAAGGCCAGAAGGGACCATTAGGTCATCTAATCTGACAACCTCTGTAACACAGGCCATACCATTTAATATAGTTACTCCTGTATTGAGCCCAATGACTTGTGTCTGACTAAAGCATGTCCTCCAAAAAGGCATCCAAATGTGAACATTTAAATTTCCAATATTAAATTGGCTACCTGTTCTCAATTCATAGAATCATAGACTCATAGGACTGGAAGGAACCTTGAAAGGTCATCTAGTCCAGTCCCTGCACTCATTGCAGCACATCCCTCGGCCCGCGCCACTTCCTGCAGCCCCCATTGGCTTGGAGTGGCGAACCGCGGCCAGTGGGAACTGTGATCAGCCGAACCCGCGGACACGGCAGATAAACAAACTGGCCCAGCCTGACAGGGGCTTTCCCTGAACAAGCAGTGGACTGGCTTTGAGAACCACTGATCTAGACCATCCCTAATAGCTGTTTTTCTAACCTGCAGTGATGGAGATTCCGCTGCCTCCCTAGGCAATTTATTGCAGTGCTTAACCACCCTGACAGTTAGGAAGTTTTTCCTAATGTCCAACTTAAACCACCCTTACTGCAATTTAAGCCCATTGCTTCTTGTCCTATCCTCAGAGGTTAAGGAGAATAATTTTTCTCCCTCCTCCTTGTAACAACCTTTTATGTACTTTAAAAATATTATCATGTCTCCTCTCAGTCTTCTCTTCTCCAGACTAAATAAAATCATTTTTTTTCAATTTCCCCTCTTAGATCATGTTTTCTAAATCTGTAATCATTTTTATTGCTCTTCTCTGGACTTTCTCCAATTTGTCTACATATTTTCTGAAATATGGTGCTCAGAACTGGACACAATACTCCAGTTGAAGCCTAATCAGCATGGAGTAAAATGGCAAAATTACTTCTTGTATCTTGCTTACAACTCTTCTGCTAATACATACCAGAATACTGTTTGTTTGTTTTGCAACAGTGTTACACTGTTCACTCATATTTAGCTTGTGGTCTGCTATGAGCCCCAGTTCCCTTTCCACAGTACCCCTTCCTAGGCAGTCATTTCCCATTTTGTATGTATGCAACTGATTGTTCCTTCATAAGTGGAGTACTTTCCATTTTTCCTTATTGCATTTCATTCTGTTTACGTCAGACCATTTCTGCATTTTGTCAAGATCATTTTGAATTTTAATCCTATCCTCCATGGCACTTGCAAATTCTCCCAGCTTGGTAATTGCTGCAAACTTTATAAGTGTACTCTCTATATCATTATCTAAATCACTGATGAAGATATTGACCAGAACTGGACCCAGAACTGATTCCTGTGGGACCCCACTCATTATGCCCTTCTATTATGACTATGAACCACCGATAACCACTCTCTCAGAATGGTTTTCAAACCAGTTATGCACCCACATTATGGTAGTTCCATCTTAGTTGTGTTTCCCTGGTTTATTTATGAAAAGGTCATGCAAGACAGTATCAAAAGGCTTACTAAAGTCAAGATATACCACATCTACTGCTTCCCCTATATACAAGGCTTGTTACTCTGTCAAAGAAAGTTATGCAATTGGTTTGACATAATTTGTTCTTGACAAATCTGTGCTGACTGTTACTTATCACTTTATTATCTTCTAGGTGTTTGCAAATTGATTGCTTAATTACTTGCTCCATTATCTTTCAGGTACAGAAGTTAAGCTGACTGGTCTGTAATTCCCAGGGTTGTCCTTATTTCCCTTTTTATAAATGGGCACTATATTTGCCCTTTCCAGTCTTCTGGAATCTCTCCTGTCTTCCATGACTTTTCAACAATAATCACTAATGGCTCAGATACCTCATCAGTCAGCAACTTGAGTATTCTAGGATGTATTTCATCAGGCCCTGATGACTTGAAGACATTGAACTTGTCTAAGTAATTTTAACTTGTTCATTCCCTATTTTAGCCTATTCATGCTGGTATGAGTCAGTAAAAATACCTACTATAAACTGGAAAAAATCATAAAATATTAGAGAACATTTTAACTGTTTTTCTTATGGCATATTAAATGAAACTGAGGAATTTGTCATAAGGAAAAATGTACAAGGAATTAAAAAGCCAAAACCAGAAAAATGTCAAAAGCCTTTATCCCGAAGTTCTTGGGGATATTCTGAGCTGTGCCTCTAGCAAGGGTGAAGGGGAACCAAGGTGGCTTTAAGCCACCTTTTATCTGAGCTGCTCTGGTGGCCCCTGTAATTAAGACCACCATGGTGTGACCTAAGAACCTCTGATACCAGAAAGCACAGGGGTGCAAAAGGGTTACAAGGTTTCTCTAGGTTTAGTATTTACTTTCTAGTTCAGCCTAGAGCAGGGGTTCTCAAACTTCATCACACCATGACCCCCTTCTGACAGCAGAGTTACTACATGACCGTGGGAGAGGGGCAGAGACTGGGCTACAGTGCCTCAGGTATGGGGAAAGGGGGTCACATCCCAAGTCCTGCCGCCCCACTTGGGGGTGGAGCTCAGGCGTCAGCTTCAGTCCTCAGTCCCAGAAAGTCTAATGTTGGCCCTCGCAACTCCATTAAAATGGGGTCTGCTGTGTAATGTACAATTTCTTCTGAAAGCCTGTGTCACATTGGTTATCATAATCTTTGCAAAATGCTTGTGTGGATAATATGTAAGAAGATATGTGTATATACTGGAAATTATGTTCTAAAGCCCTCAAGTTAAAGGCAGGTCACCCAGAGGTAGCATGACCTAGGTCAGGTTCCACCAAACAGGAGGTGGGGAGACATTTATGTCCCTGGTTGACAATTCTGTATTATGTGTCTTACGATGGAAGGCAATTTGCATACTCAGTCAAAGGCTAATGAAGATATTACAGGGACTTCATTAGAAGAAATTAACAGGAAGAGATGAACAGCAGGGAGGGGAGAACCTTGTTTACAGGTCAAGAAAACAGGACTGATCTAATGTATCTAGGTGTGCAGGGGCGTGCACAATGGGGGGCAAGCAGGAGCACACACCCCTAATAATTGGTGAGGGCACAGAACTCCTCAGGGGCTGTGGGTTATCCTAAATCTTCACAGTACTACATGTTGCAGCCCCATCCCCACAACATGTCTCTATGCCAAGGCTTTTGAATGGGCCTCCGGAAAGATAATTTGCAGCTGCCTTCCTAAATTCCTGCATCAGAGGAGTACAGATCAGGGCTGTAGTGGGAATGAGGATCTTACCCTTTCTAATGATAAAGAGGAGAAAAACACACTTAAGACATAACTCCAATTGGTATATGCCACAAAATGTCATGATGACCAAAATAGGGTGGAGCTAGCATGCTTCTACTGGTAAAATATTGGCTACTGAGTTGGTTTTGTAGTTAAGAAGTCACAGATACTACAATATGAAGGGTTTTTTCATAATTAACCTTTACAGCAAAACTTCTACAATGCAATAGGTCTCAGTGGGGCTGATATTTGCCCAGGCAGAGCATCTTACAGGATCAAGACCTAAGTTATCATGTCATTCAGCTAAAAGTACCACATCTGGAATGTTGAGAAAGCAATAGCAATAAGAAACATTTATATGTGTTCTATTAAATACTTTATTATTCTATGTAGAACAGTTAATATCCCACAAAGAGCAATATTTGATAAGAAGAGTTTTAGGTTTTAAATTTTTGTTTTATTAGAATGGAATTCAGGCATACTAAGAATGGAAATAAATTCACAAAAATAAATTTCTTTCTGATCCTGCATTGTTCATATTAATGAGTAAAATGCACTAACATGAAATATTGTATTTACTCCTAAGTTAAGCAATTCATATTTGTCAATTTCCTGATTTGGAGTGCCAAGCAATTTCTGGGATGGGAGTCCCTGTTTAGAATTTGTTTTTATTTGTGCCAGCGGTCCACAAGATTTTACCTCTGACACACATTGATCTGCATTCACAATCTTTATTAGATTATTTTGTATATGTTCTGTGAGATCCCTTCAAATAACTGGAGGAAAATAAAAATTGCTAGTGTTTTCATCTTGATGTTACTCTGGTCCTTAATGATCGTCTGCAGTTTCCTTCTTCATCCTATATCCCCTATGGAACAATGACACTAAAATTAGCTGAGAAAAATCTGAAAAGAATGCTGAGAAGGTAACAGCTGCACAAGCTAGATCAATACCAGGATAAAAGTGATCAGATAATGTGGCTATGGAAATAGGAGTGTAGATAAGAAGACACAACATTACAAATTTATTACTTTCACTCCACTGTGATTAATCCAGCTACCTCTAAACCATCTCTAATCATATTAGCTTCTGCAAAACATTTTGTTTAATAAACTTTGGACCTTAACGAAGTGGATAACGTCCCCTGTTCCAGGCTTATTATGTTGCAAACTAATACAAATGAATTATACGCTTACATACATTAATAAAGAACTACTCACGAATTTCTTACTTTATGCAAAAGTGCATCCCTAATCTGCCAAGAATTCAACAAAATTGAACTGTCATATTTTCATCCATTTTACTATCAGGTGTGATGCCAGAATCTCTGTAGGGACCTGTAATCGGGAGGCTGAACACCACAAGGGAGCCCAAGGACTCACAGCTGCTAGTAATTAGGTTTGTTAGCATTGCTCTCAGTAGATTTCTGTTGGCTCATCAAGGCTAATTGCCAACAGGCATCTGTTTGGCCTAGATTCTGTAGATATAAAACTTAGCAAGCAATGCCTTAGGAAGGATTGGGTTGATTTTATAAAAATCTACAGAGGTAGTTCATCCCTTATTTTCCTGCTACTACTGATTTAGAGTCTCAGAAGCTAACCTCTTTGTGTCCCCTCCATTTGGCTCCTAGCTAATACAAGCCTTTCATATAATATCTACTTTATTTATATTTGGTCTCTATCCAAGGGAAGTCTTCATTTTATATTTAGGACTGGTTCTCTTTTTCTTAGTGCAGTCAATAATCCATCACTAGCCCATTACTGTGTATCATCCCTGTGCATAAATAGAGGAAGGAGTTTATTCCAGGAAGATGGTTATTTGCAGATTAATCTCCTTATAAGCATGAAGGAACAATTCCACTTTCCCCCTTTCTGACTATTTCAACGCCAATTGTTGTATCAGTATGGTATGCAAACTTTGTAAGTTCTTTCAATAGTTCTGTGCTTGGTAACTTTTACATCAGCCAACAAACTAGTATTCTTGTAGGTATTTCTATTTGGTTCATAGAAAGGAAGATAATTTTCAAACTTAGTTAATGCTCATTAAATTGTTCCTACTCAACAAAACTGGCTTCTTTCTCATTTTACATTAGTAAGTTTCTTTATTTAGATTTTCAAACAGTGGAATAAAATAAACCTTCTGAAATTGTAGTAGTTTTTCATTGCCACATCTATCTGTAACCAAGTTTTTTAATGTTTCTGGGGTGAGAAATCTGGGTTTTCCAAATTAATCCAATTTAGTAGCAGAACAAGAATAAAAGCCTTCCCTGGTCTGTGTGCCTCCTGCTCTCAAGTGTACCCTCTAGTTTAGTTTTCCACCTCACGGTTCAAAGTTGAGTTGGTCTCTGTCTTGATGAGGCTCTGGGTTACAGATGGCAAGAACCAGTGAAATATTAATGAAAAATGTGGGAGTTAAGATCAAAATGTGTTCAGACAGATAGCATTATCACAGGTACATAGTAGAAGCAGAAAGTCAAAGCTGGCTGAGTTGGAAAGGAGTTGTGGAAATAGAGAGCTTTAGTACTTGGTGGAGCAGGGCATAGCCAGGTTTTTAGGAACAAGGAAGGTGCTAGAAAAGTTTCGTTGTGATACAGTTGCTTTTAATTTCTTGCCTCAAAACATTCTCCAGATTAATGGAAAACACTTTCAAGAGCCTAGTGCCAACTCTCTATTTACCCTAAAAGCAACCACACATTGAAGCCCTAAAAGCAGCCAAACATTGGCACACAGAGACTTTGTAGCTTGCAAAATAAAACAAAAGAGAACTTTCATAACTGTGTTGGTTCTCTGTTTAATTGCCTTTTTATCCCAGGAAGGAGATGGAGGTTTTACCCACTGGGCGCCACTTACAAGGAGTCTGCTCAGCTCTTGGGTTAGAAATATTACACCCTTGCTCTGTTTGTCATAGTTCCTTAACTGAGAGACAGAGGTCAAGTTTCAGTCTCTACACAAGTTGGCTTTATTAGAATTTTCACAGCAATCAAGTCATGAAACATTTCTGGGTTGGCTCCTGTACACCTTGGCTGTTCAGACAACCATTTCAAATTGTCCATCCAGATAATTACACTAAAGTGAGAAAAAGAGACAGCACGCTCTTCTGTTTAGAAGCCTTCTGCCTATAGGGCCTGCTTCTCCTCTGCCCTCCACTTGAGGGACTCTTATCAGGGAGCAGTTATATGACTCAGCTCCCTGTGTTTTACCACCTTGATCTTTGTAACTGGAATCTTTTCTGCACTAGAATTCTTTGGAAAACATCTGATGGTTTTTCAGTGGGATGAGCTGTGACATAGAGTGATGATGGGAATATGCAATTTAGGCCTCAGTCCTGCAAACATTTGTATGTTCGTTTAATTTTACACACATGACTAGTCCCATTAACTCAGGACTTAATCACAGGCATAAAGTTAAGCTTGTGCGATGCATATGTTTGCACAATTGGGGCCTTATATAGTATTGCACATCTCAATGGATAATACTGTACGGTGTGATAATAAACAAAGTCAAGATAAGGTGATTTGTAATATAAAAAAAATACACAAAATCGCTGTAACTTATAGTATAAAAGTTATTTCTAAATGTAAAAAAACACCCTAAGTGAATGTTCTTCTGGGTATCAGAAAACTGTTAATTGATACACAAGTTTTATGCTTTGCCAGTCTTCAGTGCTTTGAGGATCTGGGCCCTTGCTTCTCTGAGGAGTGGAGTTGCAATTCCTCCAATACATTCTTCTTGCTCCATAGATGGAGCCATGTGTTACTGCCCTCTTCAGCATGTTTTCTCATACTTATAGCCAGCCAGCTCTTCTGGCCAGTGCTTGTCGGGATGGAGCCATGGCTCTAACTCTCCCTCCCACTTGCTCAGAGTAAAAAGTATCAGGCATAAAGTCCCTGCTATTCTTGTGCCTGGCTGGAGCTGCAATCCAGGCTGGTGTAATGCAGCTGTGCTAGGGGGCAGAGGAGTCCTTACTTCCTCCTGTTTTTCTGCACGTTAGTCCTAACCACAAATTAATACATAATGAGAGTAGAATGCATTACTTTATCATTGTAAAACATAGTGGAATGTCAGCATATGTTGTGTCACATCTGAGAACAATCAGCATGCAAGTATGCAAGGGACATTCCACCACTACAGGGGGCAAAAAAGACTAGACTTAAGTCATCTTGTGCTTGAAACTTCCTTAGAATGTGAATTAGTTCATGATAGCACGCGCTGAATCTCCCTCTACAAAATCCACAAGGGCCAAGAACATTCTAAAATGGCATGCAAGAAATCCATAGTGGCATGAAAGATTGTATAAGGAAACCCAGCTATTACATGGAGTTGTTAGATATAAACTCAATCATTATATCTTGCAGTTGGGCATATAAACTAAAGAGATTACTTTTCTTGTCTGCACAGTATTCTGGTTGTTAATGGCAATGGGAAACATGAGTGAGTGGTGAACAGAAATGAAAACGTCTTTAATTATATTTCAGAAAAGTTCATCCTTCCACAAGCATAAATTTCACTGCAGGTTGAATAAATAGTGGTTGCTATTTAGAATGTATTTGATTATTTCATTTTATGAAAATTTAGTGCTTATGAATTATTCTAGTTTTGAGAGTTCTGGAGTCCTACAGTCATTGCATTTATTTCTTTTTGTATTTCAGTTTATACTAAGCATTTCTAGGCAATTTTATAAATTTAAAATGTGCAGTACAAAAAAAATCATAATATGCTATACTAAAAACTGCATTAAAAGAACATTATTCTGGTCACAAAGTAAAGCATCCAAGAGTTAGGAAATGCCAGAATTCAGGTAATCCATGCAACCTTATTTCTGCCTCCTGATGTGTTTGCATTATTAAACATGGGCAAAACAAATATATGGATGTTCTGGACATTTGCAGTAATCCAGGTCAGATTCTAAATAAATGATATTGGTGAGATATGTTGTACAATGTTGCTTATTTTGATGAGTTCAATGATACTCTTAAATTCACTATTCCAGAGCATGGATTGATCATTTCCTTTTACAAGGGTCTGCAACACCTCATTATAAAAGGAAATTCAACATAATGTCTTTTTCATGTATTTTCTCATATGGAATAAAATAATCACAAGCTTAATGGAAAACTGAAATAAAGCAAGAGTCACATATCATCCCATTTTTAATTTCAAGGCTTTGTAAAATAAATTCCAGAACTCTGTAGGAGTAAAAGCTAAAGGCAAGTGTTCTGTTGTCTGAAAAATGGATTGTGGCTTTTCTTTAAGCAAATGAAGATCTCAAGCATTTTATCAGAAGACTCCCAACAAAAAAAATCTCTAGGGAGGTCACTTGATCATATCCTTTTTATAATAGAGTTGATTTACATCGCTCTCCAAGGCATTCTAGGAAACTGTTTCCATTGAGAGGTCTGGTTATGAAGTCTCGATTCTGACTACTATAATTGCTACTGAAGTCTCCTCCTGGAGACTCATGACTGGAACTAATAGACTTGGTGTTTCCTTACTTATTCCCCTCACCATTCATGAGATAGTGTCTCCAGAAATCTGTACTCTCTCATTTTCACTGAAGCTTCCCATTGTTTAGCCAGGGACCACAGGATGAATTAAAAACAGAGGACCTGATTGTGATCTCCTATCATGGAGATGGGGAGGCAAAGTAGAAATTTGTCTGGTTCCTGGTTTGTCTGTGTTTAGCTTTCCAGCAAAACTATTCATCCACTCTTTCATTCTAAAAAAAGCTAATGAAGTCCAGCATAAACAAACACATTCTTCTCTCCTGGGTAATTTAAATGAAATCTCTTTGCTTCTCTGAAGTGATTCCATAGCTGAATATCGCAAACAAAGGTCTAAACTCTTCCACCAGGGATCAGAGGCAGACCAGTTCAAGGTGCTCAGTGGTCTTGGCCCAGCTGCCCAGCATATCTAAGCTCGAGGTTGAAGTCCATGGTTGACAACTCCATGCCTAAGAAACGATGGAACTCTCTATCATAAGGGAAAAGCTCAGCTGTACAGGAGCTAGAGCTTTCTTGTGGGGTCAGTCCACAAATTTGGAATAAACTTCCACAGGACCATCACAGACCTCACTCACCACCTTCTGCGCTAAGTGAAAAGTGCACTTCAACTTTCCCTTTGCTCAGATAAACACACAGTATCATGCACGTAAAAAGAAAACAACCAAATCAAAACCAAACTCAATTGTACTAATACAAACACTCCACTGCACACACATAATTTCCCCACTGTGGAGAGGATGAGATAAAGAGCAATGATATGATAGATGTTAGTCACATTGCTCAATGCATGTTATGAAGGTTCCCAGATACCTCAGTGATGATAGTATTATAAAAACTTAGATAGAATAGAGTAGAATAGTATCATGTGAAAGAGTCTGTGGTGTTGTTTCCCTCTCCATTAACAAGAAAAAGGGAAGCTACATAGCTGAGCCATCATTTATCTCAAATCTTCCATCTATCGTTAACCATGACAGAATGCCTGTGTTCTCCAGCCTCGCCTGGTCCCCCTCAGCCTTTGCCATGGAAAACAAACCCTTTTCCAATCAAGCACACTCATTTCTGCACTGCCCTCAAGGCAACATTCCGTGGGGAGGCAGTGAAGAAAGTGCAGCACAGGGGTGAGGCTGTGACTCTCAACAATCTCAGAGCTGATGGAATGCTGAATTCTAAATCAATTATAGCTGCTTTAGCGTCAGTGGTTTCAGGCCTAGGCACAGAGAATGACAGTAATCACCATACCAATCAGTATGGCTAAGCCCAAATCCAACAACAGGAGGATTCAATCTTCTTTCAAGTCATGGACAGAGATGGATTTTTCTTGCAGCTGTGACTATTTAAGTATTGAAAACAGTGAGGAGTCCAGGTAAATAGCAAAGTCTTAATGGTCAGAGGGTACCCTCACTGGAGAGCAAGTATTACTAATGTTACAGGAGTGATGAGGTCTTCTTTCACCCACCAGCATGACCTCACTCTTTCCAAGAATCAGATTCAAGCAGCGGCATTTTATTCACTCCAAATCTCTGGAGAGCTGAGATGGTGTTGCTTGTATATGATGAGAAGATAACCTAGAGCTGACAGGTAGCTCTGTATTGCTGACATTTTAGCCCATGCTGTTCATTCAACAGGCTGCAGCACAGCAGGCTTCACGCTGGTTTTTGAAGCTCCACTAATGAGACCTGTTGTACTTATTTAGATGAATTACATGGGCCCAAAGAGTTAAAGATGTTAACAAGACTCTTTTGCTGTCCAATATTAAACAGTGTTAAACAAGTTTCAGGATTTGGTATACAGAAACCTCAGCCTGCTTAGTACCAAGGAAAATACACCATTAAATGACATTTTAACCTCTTATTAAATGTATAGAAGAGAAAGAAAAACAGTTAAAGCATTTGAAAAGTAAAATATTAAGTACAGTTTTCATTTTAACAACTTCCCTTGTTGCCTTTCACTGGAGAGAGTTTTAAATGGAAAAAAACCGTTCTTTGACAATCTCACAGGGAAAGTCCGACCACATTTCCTATTAGACAAAACAAGACAAAACACACGAAAAAGGAGTCTTTGTGTTAGTTCAGTAGGCCTTTATGTTTGGACTAATTCAGTCTCTCTGTCTAGCTTTTCCACATTTTCCCATCAATATCTGTTGTTTTACATTATTGTGGCATGTTATGAATATACATGTACTTTTCACAGTTGAGCTTACCATTAGAATAAATTTATAGGCCCAATTATCACAACAAACCACTATCGGTGGAAGAACAAGTTCCCCTCTCACCACACTGAGTAGGGACTGGGAGGAATCACAGACACCATCCCAAAAGGATCTGGCTCACCCATGCTATATCTCTGAAGTAGAACAGGGGGATTCAGCAAGTTTGCAGATGACACTAAGCTGGGAGGAGAAGTAGATATGCTGGAGGGTAGGGATAGGATCCATCGTGACTTAGACAAATTGGAGGATTGGGCCAAAAGAAATCTGATAAAGTTCAACAAGGACAAGTTCAGAGATCTGCACCTAGGTTGGAAGAATCCCATGCACCACTATAGGCTGGGGACTAACTGGCTAAGAGGCAATTCTGCAGAAAAGGACCTAGGGATTACAGTGGACAAGAAGTAAGAGAGGGTTAGCCGTGTTAGTCTGGATCTGTAAAAGCAGCAAAGAGTCCTGTGGCACCTTATAGACTAACAGACGTTTTGGAGCATGAACTTTCCTGGGTGAATACCCACTTCGTCGGATGCATGTAGTGGAAATTTCCAGGGGCAGGTGTATATATATGCAAGCAAGCTAGAGATAACGAGGTTAGTTCAATCAGAGAGGATGAGGCCCTGTTCTAGCAGTTGAGGTGTGAAATCCAAGGGAGGAGAAACTGGTTTTGTAGTTGGCAAGCCATTCACAGCCTTTGTTTAATCCTGAGCTGATGGTGTCAAATTTGCAGATGAACTGAAGCTTGCACCTCCTCCCACACACAGCCCCCTACCCCAGCCCTGATCCTTCTCCTGCACCCCAAACTCCTCATCCCTGGCCCCACCCCAGACTTCCCCCCCAGCCAGAGCCCTCATCCTCACCCTCCCTCACACCCCAACCCCTTGCTCCAGCCCAAAGCCCCCTCCCACACCCTGAACCCCTCATTTCTGGCCCCACCCAAGAGCACACACCCCCCAGCTGGAGCCCTCACCCCATCCGCACCCTAAGCCCCTGTCCCAGGTGAAAATGAACAAATGGGCGAGTGTGGGGGAGAACGAGCGATGGAGAGAGTGGTTATGGAGTGAGTGGGGGCAGAGCATCAGGGAAGGGGTGGGGCTTCAGGGCAGAGACAGGGAAGGGGTGAGGCAAGGGTGTTCAGTTTTCTGCAATCAGAAAGTTGGCAACCCTACCCTTTTTCCCTGTCCATGCCCCCCTCTGGGGGGGAGGGACATGAAGAAGGGTAAGAAAGCCAAGGCTGGGGCCGCAGCTGGGGGTGGGGCCTCCCACATGTTCCTCAGCACACCCCCAGGGGAGCATGTCCCACAGTTTGGGGACATAGAGTAGCACCGCTGTGTAAGCTGGGGTGATTTAGACATCTACTGAATCATAATGTCTTTTCTTTCTATAAATGAGGGCATTTTGGCATGTTTCACTCTTCTGCGGGAGCTTTCTTTAAAAGTTCCAGACTAGGAAGTACTTCTCTGTGTCTGCTGACCTTTGACAAAACATTTCAGTCTCTGGTAAATTGGAGTAAACTATCCTCTTGTTTGCACATAAGAGAGATCCCTTTTGAGAAAGCAGATGACCTTCAAACCAAGCTGAGGCTGCATCAGCTTTCCTTTGAGGAACACTGAGGATATCCAGCGTAGGATCAATAGAAATGTAACAATTCTCTTTTCTGACACCTTGTGCAAAAAGGTTATTAGAAAAGTACATAAAAGGCTAGGTTGTTTATGTCAATTTAACAAAATTGTTTATTTGGTGCATAATTGGTACACTTACCCTCAGGAGCAAAACAGGGTAATTACTTGGGACCACCACCATATCTGATACTTGCATGTAGTTGCATATTCACCTAAACTGCATAGACAAACTCACATGTTCATTAAAGTCCTAAAGTTGAAATTGAAATAAAAACCCCAGACTCCCATAAAATGACATCAGGCATCATTTTCTTTGCATCATGTTTTTAAGACTAGTGCCAGAATAGCCAGGAGACCCCATCTCTAGTTCCGTTGAATTCCAGTAATTTTAGTTAGTGTAAGATTTAACTTTATCTTCATATTTTGTTTACTTTGGGCACTGCAGCTCTTTTAAATGCCAGATTCATTACATTTCCATTTAGAACAATTTATAATATACAGCATTTATGTAGTGCCTTCGTGTTCAAAGTGCTTTACAGACATTGTCTAGTTTTATTTGTTATAACTTTATAATTACGCTGTTTTTTGTTTAGTTTAAAATATATCTTTCCCACCTATGGTTACATTATCCATAATGACTGCCGAGAAAACAAGTTTTACAATAAAAGTTTTAAACTACATTAAAATGAGCTGGTTTCCAAAATGTAGTGTAAAAATTTGGACTTCATTTTCTTTCAGACACATTAAGCTTTTATGGCTTCATTTTTTTAAAGATAGGCCTATGCTGTATTATTCATTTTCATTTCTGCTGTGGTATCTTATCTAATAGATGTACCATATTGCATTTCACTTTAAATAAGGGGTTTATCACCATATTTTACAATTTTTTAAATATTATTCTCTTTTCAATTCTTTTTTCAATTCCCCTAGAAACTCACATTCATGTACCATAACTGATCTGTTGGAAGCAATTTTATTCAGAAATCAAAAGTCAATATAGGATTCTCCCTCTGGGCCCTAAAGGCTAGCAGCCCCAGTAGATCTGTGTTACGCTATCAATTTCCTTTCCATTTTAATTTTCCACCTGTAATCAGATTTTTGTGAATTTTGGTTCAGGTAAAAAATCTGACCGTTTCCATCAGCAAACACATTTTAGTAGCAAAAATGGTGATATTTGGTCCCAGATACATCCCAAAATATCTGTTGATTTGCCTGGACACAAGTTCATCATTTTTCTAGAAAGATTTCACCATCCAAATGATAGTTTTCTTCATGTAAAACTTGCCTTTTATTTCCTCATAAAATATCAAAAAAATTTGCTTCGGAAGATGGCTGAAAGGCAATTTCAAATTGGATGTACCTACAGAGTAAATTTTATCACACAACTTAACCCTCTCTATGCTTTTATTTACAACCTCTTGGTTTACTTTGCTCCAAGCCTCCGGCTTTTAATAATGTAATATAATATAAAACCCAATGTTAACAGTAAGCTTTCTTGTTAAAAGCTAGGAATGATAGTTTTGTGATGAAGGCACTGGGTTGCATCGCTGGAGATTTTAGCTCAGTTCCTGGCCATGCTACAGATTCTCTTTGTGAGTCTAGCAAGTCTCCGAGGGTATGTCTACCTGCAATAAAACACACATGGCTTTTCCCAGGTCTGCAGTCTCAGGATCTCGGGGCGCTGCAGGGCTATAAAATTGCAATTTAGACTTTTGGGCTCGGATTCGAGCCCGGGCTCTGGGACACCCCCTCCTCTTCACGGGGTCCCAGAATCCAGGCTCCAGTCCAAGCCCGAATGTCTACACTGCAATTTTATAGTTCCACAACCTGAGCCACAGTGGCTGACATGGGTCAGCTGTGAGTGTTTAATTGCAGTGTAGACATACCATCAATCTCTGTCTATAAACTATGGATAATAATTCTGTCTTCTCTATTTAGATTGTAACCTTAGGGCAAAACCTGTCTCTTACTATGTGTAAATACTACGTCTAACACAATGGGATCCCCGCTTCAGTGGGGGTCTCCAGACACCACCACAGCACAGGGCAGGAACTGTCTCTATCTTTGTACAGCATATAACACATTGCTTGCACTATTGAAACAAGTAATAAGAATACATTTAATTTCAACCTTGCTCCAATTTTCAAGTAGACAAGATTCTTACACCTCCCTTTCCCTGGAAACTTGTATAAACTCTTAATAAAACAATAGAAAGTCTGGAAAAGAGAAGACTGAGAGGGGGCATGATAACAGTTTTCAAGTACATAAAAGGTTGTTACAACGAGGAGGGAGAAAAATTGTTCTTCTTAACCTGTGAGGATAGGACAAGAAGCAATGGGTTTAAATTGCAGCAAGGGAGGTTTAGGTTGGACATTTGGAAAAACGTCCTGACTGTCAGGGTGGAATAAAGCACTGGAATAAATTTCCTAGAGAGGTTGTAGAATCTCCATCATTGGAGATTTTTAAGAGCACCTGTCAGGGATGGTCTAGATAATACTTAGTCCTGCCATGAGTACAGGGAACTGTACTAGACTGCCTTCTCAAGGTTCCTTCCAGACCTATGATTCTCTGATAAAGGTCTGATCCTATAGTGGTACCCACCATGGAATTTCCATTGAAGTCAGTGGGAGTTCCATGTGCTCCAGGATTTGTCTTGACTATGGTAGCTATGCTTTATGTATAGTTGGGACTAATGATCATATGATTAGTCCTTATAGAAAAACTGGCCATTCTATTCTTGGACCCAGCCCTGACCTACTGGAGAAGCTTGGGCAAGTCAATTTCCTTCTCTGTGCCTCTGTTTTCCCATCTGTACAATGGGGGGAAATTATACTGACTTCTTTTTAAAGTGCTCTGTGATCTACTCATGAACGACTGTTAAATACGAGCTAGGTGTTTTATTTATTATTATTTTAGCTAGAAAGAAACCTAATAAGCAATTATGAACAGATCTTTCTCTACCAGAGCAGTAACATAATTTATACCAGATTGAACTCTCCATAGCCCTCCACATCTGATATCACATACAATTATGTGGCTGAAGGTAGAATTTCCATTCCATAACTTTGCCAAACATGGTGATAGTGCTGCTCATATACTTGGGTGTCTCTTTTTCCACATTCAGGTGTTTTGCTCCTTTATGTTTTGCAACCACAGAACTAGCTCATCCTCAATCATATCAATACCTGAAAGAGTAAGTGTACCCAAATAAGTGACAAAATAGGGTCCAAATTGCAGTTCTCAAAAACATTTGGAATAGGCGAACTGGACCAGATACAATGAGAAATTCTCCGGCACTTACCCCTGAGCCTTTGCCCCAAACTTGAACTCTTTGCTAACCAAATTATTTTTAGCTTTAGGAAGCTTGGTTAATTTATTTTCATTGTGCTTCATGTTTGTATGCCTCTGCGCTTCTGGTTTCTGGCAACAACTAGAAGTGAGAATGCCAAAGTACTGTGAGAGAGGCTGTTCATATCGTATGTTTGGCCAAACTAGAAGAGGAAAGTACTAGAAATCTTGTAAGAGGCTCTGTTCTCATGAACTTTCTGTTTTCATGGACTTTTTAGATTTCAAAAGTTCAGAAACTTCAGATAGGAAACTAAACTTTTGAGATTCTCTCATCATTCAACAATATAGGCTATTCAACTGGTGACTCAACAAGACGAGCGGAAGAATGAGGAGAAAATGAAAAAGAGGATATAAAGTCCAGAAAGTTGAAAAAATGGTCAATTAGATAATAAATGAACTGAATAAGAAGAAATTCCAGGAGGCATAAGGTGCAAAGAAGATGATTATATTAAGAAAAGGAGAGACTGTCCAAGAGGTAAAGTGGGTCAGAGATAGAAGATTCAGCTGATGTGCCTAATGAAGCTTCAATGACACATGGCTGACCATTCTTAGGGTGTCATAAAATGGACTTATGGAGGATACTGCTAGACATCTAAACAATGAATGACCAAGCTGTCATGTCGTCCATCCTGCTCTCAAGTATCTAGGTGTGCTAAAGTCTCTCAGACTCATAGCCTTTAAGGCCAGGAGGGACTGTTGTGATCATCTAGTCTGACCTCCTGCACATCGCAGGCCACAGAACCTCACCCCTCACTCCAATAATAGACCACCTAACTTCTGGCTGAGTTCTTAAGTCCTCAAATCATAATTTAAAGACTTCAGGTTACAGAGAATCCAATATTTACTGTAGTTTAAACCTGTAAGTGACCCATGCATCATGCTGCAGAGGAAAATGACCTCCCCCGCAACTCCTGGGTTTCTGTCAATCTGACCTGGGTGGAAATTCCTTTCCAACCCCAAATAGGGAGATCAGTTGGACGCTGAGCATGTTGGCAAGTCTCACCAGTCAGACCCCCAGGAAAGAATTCTCTGTAGTGACTCAGAGTCCTCCCCAGCTAGTGTCTCATCTCCAGCTTGTGAGGATATTTGCTACTAGCAGTTGCAGGTGGGCCACATGCCACTGTAGGCATCTCATCATACCATCCCCTCCACAAATTTATCAAGCTTAGTCTTGAAACCAGTTAGGTTTTTTGCCCCCCCCCCCCACTGCTCCCCTTGGAAGGCTGTTCCAGAACTTCACTCCTCTGATCATTAGAAAACTTTGTCAATAAACTTGTTAATGGCCAGTTTATATCCATTTGCTCTTGTGTCAGCATTGGGGCTTAACATAAATAACATTTCTCTCTCTCTGGTATTTATCCTTCTGATGTATTTACATAAAGCAATCATATTTGTCCTCATCCTTCATTTAGTTAGGCAAAACAAGCCAAGCTCTATGACTCTCCTTTTGTAAAGGAGGTTCTCTCTTCCACTGGCCATCCTAGTAACTCTTCTCTGCGCGTGTTCCAGTTGGAATTCATCTTTCTTAAACTTGGGAGACCAGACTTGCACGCAATACCCCAGATGAGGCAATATCTGTATCTTGTGTAATGGCAATAACACCCTACTATCTTTGCTGGCGATATCTAGCCAGACACATCCTAGAATTGCATTAGCCCTTTTCACATCATATAGGTGGCTCACAGTCATCCTGTGATCAACCAATACATCCAGATTTTCCTCCTCCTCTGTCTCTTCCAACTGATAAATCTCCATCTTATAGCAAAAATTACTTTTGTTGGTTCCTAAGTGCATAAGCTTGCACTTTGCACTATTAAATCCCATTTGCATTTCTCCAGTTTTTAACGTCGTCCATATCTTCTTGTATGATATTTTGGTCCTCCTCCATATTGGCAATACCGCCCAACTTTCTGTCATCCACAAATTTTGTTAACACACTCTCACTTTTTGTGGCAAGGTCATGAACAAAAATGTAAAATAAGATTGGTCCCAAGACTGATTGCTAAGAAACTCCATTAGTAACCGACCTTTCACAATGACCTGTTGTAGTCTCCCCTTTAACCAGTTCCTTATCCACCTTTCAGTTCTCATATTAATCCCCATCTTCTCCAATTTAACTAATAATTTCATATGTGGAACTGTATCAAATGACTTACTGAAATCCAGGTAGAATAGATCTACTGCATTTCCTTTGTCTAAAAAATCAGTTATCTTCTAAAAGAAAGAGATCAGGTTGGTCTGGCACCATCTACCTTTTATAAAACCATGTTGTATTTTATCCCAAGTACCATTCACCTCTATGTCCTTAACTACTTTCTCTTTCAAAATTCATTCCAAGATTTTGCATACAGTTGAGGTCAAACTAACAGGTCTGTAGTTTCCTGGATCTGAGAGCAAAGTCTGGAGATGAGCACAGAATCATAAGACAGTTCACTCAGTTCAATTACCTTTGTACTGTCACTGAGGATTTTAAATAAAGTGAATAATGTAAGATGTTAAAAACAACATCTAAGTGTTCTTCTGTTGTTTATCAGCGCAGATAGAAAATACTTTCCTTGTCTCCTAATCCTTAATACTTCATTTTCTGTGCACATCTAAATTCTTTACCTCATTTTATTTAGTAATAAAATTGGTATTGTTGCACACTTTAAGGGTTATTATTTCTTACTTGCAAAACTTTTGACATGATGAATATGAATAATCTTATTGGTCAATAATTATGACACATTCATCATAACTCCTAAATGGCACAAAAGTTAATAGTTAATTATTAGAATTTCTCAACAAACACTACATAGAGAAGTTCTATATAGTAGAATATCTCAACAGAGTTAAGGTAGCAAAGAAAATTGTGTTGGTTTTTTTAAAAGGAAAAATTGGGCTTCATGCTAGCCTAAATTATTTATATTCACCCATTCATCCATCTACCTATCCACGTATTGTGATGCTTTCGTTCAAGCTTGTATTACAGCCTTTGTGTTCAATTTATTTAAAGTCTTTGATATGCAAAACCTTATAAATCCCTATTCAGTAAGTACTGGAAAATATAAGCATTTTAATAGAATGAATAGTTCTCCAATCATATGCTCGAATGATCACAAAGAGCCCAATTTTCACAGCACTGCAGGAGTTTTGACTCTTCACATTCAAATCTCACCCATCACTTTGAAAACGTACCCCTTTAACATGTTGTTAATAGTGTTCATATGTGCCTGCCAGGATTCCTGAAGAGTTTTTCTTTGGCTCAGCACTGGTTTTAATTTATGTGGATAATATAAACCACTTGCACCTCTTGCCAACTACTAATCCTACTTTCTTTGTTAAAGTCACAATCCTTCTTAATCCAGCTTTTATCATTCAAGTAACCTTTCTGACTTTTAGATTGATGTAACATTAGTAAGTGACTAGTACCAATCCAACCCATATATTCATCAATTCTACGAGCAACATGGATGATAATTACTAATTATAAGAACCCATTATTAACAGTATATATATAATATCTGGGAGAACTAATAGAGCAAATGAAATCTGACGGCATTCTGTTTCCAGATTTTGTTAGGGAAAAATGCAGATTTTACATGTACAGTAGCTACCTGGTTGTCAGTATTGATTTGGTTGTTGTTATAATTTACACATTCACATTGTTGTGGTGCCTAGATGCCTTAGCCAATCATGGCCCACTGTGCCATGCAATGAACACACAAATAGAACATGACAGTCCCTGCCCCAAAGACCTTACAATCTAAAAGTAGCCACTTCCATTCTTGGACCTTCTCCACTTCTCTCCTAGATGACAATTCTTCATTTTACAGAAATAAAATATGGTGCCATCTACTAGAAGCCTCCAATATTGCATTATAACCATGCAATAGTACAGTCCACTTAACACAAGAACAATATTAAGTTTCTTCAAGAGATTTTTTGCTTCCTTTATTTTAGATAGTTATTGTATGGCTGAATTAGCCTTCTAAAACAGGTAATTTATTTCTGTGTATTTAAGTCAAAGTTTGACAGAAACAGGAGTGAAGCTGAGGTGCCCTCAGAAACAAAATCCTTTTTGACACTGTTCAGCACTTTTTTCCACAGCTGAGCAGCAGAGATCAAGTCAGGGAATAGTCGAATCTTGCAGCCATCCATCTCCATCTGATCTTTTTTCAGTGTTTTCATAAGAAGCTGCCCTCTGTTCTGAACATGTGGCAGTTATTAAGCTGCTTGCTGGAGCTCATGGGTGCTGTTCTTCATAAGGGATTCTATAGCAATGTTATGGGAATACTAGATCTTTACTGAGATCTACGCCATAGCATGTTTTTGTTTGGAAAGTTCACAGTGCTAAGATTTTTTGTCCCTGGCTTGATTCTGCCACATTTCTAGCCTACTGTAAACTTAGGAACCTTGTTTTAACATAGATATTTTAACCGCTGAGCTCTTGGCCACCATGGTGTTAATTTTACAAGATTTTAGCTACTTCATTCTCAGACCCAAGGATTGCAGTCATTTTAAATTCTAGAAATTCCTCCCTATTGCTCAGTTTTTGGATTTTTCATTTAATTTCATTTCATGTCTGTTGTCTTTAACACAATCTAGAAGCTTCTAGAATTTCTATCTCACCAGCCACAGCAGCTCTGGAGGAATAGAGACCTGAATAGAGCCTGCAGCTGGCTGTAAGTGTGGGGACAATTTCTGTCCTTTCTCTATCTTGTCCATTCATGAATTAGAGGTAATTTTCAATCTGTTAGCAGGGATGAGAAATGGCACTTTTAACATTGGAAAGTAAGATGTAAACAAGACTTAAGCTGCTTTTAGCAGCAACAGTCCAGCTCTAGCTGTTCCCCATCTTATTCTCTGAGCTGTTATATAAAGATTTTGGTTAAAAACTTGTATCCTTTTTGCTTTCAGTATCCCTTTGATTGTTGAATGGGATAGATTCAGTCTCTTCATGGATAGAAATGTAGAATCAAGCAGACAACTTGTTTGCCCCTGAGGCAAAATCTCTTTTACTTTGGCTTTGCTCAAAGGAACTTGATCCATTGTTTTTAGAGTTTTTAACTTCAGATAAAACAAAACCACCAAGCATTATTTGCATTTTCAATGCTATCTTCCTAAACACAAGACTTCTAATTTTATAACTCAGTTTAGAGTACAGAGGACACTGAAACATCCCAACAGATGATTCAAGTTTTCTTTTTGCTCATTTTGGTTTTATTGTGAGGTACCTAGATGCTTTAGGCAGTAAAAATATGTTTAAATAATGCAATTACATAAACAGAATAAAAATCTGCGTGGATGTATTCATTTTGTTATGCTGTGATGCCTCCTGACAAAAACCTTCTTTTTCTCTCCAGAGGTTCTACCTTTTTTCATTGTCCAGACGTTATTCCTTCAATTGTTCCCTATATTACTTCTAACTGAATGGTGCTTTTCACTTGCTTGTGCCTGGGATGTGTGAATGGGGGATGTTTCACTGACTTTTCTAAACTCCTTTGAAAGACTTACTAGCTTTTTCAATGAAACCTTTTGCTTTCCTGGAATTTCTCCTCTACTTTTCATAATCTTTAGATTTTTAGATATACTTTTACCTACATCAATATTTCTATTTTAGCACCTTCTTCTAATAAGCACCCATTATCCATGTTCTTAAATATGCAATACATATCCATTAGTTTATTGTATATTTCTCATTGCTAACTTTAGTCACCATCCTGACTGGTGGGTTTTAGATCAAACCTAATCTGTATGCATGTTTGGAGTTTTATAATTATATTTTCAATTTCAGTGCTCAGTTAAAATATTTTAGCTGAATTTGTAGCCCACATATAGTACTGATCAGCACATGCCCTTTTATTCTCAGCGTTACTTCCTTGAATTATTCTAATTAATAATTTATTCATTATTTCTTTTTCCTCCCTGCTGCTTGATTGTTAATCTCAGGAATTCACTACATTTATTTTTGTTTCATAATTAATTAACTGCAATGCTACTATTTAAACCTCTTAGCATAGTAATCTTTCTTTTTAGCCCTTTCTGTATAAATTTTGTCTGTCATATTCCATTTAATTACAGCCTGTGGTGGAAATTGAAATATTACTCAGCATTGATTCATATTCATTTGATTTTTTCAATGTTTATACAACCCCCAAAATATGGTTTATCTGCTCTTTTCATGTCTACAAAAGAGACTTTGCTGTCTTCTAGGGTCTGTAAAGTGCCAGAATTTGTGATGTGGGCTTGAAACAGACCAAAATGTAAGATTTTTTTAAAATACATAATATTAAACAAACAACTAAAAGAGCCATATGACTGGTCACATAAAATTATTTTATCAAGATTAAATTAAAGAAAAGATCTCCTTCCTTTTCAGATTTAACTAAGTGACCATAAGGTTTGCTGATCTTTTAAATTCTTTGAAGATTCACATTAAATTGTAGCATATCACAGAACCCTTCAAGTTGGAAATATTTGATAAGCAAAGTCCATTGCATACACACACTGACACACACCCATTCTATCTTGCAGGGCAGAAACCGAACAGGAAATGCCACTGTTGCCCCTTTTTGACATGAGTGGCTAGTCAAAATTCAGGGCCCAATTCCAGTTGGAAGGAGAAATTGATGGATCTGGTATTTTCTTTGATGCAGTCTTGTTTATTTACAAGGAATGTACAAGTCCTGCATCTCTGAATGCAGGAGAAATCAAGAACAAAAGGAGCTGTTTCTAAGCTTACAGGCCTAGCCTCTTTATCCAACAGACCCTAAAGCTTTCTCTCTCTCTTTTTCTAAGGTCATACCAAGTTCACAGGCCATTGCTTGGATTTCTTGCATTTTTGCCTTTTCTTTTCTCTCTGTTCTTGTCCTTTACAGTGTTTTGTCTCTTCTCCTTGAACCAAGTAAACTTGTCTTGTGTCTTTGATAAGTAGTTCTCAAACTTCTCACCTTCAGGCCCCACTTTTGTCAGAGCATATGAGTTTAGGCCCTCAAGTGAGAAAAACAATGAGTGAAATTCTTATGCTACTGAAGTAAATGGCCAGATTTCTACTTCTTAAGATTGAATCATCGTTTCATCCAATATTCATGTGTATCAACAATTTGTACAGTGTTTCATGAGGTGGATGAACTTCTGTGTCCATAGTTTATCTGTTTTTTGAAAACTGACATTAATTGAAACTGGAAAGTAACCTGAGAGTCCTCACTAAGAAAATGAGATCCAAGGGGGAGCAGGCTGAGGGGATAAAATGAGGCATTAGAGACTGGTCACCCTCATCCTAATTCCCATGAGCCTCCTGTCTCCCCATTCTGATCCTGCAATCTGTTCTTATTACATAATCATTTAATATCATTCTAGGGTGTACTAACAGGAATGTTGCATGTAAGACCAGGAGAGTAGTTGTCCCACTGTACTCTGCACTTGTGAGGCCTCAGCTGGAGTATTGTATTCTATTCTGTGCACCCCACTGAAGGAAAGGTGCGGACAAATTGGAGAAAATCCAGAGAAGAGCAACAAAAATGATAAAAGATTTAGAAAACCTCATCTATGAGGAAAGGGTTAAAAACTGGACATGTTTAGTCTTCAGAAAAGAAGACTGAAGGGGGACTGATAACAGTCTTCAAACATGTTAAGGGCTGTTTTAAAAGAGGATGATAATCACCATGTCCACCAAAAGAAGGGCAAGTAGTAATCGGCTTAACCAGCTGCAAGGAAGATTTAGGTTTAATATTAGGAAAAACTTTCTAATTATAAGGATAATTAAGTACTTTAATGTGTTACCAAGGGAGGTTGTGGAATCCCCATCACTTTAAGAGTAGGAAGGACAAACAACTGTCAGGGATGATCTAAGCTTATTTGGTCATGGTTCTATGATTTACAAATAAACTTTACAACTTAAAAGCAGATTCCTAGTGGAAATCAAACGGAATTCCAAGTAGGCTTAAGTATAATCTAGGAAGCTTTCTGCTGCTTTGCTTGTGCCAAACAGATTTAAAGGTGTTAGCACCCTAAAGCTTTTTTCTTCCCCAAAAATCTCCAGTCCCAGTTAAGTTCCACTGAGAGACAAAGAGATCACATAGGGGGACATGAAGGTCGGTGTAATGGTTAGGGTGATAACCTCGACTCAGGACACATGGGATCAGTTTCCTGCTCTCTACAGACTTTCTTTCCAACCTTGTACAAGCCACTTTGTCTGTCCATGGTCCAGTTCCCTGTTTGTAAAAGGGGCATCCCGGTTATTTTCCTTCCTCCAAACAATAGGGCTGGCCCCCTACATATTTATATTGTAAACTACTCCAGGCAGGGACAATGTATTCATTTGGTTTGTAAAGAACCATTCAGAGCTATGGTGCTATATATAAATAGTGTTAATTATCAATAATAATAAATGATACTCAGTAAAGAGTCCTTGAATCTGTTCCAGCAGGCTGTGTTTTATAACTCCACTCCCCTTGGTAATAGGCTGTACTTAAATACAGCTTGTTGCTCCAATCAAAGCAATGCATGATTTGATTAATTATACGCTGTGCACTTTAAATCCTTTTAACCGCCAGCAACAGTGATATTTTAAACCAATCAATTACTGTTATTAACAATTTCACAAAGAATTGTTGATTGCAGCTAAGTGCTTTTTAATTTAAATTGTGATATTCCCATTCATTTTCAAATGTCTCAGGGGACCATTCACAATTTGTTGAAAAGGTCATAGTGGAGAGAATTAACCTTTGGAAAGTCTTACTGATTTATTGGTCATTTTTTTTAAATAAACGATTAAAAATTCACCATAATCATATCTTCTTGTCTGGTACCAAACTTATGTCTGAAACTTAAAACACCCAAAGTGCAAGGCAGAAACATCAAAATGTTTATCATCAAAAATAAATTCACAACAGTCATGTGGAACCACTTGTTTTAGTGACAAGATTTTCACTTAAAACAGCCACCAGGCTGCCTGTAGTGCTTTGTTGCTTGTATCCATTTTTTCAAAATTAATTTTGAATCCAACATATAAAAAAGTTAACCCTGTAAAATAAATATTTAACCAGTAGGCTGTCACTATGTAATTAAAGACCCTATCAAATTGCAAAGTGTTTCAAGCTAAGATTATTACCAGCAACGCTGACTTTACATTTCCTGCATTTTTTAAAATGTAAACTCCCAGAACATCAATGGGTTTTGCATCAATCCCTAAATGGACCCAATCCATGTCCCCCTTAAGTCAATGGAATGACTCCAGCTGGTCTATGTGAGAGCTGGATCAGGCCCTTCATCTGGCTATTTTCTTTTTCCAAATGTCTGTAACGGGAAATTCCCATTTCTTAGGACAGTCAAGACTCTGCACATTAAAGCGGGTCTTTCATTTCTCAGATAATTAAAATTGGTTGGATGTCAACTACATAACATCTGAAGCATGCAAGCCTGTACTATACCTTAATGCTTGAAAGGATAGACTCAGGTCTGAGTTACATGTTTAGTTATGAATTTAATTGTTGATTGAAACATTAAGAGCACATTTCCTTGCCCCTAATTACCAGCACTTATTTGTGGCAATGCAGTGGAAGGGATATAGGGAAGATATTTTGGCTGCCATGTTTTAAGAGAGAAATTATTTAAATGGCACATTCCAGATTAGAAGAAGATTGATCATGTGATTTAGGAGTTTGACTCAGGTTCAAGAGATCTAAGTTCAATTTCTAGTGCTTCCACAGGCTCATTTTATGACCCTGAGCAAGACACTTAATCCTTCTGTGCCTAAGGTTCAGATATGTGAAATGGGCAAAATAATATTTCATTTCTCTCTACCTTTGTCAGTGATCTTGTTAGAGCATAAGATGGTTGGGGTGGGAGATTGCCTCTTACTATGTGTTTGTACGGCACCTAGCACAATGGGACCCTGATCTTAGCTGGGTCTTCAGGTGGTACCAAAAACAAGTACTAAATAATCATTTCAATGCCCTAATTTACTTCCAATTATTCCTAGTTATATCCCTTCATTAACTGGCTTTAAAAAAAAAAAAAAAGAAGGAAACTATTCTTCTGCTCCAGCCTTGGATTAGAGGGTGATGACCTTAAAACATTAATCTTCCACTTCTGTTCTTTTTCTTTGTAAATACAACAATCTTCCAGCTGCTACAGTTGCACTCACTGACAAGCACCAGAAGACGTCATCCTTCAAATACGTTGTTAGTTATTGTTTGGCTTTTGATGGATTTATCTTCAGCCAGCTAATAAGTGAGAGTTTTTCCAGTGATGCTTTTTACATCAGGCCTGTAAGTGGGAGCACTGGTTCAGGGAATCTATGTGAAGCAATGTCTATGGAGACAAATGGGGTTGAGGGCGGGTTTCTAAGTTTTACTAAGCTCTTACTTAGGAAAGAGGATTTTGGAAAATGTTCAGAGGTCAACTGGTCTCTATGTTAGTCAGCATTGTTTTGGATATCCAGACGGAAAGAGAAAGTCATTACTAAACATGGTGTTTTCCAAAAATGGCTTCAAGTTAGTAGATGGAGTGGGATGTCCAGATTGCTGAGAGTGCACAAGTCTCCATTTTAAGCCTTAATTCTGCATTCTGACCCTGATCAAGAAAAATATTTATGTATGTGGTGAATATTAAACATATGGATTGCCTCACTGGTTTTTAAATGGAACTACCCCTTCTTAAATGGTTTGCTGGATCCAGAGTGCTGGATTGGGACAGAGTTCTCAGACCCTTATATGATGCATCTAAAGAAGTGGATTTTTTTACCCATGAAAGCTTATGCCCAAATAAATCAGTTAGTGTTTAAGGTGCCACTGGACTCCTGGTTTTTTTTGTGGATACAGACTAATACAGTTACTCCTCTAATATTCTTAAAGTAACTCAGATTGTGGATCATTGGCTCAAGGATTGCCTCTTCTACTGTCTTTTTATACAGAATCTAATGCAATGGGCCCCAAATCATTATGGGATCTCTTGATGCTTTGGTAATGCTGTCTCATTCTACAAGCAGGTAACAAGATTAGCTAACACACATGAGCTAGTATTAATGGAGGATTTTAACATCCCTGATATCTGTTGGAAGACTATTACAGCAAAACATAACATGTCCTGCAAATTCTTAGCATGGGTAGAGGAAACAACTAGGCGATCATTCATTTTGGGTCTGATGTTGATTAGCAGAGTTGAATTAGTTGAGGATGTGAAGGTAGTCAGGAACTTGGGAGGAACGAGAAGTGATCGAATTCAAGATCCTATAGAAAGGAGGAGATGAGGACAGCAAAACAAGGACACTAGACTTCAGAGAGGTAGATTTCAACTAGTTCAGAGAAATCGTAGGCAAGGTGCCATGGAAAGACCAATTAGGAAGAAAAGGAGTTGAAGAGGGCTGGCAGCTCCTAAAAGATGTAATACTCGAGGTTCAACATCAAGCTATTTGGATGCAGATTATAGATAAGAAGAGCCACAGGAGGCCAATGTGGCTGCACAAGGAGCTTTTTAGATATCTAAAAACTAAGAAGGATACATACAGGAAATGGAAGGAGGGACATGTTACAAAGGAATAGTGCGAGCATATAGGGACAAAATCAGGACAGCCAAGGCAAAGAATGAGTTCCATATAAAATGATGGGGTCTGAATTATCTGTTACCACTCAAGAAAGAGATCTTGGAGTCATTGTGGATAGTTCTCTGAAAATATAAACTCAATGTGCAGCGGCAGTCAAAAAAGCAAACAAAATCTTGGGAATCGTTAAGAAAGAGATCGATAATAAGACAGAAAATATCATATTGCTCCTATATAAATTCATGGTATGCCAACATCTTGAATACTGCGTGCAGATGTGGTAGCCCCATCTCAAAAAAGATATATTGGAATTGAAAAAGGTACAGAAAAGGACAACAAAAATGATTAGAGTATGGAGCTGCTTCCGTCTCAGGATAAATTAATAAGACTGGAATTTTTCAACTTGAAAAAAAGACTACTAAGGGAGATGTAACGGTGTGACATCCAGGGAATTAGCTCTTTCCACTCAGGAGTGCCCTCTCCAGGCCAGTGTCCCGCTTGCCCCTGGCAGTACCCCACCAATCTGGGTCTCCCCTCCTGGGGAACCCCCAACCCACTACCCCTACTTTGCCTCAGAATATGGCTACTGCCAGTCACCATCTAGCCCCCACTTCCTGGGGCAGACTGCAGTGTACATGCCATTCATCACTGGCAAAGAGGGGTTTGGACCTGCTGCCTTTACCTACCCTTGGCTACCCCTCTATAGCCCCAGTACCTGTCCTGGCCTTTATCAAGGCTGCAGGCTGAGGTTTTCCAGGCTGGAGCTCCCTAGCCCTGCTCCACTCTAGGTACCTTGTCTCTAGCTTCTAAGCAGCCAGGCTCTTCTCCCTCTACAGGCAGAGAGAGACTGTTTGCTCCTGGCTTCCCTGGCCTTTTTATATAGGCCAGCTGTGGCCTGATTAGAATGTGGCCCAGCTGTGGCTGCTTTTCCAATCAGCCCAGCTTTTAGAGCTGCAGCTTTCAAGCCCTCCCAGGCCACTTTTTAAACCTCTCAGGGCAGGAGCGGGTAACCACCCTGCTACAGGCTCCATGTCCAATTGGCAGCCAGTTTCAAGCAGAGTGCCCCAAGGGTCGGTCCTGGGGCCAGTTTTGTTCAATATCTTCATTAATGATCTGGAAGATGGTGTGGACTTCACTCTCAGCAAGTTTGCAGATGACACTAAACTTGGAGGAGTGGTAGATACACTGGAGGGTAGGGATAGGATACAGAGGGACCTACACAAGTTAGAGGATTGGGCCAAAAGAAACCTGATGAGGTTCAACAAGGACAAGTGCAGAGTCCTTCACTTAGGACAGAAGAATCCATTCACTGTTACAGACTAGTGACCAAATGGCTAGGCAGCAGTTCTGCAGAAAAGGACCTAAGGGTTACAGTGGACAAGAAGCTGGATATGAGTCAAGAGTGTGCCCTTGTTGCCAAGAAGGCTAACGGCATTTTGGGCTGTATAAGTAGGGGCATTGCCAGCAGATCGAGGGACGTGATCATTCCCCTCTATTCGACATTGGTGAGGCCTCACTGGAGTACTGTGTACAGTTTTGAGCCCCACACTAGAAGAAGGATGTGGAAAAATTGGAAAGAGTCCAGCGGAGGACAAAAAAAAAAATAATCAGGGAGCTGGAGCACATGACTTATGAGGAGAGGCTGAGGGAACTGAGATTGTTTAGTCTGCAGAAGAGAAGACTGAGCGGGGATTTGATAGCTGCTTTCAACTGCCTGAAAGGGAGTTCCAAAGAGGATGGATCTAGACTGTTCTCAGTGGTAGCAGATGACAGAACAAGGAGTAATGGCCTCAAGTTGCAGTGGGGGAGGTTTAGGTTGGATATTAGAAAAAACTTTTTCACTAGGAGGGTAGTGAAGCCCAGGAATGGGTTACCTAGGGAGATGGTGGAATCTCCTTCCTTAGAGGTTTTTTGAGGTCAGGCTTGACAAAGCCCTGGCTGGGATGATTTAGTTGGGAATTGGTCCTGCTTTGAGCAGGGGTTGGACTAGATGACCTCCTGAGGTCCCTTCTAACCCTGATATTCTATGATTCTATGATCTCCTGCCTCTGCCTACCCTTGGCTGCCCTGTTGCAACCCCAGTACCTTCTCAGCCTTTAACAAGGGCTGCAGTCTGGAGGTTTTCCAGGCCAGAGCTCCCCAGCTCCTCTGGCCTTTCCCCAGCCTGCTCCACTTTAGGTACCCGGCTCAGCTCCCAGCAGCTAGGCCCATCCCTCTCAACAGCTAGAGAGAGACTGTCTTAGCTCCAGCCTAGCAGCCTCTTTATAGGGCCAGCTGTGGCCCCAGCTGAGGCTGCTTCCCCAGTCAGCCTTTCCCCAGCCACAGCCCTCTCCAGGGCTGCTTTTAACCTCCCCAGGCCAGAGCAGGGTGACCACTCCGCTACAGGGGAATATGGTAGAGGTCTATAAAATCATCACTGATGTGGAGAAAGTAAATGAAGCGTTATTTACTCCTTCTCATAACACATGAACTAGGGATCACCAAATGAAATTAATAGGCAGCAGGTTCAAAACAAACAAAAGGAAGTATTTTTTCATGCAACACACAGTCAACCTGTGCAACTCTTTGCCAGAGGATGTTGTGAAGGCCGAGACCATAACATGGTTCAAAAAAGAACTAGATAAGTTCATGAAGTATAGGTCCATCAATGGCTATTAGCCAGGATGGGCAGGGATGGTGACACTAGCCTCTGTTTGCCAGAAGCTGGATGGACAACAGGGGATGAATCATTTGATTATTACCTGTTTTGTTCATTCCCTCTGGGGCACCTGGCATTGGCCACTGTCAGAAGACAGGATACTGGGCTGGATGGACCTTTGGTCTGACCCAGTATGGCGGGTCTTATGTTCTTATGTACAGCTGTCAAGGAATGATAGAGACTATAAGAAAGGGTTCTTCAAATATGCCAGACAAAAAGAAAGATCAAGGACTTTGTGGGTCAGCTGCTCCATGGAGGTGAGCTGGTAACAGGAGATGATAGAAAGGAAAAATTACTCAACGGCTACTTTGCTTCAGTCTTCTTACAAAAAATAACATGTGACCAGATGACTAGCAAAGTTTCCGTAGTCAGTAAAGGGGAAGGGATGGAGATCGGTATAAGTAAAGAACACATCAGAGATCTTCTGACCAATTTGAATTAATTCAAATCATCAGGACTTGATGCTATTCGCCCAAGGGTACTGAAGGAATAAGCCAAAGAAATCTCAGAGCCACTGACAATAATATTTGCAAACTCATGGATGACAGGAGAGGTCCTGGAAGACTGGAGAAGGGCTAACACAGTGCCCATCTTTCAAAAGGGGGAATAGGAGGAGCCGGGAAACTATAGACTAATCAGCGTGACTTTGATACCTGAGAATCTACTTAGGACAATGTATAAGATATTCAATTTGTGAATACCTGATGGATGAAGGAATAATCACTAACTGCCAGTACGGATTTATCAAGAACAAATCATTCCAAACCATATTGATTTACTTCTTTGACAGGGCCACTGCTTTGGTGGATAAGGGGAATATAGTGGAAATAATATACCTGGACTTCAGCAAGGCTTTTGACACATGACATTCTGAAAAGTAAACTGAAGAAATGAGGGCTCGTCAGAACTACAATTAAATGGATACATAATTGGTTATACAACTGCAAACAAAAAATAACTATTAATGAAATGATGTCAGATTGGAGGGAGGTTTCAAGTGGGGTTCCACAGAGATCTGTTTTGTGTCTGCTGTTGCTTAACATCTTTATTAATTACCTGGAAGTAGGTATAGAGAGTATACTAATCATATTTGCAGGTGACACAAATGTAAGAGGGTTGCTAACACTTTAGAGGATAAAGTGAAAATTCAAAGGAATCTTGATATATTGGAGAACTAGTTTATAGACAATGAAATGAAATTCAACAAAGACAAATGTAAGGTGCTACACTTAGGGAAGAAAAAACAAATGAACAAGTACAGAATGGGGAATAACTGGCTTGGCAGCAGCAGTGCTGAGAAGGATCAGAGAGTTGTGGTGGATTGCAACCTTAACATGAATCGGCAATGTGATGTGGTTGCAAAACAAAGAAAATGCAATTTTAGGTTGCATTAACAGAGGCATAGCATGCAAGTCACAAGAGGTGATAGTACCACTCGGTGCTGGTTACACCTCAGCTGGAGTACTGTGTCCAATTTTGGTCATCAATTTATAGAAAGGATGTAGAGAAACTGGAAAGGATCCAGAGGTGAGCGACAAAGATGATCAAAGTGATGGAATGCAAGCCATATGAGCAAAGGCTAAAAGAACTGGGTATGTTTAGTCTGGAAAAGAGGAGATTAAGGGGGGGATACAGTAGCATTCTTCAAATACTTACCATACAAAAGGATGGAGAAAAGTTGTTTTCTCTTGCCACAGAGGGAAAAACAAGAGGAATTGAGTTCAAACTACAGTATAGCAGGTTTAGATTAAATCTCAGGAAAAAATTCCAAACTGTAGGAACAGTATGACAATGGAACAGACTGCCTAGGGAGATTGTGAAAGTTCCTTCGCTAGAGCTTTTCAAAAGGAGGCTGAATGATAGCCATCTGTCTTGGATGATTTAGACACAGTAAATCCAGAATCTTGGCAGGGGGTTAAATTAGATGACCCTTGCAGTCCCTAACTGATTCTACTTCTAAAACTGTCACCACTGATTACAGGAATCCTTTCTTTTATCTCCTAACTTCCTATTTCCCTTCTCATCCCTTCTTTCTTTCTTCCTTCCACTACTTCTGTGCTCTGTGTGTCCATCCTTTGCATTTCACATCCTGTGGTCTTACTCTCCTACCCTCTTTGGTTTTCTCTTCTCCTCCTCTTCTTATTTTCATCTATCTGTGACCAGTGACAGACCTGGACCACTCATCCTTGTAAAGCTGACTAGTCCCTCAGTGACCACTCCTTCCTACTAAAATCAGGGTAAGGTACCTTTGCTTCCATTCAGTTCTGAAGGGCAGGAAGGAGACTGCCACAGTTTCAGGGTAACTGTACCCCGACTCCCTCTTTGGTCAGCTTAAGGGACACCCCCTTAGATATCAGACCTCAAGCCATCACCTCTCTATGAGCAAAGACCTCTGTCCCTCTCTCTCAACCCCAGGGTTTCAGGCTGCAGGCTGCAGCAGCTCACTGTGATTACCCCAGCAGATCTGACCTGGCTCAGCACCTGCAGTTTCTCTCAAAGAGCAGACAGCTCTGCACAGGGAACAGGGCATTGATCTTAGGGCTAATGCGTGACTGAGAAAAATTACCATAAAACAATAAGGGGTTTGAACACAGACTTAAACTTCCTGTGGGCTCTCATCTTTCCTATGGAGACCCTGGCAAGTTCAAGTCCTTTGAACCCTTTCAGCGGGGTTTGTCTTCTTTGTGAAAGATTTGTGTCAGATTTTTTTATCAAAATCTGGGGTCTACCTAGTCAGTTCTAGCTGGTCCTTTCTTTCTTTGTCTTCTTAGTCTCTTGAACCTGATCTAAACCAGTATGTGCATTTCACCCCAGGGAGTGATTCTTCTCTAGAATTGTTTATCTGTCTCAGAGTCTGCAGTAATTATCCCCATCACAGTTCAGTGAAACTGCACCTGAATTTCCTCTCACTGGCCCAGCAAGGGCACCCACTATCAGAAGTCCATCTCCCTAGAAATTGCCTTAATTGGTGGAGACCCATGTCTGTCTCGCATCTGACTGAAATATTTCCAGGTTGTACAGTTCCCTGCCTTCACTGTGTATTTCCCAGCACAGAGCATTTAAAAGGACACCTGCTTGCTTTCTCTTCAGAGATGGTTAACACAGATACAATTGCTACAGTTATAAGGTACCACAGAGCACTTCCCATGCAAACCTACTTTATTCTTAAGGTGAAAAGCATTATAGAGAAAACTTATTAAAAAAAAATAGAAGGACCTAAAAACGTGCTAATAAGTTTACCAGAGTAAACCTCAACCCTCACATGGATTTTGGCAGGAGCAGTCTTTCAACATCCCCACCCAAAGTGATTACCAGTTCATCACAGCTTCAGCTCAGAGCAAGTACCCAGTCTTATGAGATCCCAGGCAATCCAGTCCTTCCAACTGGGGCCATACATGGACCAGGGATCTTCTCCATTTGCTGGATCAGGAAGAAGGCTCTGAGCCATTTAAAACCAAGAAATTTGTCAAAGAATACTTTCTTTGTCAGTTGATGGAGAATCTGCTTTGAATTCATATATGCATCTCTCTCCAGTGGATGGTCTCAAAGGGTTGATAAGAAAGGAAGTATATTAGCATCTCCCCCTCCCTACTAGGGAAAGTACATATAATGCCATAATAATACATACACAAATGCATTTTTATATACTAAGTACCCCAGAAGTACTAACAACCCTATTTTGATAAACTTTACTAAATTAAGTTAAACTTCATCTTAATACAGGGCAGGCGCAACCCATTAGGTGATCTAGGCAGTTGCCTAGGGCGCTAACATTTGGGGGGCGGTGACCGCAGTGGCCTCGTGTTTGGCCGCCGCAGTCGTCGGCAGTATTTCGGGGGCAGGACCTTCCGCTGCCTAAGGCACCAAAAAGGCTGCCAGCACTCCTGTCTTAATGCCATAAAATTTGTTCAGGATATGTCCTGATTTTATAGGGACAGTCCTGATATTTGGGGCTTTATCTTCTATAGGCACCTATTACTCCCCACCCCATGACCTGATTTATCAAACTTGCTGGTTGGTCACCCTATCAGGATATTACAGGACATTGACAGTCTCTCAAAGCCCCCACTGATTTTAGTTCCTGAATGGAGCTTGGTAACCCTTCCCATACAATCTCTGGCTCACAGTGATACAGATAACAATGATAAAGTTGATACAACAGTCTCAAAGATGTGTCTGTGTTCATCATATCTGTCCCCGAGAGCAGCAGTGATCACATTCTACACCTAAGAATTCACCAGGTGAGTTATAGCTAGTGTGAAGATGGGCCCAATGAACATAGTGCAATCAAAGGACAGCAGCAATCAACAGCCAATCAAAAATACTTTACAAGTTTTCAGTAAAATTTGTGGAATGCTCATCCAGCACAAAGCTGAGCTTTGAAGATACATTCAGGCCTTGTCTACATGGGGTTGTTACATTGGAGTGACTGTAGTTTGTTCATCTTAGATTGCATTTAATCCACAGACTACTATTAAAGCAATTTATTTGGTGTCTTAGATTGCAGGAAATAACTCTTCATGGAACAGCAGTAACTCCACTTCGCAGTGAGTTTTTGTTTGCTTTCAGGTTTGTGTGGACTCATTCCTGACTACTCCACTGCTGGCAGTGCTCCAGCTAGTATCCCTCATTACATTGATTCACACATGGCTCAATCTGCCTAATACCTGGGTGTTGGCCATTGCTCCAGGTTCAGCTTCTCCAGATGTCACCTCTCCATCTAAAAGCTAACACAGAGCCAGGAGTGCCCATTTCCTGTGTCAGGTAGAAATAAGACTACATACCCATTACAGCACACAGGCCTCCCTTCCCTACGCTTCTGTGTGAACATCTGCAAAGCTCCTGGATTTGATTGCCCTCTTTGGAGATCTGCATCTTCAGTCGCATCTGGAGAAGAATCACTGAATACAGACATCCACAAGGTACTGTCAGCACAAATGAAGAATTAGTATGAAATTGTGGAAAGTATGGCAGCAAGAAACTGAAAGTGTTATTAGAAAACTTTCTTTACTGAAGTTGCCAAGAATTTTACTCCAAAACAGAAGCTAGAAACTTCATCTGGGTGAGAGGGATTCCTATTAAGGCCTGTATTATTCTGTAGAAAAGCTTTCCCTGGAGACTGGTAGCTGCCCAGGACATATAGGAAATTGGATAGAAGCCCAGGAGGGCATCAGTCCTTTTTAATTAAATAAAATGACAATGATAATTTACTGGGCATGGAAAAGAGGAGAAAAATACAAACATTTTTAAAGCGTGTCAAAAGTTATCCATATAAAAAAAGTTCTCCTGCCTGTAGGAAGTTTCATTTCCCTTGTGACATAAGCCAATGCCTTAGAGTGTCAAAAAGAATGTATTTTAGCAGTTCAGTTCATAAAAGAAACACAGTGGCATGTATGTACTCAAGCCAAGAATTCATGGAAAGGTTTAGCCTGAACAAAGGACTACAGTAGCTTCATTCTTTATAGCAGCTTTGCAGAGCTTCAGTTTGTGGGACATCAGTTTTTGACAGTGTGAGTGATATTTACAGAAATTTACAAATGTTCTTATGGCTTGTCTTCACTACCGGGAGATTGATGCTGCTACAATCGATGCAGCAGGTGTCGATTTAGCGGGTCTAGTGAAGACCCGCTAAATTGACAGCAGCGCGCTCTCTGATCAACTCCAGTACTCCAGCTGCCCAAGAAGAGTAACGTAAGTCAATCGGAGCACGTCCCCCATCAATGCAGCACCATGAAGACACCATGGCAAATCAACCTAAGTGATGTTGACTTCAGCTCTTTTATTCACATAGCTGGAGTAGCATAACTTAGGTTGACTTACCCCAGTAGTGAAGACGAGCCCTCAAGGTGCTATTGTAGCTGTGTTGGTCCCAATAAACGTAAGTTAGTCCAATAAAATATATTACCTCACCCCCCTTGTTTCATTCTCTATATTCTTTTCTTAGTCTTCGTTCTCACTGCCCCTCTCCTCAGCCTTTCCATCACCCACCAGCTTTCCTCTCAGTATCTTTCCCCTTTCATGTTCCAGCAGAAGGTAGCCTGCAAAGTAATATTTCAAAGCACAAAAAAGCCTCTTATTGATCTTTAACTTCTTTCCTCCTATTTGATCTCATTGTGCTTAGCAGATAGAACAAATTTTTCATTGTGTTGTTATGTTAGCTTTAAATAAATGTTCTTTTTACTGTGCTGTCTGATGGTGTTATACAGTTGCTTGGGGAAATTGTATTTGGCTGAGTCATTTACATTTTAGCAGTGTTTTTAGAGTACTCTGGTTTCCTGTCTGTATTGCTATAACCCTTTGCTGCCCCTTTTCTGTATCCATTCACATTTGCCCATATTTTTATTATTAATAATACTAATATTGGTATTACAGTAATACCTGTAGGCTTTAACCAATTTAACTAAGCATTGTGCGTACACACAGTAAGAGGCAATCCCTGCCCTGAATATCTTACAATCTAAACAGACAAGCCTGGCAAAGGTTGGGTGAAGGGAAGTGCTATCTTCACATCACAGATGGGGAAATATGGCACAGAGAGAGTATGTCAGCTGCCCGAGGTCACATGGGGAGCATGTGGCAGCAGTGGAAATTGACCCTGAATCTCCTGAGTCACATCCTAATGCTATAACCACCGCCATCCTTCCTCTCTTCCCACTACTCCTAGCCCATTACTTCCTTCATTAACATCAATTAAGAATAATTCCGAGAGGACTCCATTTTTCTTCACTCTTTATTCTGTGTGTAGAAGCTGGGGAACATGAGGGTTTCTCAGATGCCTCACATCACTTGGCTGTCTGGGTGGAAGAGACTGTGAGACAGAGAGAGAGTGAGATCCAAGCCAACAGCCCCACAAATGAAAGGTTGCCTCTCCACTTTTCAAGCAAATTTCCAAACAAGACTGTTAACAGAGAAGCTATTCTGAAGAAGTGGGTAGATTTCTGGCTCCTTCTTTTTCTCACCCCACCACAATATTTTTTCATGGTAAACCAGACTCGGAATGAGACAGACAAGCCGAACACATGTAATGACATTGTTTTAACCACACAAAAACTTTCCAGGCTTCCTCCCATATTCATGTGATGTTTGCAAGTTTCAGATAACAGGAATGATGACTGAAGCTCTATGAAACAACCAGTCACAGTCTGTCATTGAGGATAGAAATAGAAAGCTCTGTCAGCCCACTAAGCTAGGTATGAGGGACAGGGCAGAGCTGCACCCCCGCACACATCTCCCTTATACAAGGTGCAACATGAGATCTTTTCCAGAGGATAGCCAGCTCTCCTGAGCAGTGCCGGGGCCATGGCTTTTCCTCATCCATCTTGCAGAGGTTAGCACCACTAAGGGTACGTCTACACTACAGGATTATTCCGATTTTACATAAACCGGTTTTATAAAACAGATTGTATAAAGTCGAGTGCACGTGGCCACACTAAGCACATTAATTCGGCGGTGTGCATCCATGGTCCGAGGCTAGCGTCGATTTCCGGAGCATTGCACTGTGGGTAGCTATTCCATAGCTATCCCATAGTTCCCGCAGTCTCCCCCACCCCTTAGAATTCTGGGTTGAGAGCCCAGTGGCTGATGGGGCAAAAATCATTGTCTCAGGTGGTTCTGGGTAAATGTTGTCATTCCTTCCTTCCTCCGGGAAAGCAACGGCAGACAATCATTTCGCATCCTTTTTCCCTGGATTGCCCTGGCAGACGCCATAGCACGGCAACCATGGAGCCCGTTCAGCTTTTTTTTTTACAGTCACCGTATGTGTACTGGATGCCGCGGACAGAGGCGATACTACAGCGCTACACAGCAGCATTAATTTGCTTTTGCATGATAGCAGAGATGGTTACCAGTTGTTCTGTACTGTCTGCTGCCAGTGTAATTTGGCAATGAGATGACGGTTATCTGTCCTTCTGTGCTGTCTGCTGCTATCATGGGTGCCCCTGGCTGAGATCGGCCGGGGGCACAAAAGCAAAACGGGGAATGACTCCCCAAGTCAATCCCTCCTTTATAGTTTCTAAAAATAGAGTCAGTCCTGCCTAGAATATGGGGCAAATGTACTAGAGAAGCAGTGTATCAGAGAGTACAGCTGCTCTGTCAGATCCCACAGAAATGATGAGCTACATGCCGTTCACGGGGGGTGCCCCTGCAACAACCCCACCCGTTGCTTCCCTTCTCCCCCAACCTTCCTGGGCCACCGTGGCAGTGTCCCCCCCATTTGTCTCATGAAGTAGTAAAGAATGCACGAATAAGAAACACTGAGTTTTTAGTGACATAAAATGAGGGGGAGGCAGCCTCCCTGTGCTATGATAGTCCAGGCAGGATATTAAGCAGTGTAGGGGAGAGGACCCCAGCATCCCACTGCTATGATAATCCAGACAGTACAGAATCTTTTCTTTTCACGTGAAAGGGAGGGGGCTGATTGAAGCTCAGCCCCCAGTTGCTATGATGAAGACAGTTACCAGCCGTTCTGTACCATCTACTGGGAATGACCGGGAGTCATTCCTATTTTCAGCCAGGCTCCCCCAGCCAGCCTCACCTAAAGCCAGCCAGGAGCACTCACAGGTTGATAAGAAGGACGGTTACCAGTCCTACTGCACTGTCTGCAACCGGGGAGGGGAGAGGAGCGGATACTTCTCTTCACTGCTGCAGCATCGCGTCTACCAGCAGCATTCAGTAGACATAGGGTGACACTGAAAGAAGTCAAGAAATGATTTCTTTCCCTTTTCTTTCACGTGAGCGGGGAGTGAATTGAGGAGCTATTCCCTGAACCACACCGGACAATGTGTTTGACCCTACAAGCATTGGGAGCTCAGCCAAGAATGCAAATACTTTTCAGAGACTGCTGTGGACTGTGGGATAGCTGGAGTCCTCAGTACCACCTCCCTCCCTCCATGAGCGTCCATTTGAGTCTCTGGCTTCCCGTTATGCTTGTCACGCAGCACTGTGTAGCCTGTAGATTTTTTTTTCAAATGCTTTGGCATTTCGTCTTCTGTAACGGAGCTTTGATAGAACAGATTTGTCTCCCCATACAGCAATAATATTCAGTATCTCCCGTACGGTCCATGCTGGAGCTCTTTTTGGATTTGGGACTGCATTGCCATCCATGCTGATCAGAGCTTCATGCTGGGCAAACAGGAAAATCAAAATTTCACGGAGCTTTTCCTGTTTACCTGGACACTGCATCCGAGCTGAGATTGCTGTCAAGAGCGGTCACAGTGGTGCACTGTGGGATGCCGCCCAGAGGCCAATACCATCGATTTGCTGCTACACTAACCCTAATCCGATATGGTAATGCCGATTTTAGCGCTACTCCTCTCGTTGGGGAGGAGTACAGAAACCGATTTAAAGAGCCCTTTATACCAATATAAAGGGCCTCATAGTGTGGACGGGTACAGCGTTAAATCGGTTTAACGCTGCTAAAATCGGTTTAAACGCGTAGTGTAGACCAGGCCTAACAGTGATAGCTTTGCGGAGTCCTTTGACTTTCTGAACTTAAGGATGCTCATTGTGCCCAGCCCTTTAGCAGACGCTCTTTCCCTCCTCCCTAGCACACCCAAACAAGGGTCTGATACAGTCTAATATAGACTAGAAATGCACTATCAATCCTAAACCAGATCCTAAAAGTTAGAGATGAACAACAAATCTATCACCGCACAAATTCAGGGCATCCCCACAATGTAGAATGTTTGAGATAATCATGTAACCCACCAGTCAACATGTGTTATGCATCCCCCTCTGTGCCTGATCCACAGAGGATATGGGTCAGTTACAGATCTATTCAAGTGGCAATAGACACAGACAAAGCACTGATACCAAATATAATAAGCTTCCCCCTTACTAAGGGTTTGTTGATGAACCGGAAGAATCTGCTGAACCAGTGAGCATAATACCCAGAAACGTTACTGTGTCCATTAACCCTCTCATAGATTTTAAGGGACCATAATGATAATCTACTCTGACTTCCTGTATAACACAGGCCATAGAAATTCATCAAATGATTGCTGCATCGATTCCGTAACGTCTGGCTAAGCTAGGATATACCTTTCAGAAAGATATCCAGTCTTGATTTAAAGACTGCAGGTGATGGAGAATTCTCCATGTCTCTAGGTAAATTATTCCAATGGTTAATTACCTTATCTTTAAGAAAATGGACTGAATTTGTCTGGCTTCAGCTTCCTAACGTTGGATCTTATGCTTTCCTTTGTTTAGTGGTTTCCATTTTTTATTTTGAGATGGAGCTTTCAAAGGAGAAGTCTGGGGGAATGTGTCACTACATTATAGAACATAAACGTGCAGGAAGTAAGACTATTGGTCCCTTCTGGTTAAAATCAATTAACCCGTAACATATGCAACATTGAAATGACCAGTTGTTGAGCAGATGGTAGCTTGGCAGTTTTGGTAGATTTGCATTTCTGCTGAGGTGAATTTTAGTTCAGTGAAATCAGGTAGACAACATTGCTTCTTATAGATGGTGTCTCTAACCACAGATGAGTAAAGCAGCCAATTATAACTCATGCCAATAAAATCTTATACCACACCATACTAGCCACAGTGAAGCCTGTGATAATTTTATGTCTGAATAGTAAAATTGTACAGTGTTATAGCACTTTTCAACTGAGGCCCTCAAGGCATTTCACATGCATTAGTTAACTGAGTCTCATGGTACCATCTAAGGTCAGCAAAGTATGTATCATGGTCACTTCATCCATCAAGGAGTTTGCAACCACTGTCTGAGGTGGAACACAAGAGCTGTTTAATGTACAGCAATAATAGTTTAGGATAGAAAGTGAAGAATAATAAGTGCAACTGAAGTAGCACATGGAATTTGGATAAGCAGAATGTTATTGCCTAAGCAGGAATTTTGGTCAGGACATCAGGGTTAACACTGCTTCCTGGGAAGCCTTAATGATTCCATTGGCACTTTCAGCAGCACATTATCTGGTAGCCCCATATTGGGGCCTTTTTCATCCAAGAGTGTACGGTGCCCCAAAAGTGGGAGTGGAAGTGGGCAAGGAGGAGTCAAGCCAGGTTCCCTTTTTCCTCCTGCATTGGCCTGTAAACCATTAAAGGGGCATATCGCCCATGCATCCTTCCTTTGCACACCAGGGAGCACGTCTGATATTCAACCAAGGGCATGCAATCCCAGAGGACCCCTTACTCTGGGCTTTTCCTCAAACACCCATTTTAGCTCCGTGTGGTTAGTTCTGTACTGTGCGTGACAGGTTTTGTTTTTAATCCCTGATTTATTCCATGCCTACAATACTGGAAGCTGATACACAGTGAAATGAGTTCTGCATTGTTCTCTGTGAATCACACACACACACACACACACACACACAACCAGTCCCCCCATAAAAGGTCTTTAGCAAAATCATTACAATGCTCACATATGTAAACCAGCCTTGCAAACTTCCGCTGAGCTGGTGTGTGTCATTTTTTTATGGGCAAGTAAATTATCATTAGTCTGTCATTAACATAATCACTGGAGAAAGGGTGGATGGGTAGATTTTGTGCTTGAACTGCTCAATTTTTCATGACATTTTTTCAAGTCTGAGGAAAAAGTGTCTTTTTTTTTTTTTAATTATTTGGTTTGGTTTTCCTGCTGGTTGCGTGCTCACTATACATGGAGTATATATAACACATAAATATTGAGGCCAAGCATTTTACTCTGTTTGTTTCTACATGGAATTTCACTTTCCTGGCTCTGGATCAAATGGTGATGTAGTCTATGGTATTTCTTGAGCCTTTTCCTTTCAGCTCAATTAGCTACTAAATTAGTAGCCTCCCTAAGCATTTTGTCTATTGTCGCAAAATTTTAACCACTGGGTTAAAAAGCAGAAGTCAGGGCTCTTTTTAGAACAAAGACTAAACAAAAGTTGGAGATTTTTACCACGAACAGTGGTTCCCCTCCGTTATGAGTTACTTGTTAAACAGGTTCTACTCTCTGTAAAGTTCCCAACCCTGGACATACAAAGTGTTGCAGTTCCCTCAGCAGCCAAAGATGTACTGGTAACAACTAAGCATAAAGCTCTCTTGGCACTTGGGATTCTGCAGTGAGCTTTGGAATTGTTTCCATTTTGCTGGAGCTGGCAATGATGGATAGGGTCAGTTTACAACAGCTCCTTTTTGGAGAGGGCTGTCTGAGGTAATTGCTTATCCTTCTCAAGGGGTCTCATAAGCAGAGGCCTATACGTTTCCATCTTTCCATGTCTTGCATTCAGTGTGCATATGTGGCCTCTAGAGAACATTGTGAAGCATTGCTTGACACGACTTTTAGCACCTTCAGGTAACCTAACCAAGAGTTCCTAACCTTTCTGATGTAGACTCTCTATATCTCTGATAACTCTAGGCTGAACTTGCAGATGATTCTGCTTAGGGCTACCTACAATGACCACTCACAGGTAGTGTTGCATGCAGCAAACAAGAGCACATTAAACCACTGCACCATACTTTGCAGTGGCTTCTCCTTGAAAGGAAGGCTGGCTCAGTGGTTAGGCTGTTTGAGAGTCAAGAGACCTGGGTTTAAGTCAGTGCTTTGCCAGGGACTTCTTGTGTGACCTTGAACAAATAATTTTGTGTCAGTTTCTCTTCTATACAATGGAGATGGAGGAAAAATATATTAAAGAGTGTGAGTTGGAGATCATGGAATTACCTGAAATAGATTGACTTTTGTGTGCTGTTCTGTCAGCTTTTGGCATGCTTAGTTGGAATGTTTTAATTTCTGCCAGTGTACCCAGGATACAATATACCTTTTTATACCAATAAAAAGCAAATAGAATAATAACTGGGTATGTCTCTCAACCTTAAAGTTAAATTTCATTTGGTTTTATGTTTAGTATTTACACTGAATAACGAGTATACAAGCTAATGAGTGCTTTACGTTTGGAGTTTTAGTATTCCTATTTTAAAAGACTGAGTAATAACACAAACTGGAGCAAACTAAGTTATTATTGGCAAAAGCTCGGCACAAAACATTTGTGTGCAAGGTTCAAGGCTGTTGATAATGGGCTTGGGAAAACTATTGGATAAAATAAAATGAAAATAGTCCAAGATTTTGATTATTCAAGAATCTGCATAATCCTGAGACAAATTACAGTTAACATGAGTTATGCCAAGAACAATAGTACAGGACACCCATAATAAGAGTTGTAAAAACAAGGCTTCTTTCTCTCTCTGAGAGACTCGGTGTTGAAAAAGGTTCCACTATAACTTTGTCCCTTTTATCCATTTTCTAGTAACCACGAATGGCATGGGCCATTTACAAACAGTTAGTGTTTTTGGAAGTCATGCACATTGAACCTGTCCAAAATCCACTGAAGTCAATAGCAAAACTACCATTGACTTCAATGGACCTTGGATCAGGAGTCACAGATATTTGACTAGGATCTATATACTACCTTTCGCTGTTTGCACTGCATTTGTATATCACTGATATGCACCTTTTCCGATTAACTGTCCAAAATAATAACCAAAAACATTTTGGTACAAAGTTTTCATTCTTCATAGCAAACTTCAGAAACAACATGGACAGCATCTGTAAGTGTAGTAACTGTGCCCATAATGATAAACTAATAAATAAAATGGTTCTTATTAAAGATAAGATAGTATTTACAAAAAGAGAAGTTTTGAAAACAAGATTAGCATTGAAAGAAATCAGTATGTAGAACCATAAGTACATTTAGCAGATTCTGGAGTTATCACAACCTTAAATAAAGGACTACTCTAAAAGTAAGATGAATGGGAGAATTTTGTGTAGACTTTCTCCCGGAAAGTATATGTTTCCACCCTTCTCATTTATTTTTGTAAAATAATAATAGTACTCAGGATAGAAAAGTACATAAATATGATAATCTGTCCTGGATTCATGAGTCATTGATTGTTTTCACTGGTAAAGTTAGTGAAAGGTCTAATGTAATTTTTTCGTAAACCACTGTAACGTAATACAGGAGTGTATCACTGATCTGTAGTAATGAGGTGGAGGCCCAGTGAGAATCAGTGAACTTTTCACATTACCAAGGTTCTCTCATTTTAGAGCCAATGTTGGTAATGAGATACTTCCTATGGACTACTAGGAGGGGGGGTCACATCACCCTTGAAGTAGTTAAGAAGATAGCAATTGCTGTACCCAGTCAGAATAGAGGTTTATCTAGTCTAATATCCTATCAGACAGTAGCTAGTAGTGGATGCTTCAAAGGAAGGTGCAAAAAGGGCTGTAATGAATAATTACGGAATAACCTACCCATTCCCAAAGTGGCTGAATTATGATCTGAAGTCTAAAGGTTTATATCCCTTCTAAACTAAAGTTCATCCTATCTAATGTATCTGCAATTCTTGCCATTATCCGTATAAATGTCCAATCCTAAATCCTTGGCCTCAGTGATATCTTATCGCAATGAATTCCACAGGTTAACTGTATGTTTTTAAATGTATCTTTCTTTTAAATTTGCTGCCTCTCAATTTCACTGAATGTCTTTTGCTCTTATATTATAAGAAAGAGGAAATAAGACCCCAGACATAGCTTCTGTGAACCATTTGTTATTTTGAATACCTCTGTCATGTCCCATCGTATTTGTCTTGAGACAACTCTTCACTTTACTCAAGCTTTTAAGTCTCTAGACATCTTTCTCTGCCTCTAATCATTTTTATGGCCACCTTTTTTTTTCTGCTTAATTTGTTTTGAGGTACAGTGACCAGACCTGAACACGGGTAGATTAATCCTTTAAATCCCTCTTTGTCACAGAGTAATGCCATGGGATATTTACTGGGTTCCTTCTCCTATGATGATGATTCTGGGTTTGGCAATGTGACAGGATCTAGGCAGGAATGACATCTGACTCCTGCTCTATTATTTTCATTTTATTCACAAGTTCAGCTACAGGGAAAGGACATTACAGCATATAAGTCACAGACGTGGAATATTTTACTTACAGCTCAACAAATCAGACTATAAAATTATCAGTGTTAACCATGCAGTGTAGAACCAAACTCATTCTGAATTGCTGCCCAAGCTTCTTGGGATGCAGGTAAAAAATGCCCACAAACATATGGAAATGCAGGAATAACCTTGCTTTTCCAGCTGCAGCTGCAGCACTGATTTTAGAACCACTAATACCATGTCTGAGCCAATAAGGATTATGGCATTGCATCAGAGAGATTACAAAAATAAATAAAAGATCAAAAGAAAAATTCCTATTGATATTAAAGATCACATTTGTATTTCCTTATGATAGTATGCCTCTGGCATTCTAGACTCTACATAGACAAAATCTAAAAGGCATGTACAATATCTGGCACTGGGGAACATTAAGGAATGGGAACACCAAATCCAAGTCACATTCAGCAGCAAAAACAAACTTGTCTCTGGCAGTGACATCACAGTCTAGGAGAGCTTTCCCTTCTATGAAATACATTCTGCTTTAAAAATACAATGATCATTAACTTTAGACTTGGCATATTAAATACGTTTGGGTGAAAAATGTAATGTGGGAATTAAAATATCCTTATCCATTATAAATCTGCAGACAGCACTTCCTAACCAACTTGCATGGAATACATTTCAGCACCTGGCCTGAAGACCGATGTGCTGGACAGGGACATAGAATTATTACGAACCTCCTGCAAGTTAGTAGATTCTGTTTGCTTTAAACATCGCTTCTTCCTTCAAGTGTATGTATTCATTGCCAGTTGGACTAGAGGTGACAAAACTGAGGTGGATCAGTTAGATAAAGATGTTTTTCCCTTGCCTTTTTGAAGCTTTATTGTACCATTCATGATACTGGCAAGAAATCAGGGTCTTACTGACAGCCCTGAAATCCATTTCTCCAGTTGGAACATTTCAGAGATAATGTCAGTCTAAATGTATATTGTGGCTGAACAAAGATCTGCCATTGTAAGATGATATGCTGTGAGGAAATAGAGCTATTTACCATAGTTGTCACTGATTTCTCCCATATCACTACAGCTAAGATTGTCAGAATTTCCTTATTATAAACATCTCTGTTCAGGTGTCATAAGATTTTCATCTGGCTAAGAATGTTTACATTCTATATTGCTTTACTCTCTATCCCCCCAAGGTTATCTACCAGCATTGCTCCTCTCCAGGTAACAGAGTGGAACTGTACTCCATTGATTTTACTCCACCATAATGACAAGGAAGGACAGATGAAGATAGAAAGGACTGAGATCCCTCAGCACCTGACTCCCTAGATCCAAATAAATTGATCAAATGGCAGACACTCCTCTGATCCCAATAGATAAACCCAAAGTTATGGTCCATTGAACAGTAGGAAAAAAAACAAGATTATTGCCAATATATAGTACTCTCAGGGTTCCTTCCTCATTCTGGACTCTAGGGTACAGATGTGGGGACCCGCATGAAAGCCCCCTAAGCTTATTTCTACCAGCTTAGGCTAAAACCTAGTACGCTGCCACCACCAAGTGATTTAACAAGAAACAGGGAACGGACCACTTGGAGTTCCTCTTCCCCAAAAATATCCCCCCAAGCACTTACATCCCCTTTCCTGGGGAAGCTTGAGAATAATATCCTAACCAATTAGTTACAAAGTGATCAAAGACGCAAACCCCTGGGTCTTTGGACAATGGAAAAATCAGTGAGGTTCTTAAAAGAAGGATTTTATTAAAAAGAAAATGTAAAAATCATCTGTGTAAAATCAGGATGGAAAATAACTTTACAGGGTAATCAGATTCAAAAAGCCCAGAGGAACCCCGTTTAGCCTTCGTTTCAAAGTTACAACAAAATGGATAAATTTCTGTGATGAAGTGGGAATGTTCTTGACGTGTTATGTGAATGCTGAGTGGGGAGTATTAACCTGGGAAGGTTGCAGGGGAGTTTGGGACTGCCTGAATTGGGGAACGAAGCATACCTGAGCGTGTAACCTGAGAACCTAGGTGGGGGGTTGGAGGCCAGGTAACACCTCTGCCCAGGAAACTGGAAAAAGGACAAAGGCTGGGGGAGGAGCCGGTGGGAGGCTGAGTGGGAGGCTGGAGGGAGTTTGAGTTTGGAGCTGGCTGGGAAATGGAGACGGGCGCCCTGACGGGGCTTGGGCTTCCCAAAGGGGCTGTGACCTCCCTGGGGGCCCCAGATGGACCTAACCAAAGGGGGTCCTGTTGTCTGTACTGGCTAGACCTGTTTTGGACTGTGTTCCCTGTCGTCTAAATAAACCTTCTGTTTTACTGACTGGCTGAGAGTCATAGTGAATTGCAGGAAGCCGGGGGTGCCGGACCTAGTCTGCCCCACACTCCGTGACAACTTCCATCCAGCAAAGGTAAAATTTAGAAGTTGAGAAAACAAAGATAAACGAATACGCCATGCCTGGCTGTTACTTACAAGTTTGAAATATGAGAGACTTGTTCAGAAAGATTTGGAGGACATGGGTTGACGTCCAGTCACTCTTAGTCCCAAGAGCGAACACCACCAAAAACAAAGAGCACAAAGAAAAGTCTTCCCCCCACCCAAGATTTGAAAGTATCTTGTCCTCTTATTGCTCCTTTGAGTCAGGTGTCAGCCAGGTTACCTGAGCTTCTTAACCCTTTACAGGTAAAAGGTAAATTGATCAAATGGCAGACACCATTTGGTGCCTCTGGCAAGGAGGGATTTTATAGTATTGTATACAGTAGGGTTGTTACTCTTCCCTTTATAGTTATGAAAAGTACTTTAAAGGGAAATCCCTTCCTTCACTAAATCTCCCCAGGGTGTCCTTATGCAAATATACAAGGTGGAGGGGAAGGTTTTCTTTCTGCTTCCCCCAGCATGTACCCACCCTAAGGTAGAATCTTCCCTTAATAGCTCAGCTACAGAGGCATTTCCAGAAAAGTAACTAACTCAAAGTCTTTCTCCTAATCTCATAATTCTCCTTCAATCAACTCAGCTGGATACACACTCTGGGCCAGATTCAGCCCTGAAACCAGTTTGGAACTGCAGCAGCTTACACCATGGCTGAACTTGACCTCTGAGTCAGCATGTGTATTTCAGTTCTAAACAGGAATATAGGCACTCAGATCCTATAGACAGGGGCGGCTCCAGGCACCAGCACGCCAAGCGCATGCTTGGGGCAGCAAGCCACTGGAGGCGCTTTGCCAGTCACCGTGAGGGCAGCAGGCAGGCTGCTGTGCTTGGAGCAGCAAAATGCCTAGAGCCGCCCTTGCCTATAGATCCAGAATGAGGAGTGACTCTTACTCCATAGAACCCCACTGATACCTGCTGACTGGAGCAGAGTTGTTTAACATCAATCTTTCTAGGTAGATCAGGTGTATAGGCCTCTACCCTTACAAAGGAATAGTAGACTATATTTAGTACCAATTCATTTGTGTCTCTAAAAGCATTGCCTTGATTATCTTTTCTGAAGATTCACCTCTGAAGACCAACCTTTCTTTTAAGCGCTCTGATAAGAAGATAAAGCAAGTAACAACATTAAAATTAGATGACTCATGTCAGAACAGTGCATTAATAGAGGTCACTTCCCCTCTCTTTGAAATGAATTTGCAGTGGGAGCTGCGGGGGCTGACTGGATTGGAAAGACATCAAAATCTGGAAAAGATCATATATTGCTAATAACATCTCCACGCCTTATCTCAACAAGTGTTTAAAAGCATGACAAATTGGGCCAGAGGCTAGAATAGTAACAATTTCTATTGTGTTTGCTCAGATGCTTTCCATAAGGGTATGAGCTGCTTAATGTCTCCTGAATTAATGCCTACGCAAACAGTGAAAACATGCATATATAAGTTCAGTAGATGCCGGTAATATGTTTATGTACATAATTCCACTAAATTATATGAGTGATGAGTGAGTGAAAAATAATGACTCTATAATAAGTTGTCTGCCACCTCCACTAGGATTTGTCCCATTTCTTGGTTTCCATTAAGTCATTATTGGCTGGAAAAGTCTTTTAAGATTCAAATGCAGTATGAGAGTGAGAGAAACCAGAGCAGAAAGAACTTTTTACTAGCCCTTGCTTTGCTAACTACAGTCCATAAAAAAGAATAGGGTGACAGAGTGACATATGGAAATGACATAATTTGTTTCATTATTCCAGTCTTTAATTAAAATAATTAGTTTTCACAACCTGTACAAGATTTTAAATATTTCAGTTCAATGACAGATTTTTTTAACAACTTCCTCCTTGAGACAAACTTATAGCAGTTATTGAACTTTCAAGTGTGCCTACCCTATATTTTATTATAATTATGGGAGGGGTGGATTTTCCAAGGTGCCTGAGGGAGTTAGTCCAGTAACTCTTGCGCACTTTTGAAAATCCCACCCTATTTTTTTCCTTGTAACATCTTTTAGTTCCTGACTACTTTAAAATCAATAGCATTCATTATATATCTATATCCTATATCTAATTTTATAGATTCATAGATTCTCAGGCCAGAAGGGAGCATTGTGATTATCTAGTCCAGTGATACTCAGGAGCCACAAAAGTCTCTTCGATGTGTCTCCTGCTGCAACACCTGATTTTAAAACACAATGTGATTTAATTAGTAACCAGGCTGAGTTATTAACCAGTCAGGATGCTTTTACTATGGTATTAACCACTGTAGAATACTTGGTCAGTCATTTTGCTGTGAGAATAATAAAATTATATATATGTATAAATAGTATATGAAACAAAGAATTCACACTACTGCGGCTCTTTTCGGTAATATTGGTCATTAATTTAGCTCCTGAACCACTGAGGTCTGAGTATCACTGATCTAATCTGTTTCCCGGATAACACAGATCATAGGATGTCCCTGAATTAATTCTTGTTTGAACTGGAGTCCACTAATCATTTTTGTGGCTCTCTCTGAATTCTCTCCACTTTATTAACGTCCTTTCTAAATTGTTTTCCAGACATCATGACAGAGGGGTGGCCAGGCCAAACCTAAGTGGTGCTGCAACCCTGTGTGCCAGGTCACAATTGTAGGTCCAGTCCAGGGTCCACTCTATCCATAGACAAGGTAGGCAGCTGCATAGAACAGTGGACTTGGCTCTGGAACAACCTTTCTATCCCCCTGAGGGCCTCCACTCTGCACAGGGCTGGGATTAGGGTTGCGGTACTGGGGCAGTGAGTATACATATGTAATGATGAGTCACAAAAAAAGACTAAGGTGGATTGCCTTAGTAAAAAGTTTGGGAACAGTTGAGTTAATAGGTACCATGTTGATTTTGTTGTGTTCTAGTTTTTTAATCAAAATATCTTGTGGTACCAAGCCAAATGCCTTACTGAAGACTCAATATAATATATCACCCAAAATTGCAATCTCAGCAAAAAAGATATCAAGTTAATTTGATAATCAATTTTCCATAAATCTATATTGATTGCCATTAATGATTACCATCCTTGTATTACTGTCCTCTAAGTCTTTATTAATCAAGTCCCACATCAGGCATTACATTATTTAGCCTGGGCTTTATGTCAGAATGATAGGCCAATAGTTATCTGGGTCATCCAATTTACCTTGTTAAAATATTTGCACAACATTAGATTTCTCCCAGTCTTCTGGAACTTCCCCAGTGTTCCAAGAGTTAGTAAAAAATCAATATTAATAGTACAATGATCTCCTTGGCCAGCACTTCTAAAACTCTTGGATGCATGATATGCAGACCTGCTGATTTAAAAAATGACTAACATTAGTAGTTGCTGTTTAATATTCTCTTGAGTTACTATTGGAACAGAAAGTTTTCTTTACCATCATGTAATATAACATCTGGTTTTCCCAAATACAGAATAGAAATATTTATTGAACATTTCTACCTTTTCTGCATTGTTGTTGACAATTCTACCATTTCCAGGGTTACTAGAATCTTTAGTTAAGATTGCCTAATTTCCAAATTTGACCTTTCAGGATGACATTTTCCAGGCCTGTTCTTTTGTGACAAATTAGGGGCTGCTTGTTGGTGAATACTGATCTGTACATGAAATTATGATTTATGTATAGTAGTTCTCAGATGGTGTGTTGGAATGTCAGGAGGAGCAGACAGGTTCAGCACACTGCCCCACAGGAAAGAATCATCAAAAGATCTGTGATTGCAATGATGGAGCACCTATCACTGGGGTATTCTCTTCAGTGTCTGGCTGATGGGGAAAAATAGTCTGAGGCAAAAGGAAAATAGTCTGAGCTCTCCTGTAACACAAGCCATTAAGATATATTGTTATTAGGCTCAGACTCACAGAGGGAAGGCGGGGCTTGGAGAAAGGAGAGATCATTTGATACAGAAGAAAAGACTAAGCGAGAGTCAAATGGAGACCACACTGGGTCCCAAAAGCCCTTTGGCTTCCTAAAAGAATACAAATTTGTTCCATCCTTTTCCTGTAACTCAAAAGAGAAGCCCAGCTCATTTAGCTTGTACTGAAGGAGATTAGATTAAACGATGGGTATAGATTGTTTGTTGTTTTGAAATCATTCTATAATACATTGTTTAATTTTCCTAATAGACGTATTTGTCCTAAGATGACTGCTAGTCACTCTGGGCCTGGTCACAGGATTCCAAGAGAGGTTCAAGTTGGCGCCTGAGTCCAGTTGTGCCTGCATGATAATGAGCAGTTGGCATCATGTGATTCCATCCCAAGACAGTTGTAAAGGCAGGAGGCCTGGCCCCTGAGGGGGGCCCTATTCAGAGAGACGGGAAACGGGCAGAGGTGTGATCAGCCCCATAACTATGACATTCCTATATTGGAGGGAGGGGTTTCACTTTTGAACAAGTATGAAGAAGAAGAGAGTAAAAAAAAACAAAAAACACTTCTTCCCATTCTAAAATAACTATTTGCAATTTTTTTAACAGTTCTAGAACTGAAATGTCAGAGGGCTGGAAGGTAGGTCTTTAGAAAGAGCAGTCCTCACAGAGAAGAGTCTTTCTGTGTTCTCATGAAAATTGATTTGGCCATATGAATTGCAAATGATATTTGTTAGCATTTTTTGAGCAAGGTTCAAAGAGAAGTGACACTGCATGGGATGCTTACATGGAACAAGACAGAGATACATGATGGAAGTGTTGGGGGCTGAGTGTTTTTGAAAATCTGACATTTCATTTAGTTGCCTGAATGGGCGGTAAGGTTTTTGAAAAATCTGGGTCCAGTTGGTGGGTACTTGGGACTCTTGAAAATTTGGCGCATATCATATTCAGCACCGATCAGTTTTAAGATGTATAACATTCAGCTGTATAACATTCAACCCTGATCAGTTTTCAAGAAGTTTAATCAAGTCAAAATCCACTGTTTTTTTTTTTACTCTCCTGGAATTCCTATAGGAGCTGTACTTGTGTTTATCTATAGTGTGATACTCAAGGCTTGTCTACGCTACCCTGCAGTTTTGGACTACTGGGGTGTGAACAGCAGTGTGTGCCAAAGCGCTGCGATGCCTGTAACTTCCCAGTGTGGACGCTGCAGGTGTGAACTAAAAGGTTCCTACTTCGTTTTAATTTAGTCCTTTTAAACAGAGCTTCTTTAATCTGAACTAGGAATCTTCTACTTCATGCCTGCGGCTTCCACACATGGGCGTTACAGGACTGCGCTTTAGAGCATATAGATATTCACACCCCCATAGTCCCAACCATGGAGCACTGTAGACATAGCCTTAGTCTCAATAATGTTGCAGGATGACCACAGTCCAAAGTATCGTGGATAATGTCAGGCAACATGCCACAGGTCAACATACTAACAAGATGAGAAATTACGGTTGTAAATTTAAACTACCAAAGCTGAATTGGTTCAAGATGTTTTAGAAATGTGTATCATTTGCAGCATTTTTGTGCTGGTGATGCTCCTGGAAAAAATATACAAACTCAAATCAGCTGTAACTGATAAAAGCTGGGAATATTCTGAACGGGGACAAAACATAATATATTGTTGGTGCTATAATGAGAACTTTCATAACTATTGCAGCAGGAGTGATCCTTACAACTACAAAATCAAGCAGATGAAGTAAATAAAGAAATCCCACATCAGACAAAATATGATGATACACATAAGTGTAACAAAAACACATTTATACTACATCATTCATACCTCAATTCATTCACTGTTTACCCAGCATGGAAACCTGAACAAGAATGCGATGATATATAAACCATCTGGGGGTTGTAAGTTAGTTTTTTGATCCTTCAGGACTTTGGCATAGTAACTTATTGGAGTTTTCTCCTTACATATGTAGTGAATTATCTAAGAATCACCAAAATAAACTTTTCTATTGCTGCTATCAGACCATATTTCTACAAGACTCTTGTTGTTGGGCGTTACCATTTGAATAATTTTCTGTGTTCTCATTGGCAAATGTTTATAGAACATTACATTTCCCACAGTGAATCAGATAATAGGTGGATGAAGTCCAGTATCCTGTCTCTGGCTGTAGCTGATAACTGATAAAAGGAAGATGCATCCTGTCTTTCCTGTGCCCTGCTGATTATGAGCCTGATGGACTTCAATGGGTTTAGCATTGAGCCCCAAATGACCATATTTTGCAAGGGGATCTTGGACATGTTTGTGACAGATATGGCAATTTTCTGCAATATCCTTGAAAAACCTTGCATTAAGTTGGTATCTTTAGAGTACATTGTACTAAATGCAATGGTTAGATGTTATTGTGAGCACTAGGAAGTGTTGGGTACTTTTATGGAACAGTGGACCCGACAAGAATGAACTTTTGGATGCACAGCATTACATGGTTTGCCTGGGGAAACTCTAGAGAGCGGTGAATGCAGATTCCACACTTGTAATTAGGCAAAACCCTAGCCAGACTTTTGAAGCTGTGCCCTGATGAGGGGACCGTTGTCTGCCAGTTACCTGTTCCTAGAATCTGAAGGCCAAGCTGTATAAAGGAAAGACTAAAGGATTCATGGGGGTGCTTGTTCTGAGCTGAAGCTGTTATGAGCTTGTAACCATAGAAACCCCCCTTTGTGCGGTTTGAAGAACTGACTCTGAGCAGAGCCTCTACAAGAGTTGGGAGGTGGGAGATGTGCTCTGGTATGCTTATTAGCATGTGTATAGGTTCTTTTATTGTTTTTAATATGTTTCCTCTGTAATGCTTTCACCTTAAAAATAAACTTGTAGTACCTTATAACTATGAACGATTATGCTGTTTATTATCTATAATGAGAAAATAAAGTACAGATGTTGACCTATTTAGGCAGCCTGTCTCTGTTGGGAATGACACAGTAAAGGCAGGGAACTGTGCAGCCTGGAAAAAAACCTGGTCAGGAGGGAGAGAGACATGCTGGTCCCCACCCAAGAGAGCTGACGGCTGGCAGCCGGAAGTCTGTGATGGTTGCCCTTGTTGGACCATAGCAGGTGAACACAGGTGCAATTGCTCTTACCTGTGACATTATTTAAAAAAGGAGCAATTTTTTTGTATATTCTGCTTGAAGATACCATAAACAACTTTAGGTATCTGTATTTATAAGCCAGACACACTTTAATGTCTATTAAAAATGCACTACTGATTCTTGCCTGCATATTTATACCTGCCTCTGGAAATTTCCGTTACATGCATCTGACGAAGTGGGTATTCACCCATGAAAGCTTATGCTCCAATATATCTGTTAGTCTATAAGGTGCCACAGAACTCTTTGTTGCTTTTTACAGATCAAGACTATCATGGCTACCCCTCTGATACTTCATAGCATTCATGATACTCTTGGACAAACCCTTCCTGTGATGTTTAGTCATGTCATTCAATGCTCTCTGCCTGCTCTTATCACTACTTTGAGTAAAAAAACATAGTGACTCAGAATGTAAAAGTGGAGAAGGAAGAACAAACATGTTTATTCTAACTAAGAATTGAAAGTGAGAAGGTGGAAGACTGAGCAATGTAATTAGACTAAACTCAAGACACTCCATCGCACACCCACTGATCAGAGCCACAAAACTGAAGCAGCTTTCTCATGCTGGATTTTCAAAATTTTCAAAGAAAACCTCTATTTCAGGAAGTCTGTACTAACCAGAAAATTTCTTTCTCAACCAGGGCTTGGTTGAAAGGTCTGCACTCAAATCACAGTTTTACCAAAACCAAAATACCATGCTAGTGATCGGTCTCTAAAGGTGCTATTAATTAATACAGAACTACTGTATTGAGGTATTTCCTCTTGAGCCTAAATTCCAAAGATAATTGTCTGAAGTATCTTAACTATAAAGATATATCTGAAACTTATAATTCTCCATTCATCACTTCTCATTCTGGTGCACTGGTGATAAAGGTCTTTAATCATATCCTTAAATTAGCTCAATGTAAACCAAATTCAATCATCTGATTATACACAGTATTGCAAATTTTGTACATGCAGTTACTTGTGTGCAACTTTATCTGCATATCTTCCAGGAATAACTTGTAGTAGCAACCTTTATTTCAAACAGTGGGCCAGTTTTCTTTTGTGTTTTATTGTAGAAAATGGTCAGGTACACTCTATCTTGTCTTTATTCCTGTTGTGGGAAATGTGTTATATCTCCATAGCAAATTACTTTGGAAACTATCTTGAAAATCTATACAGCCAATCCCTTTATACAGTTTTTAAAATAATGAAACTGGTTGAGTCTATATAGCCCAATTGTTGTAAATTTAGTGTCCTAATTTTCTAGGATCTGTATAATATTCCCCTCTCCCACAGGCAACTGAGACCTTCGTTGTTATCCTTGTGTAAACCTCCTACCAATGTGACATTTAATTCTCATTTTCATATTACAATATGATTAGATTATATTAGATTTTTCATGATGGGCCATTAATTTAATGAGAGATAAGTCTGTATATTCCATTTGAAGATTAGTGCCGCATTTCATACACATCTATTATTCAAGTTGGCAAATGGACAGTCCTACTGATGGCCATTTAAGGAATTAAAAAATAAAATACCAAAAAACAACAACAAACACCTCTAAAAGCACTAAATGGATTATTTAACAAGTGGAAATTTCTCCCACTTTTAGAACCAGGTAGTGCCTAACTCGAAGCTACCAACTCACACACCCTGTGCATCTTTGCCTTTTGCTCAGGTGAAGTGGGATGACAGGCACTGAGAGTCCAGTTCTCTCTCTCCCCTACCCATGCAGTTTAGTGAGGAGCAGGGTCAAGTGAGCAGAGCCTTGACTAGCCATTATATCTGGCCAGAAGAATGGGAAGGGAATGACCTGCACCTGGTAAGGGAGTGGCCCAGATTCCTTCCCCATGGAGCAAGTGGGAGCAATTAATTCCAGGGGTGGTATAGCTATGCACCACTTCATAATCAAAGCTCCATTTAGCCCTTAGCACTTGTTTGTAATTCTTACAGATCCATAGTAGCTGAGCCTTTGGTGATAGGCGTCAAATACTCCGTTAAAGAAAATGCACACAAAGTTTGAGCACTGGCTTCAAGAAAGCAAGTACCATATCTGCCAACAGGGTGACCAGACAGCAACTGTGAAAAATCGGGACATGGAGTGGGGGGTAATAGGCACCTATATAAGGCACAGCCCCAAATATCAGGACTGTCCCTATTAATTTGGGACATCAGGTCAGCCTATCTGCCAATAACTGTAATTAATATACAGAATACAAATTGTGCCAGCATTTAAGTTCTGAGGTAACATTTAAGTTGCTACCTAGTAACATCTCTACTGATCACGTATTAATCAGAAGTCCCTCCCTCACCTTTGTTAAAAGACTGTACCCATCATCTAAAAGGTATATCCTGAAGCTTCAGCTACCCCATTGTGAAGTTGGGAAAACCTTAATGTCAAATGGATTTGTTCAACTCTTTTAAAAAACTGTTAGCAACAGGTTACATTTTTATCTTTGGGTCCAATTTTTTAAGCACTTCCTCCCATTACCCAATGATGGTTTGTGTGGCCAGTACAAAGCTTATAACCTTTCCCACTGGCAAGGAACACGAGGCAGGCTGATCTCCTTTTGCTTCTGATCATTCAAGCTATTAAACCTCTCACTTTTTTCTGTCAAGATATACTCTTGGGTAGTGATGTCACTGTACCTAGCCATGAAATTTATCTTCACATAGTGTGCAAATTATTTATTCCAGTTTACGAAGAATCTATCCATCATTCACATCTCTTCATGTTGTTTAGCATTTTTTCCTCCACGATATGACAATATATTTTGAAAGGTTTGGGGTTGGGCTCTTATAAACTTAAAGAAGCAAGTCCCTTCCCTAATCCACAGGTGTGAAAAATGCTGATTATAGCATAAATGGTGTGGTTCTGCTGCCATGAGAGATGAAAGAAACAGGATGGAGGGAACCTACCATTCTGCTAGACCACAGTCCCTGAACTTTTTTCCCCTATGGGAGCTCCCATCTTTCCGGCATGCTAGAAGAGTTTGTAGGGAGGCTTGGGCAAAGTCAGTGGATCTGTGTCTACATGGGTTGTACACCTCCCCCCAAAAAGAGGACTGTAGCGGAGCCTTAAAGATGCAACAGTAACTCAACTGCCAAACCACAGCCCAAGGAGAAGGTTCCAGCCTTCCCAACAATTAATTATAGCTATTAACTATATCTCCAAACATCTCCTGACTTGCATAAGCTTTTAAATAACAGCCCTCTTTCAGAGAAAGAAAAAGGATATACTATTGTTCTTGACTGGACAGGGTTAGAATCCATGAACTTAAGGTATTACAGACAGATCGTTAGTTACATCTTTCCCTCCTGCTGCCTCGTCCCTGGGACATCCTGCTGCCAGATAGTTTATTGTTTTTCTTCTGCTCTTCAGGGCTTAATTTTCCTCCCAAGGAGGGAGGCAGCTCAACCAACCAAGACCATTCCAGCAGGTGGCCAGAAGGCAACAATCAGGTGTCCACCATGCACCCTGCCATTCTGTCTTCTTTATTGCTGTGTCTGGGCTGCTGTAGCAGGGCCTAGACACCAACACCATTAAGCATGGTGACGGGTAAATGAGAATTTATTAAATGAGGATGGAGAAAATGCATATTTCAATAAAATGAACCATGTATTCCTGACCTAGGTTTTGGCAGATCATCCTGTGGGAATTTTTCATCTCTGTGAGCTTATTTATCCTAGCAAGAATGAATTCAAAAAACATTTCCTTGTAGGCTGGAGCAAGGGGTTTTGATTTATCCTACATTTAAAGGAATTAATCAAAGACCGTGCACCCAAAAACTGGGCACAGCTCCCATGATGAGTTCTCTGGGTGACCTTCCTTTATGAAATTCCTTATTGTAATGGCACAGTAGTGATGCTGTTGAGGATGCACTTTCGCTAGAAACCCTTTGTCATAAACAGATAGCTAAGGGTTAATGTCTCTTTCACCTGAAGCACCTGACCAGAGGACCAATCAGGAAACCGGATTTTTTCAACTTTGGGTGGAGGGAATTTTGTGTCTGAGGTTTTTGTTTTCTGTCTGCCTGCTTTCTCTGAGCTTTGGAGAAGTAGTTTCTGCTTTCTAATCTTCTGTTTCTAAGTGTAAGGACAAAGAGATCAGAGAGTAAGTTATATGGTTTCTTTTCTTTGGTATTTGCATGAATATAAGTGCTGGAGTGCTTTGATTTGTATTCTTTTTGAATAAGGCTGTTTATTCATATTTCTTTTAAGCAATTAACCCTGTATTTTGTCACCTTAATACAGAGAGACCATTTGTATGTATTTTTCTTTCTTTTTTATATAAAGCTTTCTTTTAAGACCTGTTGGAGTTTTTCTTTACTTCAGGGAAATTGAGTCTGCACTCACCAGGGAATTGGTGGGAGTAAGAAATCAGGGGGAGATCTGTGTGTGTTGGATTTGCTAGCCTGATTTTACATTCCCTCTGGGTGAAGAGGAAAGTGCTTTTGTTTCCAGGACTGGGAACGGAGAGGGGGAGTCACTCTGTTTGGATTCCCAGAGCTTGTATCTGTGTATATCTCCAGGAGCACCTGGAGGGGGGAAGGGAAAAAGGATTATTTCCCTTTGTTGTGAGACTCAAGGGATTTGGGTCTTGGGGTCCCCAGGGAAGGTTTTCCAGGGGGACCAGAGTGCCCCAAAACACTCTAATTTTTTGGGTGGTGGCAGCAAGTACCAGGTCCAAGCTGGTAGCTAAGCTTGGAGGTTTTCATGCTAACCCCCATATTTTGGACGCTAAGGTCCAAATCTGGGACTAAAGGTATGATATGAGTGGCAGCGGTTACGAGATAGACAAAATCCAGAAGCCAGTAGGAATATTATTTTTTTCTCTTCTCTGCTAAGGGCTTTTTAGCAGAGAGAAACAGTTTGGGTTTAAAAGAGAATTTTTTTTTCTGCTCTCTCTGGCAGTTTGTGGCTTGCATAATAAGCAAGAGACCATTAAGCTGTGACAAAGAATCTTTTGTGACAATAGCTCTCCCATTGAGAGTCATTACCAGCACTATATACATGCAAATAAAGTGGTTTTTCAGGTTTACTTAACATTGAAGATTAGCTAAAAGCATTGTTGCTAGGCAGACCCCAGGAGGCAACAGAGCCTGCAGTTCAGAAGAGAAACACCAGAGGGCACCCCAACACAAGAAAACAGGAATCATGACTTCTAAGGCAAAAATTGAGGCCGAAGAGCAATGCAAAGAAGCTGAACACAGGCGACAACTGGAGCTGAAAGAAAAGGAAGAAAGCATCAAACTGGCAGCCTACCAAAGAGAACAGGCAGCCAAAGAGGCAGCACACAAAAGAAAACTAGAAGAAGAAGAGGTGGCCCACCGAAGGAAACAAGCAGAAGAAGAGTTGGCCCACAGAAGGAAGCAAGAAGAAGAAGAGGCGGCCCACCGCCGAGACATGGAAAAACAACAAAAAGAAATGGAAAAACAACAAAAAGAAAATGAAGAGAAGGAAAAACAGAGAAAACATGAACTGGACTTGGCAAAAGCTGGGCTGCATGTGCCAGCCAACCCTAACAACCTGGCGCCAATTATTGCTCCACAGCACAGGAAATTTCCCACCTACAAGGCAGGTGATGACACCGAGGCCTTCTTGGAAAATTTTGAAAGAGCCTGTCTTGGGTACAGCATCCCCGAAGACCAGTACATGGTAGAATTGAGGTCACAGCTCAGTGGACCTTTAGCAGAGGTGGCAGCTGAAATGCCTAAGCAGCAAATGAATGACTATAAACTTTTTCAAACCAAGGCCAGATACAGAATGGGGATAACCCCAGATCATGCCCGTCGGCGCTTCAGAACCCAAAAGTGGAAACCAGATGTGTCATTTCCCAAACACGCCTACTACGTTGCAAAAAATTATGAGGCCTGGATATCAGGACACAATGTTAAAACCTTGGAAGAACTGCACCTCCTCATACAAATGGAGCAGTTCTTGGATGGTGTTCCTGAAGACATCACACGGTACATACAAGATGGAAAACCCAAAGATCTCGCTGAGGCGGGGGAGATTGGAGCCAAATGGATGGAACTGGCAGAAAGCAAGAAAGCTACTGTCAAGGGGAACGATTACCCCAGGGGGCACACAGACCATAAACCCTACAACCGAGGACAGCCAAAGACCCCACATACCACCCAAGTAAAGCCACAGACACCCTACTCTTCCACCTCACCAGTCTCCAGTAACTCACCTCGGCCCAGTGACCCATCAGATGGAAGATGCTTTAAGTGTAATGAACTGGGACATATCAAGGCCAACTGTCCAAAGAACACCATGCGAGTGCAATTCATTACACCACCATCACACCAAAGATCCCCAGGCCCGGATGCCTCTCAAATACCCTTGGAGCGAAGGGGAAATTTGAGAGTGGGCGGAAAGAAGGTTACTGCGTGGAGAGACACGGGGGCACAAGTGTCAGCTATCCACCAATCCTTCGTTGACCCCAAATTCATCAACCCAAAGGCCAAAGTTACAATTTACCCCTTCATGTCACAAGCTGTAGACTTGCCTACAGCTCAACTGCCTGTCCAGTACAAAGGCTGGTCAGGAATGTGGACTTTTGCAGTCTATGACAATTATCCTATCCCCATGCTACTGGGAGAAGACTTGGCCAACCAGGTGAAGCGGGCCAAGCGAGTGGGAATGGTTACATGTAGCCAAACCAGGCAAGTTCCAGACCTATTCCTGTTCCTGAGCCGTCCACAGAGGCCCCGTCTGTGTTACCAGAGACCCAGACAGAGGTAGTGGATCCAGATTCCATGCCAACCACTGAAACAGCCACAGCACCTCCAGTCCCAGGCCCGGAACTGGAACAGCAACCAGCACCAGCAATTGCAACCCCATCTTCAAACTCAAAGCCAGAGGGCACCAGCGAGCCAAAACTGGCAGAAGCAACAGACAGCCATACCCAAAAGGCTCAGACAGAGCCTGAAATAACCTCACGTGCACCAGCGGAGAGCGGTACACCAGCAACGGAAACAACCCCATCACCTACATTGCTTCCAGAGGGACCAAGCCCAAGTCCACAGTCTGAGGAAGAACTGGTGACCCCAGCCTCAAGGGAACAGTTCCAGACTGAGCAGGAAGCAGATGACAGCCTTCAGAAAGCTTGGGCGGCGGCACGGAGCACCCCACCGCCTCTCAGCTTTTCTAATCGATCCCGGTTTGTTATAGACCATGGACTTTTATACAAGGAAATTCTTTCTGGTGGACACCGGGAAGAATGGCAGCCGCAAAAACAGTTGGTGGTTCCAACTAAGTACCGGGGGAAGCTCTTAAGCTTAGCCCATGATCATCCCAGTGGCCATGCTGGGGTGAACAGAACCAAAGACAGGTTGGGGAAGTCCTTCCACTGGGAGGGGATGGGCAAGGATGTTGCCAAGTATGTCCGGTCTTGTGAGGTATGCCAAAGAGTGGGAAAGCCTCAAGACCAGGTCAAGGCCCCTCTCCAGCCACTCCCCATAATTGAGGTCCCATTTCATCGAGTAGCTGTGGATATTCTGGGCCCTTTCCCAAAAAAGACGCCCAGAGGAAAGCAGTACGTACTGACTTTAGTGGACTTTGCTACCCGATGGCCGGAAGCAGTAGCTCTAGGCAACACCAGGGCTAACACTGTGTGCCTGGCCCTAACAGACATCTTTGCCAGGGTAGGTTGGCCCTCCGACATCCTTACAGATTCAGGGTCTAATTTCCTGGCAGGGACCATGGAAAAACTGTGGGAAACTCATGGGGTGAATCACTTGGTTGCCACCCCATACCACCATCAAACCAATGGCCTGGTGGAAAGGTTCAGTGGAACTTTGGGGGCCATGATACGAAAATTCATCAACGAATTCTCCAATAATTGGGACCTAGTGTTGCAGCAGTTGCTGTTTACCTACAGGGCTGTATCACATCCCAGTTTAGGGTTTTCACCATTTGAACTTGTGTATGGTCACGAGGTTAAGGGACCATTATAGTTGGTGAAGCAGCAATGGGAGGGGTTTACGCCTTCTCCAGGAACTAACATTCTGGACTTTGTAAGCAACCTACAAAGCACCCTCCGACACTCTTTAGCCCTTGCTAGAGAGAACCTAAAGGATGCTCAAGAAGAGCAAAAGGCCTGGTATGACAGACATGCCAGAGAACGTTCCTTCAAGGTAGGAGACCAGGTTATGGTCTTGAAGGCGCAACAGGCCCATAAGATGGAAGCATCATGGGAAGGGCCATTCACGGTCCAACAGCGCCTGGGAATTGTAAACTACCTCATAGCATTTCCCAATTCCTCACTAAAGCCTAAAGTGTACCATGTTAATTCTCTCAAGCCTTTCTATTCCAGAGACTTACAGGTTTGTCAGTTTACAGTCCAGGGAGATGAGGCTGAGTGGCCTGACGGTGTCTACTACGACGGGGAAAAAGACGGTGGCGTGGAAGAGGTGAACCTCTCAACCACCCTGGAACGTCTGCAGCGGCGACAAATCAAGGAGCTGTGCACTAGCTTCGCCCCATTGTTCTCAGCCACCCCAGGACGGTCTGAACGGGCATACCACTCCATTGATACAGGTAATGCTCACCCAATCAGAACCCCACCCTACCGGGTGTCTCCTCATGCCCAAGCTGCTATAGAACGGGAGATCCAGAACATGCTACACATGGGTATAATCCGCTCATCTACCAGTGCATGGGCATCTCCAGTGGTTCTGGTACCCAAACCAGATGGGGAAATACGCTTTTGCGTGGACTACCGTAAGCTAAATGCGGTAACTCGTCCGGACAACTATCCAATGCCACGCACCGATGAGCTATTGGAGAAGTTGGGACGTGCCCAGTTCATCTCTACAATAGACTTAACCAAGGGGTACGGGCAAGTACCGCTAGATGAACCTGCCAAGGAGAGGTCAGCATTCGTCACCCATGCGGGGGTGTATGAATTCAATGTCCTTCCTTTCGGCCTTCGAAATGCACCCGCCACCTTCCAGAGGCTGGTAGATGGTCTACTAGCTGGACTGGGAGAATTTGCAGTTGCCTACCTCGATGATGTGGCCATTTTTTCAGACTCCTGGCCCGAACACCTACTACACCTGGAAAAGGTCTTTGAGCGCATCAGGCAGGCCGGACTAACTGTTAAGGCCAAAAAGTGTCAAATAGGCCAAAACAGAGTGACTTACCTGGGGCACCAGGTGGGTCGAGGAACCATAAACCCCCTACAGGCCAAGGTGGATGCTATCCAAAAGTGGCCTGTCCCAAGGTCAAAGAAACAGGTCCAATCCTTCTTAGGCTTGGCCGGAAACTACAGGCGATTTGTACCACACTACAGCCAAATCGCTGCCCCACTGACCGACCTGACCAAAAAGACCCAGCCAAATGCAGTTAAGTGGACTGATGAGTGTCAAAAGGCCTTTACCCAACTTAAGGCAAGGCTCACGTCTGACCCTGTGCTCAGGGCCCCGGATTTTGACAAACCATTCCTAGTAACCACGGATGCATCTGAGCGTGGTATAGGAGCAGTGCTCATGCAGGAAGCAACAGATCACAACTTCCATCCTGTCGTGTTTCTCAGCAAGAAACTGTCTGAGAGGGAAAGTCACTGGTCAGTCAGTGAAAAGGAATGCTATGCCATTGTGTACGCCCTGGAAAAGCTACGCCCATATGTTTGGGGACGGCGGTTCCAACTACAAACTGACCATGCTGCACTAAAGTGGCTTCATACTGCCAAGGGGAACAACAAGAAACTTCTCCAAGATTTTGATTTTGAAATTCAACACATCACAGGAGCTTCTAACAAAGTTGCTGATGCACTCTCCCGTGAGAGTTTCCCAGAATTCAGTAGTTAAAAAGTGTTCTTAAAATGTAAAAGTCTGTTAGTTATATACTTAGTAGTATATGTAAAGGTGCATGTGTTGTAGTAATCTGTTTATTTTAAAGTTCTAGAAGGAAATCGCCGCCAGTGAGCTTCCCCACTGTCTGCAATTTGGGGGGCGTGTCATAAACAGATAGCTAAGGGTTAATGTCTCTTTCACCTGAAGCACCTGACCAGAGGACCAATCAGGAAACCGGATTTTTTCAACTTTGGGTGGAGGGAATTTTGTGTCTGAGGTTTTTGTTTTCTGTCTGCCTGCTTTCTCTGAGCTTTGGAGAAGTAGTTTCTGCTTTCTAATCTTCTGTTTCTAAGTGTAAGGACAAAGAGATCAGAGAGTAAGTTATATGGTTTCTTTTCTTTGGTATTTGCATGAATATAAGTGCTGGAGTGCTTTGATTTGTATTCTTTTTGAATAAGGCTGTTTATTCATATTTCTTTTAAGCAATTAACCCTGTATTTTGTCACCTTAATACAGAGAGACCATTTGTATGTATTTTTCTTTCTTTTTTATATAAAGCTTTCTTTTAAGACCTGTTGGAGTTTTTCTTTACTTCAGGGAAATTGAGTCTGCACTCACCAGGGAATTGGTGGGAGTAAGAAATCAGGGGGAGATCTGTGTGTGTTGGATTTGCTAGCCTGATTTTACATTCCCTCTGGGTGAAGAGGAAAGTGCTTTTGTTTCCAGGACTGGGAACGGAGAGGGGGAGTCACTCTGTTTGGATTCCCAGAGCTTGTATCTGTGTATCTCTCCAGGAGCACCTGGAGGGGGGAAGGGAAAAAGGATTATTTCCCTTTGTTGTGAGACTCAAGGGATTTGGGTCTTGGGGTCCCCAGGGAAGGTTTTCCAGGGGGACCAGAGTGCCCCAAAACACTCTAATTTTTTGGGTGGTGGCAGCAAGTACCAGGTCCAAGCTGGTAGCTAAGCTTGGAGGTTTTCATGCTAACCCCCATATTTTGGACGCTAAGGTCCAAATCTGGGACTAAAGGTATGATATCCTTATTCATAGCCCCCAAACAGGTAGATCCCAGCCATTGTCAATACCCGTAGAAACCTGGCCAAAAGCTGCTTTTCCCTGCTTCCTCTTAACCACTGTTCGTCTTCCAGATTTGGGAGGGCATGGCATCAACTCTGTGGCTCCTCCAAAAGTGCAGTCAGCTGTACTAGTTACTGCCCCTTCAGAGTCTGTGCGTGCGTGCGTGCACGCGCGCGGGCTCTTGAGCTCTAATTGTACTGAAATGTCCTTTGTTTGGCCAAATACTGGGATCATTTGACCTTATGTACTGCCTAACATCATAAACTATTAATCATTGGTGTATACAAAACAACTATATTTCTAGCTGAATTCATGAAATGTCTAAGAGCAGTTATAACAGGCCTTCTTTGGGAAAGAAATGCTGTAGACAGGGGGAAATGTCCTTTCAAAGTTTCTTGAAAACTTGGGACAGCTATTTGAAATGTTTGGTGTTGGTTTGGCTTTAGCTGCTATTGACTACATAGCTAAGTTAGGCAGATTGTTTCATTTTAAGGAATATAACCTCAGGACACTGCTGCTGAGAATGCGTTGGCTGGGTTTTTGAAGTCCAGCAGAATTTTCTTTCAGTTGTGCCATGTACCAGGGTATTGCTAGTAGCAATACAGAGTGTTCGTGGCATTCTAAGGGACTGCCAAGTAAACCTATTGGTGTTATGCACAGCAAATTCACTATATTTGTCACTGTACTGGCATGTGTCATACCATTAGAGTTCTTAGAACTGGAACATGAATGCTAAGTCTGATATTGCTGTTTTTACATAGGTCACAATCCCATTTGGGTCCTTAAGGACAAATCCCAGTTCACTGCAATCAGTGAGAGGAATTTGTTCTTAGACTAGAAAAATCTCCCCTCCCTTCTGTATATATACACTAATGTGTTACTTTAAAGTTCAGGGGAATTGTTTTCCTTTCTTATTCAAGCCATGGCTATGTTCTATGCAACTATTTAGCCGTAATGGGTAAAATCCTGCCTTCTTTGAATTCAATGGGTTTTTTTCCATTGTAACAAAGAGAAAGTTAAGGGGTGACTTTATCATAGTCTGTAAGTACCTATACTTGTAAACAAATATTTGATAATGGGATCTTCAATCTAGCACAGCAAGGTATCACAAGGTTCAATGGCTGGAAGTTGAAGCAAGACAAATTTAGACTAGAAATAAGGCATAATTTTTGAACAATGAGGGTAATTAACCACTGGAACAATTTTCCAAAGCTCGTGGTGGATTCTGCATCACCGGCAGTTTTTATATCAAAACTGGATGTTTTTTTAAAAGATCTGTGCTAGTTCAGAAGGAATTTTTAGGGGAAGTTTTATGGTCTGTGTTATGCAAGAGGTTAGACTAGATTATCACAGTGGACCTTTCTGGCCTTGGACTATATGAATCAAGAAAAACCTTATATTGATCTGCAGTACAGCTGGATGTTCCTTAAACTTGTATTAGTACAGTTATGTCTAAAATATAAAAAGAAAAAGTAAGCACTCAAAGCAGCAAAAGGGGGAAAGTGAACAGAATTGAAAACTATCAGAGGGGTAGCCGTGTTAGTCTGGATCTGTAAAAGCAGCAAAGAATCCTGTGGCACCTTATAGACTAACAGACGTTTTGGAGCATGAGCTTTCGTGGATGAACGCCCACTTCGTCAGATGCATGTAGTGGAAATTTCCAGGGGCAGGTATATATATGCAAGCAAGCTAGAGATAATGAGGTTAGTTCAATCAGGGAGGATGAGGCTCTGTTCTAGCAGTTGAGGTGTGAAAACCAAGGACAGAGAAACTGGTTTTGTAGTTTGACAAACCAGTTTCTCCTCCTTTGGTTTTCACACTTCAACTGCTAGAACAGGGCATCATCCTCCCTGATTGAACTAACCTCGTTATCTCTAGCTTGCTTGCATATATATACCTGCCCCTGGAAATTTCCACTACATGCATCTGACGAAGTGGGTGTTCACCCACGAAAGCTCATGCTCCAAAACATCTGTTAGTCTATAAGGTGCCACAGGATTCTTTGCTGCTTTTACAGAATTGAATACAGCAGAAAGGAGCCAGTGGAAAAGAGATAAAGAAAAAAGGGCTAAATATAACAAGGGGCCAAATGCAAAGACAAACATGAGCAAAAGGGGAAGAGAGGGGAGGAAAAGCTGGGCCAAAAAGAGATTTGTGAGAGGATCTGATAACAGAAATCAGGTACTGTACAGTGTACAGAAAATTTGAATAATTTGCTGTTATCTACATAAAAGGAGCCAGAAAGCTGCAAATATTAAACAATATGTTGCAACATTCCAGTGGCAGTTGCTATGAGGCATAAACAGTAGACCATTGTAATTGATAAACATCTCACATCTGTTTTGCTTTAACAACTGTAAAACCATTCTCACTGTAGGTATTTATTAGTTATACACATCTGTTTATCCAAGACAGGAAAACTTTTAATATAATCAATAGTAAACTTAGAAATGTCTTTATTATTGTGCCACGTCAATGAAGACTCATTCTGGCTGATGTCTCTGGTAGAAGGCACTGGCCAGATACCCTTTCTAATGGAAAAAAAGATACAGATCCTTTCCTTTTCCCTTTCATGTGTATTTCCTGAACAGCTGAAGCTTTTCTACTTTCGTCATAGCTGTAGGCATTCATAATCCCTCTCCCTCTGTATTTTATTTTCTGCTTAAGTATCTTGAAGGATAACATGCTAGGAAAATGACAGAAAAGGAGATTCTATTTCTTATTGGTCTTTTTATTTATTTTTTTCCATCTTCATTTATGAATTGTTTAACATTTTGAAAATATTTATTTACTAAAGAAGCATTTAAGATATAGCTTATGGTCATGATTTTCAAAAGGGACCAATGATTTGGTGGGTGCCTCAATATTTGGAAGCCCTGCTTTTGAGACACCTTAAAGGGGCTGGATATTCAGGGGCTGAGCAGGCCCTTAAAAATCAGAAGTCACTCAGATGTCTCTGGGGCTGGCTCTAGGTTTTTTTGCTGCCCCAAGCAAAAAAAAAAAAAAAACCTCAGAGAACACAGCTGACGAAGCAAAAAAAAAAAAAAAAAACCTCCCGGAATGCCGACCCTGGAATTGTGCCACCCCAAACACGTGTTTGGTTTGCTGGTGCCTAGAGCTGGTCCTGGGTGTCTCAACTGAGCATGCGGAAATCTAGCTACCAAAATCAGTAGTGACTGCTGAAAATCTTGGCTGTTCACATCCACAATTATTAGCTTAGGCTTAAATATAGTTCACACTTAAAGAAAGAACCATAATGGTCATGAGCTAGAGCCTGGAGGTGTCCATGAATGGCTAGTTGGGGGGGGTGTGTGAAAAAATAGTATTTCACAGTCACATATTATAAGCAAAAGTGTGAGCTAAAATATGCTTGTAAAAACAACTTTAAAGCAAAGCCACTGCAGATTGCCAGGAGGAGGAAGCTGGCCAACCATTTCTCTCTGTACATATGCCCAAAGAACTAGATAGGTCTGAAGTCTGCTCTCAGTTACACACAGGTGTGAATTCAGAGTAACAACATAAAATAAGAGTGTGACTGAGAGCAGAATGTGGATCATAACTCATACAGGCAATAATGCCTTTCCTCATTATATTGCAACCAATATCTGCTGAGGGGTCTTGTATGTCCCCAAATGAATGTTCCAAATTTGACTTCAATGGGCTTTCACCCCAAGTTTTTTAACCATCTGCTCAGGTGTCATTTGGAACAATGAACTCAGTTGTAGTGCTACTCTTATCCAACACACGACAAAACAAAAGCAGTGGAGCGAAAGCCTATAACTCAAACAATGCAGGAAAAGAAGTGCAAAGATAAGTCAAATAAGATGCTTCTCTTATTTTCAGATGCTCATGTTGTATTCACCACTGACTCCATTTTCTGCATTTACTGCTCTTAAGTGAATGTTGGCTAACAGGTTTCCAACTGAGAAGAAATCTCCAAAACAGAATTTTCTTTCATGTTTCACGCTGATTTGTATATTGCATAAAGAGATGACTGTCCATATTTAAATTAGTTTCACCAAGGGAAAAGCTCCTTTTCTTTTACCTGTAATGAACAGACAATTTGGCACTTTAGACTTTGTATTTGCCTGATGGCTGCAAAAATCCAGTTTTTCACCTCGGGGTTGGATACTTGAAATATGAGTGTTCTCCACTGATCATCAGTATGCTGCAGGTTCAGATAGTCTAGTAGGAAGTCCAAACCAAAATGCCATTAAAAATTGGGTCATCCAATTTATATCCAATGAAACACCTGGGGTTTCTACTGTCTCCCAGGAGGTGTAGATCGGTGGCCATTTTATCTTTGATTTTGTTTTTCAGCCACGTCACAGTCAGGATCTCAATGTCTAATTTTTCTTCACTAGAGCAGAGGAGAGTTTTGGGTAATGTGTAGTTCCTTGAACATTTTTTATTTTTTTTTGCAGTGGACTTTGCTGTCTGGAATTAATGCTCCTGGGCTCCCCGCTGACCCATGTCAAGCTGTAACTTATTTATGTATTTATTTTCTCCAGAAGGGCCTGCTTGGGCTCCAATGGCAGCTCTGTGTGGTGCAGATGGTGGTGTCTGCCATGCACATGGCAAAAATCAATCAGTATGCCTTTATGTTCCTCTCCTTCAAGTGTCTTAGCTTCACAGTCACTTCAGCTTTCCTTCCGCTTTCCTTTAGAAATCATTATTACTGCAAATACGCAACTGAAAAATAGTGAAAAACAGGCTTTCAGTTGAAGTGCTATAGCTTTGCATCCTTGCCACTGAGCCCCTTTTGCCTTTATTTATTTGGTTTGCATACCAGTAGTTACACACTACAGTCACAATGTGTACAATTTTAGCCATTGTAAGTAGACAGCCTTACCAGGGCTCTTCCAGTTTCTCCTCTCCTTGGTATCAGGAATGCAACAAAGAATCTGCTCTGTGTGTGTGAGTGTTTGTGGGTGGAGGGGGGAGGAATTATTTTCTTCACTAAGGTCACACCCTAAACATTCCATTCTAATCTCAGATCAGTGGAAGCCCATGGCTGTCTACCTGTACACACATGCACAGTCACTGCCAAAATACAGCGAGAGAGCTGTAGATGAGCTTAGAAGTGTGTCTTTAATCCATCCCCTTGTTTAAAATTGCTAAACTAAATAAACTGTGCAATTGGCACATTATCTGCACGAGTTTCTCAGGAACTAAGGATTGTTTATATTTGCTTTATACGCTGTCTTTCTAGTTTCTATAACTGAATGGCTTCATTTCAGACATACTTCCTCAGAAGTTAAAGCTTAAAACCACAGTGCTATCTAGTCCATCCTGAGGGTCATTCCCCTGAGGCTACATTTCTTAAATATTATTTAATTTCTTCCTTCTCGCTGTGCCAAATTAGTGAGCACTCATTTAAATGCAGCTCAAACATTTCATATCATTGCCCTCAAATTTTAGATATGCTGGTAAGTGTCTTTTTTCTCAAAAAGTGAGTTTCAGAAAGAGAAGCTCTTTCTCAGCCTTTGTTGTGGAGATGGAAGAAGCCCTCTGCTGATCTTGTCTGAAAAACAATGACTACCAGCAAAATCCTTCTCTCAGATTCATAGAACTGATCCTCACTCATTTTGACTGTTTCCCTCTTATTTTTTACTGGGACTTCCATGCATTTAAGGAATAACTTGCAGATCTGAGAATAGAATTAAATCATAAAAGTGTATTAACTATACATAAACATAGTTTTTATTTAAATCTTCTGTGTCTCCAGATTATCAGTCTTAATAGAGGACATTACTGAATGGGCATTACTGTGCACTGCAGCTGGCAGGAGTTGGATACATTTCATAAAGAACTAATTTTAATTCTGTGTTTTAGATAAGATATTTTGGCTATGGGCCTTTTCATTTTGTGGATAAATGGGAATACCTTCATGGAAGATCTGGGCATCTTTTTAAGCTTTCCCCAGGTATACATTTAATCCCTGAATCTGCAAGAAAGATTTTATCCAATAATATTATTTTATACAAGACACACAGTTCAGTCAATTTTCTAAATTCCTATCAATCATTTTAGCAAGTCATAGGTAATGCATTATAGAAAACTATAATGCAGAACCACATTTTCTATGCTTTACCTTTTGCAACTAGAGGGTTACACCAAACATAAGAACTTGATATCTTTGACTTTCCTTTGAACATCTCAGCTCATTATATCTCCTGCTAAACTCCCAATAGATTACGGACTTTACTGCCCTAATTCTAGTCCATTTCTGCTGCTTCACTTGATTGGATTCCATTTACCATATAACCAAGCTGGCAGTTTACATAGCTGTGTTGTATATTTTGCATTTTAGGGTACTAAAAATTCAATGGGAAAAAAGCTTACTTTTTAAAAGCTAAGCACTTTCAAATATAATTTCACTATATTGTTCCCACTAGAGCACAGGGATTGTCCAGTGGTGAGAGGGTGCGAGTCTGGAGAGCTGGGTTCACTTCCCTGCTCTGCCACAGACTTCCTGTGTCACCTTGGGCATCTTTCCATTGGCATTGACCCAGATGCTACACTTTTGGGGGATATAAGTACCTAAAATATGTAGCTAGAGCACAATGAGTGTGTGGCCAAGTGTGGAACAGGTGCCACCACCAGCCATGCTCTGCCTGCTACCTAGTGAGAACTTTTGAGGCATCTGGCAATTTTCTCACCCCCATTATTCCTCTGCTTCAATCTCCAGTGGCCTCTCTAGCTGCTCACCCATCCACTAATCTCATAGGGACCAATGAGGTACGGGGGATGGTGCAGCAATTGGAGCGTGGAGCCTCAGTTTTTTTTTCACCACCTGTGTTACAGGCTGCATTATATTGCCAGCTACATCAAAACCCTACAGGGTGGGAGCCAACTAAATCCAGAAACTCCACCACCCTCCCCTAATCAACCAGCGTCACAGCCTCAGGGACCTGTTTTAACACTAGTAACATTCCAAATTAATTTGTGGTCACTATAACATCAGAAGGAGTTAATAAAGAAAATGTAATGGTCTGGGTGTGTTTGTTACATCTCATTCTTGTAACTTACAAGTCTGTATCCTCACAGCCCCATTCAAGAAATGATCATACAAAGTAAATTTTCAGTAGTTTTATTGAAAAATGCCTCCTTTGTTTCAGAAATAAATAATATAAGGCAGTGAAATTCACAATTTGCAGTTAAAATATAAAAGCAGCAATTCTATATCCATAGTCTTGCAAACAATTTCCAACTGCTTTTGATAACTAAGAAACATTATATTCTGAAAAAAAAATCCATACTAAATATACAACACAAACATGCAATTCCATCTCTGCAGGATTGACTGCAATTTGGCATAAATGTTAATGAGTCTACAAGGAGATTTAAAGCATTATAAAACTATATCCAGTTGATACAATGATTTCAGCTACATTACTTAAGGTTTGTGGTTGTTAAAAGAGATGTATAAGAGCAATATATGCCCTGCAAGGTATAACTAAGGATAGAAAAAATTGACAATGATGTAGAAGGAGTTGGTTTGCTTTTTACTAGACAATGCAGACTTGTGATGTGACTTTACTGCAAACAGGCAATAAAAGGAGGGAAACTGTAGAGCTAAAGCAGACAGGCCTTTGAAAATTTGCAGCAGCTCTGGTTTTTGGTGTTTTGTGTTGTTTTGGTTTTTTTATTTAAAGAAAATGCAGCATTGTGATAACTGAATGCACACATTAAGTGCTAAGCAGCCACTTTAAGCAAAAGTATTTTACAGGCATTTCAAGAGCAAGAACGAAATCTATAGTTACATACATTGCTATTCGCACATAAGCATGATACGCCTACAAGATGCGAGTGCATTTCTGATTTGAGAAGGTGGCATTGGAGAATATAGGATGCACCCACTCTGTATGTATCTGCATATGAGAGCATAGCACAAACAAAAACAAACAACCAAAAACACAAAACAAGACAGATCTTTTATGGTTTTGTTTTTGCTTTTCTTGGTAATGATCTTTTCCAGCACATTTGTTCAGGGTAATCCTGGTGAATGCATTTCAACTTCATAGTCCTCATATTCATCCTCTCTCCTTTCTGACTCCATTGGTACTATGTAGGGCTCACTCTCAGGTTGATAGGGTCCACTTTCAGGTACGTATGACTCTGGTTGAAAATAGTTGTCTGATTGAACATTATAGTTATCGCATGTCTTTGAATCCACAAATATAATGAAAGTTAGTTTGGCTACATAATGTTAGTTCAATCTTAATTTCATATAATAAATATCTAAATTAATAATTCACTGTGTTTTTTTCCAGTTTTGTTCATGGCATTTTTGGGGGGGAGGTGAGAGCAGGAGAGGCAGTAAAATAATAAGAAAAATGATATTTGGTTTTGAAAGGCCTTCCAGGATCCAGCTCTTTATAACACAAGAAACATTGTAGAAACAGTCTTAATGTGTTATGCAAGGGCCCAATAAATTGTTAAAAAATAAAAATAGCCTTTTACATCTACTTCAATCAACCTAAAAAATACTTGGATTTGATTTAAAAAATAATTAATTAATAGAGCAAATGGATTACGTAAAAAGAAAATGTTTGACTGGCTTCTAGTAATGTTCTTTGAGGGTGGGAAATAAATGTACACATAACTATCACCAGTGGCAATATGCAGTACATGTCATTTTCTGATGCTGTTCCTCGTAACAGACTGAGTTACAGCTGGTGCTGGAGGAACACCAAAGACTACAGCAAAACAGAAGAAAAATAATTATAAAACTTTAGTATTTAGAACTGCAATTACAAAACCCAACAAGATTACATATACAAAAAGGCACATGCCTTGAATCAGACATGTTGATCACAAGCAACAGACAGGTAGATTTCATACAGAGTCAAAGATGTTATTCTGGCACATAGCAAGCAGCAGCAGGCCTTAATGCAGAAGCTTAATGTAAAGATGTTAACTGATTTTAGTGGACACAATCCCTTACAAATCATTTACAAGCCACAATTAGTTTACTATTTACATAAGTCATTTCTTGTTTATCAGGTTAAATCTGTATCCCACAATGGTGTTACTTCTGCTGGTTAGTAGTTTTATAAGCCTCCTTCAGTACTGAGGCTTCTGATGATTTGTGTGTGGAGGGGAGGGGGTGTTAAAAATAGTTGTTTTTCTACTTTATTACTGAAATGCAACAGGCTTGATAATGAGTTGACATCACTGTCCTTATGTCATTCACAAATGTTGTTAGTATTATATAAGGCCAACACGGTTCGATTTTAACCATATCCGTGGTGAAATATCCATACAGACTCATTTCCTACTAAGCACGTGCGCAAACATCTCAGAAACAGGTTTTTCATGTATTCAAACTGTAAGCAGCACTGGAGACTTAGAAAATGTGTTAGCCGGAACCTGAAACAGGTCAAAGATTATGTTAATTTTTAAAAAGTCAGACTGCTGTGCAAAAATATATTGTCATCCAACTAAAATACACAATGGTTAAGTTATATGCATATATCTATATATGTATACATAGCTGTTCACTAGGAAGGATAGCACTGCTGCACAATGGGTATGAGTTTAGCTCTTTTTCATTTAAACAGGAATCTTGGATTAGATCTGTGCAAGTACTTGGCTTTTTACACCCAACAGCACTGCGTCTGTATACACATATATATATATATATTTTTTTTTCATGTATACATGCACAGTATGCTAGTGGCAAACCATATCCAACATCAGTATCACATACACTAATTGTAAAATGCTACAGTGCACACATATGAATTTGTTAACAATACTGCGGGCCTGGACTTTCTTCGTGAAAATGGCCTGCAGGACCCTAGGTATAGAATATATTAGTGTCTTCTCATTAGTCAGAAATTGATGGCCATTGTCATCCATTATTTGACTCCCTGTGACAGCCCATTGTTTTAAACTGCTTCTCGCAGCAGGAGGCTGACATGACTCAGGGCTAATAGAGACGCATGGGGTTTAATTCAGTGTAAATTGTAGGATAGTGGAGTTTTTCAGTTGTTTGCACTGTAACAGAGAACAGTTTTTGTTTGTGGAAAATTTTAATGTCAGGTATTAATTTTGTATAAATAATCCTGATGTTGATCAAAAAACACACATACAAAAATTGCCAACCAGAGCGTTCTTTTTACTTTTCAAGAGAAACATGGAGTATTCAACCTTGTTCTGAAGATTGGAGGGAGGGAGAGGAGAAGAAGAAGAAGAAAATGGTCATTTAAATCCTAACAGCAAAATAATCATCTACTAATCTTCTATGTATTACAAACCAGTTATCTGTATACTTTAATCACCTCCTTCCTAAAGCTAAACACATTTCAAATCAACGCGAGACAAGTTTGCATAACAATCTGAACAGCTGCTCTAAGACCTGACTGTGTTAGAAGGACTGAACTGTTCCAAGATATGTTACAACTAAGCAGTTTCAGTACCATTTGCTCCTGAAATGATTCACTACGTCCACACTAGCGGGCCTGTCTTGCATAAAGCTGCTCTGCATCTGGGAAGGCTATTTAAAATGACTACAGTTTAAGTTGTCAATAACCTACCTGGGAATCCTTGACCATTGTAAGCGATGCTAGAACACTGGGATGAATCACAATACCCAGGTGGGCCTGGGGGACCTCGAATACCCCCATTTCCAGGACGACCCGGTGGCCCAGGTGGCCCTCGTGAACCTGTAGAACCTGGTGGGCCAGTTCGAGACTCTCCTGGTGGACCTAATTTTAGAATTAAAAGGAAGATAATTTTTTTAAGGAATCAACCTGTCATAAACCACTGGCACTACTGCCGTCTAGACTATGAATGAGCCTTTGGTAAGAAAACGTTGATATTTGGCTTCTACATGTGGTCAATGAAACAACCAAAGAGAACCAAAATGTGACTCATCACTAGTTGCTTTCCTGTGTGTGGCTAATTTAAGGTCTTTATTCACAGAAACTGATTTGGCAAGGTTTGAGCCACGCTAAAGACATCAATGAATTCTCTGGTTTATTTCCACTCTGTGTGAGATATGAAGATCTCAAGGGAAACTACTACATTAGACAAGCACATTGGATTTCAATTAAAACATAGGAGTGTATTAATTCTGCTACCCTGCAACCCTCGAGTAGATGAGGTAATGTTTTCTTTGGAACAGGCTGTATTATGGTTAACAGAATTGTAGAGTTTCAACTGAGGCTAGAATTTGTTGCAAGCTTCTTATGGCTCTTGTAATGAAAAAATCATGTTTAAACTAGTAAATTAAAGGCAGAAACAATGAGAAAGCCTAACTATTTCTGCCAAGACATCAGTAAATGATCAGTGAATGAAATCAAATGACACAAAGAACAAAATAACAGAGAAAGGATCATATTCTCGACTAGTAATGCTATGCTTTGCCACTAAAGGACATCAGGGAAACTGCAAACATAATCCAACAATGGCACTAGACATTCCAAAAGTATCAGGTGATATTTTGTTTCTATCAAAAAGAAAAAAGTGAGAAAATGTCCATTTCAGTAGGAATCAACTCCTGATTACTGAGTCAATAAAGGTTCAATCAGTATTTTCATCAAAAATATTTTCATGCGCAAATGTGCCAGAAGAAAAAATTATATGATAAAGCCAACTTTGAACTAGCCATGTCTAAAAACTATTTCTAGTTACAGTTTTCAGGATTTCACTTTATTTCCAATAAATGTCAAAAATGTACAGTGCATTGAGTAACATATGCTTATTTGCTATAAAGAGCAATTAAGCAATCTGACTTTCTAGGAAGTTTTTGTTCTCTTTTACTTCTCCTGTTCTGTAAGCTGATGTAAATTAAAAACAGAAAATTTACCAGGTGGTCCAGGCAAACCTCGTGGTCCTTGTGATCCAATCCCTCTTTCACCTTTCTCTCCTGGTAGTCCTAAAGATCGAAAAGGAAATAAAAACCACACACACAAAAAGAAACCATGTCAGAAAACTATATTTTTTCATGCTCTCTCATTGATTATAACATATACTTCAAATAGTTTATTGCTTTATATCTCTGATTTAGGAAGTCTTAATTTGGATGAGGAAAATATTTTAAGGAAACAAACATCTCAGTTTGAAAGACAAGATTTTTAAATGTAGTTTACAGAGGCAACCTGGTGTGAAGAGACTGTCTTAAAACATAGTAACATCTTTGAGGTACCCATGATATGATAGAAGTTCATTCCACACATCTACCAACAAGAGTAAAGGGATACAAGCTTTGTATATTTCTGTTACAAATACACTTCATGCATCCTTCAAAACCTAATGAAATAGTGTAAGTCAATGTTATTATATAGCTGGATTCAGAAGTTCATTATTTTCTTTTAAGTGGTAAATATTTACAGTAAAATCTATGTTAGAAAACACAACACTATGTCCACATTCTGAAGTGTAAGAGCCAGAACAACTGAGGGCCAGATTCACTGGTTACAGCCTGGGTCCCTTATGCTATTGTAAACCAGCCATAACCCAGGCTTCATCAGCCATTTAAACTGAGTTTGCACCAACTTTGCATCACCAGAGCAGCTCAAAGCAGCTGAAGTGTACTGGCACATCTAATCATATATTTCCCATATACCTACTACTCTGCTGCAGCTGAGACACACAACTGCAGTGTTACTAAGCTACGGTTCACCCCACATTCTTGTTAACGAATCTTATTTTCCCCTCATCCAGATGCCAGTTCAGAAAAGTAGCTTGTCAAGATGCAGCTAATAGCAGAAATAGCTTTGAGAAGAGAATGTTCTTTGTACTAAGATATCTTGATTAAGTTGATATATTTTCTTGAGATAGCATTGAGACTCGGCAGTGACTGGTGTTCCATAAATACCACACGGAGAGGGAAGTACTGTAGACGCAAATCTTTGTAATTTTAGATCTTGTCTTCAGACACTGAATATTCCACTGTACCAGCTGTACCAATACCTTCAGAGCAATTCGATTGGCTATGGAAAGCTATATGTTTCATGGCCTTTCTGGCTGATGCAGCTGCATTGCATTCCCCTGCTGACAGTTTTTGAAATATGGTCATACATGTGCTGTTTGAGCACTACTCACCTCTTTCACCAGGTGGTCCTTGGTCGCCAGGTGTTCCTGGGAACCCTGGTCTTCCTCCAGGTCCAGGTTCTCCTCTTGCCCCAGCGCTTCCTGGAGGCCCTGGTGGTCCTGGAGGTCCTGGTTGATTGCGGTTTGCATAGTAATCATTCGGGATTTGATTCAGCATGTGATTGAACCGGTTCATTTGGCCTTTAAAGAGAAAGAAAGGGTTTTTTAATCATTTTTCATTAAAATCACACATACACACACCCACCACCCACTGTCCAAATAGTGGAGAATTGGAACATATGCACAGATTAAGATGAATGCAAGCTATGATCACGTAAAATACGTGGGGAAGGGGAGGGGGAGAGGGGAGATTCTGGCAGCAGACATGAGTAGATAAAAATTCACAGCCACCAAAACTGAGTTTTGGATTACAACAGCCTTGTTGGTTGAGACCCGGCAAAGAACTCTCTCCTAGTCTGCAGACAGCAAAGGCTAATTCCAAAAGATGATCTAAAATGCAATTCTAGCCAACAAAAATTGACATTTCTGGGTACTCTGCATTCAAAGAACAGATATTACAGTGGCAGGGAACAGAAGATGAAATTCAGCCCCATGTCGAGGGCTTGCACAAGGGCGATGTATCACTTAAGACCCACTTAAGCTCTGAGGGTGCATACATCTCTGCTAGCCCTGGTCACAGGGGCAAATTTAACTCCCTGAGAATGTTTGTGTTGCTCAAGAGAGACAGCTGTGTCCAAGTAAGCAGCAAGAAGTTCTGGAGGGGAGACCCAGCTATTTATTCTTGATTAGAAGTATGGTGACCATGCAGAGGAAGGCTCAGTATAGGGAACCTAAAACAGAAGAAGACATCCTAGTAGTTCTATTACAAGTGACACTGCTTGGGCACAACTTGATATTTTTTGGCTGAACAAAATAAGTATGTCACAATTCTGTATCTATCTGGGGTTACCTCAAAAACAGCAGTATCAGGGTATAAGCAGAACATGCCATATTGCATAAATAACAAAGCATAAGCAAATATTGCCCTGTCTTCCTTGGGGGACTTCCCGACAGCAAACGCTGGGCAGCTGTGCTGTGGAAGAGGTAGAGATGATTTGAGGAAGCTGTGCAGGGGGGTTACGCTTCCTGTGGAGCACAGAGCTGCACTCTGGGGTTACTCCCTGTAGGGTGGTCTAGGGAGCTTAGAGGATCCTCCACTGAATGAACTGTCCAGTGGTCGCTCCTGCCTGGAGGTAGGGGCACATTAGGGCTACAGGGTGCTACGTCAGCTTTGGGGATGAAGTAAAAACAAGAACCATTAAATATTGTTTTGGGGGGCCTGAATTTTGGGACTTGCCCAGTGAAATTATTTCTTCCCTTGCATAACACAATTTGTCCTGTATGCATCACTTGCCCAGATAGCATGTGACAATATACTTCAATCCTAATACCTGTAATGCTCCTTCCATTCCAGCCTTGTGCCTTCCAACTCTCAGAGGTGAGACCTGGTTTATGCCAAAATGTGTGGTGGCTTTATGACATGGACAGTGCTAAAACAGGGACATAACTGACTGCACAAAATCATTCCCTTTGTGGCATGTGCACGATCTGAATATGGGTCTCCAGAGGTGACCGATTAGTTCATTAACAAGTTAGCCCTTCAGATTCAGGAACCAATTTTGTGGTGCATTTTCCTTCCATCAGATCGGTAGTACACAAGATAGCAATGACAACACACTGGCTCCTGTTACGCTTTGCAACTGGGATCCTTTCATCTCAAATTTAAATCATTTTGACTTTTCACAAATGAGCTATTAAATTAGCCATATGGAAAACAGAACTAAGAAAAAGCACAACATTGTTTACCATTTATCAATTGTTCACAGACTTGTCTTGCAACAGCTCGCATCATGTTCTGAGAAGCAATATCTCCCTTAATAATTAAAACAAGTATTATATTAGTACATTGTCTGTGCTTCTAAAAAGCCAGTATTTATTACATTAAAGTAAGTGATAAATAAACTAATTTTAATAATTGTAATAAGTACTTACTCTGTCACCTTTTTCTCCTTTCATTCCAGGTGGACCCTAAAACAAGTTAATTTCCATTATTATTTAATGCATCCGCATATACTGCAGTTTATTGTATAGGAACACGGAAACATAAAGGGATGAAAGAAAATGGAAGAATGAAGAAGAAAAAGAAAACATGCTTTGTAAGTGCAGTCTGGTGCATATATACTACACTGACAGGTGCTTTAGATGGATTTGATAGAGCAACTGTTCAATAACCGCATCCAGTTGTGTCCTTACATGCACCTGCAATCATGCAGCACCTGCAATTTTTCATCAGCAAATCAGATAGGTCAGACGTTTCAATGGAAATATTTGTATCCAGTTATTAGCAGATGCAAAACTGTGCCCAAAAAAATAGAGGACACTTTTTTCTTTTAAAAAAGGTACCCTGTTAAAAGCTCTCTTGTACTCCGGGTAAATTGTGTCCCGGTCTGTTGAAACAGTATATTATTTCCTCACAAATTCTATCACATTTTTCATTGTATTTGCTGTTGATAGCCATGCTGATTATCTCTCCTTAAATCAGAAATATTGATCTATTCTGATTCTGATAAGTGACTGCAGTACTTTCTCCAAAATTGAAGGCCTGTTTTTTCCATACCTTCCCCAGATGCTTTCTTAAACATAAAAGAGTAACATTATTTTCTTCAAATGTTACTGAATATAAGCAAATTCTTACTTTACTCTTCAATTTGTCTCTGTCCTAAACAAACCTACTACTACTTCACTTTTGTTATAAATAATTTACAGTAGAAAAGCAACATCGTAAAACCGAGGTTGTAGAAAATGTTAGAAAAAAATGTCACATGATTCAGAGTTAACGTCACTATTGTTTTTATCATGTGCCTCATTCTGGGTCTTTGTCCTGTATGGGACCTGATACAGCAGTCTTTTCACAGAAAAGCCCTGTTTACTCCAGTAGGAGTTCTGTCTGAGGAACAGCTGCCGGATTAAGATATTTCACCCAACATTTAGGTCCTGGAAGTGTTATTCTTGAAAGCATGTTTACCCTATCAGCACAATCCTGCAACTGGATTCTCTTTGAACTTTGTGGCAGGTTCCAGAAGAGAAAGAGCAAAGCAACCATTTGGGTATGTGACTGAACAGACTCTGACAGATTCTGAAAGAAGAGGTTTGAAGGAGAAAGTCAAACTAAACCCAGAGAGACTGAGGGATTATGACACAGAGCACACTGTAAGGTTAAAGGCTGTGTTCCTAGTAGGGCACCTCTGAAAACAGGGCCATATGATCTGGTTCAGTCTTGTTGCATATATTATGTTACTCTTTAATTGTAAATAATAATTTCAGTCTGAAACAATGTCTTGCCTCATTCATTAACAAACTAAACTGAGACCAAAGACTGCACATCCAGGAAGGGTAGCTATCTCCTCCAAATTCAGCAGTGAGAAACAGAGAGTGTAATCCTGCATTGAGGGATGCAGGACTACAGGCAGGAGGTATAGAAGATTGGGAGAGATGGCTTCAAGTACTTATTCTATTTCCAATGACATCTCCCTTACTAGTTGCTGAATGCTTCTAATCTTACAATATACTACAAATACCTGTTGTAGTGTGAGCTTGAGCTGTCACCATAATTATTTTAATTTGTCAAGAGCTATATTTCTTTCTCTGACAGCATTTTCCCATTTGCATTTGCATTCCATGGTGGTTTGTTTTTGGTGTTGGTGTTGTTTTTACAAGAAGCCAACAAGAATGACTGATTATCCACTTATAAAAACAAATGTCTGAATTGTCACAATTGCATAAAATGCACTTGGAGGCCATTTTTAAAGAACACAATTCAGAAAATATATACACATAATTCATTCTGAAAATTAAATTTTGTGTGTGCCTCTCCCATGTAATGTTTTGAGACTTTAGCCTTTTGTTTGCATTCCACTGTTAGCAAATAGAAGGACCAAGAAAGAGCATGACACAGTTTCCTGGGAAAATGTAATTATGATGCTTAGTATGTTGAATTTTGCAGATTTTCACATTAGATAACAATGACCTCACAAAGATGTTTATAGCTGGTTTTGGTCCATCTGACATAATTATGGCCACAAGCTAAATACAGATGCCCATTTCAAATAGGCCAAAAATCAGACACATGATCATTTTAACTATTCGTTTGCTGTCTGAGAAATCTAAAAATCTGGTGCCATTTAAAGCCTTTTTTAAATGTATCCCCAGAGCTCAAAAAGAAAAAGCTTGCTTGACCCATGTTTAGTGCAAGAGATGCTTTTGTGTACAGCTCTAGCAATGCACTTTAATCATAACTGTAACAACCCCCGCCAGATTTTAGAAATGTTCAAGAGCACTTTGCTCCCATGGAAGTCAATAGACATTTCATTGGTGACTTCAGTGGGAACAGAATTAGGGACAGCGCTGAGTGCTTTTGAAATTCTCACTCCTACGGTCTCATGAGCAGACTGCAAATTTTGCCAAAACATGCCCAAACTGCAAAGTAGTTCTGAATATAGACCTTCTGCAAATTCCCAAAGATGACTCGTTCAATAGTCTGCTGCTTCACCTAGCTACCATCGTCATTAGTAACATCCTTAGCCCTGGTCCCTTTGACAATTTAATATTTTTAAGCAGCCCATTTAACACTATTATAAAAGCAAATGCTGAATGTGGGCAGTAGCTGATTTTTTTCATAACATTCTTGTTGTACCCACAAATAACTTCAATAACACACTATAACAAATCATTCCACTGAGGTCACAGTAGAGCTGGATATAATTTGAATGCAATAGCAGTGTTTCATAAACTTCCTTTGAGATCATAAGGCCTCAAATTAAGGAGTTGGAATGGCTACTTTGAAATGGCATGTGTGGACACGATTCATAGCCACTGGAGCACATCATGCCTATAATTTGCAAACTAATAATTGATTAATAATAAGCATACAACCCATATGATCATGGGTTCAGAGATTAAAGTTTGCCTAAGAAAACACTGTCACATCAATACTCAAAATTCAAAGCAAACGTTGACAGAACAGCGTTGAAGCAAGAATAGTTTGACTCCCGGTTATGCAGACAATGTTAAAGGCCTGCTAGATACAAAAACATCTCTCACATTTCTCTCATGAATTACATAGGGAAATATTATGGCTTTTTCTACTCCAGTATATATAATATGAATATCTTGGTAAATAGGGTGCAACCCACAAAGCAACTTAGGCTCAGAGAGTGGGAATGACTCTGTAGCCCAGTGCCTAGGCCCTAAGGTACCCTTGTGTGTATGGTCCAGTCCCCCTGCTCCAGTCACGTTTTTGTTATTTATCCATAGTGGAACAGCTTCAGCGGGAAAGACTGAGGGAGCCCCACATCAAAGTGCTCCACAGTTCAGTGGCTGGAGCACTCTACTGAAAGGTGGGAGATCTCTCTTCAAATCCCCTCTCCTACTCGGGAGAGAGGGGGAATTAAACCAGTGTCTCCCAGGTCAGTATGTAAAGCACTGGGTTAAAAGCTATAAGGTAGGCATCTCCTCCTCCTCCTCCTCCTCCTCCAGTGCTGTTTTGTGTGCAGCAAAGCAGAGGCCTAACTCATTCCCACAAGAAGCCGCTAAGGCGCCTAAGCCACCTCATTCCAGAGTTCCGTTCGTGGACTGCAAGAAGCGATAGGCACCTCCCTGCAGCCCAGACTTAGGTGCCTATCTCTGAGCGGAGCAGGGCTTAGCCCACACCCCTCTGGTTGGCATCTCCCATTGGCTAGTTTAGGAGGCTCTGCACCTAGCATGCCGGCTTTTGTGGATCGCAATCTAAGGAGCCTGTCTCTCCCCATTAATTGTATAGGGAGCCTAGGCACCTAACTCGGCTTTGTGGATCACAGTGTTGTCCCTGGGATTTCTTAGGTGCCTACAAGTTAGGCTCCATGACACTCACCACTGCAACACCTAACCTGGATCCCACCCAGAATTCATCACAAATAATTTTATTCAATAAATTTAGTTTCTCTTTCTGTTTGCAAATTGTCAGCATGTTGCTATTTTCTGGAAATGAATTTATTTATACCGGTACCTATTTGCTGAATATATTTGTGTAAATATTTCTTCGTCTGTAACATTCTTAAGCTGCTTTGATTGGAAACATTGTCATATAGTGTGTCTCAGTTCCCTGATTAAATGGATGCACATATGAATTAAAAATTCATTTTAGTCAATTATCCTAGCCACTTTCTGACCATATTCTCTAATGTTTGCTTAAAATTAATTGTTCCATAGAGCTCATTTGCTGGAGTGTCTACAAAACATGAACACAGAAAAGAGGGCAACCAATTGAAGCAAACTTCAAATGCTCACATGCTGCATGCTATTTGCAGAAATATTTTTGCAGTGCAGTGCCGATCAAACAAAAAGAAACTTCTCAAGGCTCACATCAGCCAAAAGCCATGCTAGCTGGTTGAAAAGCTTTTTCAAAGGGGCATATTGCATCACTGGTTTCTAAGCAACAACCTTTCCATTAACTTTGTTGGAGAGTGTTGCTCCAATACAAAAGGCAAAATATTCCTCAAAGATATTTATTGCCAGCAAAATTTCGATAGCTGAGAAACATCAAAAGCATTAATCTCGCCAATGCAAATAGATCCTTTCTCATTAATGAGAAGGTGCATTAGTCAATTTTCAAAACTTCACTGAAGCTGAATGATCCTGAGCCTCACATCAGCAACCTCGCAAAGGAAATACTTGATTTTGATTTGTAAATGATGCAAAGGGTTGTCATTAATACAGCTGAATACTAAAGACAGACCTGCCTAAAGACTAAACTAATTTTCCATTGGGATGTTTGAGAATACTACCTGTTCAACAACACAATTGTCTTTTCAATTACTGAGTGAAGCTTGTCCATTTGTGTCCTCATCCAACCTGGCAACATTCTGTTTAGATTTCACTTTATTTTCTTTTAACGGAGAAAAATGTGCACTTCAGCCAACTGCTTTCCAGAATGTTGAGAGAAAACGGCTGCTGCCACCATTCTAGTTTGTTGACCTCCTGTGATGAGGATACTTGGGGTGACTGAGAGGCAATGTTAGCTTTTGCTTTATCTGGGACTTTTCTGAGCAGTGGGGTGAAGGCTGGAATTGTGGCAAGACTCCGCAGCTGAGAAAGGATAAGCCAAGAAATATACTTTAAAAGACAACAGGCTTGACTGCTTTCCCCAGAAGATCTTCCCCTACTCATGTGCTGTCTCCACGGGACCATGCACAGAAGTGAATAAAATCTGAGGCTGCATTTACTCCTGAACAGAGTTCCCTTACACATACTGTGCAACCCCCTTTAAAGAGGGTTCCAGGGCTAGCCACAGCATGCTAGGTCCCTGGAAGGATCTCTCCATTGCAACTCTATATAGAAAACATAAATGACTTCTTTATTCCTAACAGTTAACAGATGCCATAGTGCTCTGATTCTTTTCTTTTCTTCTCTTCTGTCTATTACTGATCTAAAATCCCACTTCCTTTTCTTTTGGGAGTACTTGTTAGCAAATTATCAAGGTGAAACTTTGCAAATCTATGAAAATTCAGTTAATGCTTCAGAGAACAGCTTGACTTAGTACTAATGTGCATTGAGGTACAAAACCTTTTACAGCCATACTAATCCGTTAAGGAACTTCTGTGATCTACTTGATTTTGCAACGTTTGTAAGAGCTGCAGTGCATTTATTGGCTAAAACTGAGGTGGCCAAATGTATAACCCTGATGTCAACACTCACTGGCAATTTGCCAGGAGCCCGAGGGCTGCATATAATTTGAATTTAATTTTTGGTATAAGGTAATAATATTTGAGTATATTTGCATCTTCTCTGGTAAGTGCCAGGTCCCGTCACACTTACTTACACTGAGTGTTACCTTATACCACATACCACTCAACAGGAGCAAAAATGACAAGATCTAATCCTATGTGAAGAGAGGTTATTTGCTCCTCGAGTTCACCAACAGCAGCGGGCAGGTGACCAGTTCTCTCCTGGACCTGCGGTTACAAATACCAGCCAGGCCTGGACTACATGTCAGGATTTTGCAGGCTGTACTTGGACCTTGGGCTGCACCTTTGGCACTTCTAATGCAAAACACAAACTTAAATGTCGAAATCCTGTCTACCATGAGTCTCAGAAAACATCTGCACAAAGCACAAGCCAGAATTCCTGCTGGGATCTGTTCTGAAAACATTTGAAACACTAGATGTGATGTCGTGCAGTGTCACTTCACAGGAAAGTGGGAAATTTGAAGCAAATTATACTTTTAAATGGCATGAACTCTGGGATTAGCGTTTAGAAGTACTTAAACAGTACTTGTACTTTCTGAATTTATACAGATTTGGCTAGATTAAGGTTATTCCTGCATGGGTCAGGGCATAGATAGCCTCTTTCTTCTTTTGAGTGCCTGTACAAGGACAGACACAATGTTGGCTTTTGTGCTCCTGGCCTGTTAGGAGGAGGGGTGGCTAGCACTGATAGCAGAACTAAAAATAACAATAGCACTTTATTTGTTCAAAGCGTTGGACAGACAAACTAATGAATCCTCACAACCGCCCAGCAAGCTGGTAGGTTAGATAGCATTAATTGCATTTTACAGAAGAAGAAAGCTGAAGTGACTTCCCAATGCCTCACAGAGACCGAGCCAGCATTAGAATACACAAACACCTAACTTTTCGTGCCTGTGCTCATTCCGCCAGACCACACTGCCTAAGAACTATACACTCCATGAAGATGGAGAACTCTGCCCCTTTCCAAACTGGCTGGCACAAGGGAATGAATCCTGCACTCTTTCAGAGACATCACAGCTCCTTTTCTGGCTGATTCAGCTCAAATGTTTCCTGGGACCACGATACTTCTGCTCCCTCCCTTCCACTGTGGGGCCGTGGCTGTCAAAGCCTCAATAGAGCCCACAGTACTTAAATAATGTTTAAATCATGTTGTTAAATCACAAACATTTGCAAACCACCAGCGATCATATAACATTATCAAAGATTTTCCACCTTCAGCATTATACCACTTTTTACTATAAAAAAAAACCAATTTCCAGTTATTCTGCTGACCTAGCTCTTGATGTTTACACAGTGTAGAAATATGTGTCTTGGCACATACAGACTGTGCTTTTTTCTTAGTAGAAACCAGTAACCACAGTTTCCAGGCCCAACTATTAAAATGAACAGAAGGAAGTACTATAAAATGAAATTGTTTAAAAATTAGGTTTGTGGCCTTAGCTCAGCTTCAATGTATTTACCACTTTCATGAACATACATGAGACAAATATTTTAAAGCCAGGGTAAGTCACATATTTATCTGCAGCCAGAGTATGTTACAACTCATACTGTAAATATAAATCATTCTCTCACTTGTGGCCCACGATCTCCTGGTTTCCCTGGTTTTCCACTTGGACCTGCTACTCCTGGAACGCCTGGAGCGCCCTAAAACAGAACAACATACAAAGGAATGCTAAGAAACAACGTGAGTGGCTGAGCGTAACTGGTTCTGAAATCTGCCACAATGGGTACATCTACGCTGTACAAAACAAACAAACAAAAATGATGGCAGCCAGTCTCTGAGCCTGGGTCAACTGATTCGGGCTCATGGTGTGGGTTTCTGAGCCCAAGCGGGAATATCTACACTGCTATTTTTAGTTGACCCAGGCTCTGAGATGCATTGCCGTGGGTTTTGTTTTCAGTGTAGCTGCACCCAATATACGTAAGTGAATAGCACGTTTAAGAGAAAATTATTCTTATCCCTAACATAGAGCCAGAATTGCAATGGCATTTAGGTGCTTAAAGATGCAGATAGGCACCTAGTGGGATTTTCAAAAGCACCCAGGTGCCTCCGGTTTCGTTTTTATTCAGGGTTTCCTGAATAAAGAGCACATGATTTGGCCCTATTGTAGTTCTGTGATTTGTGCAGAAGTCATGACCATGAGTCTACAACATTCACGTCAGTGATTTTTAGATAGATTTGAACAAATGAAAGACCAGCACATTGTCCAATACAGCCACCAACATGTGCTATAAAGTTCAATATTTTTAATTAGTCATAACTACTCAAATATTCTTCTATTTGTCCTGAAGTGATAATTTTTCATAATTATTGGGTCTATAGTTACCTGATCCAGTTTCCCTATATTGTTTTCTAACCCAACAGTAATTAAGGAATAAGTAAAGTTCATGAAAGTCAATTGAGTAACACCACTATGAAAACAGAATCAAGCCCTAGTAGTTCTGTGTATCATTTTTAAATTAAGAGTTTGCAAGTTTTAAACAACTTCTTCCCTTTCCAATAGTTCTCAACATCATAATGTTCATTTGATATGTTTTTTCAAATATGATAAAGGATTCATTTGATGGAGTTCAAAATAAGCATTGTGGAATTCTCTCCTTTTTGGGTTATATCTCTTGGTTCATTCTATGCTGAGGTATTATATTTACCGCTGATCCAGGTGGGCCTCTGGGTCCTGTGGCACCATCTTTTCCTGTGAAACCCTATTCCAAAAATGAAAATATTTACAGATTAATAAGGACAGGGCCGGCTCCAGGCACCAGCGCCAAGCGCGTGCTTGGGGCGGCATGCCAGGAGGGCGCTCTTTCGGTTGCCGGGAGGGCGGCAGGCAGCTCCGGTGGACCTCCCGCAGGCGTCCCTGCAGAGGGTCCGCTGGACCCGCAGCTCCGGTGGAGCATCCGCAGGAATGCTTGCAGGAGGTCCACAGGAGCCACGGCACCACCGGATCCCCCGCAGGGAAGCCTGTGGGAGGTCCACCGAAGCCGCAGGACCGGCGAGCAGCAGAGCGCCCCCCGCGGCGTGCCGTCATGCTTGGGGCAGCGAAATGGCTAGAGCCGGCCCTGAATAAGGACAGGCCTAAGGCTGCAGCAATCTTCATTTAAAACTAGTGGCCCTTAAAGCTATGTATAATGGTGCTATTCATAATTAATGCTAAAATGTATGTATAATTTAATGTGTCAGTTATTTAAATATGCACCATTGCTATTGCCAGTTAAATATCTCATTGGCACAGTTTTACCCAAATTAAGAGAGCCTCAGGCTGCTGACTCACTGAGAGTGGAGTGCCTGTCTCTCAGACACAGCCATATATATAATCATTAGAAATCTGCTGCCTCCTTCCCAGAGGTGGAATTGGAGGTTCAGCCCAAAGTGACTGATGATCTCAATAAGAAAGAAGAAAGGGGCCCATTAGGTCAAAGATTCCTCCTTATTGCCCCACTTTGATAAAGCAAAGCCCTGCTCATGGAGAGGATTAAGCAATGCAGAGAATAAGCTTCTAAAATGATAAAGGAAGCAGCTTCTGAATGGTCTTGAGAAGTTCCATCTAAACAGCCTAACACAGCAGTTCTCTAAGTGGCTGTTAACTCCCAGTGATCAGAGGTCAAGCATAAAGGGACAAATACTGCCTTAACAGTAGGTTCTGTACATGCACATCCCCCATGTTGTGGACATGCCATTCCATGGGACTCCCTAACAACAGCAGACAGAATGTGGGAGGGGACCAGGATATTAGCAGGGTCAGAGGAGTCCTGCTCAGTGGATCTCTCATTCTCTCTGCATAGGAGTCATAGAGCCCAGTCCGGTCAGTGAATTTGAGTAGCCTCTGCACAAGTTCTGTGGCTGTTTTATGGCCCATGGGTGATCCTCCCCACAATCTTCCTGGTCCCCACCAAGCATCCTTCCTGAGTCTCGCTGGACTCTGGGCAGAGGACTTATTTCTAAAAAAAGGAAGAAGCTGAAAAACAGAAAGCAGTGCTGGAGTTTCATGTGCTACAAATGGAGCATGGCTTGTGCCATAACACTGTAGACTGAAAAGACCTTACCCTGTCACCTGGTGGTCCCACTGGGCCAGGTGGGCCAGACAAACCTGGGGTTCCCTATGGGAAAAAATAATGAGACATTCACATAAGACAGAACACGTACTTGATCTGTACTAAACACTCCTATGGCAACGAGACCAGCCGTATTTTAACAATGCAATGTACTTTATTATTTATCCCATTTTTCCTTATTTCCCTTAAAAATGTGTTTTACATTTTCAATCCTATTACCAGAATATAGATCTTTTTCAAAAGCCTTTTCAGCCATGGCTTACTAATGTTGACTAGTTATTAAACACTTGGTACTAAACTCTGGTTGTAAGACAATGCTCTATCAATTTGGTTGTTGTGAAGAGCATGAGTTGCAGTTTCTCTTTATTACCCCCTTTTCTCATTACCACTAGTCTCTGCCTGTTCTATTTTATAATTAGCTGTTGCCACATTTTATATTCTTTCTTAGTATTGTAGCTTCTGTGTCAAGAAGAAACACTTGAAGGTAGTTACAGAGGGCTTAATGGGAACTGAGGACCTCAGCACCTTGCAGGGTCAGGCCCAGAATTACAGGAATTAGAGATATCTTCTGGTCCATTCCAGGCATTTTCTACTGCCTGAGTGAGTGTTTCAGATAATACAAATAGTATAGGCTGTATACTATCCTCAATTTACACAAAGGGTTCCTATTTATGTAAACGTATGGGCAGATTGAGGCTCATATATCAACAGTATACATATGGTCCACAGCTGTCATAGCAAGTCATAGTCCCAAAACTCCCCCTGAAAATAAATCCCTGAAAAAGACAATAGACGTGTTCTTGATATTTGATTATTCTATGCATTCTTAGTTGTTCTCCTCTTCTAAACTTAATCCCACAATCAACATGGAATCATTTCCCTTACATATATGTACAACTGCAAACAAGCTGAATTGAACATTGATTTCTCTATTTATTTATTTTCTCTTATTCACATTTTAAATGGTTTCATATTTCCTATAATTCAGATTGTTAATGTTACCCAGCACATGTCCTATGCAATATACAGGGAGCAAAAAAGTTCTATTCACAACACTGAGAGTTGTACGAAAAGTGTCCACGCACCGCTATACAGGCAAATGACATAAAAAATTAACTTACTGATCGGCCTGGTAGCCCTGGTTCTCCAGCATCACCTTTCATTCCTTGGCGACCCTATAATCATCACAAATTGGTATTAGGAATACAATTTCATGACTCAGGGCTGGTCTTCACTATGGGGAGATTGACGCTGCTTCAATTGATACAGCAGAGGTTGATTTAGCGGGTCTAGTGAAGACCCGCTAAATTGACAGCAGAGTGTTCTCTGGTTGATCCGGTACTCCACCTCTCTGAGAAGAGTAAGGGATGTCAACCGGAGAGCATCCCACATCGACACAGCACAATGAAGACACAGTGGTTAAGTCGACCTATGTACATGGACTCCAGTTACGTTATTCACGTAGCTGGAGTAGTGTAGCTTAGGTTGACTTACTCTGGAAGTGAAGGCAAGACCTCAGAGAGACATTACAATGTTTTGTTCTGGAAACAATTTCATCAATGACAAGTTCCAAGCAATATGTTTCTTTGTGTTTTCATACTTCAAAGTCTTTCAAATTGCCTGGGACAAAACAAAAATATTTATCACATTCCACAAACACAAGGAATGCATTTAGCCTTCCATGCTGTTTGGCATCCATGGGCCATCCTGATGAAGTTTTTCCTTCAAGCATACATGAAAACCATATACTGACCTTCCATTTGGTCCTTTCCTAAAGGGAATGTGGATCTAATTTCTACCATCATGTCTTTTTGGTTTTCTGTTTTGAATTAGGCCACTTATAAATCTATCAGACAGAGAAGATGAATTGCCTATTGAATGTAAGGTGTGTTTTCCAGTTAGAAGCCAACTCTGCCAATATTCCTAATGAAGAATAACACTTAGCCATATAGATTGTTACAACATTCCAGATATCCCTAATATACTCTCATAGGAAACAGCAAGTTAAGACATAATAAGATCTTCTCTGGCTACATGTTGAAGTGACCAAGAGTTGGCAGTAGTAGTGTCAGGATGCTGTGTGGTCACTTAGGGCTATATTCTGCTCTCTGACCAGTGTGGGAAAGTCCACTGATGTTAATGGAGTTACTTTATATGTTCATTAATGCAAATGAAATCAGAAGTTGGCATGGATAGCTGTATACGAGAAAGGAACAGCGCCAACAAAGCACCAAAAGAACATAAGGCCAAGCTTTAAAACTTGGATGCCTAAATTTAGGCACCCATTACCTGCTTTACACTTCTAACTGCTGATTTAGTTACCTAAAGAAAGAAGCTAGATATATAAATCACTGCAGACATGCATAAATCTGTGAAAAAGCTTAGCTGTGACTTCAGATTCTTAACTTCTCAACATCCGACTTTGAAAATTTGAGTCTCAGAGTCTGAAGGTCTGGACAGTGTGTAGAAAAGCAGTAAAATAAACCAGTGAAACACACCACACACTACTTCATATATAATCCCCAAGACTGTAGTACGTGTAACACTCAGGGTAAAACAATGTGACATTTTAAAGGCAACCAACTTTTGAGCTACAGGGCAAGAAGAAATGACAAAACATGATGGTCAGAGATTTTCGGAGACCGCTCCCATGATGTATCAGTTCTCTGTCTCCACACAGTTTCACTCACAAATACAGAATGGTTACTCACTGGTTCTCCTGGAATTGAAAGTCCATTGATCCCTTGTGGACCTGGTGGACCCTGAGGACCCGGTGGACCTGCCTCACCAGGAAGACCAGGTGGCCCCTTAAAACACAAAATTAAAAAGATATTAAACCATGGTTTCTTCCTAGAGTTGCAGCTAAAGGATTCGTATGGACATGCACGTAGGACAGGCCAGCAGCATGGGCTTAGTTGATACTTGAATAACATTTGAACTTGCAAGTCCTTATTAAAGCTGTGCTTCCATCATTGTCCACAGGAGGGTTGATGCTGCTACCTTAGTAAGGATCGCAGGATCAAGCCAAGAAACTATATGCATTTGGCAGCATGAATATAAACATAGATATCCACTACTTCTGGAGAGGAAAGTGTCCCAGAGAGTGACTGCCTGCGTCCTCTGACCCCCTAGTGCCTCCCCAGAGAAGGGAAACCATGAGGTAGAGTTGGCATTCCCAACTTTCCATGGCTCCTACCACTGATACACATGATCTGGCTCCCCTATGCGAAAAGCAGAGGACAACAGGATCCTAGGACACACAGACCAGATATATAAATAACATCCAGACTTATCCCTACTCAGAAAACACTTAAACTTGGGTGCTTGGATATATTAGTTTACTGTGGATTTTAACATCCAAAATTCCATGTGGTGTGCATATAAACTTTGAAATGCATTCCAGAGAGATACTTACGGCAGTTCCAGTCAAACCCCTTTCACCTCTAGGCCCCTTAGTGCCTGGACCACCCTAAAATAGACATTTGAAAAGAAAATAAATATACACACTGGGGGAAGGAGAAGATAACTTGTACAGGCAGAAATTATCCATCCCCATGATAAAACTGACCAGCTGACCCAAGGTTTCAAGCAAGAATAAAGTTCTGATATGAACAGATCTTGGCATGCTTGGTGTTCAAAGAAGCACTAATGCAAGAGTAAGAGCTGCATCAGGCCCCAAATCAGTAACAGCCTCACTGACCTAGAGGACCCGTGTTGATGCCTAGGAAATAGGGAATTTATGCTATCCAAGCAGCACTTTGTGGACTATGAGCCCCATCTGTCTCCATGTGGGGATCACAGAAATACTGCAGACTAGGAATTGCAGTAACCCTGAGGACCAGCTTCTGAAGGAGTGAGGAGAACTAACATGAGACAAAGAAGGTTCGGAGTAGGAGAGGGTTTCTATGATGCCCTTCCTCATTGCCCTCAAAGAGGAGGAATGACCCATTCTCCTGTCCCAACTGACAGCTCCATTTGAAGCTGTTTGTTTCCTGGGATTACTGTTTTGACCATTCAGCCCCTTCAAGGCTCTCTGCAACTCAATGTACAGAGATGGGAATGTTCTGAGCATGCACAGGGCCTCTCTGGTGTCATCTGCAAAGACTCAGTGAGCTATCACAGAGTCAGGAGGAGCAATCACTCCATGGCAGCCATGAGGTTTGGATCCCACTCAGGATACCAAGTTGAACGCTGTGACTGTGGAATCAGCCCCTGCCAGCTCTGCTCAGTGGAGCACAGTGCATCTTAAAAGAAGCTTATTTCAACCTTTGGTCCTTTTGAGAGACTACGGTTTACTTTCAAAACTAATCTCAAAGATCACTGAAAGATTGTTTGAAAGGGCCAAAATTTCTCTAGGGCCAGAGAGACAGGATTAAAAAAAGAACTAGATAAGTTCATAGAGGATAGGTCAATTAATGGCTATTAGCCAGGATGGGCAGAGGTGGTGTCCCTAGCCTCTGTTTGCCAGAAGCTGGGATAGGGCAATAGGGGATGGATCACTTGACGTTTACCTGTTCTGTTCATTCCCTCTGGGGCACCTGGCATTGGCCACTGTTAGAAGACAGGCTACTGGGCTAGATGGACCTTTGGTCTGATCCAATATGGCTGTTCCTATGACAGGTATCCATGTTTCTTAATGAAACTCAAATAACACCACCACCATAGTTATTTGGAGAAAATGTAAATAGAAGAATAAAAAAAGGAGCTCCTATCTCAGTCTCTGACTCACACAAATCAGGTGCAATTCCATCAATCAAATTTAGAGCTCAATAAAAACAGAATGTGAATTTACCACGGTCCTGGATCAAATCCCACATTGACTTGTAAATGTGATAATCCAACCTCATGCTTTTACTAGTTAAGAAATGAACCATACTGCATAGTGGATGTTACTCAGAGTGATTTCAGACATAGCAGAACTCCATTTTATAGGGAAGTATAGTATTGTTTAACACACTGCACAGTGCAAACTGTACTTCTATGTATAGTGAACCTTTGCTTATATTCTTCTTTGAGAATAATGACATAACTGATTGGAGCTGTATTGCCTAACCCAGCTCTGCAGACACAAACGCTACAAGTCCCCTCCTTAAACACAGCCATGTAATGCTTATGATAGGCCACCCACCTCCATCCCTCCTGAGCCCTGGGATGGAGTCTGGGAGCACTGAACTCCTTGAAGTCAATTGGATGGGTTCTCTCGAGCTGACTGATGAGCAGCTGGGAGGATCTTAGAAGGACTGCAAATTCCTAATACAGCATTCTAGGCTGATAAATTCAAAATGAGAGAAGAAAGGGCCATGAGGCTGAAGATAATCCTTCACACACAGCCCTATTGTTGATCTCCCCATCCACAAAGAGGTAACCAACTTCTTTCCTCAACAAAGTAAAAAATCTCTCTCTTTGGATAAAATCCTGACTCCATTTAAATCAGTGGCAAAACGCCTATTGATTTAAGGGGGGCAGCATTTCCCCTCTTCCTTCAAAAGTTCTGAGGGACTAAGTGTGGCCACAGGGTTGCAGTAACCTCTGCAGACCCATTGCAGAGAGAATGACTCAGGGATCTGAAGAAGGCTGTTTGGGAAAGAAGTGTGGTGAACTCACTTGCATCAGCTGCTCATTTGCATTGTTTCATCCTGAAGGGAAGCTCCAAGGATCCTCACTGCAGAGCAGGTACAAAGCCCCTCTACATCACCGCCAGTGAGGAAAAGGTCAATGCAGAGTAAAAGTAAATGGCACTAATGCCCAGATTTTTAAAGGTTTTTAAGTGTTGCTGTTCTTAGCATTGCAGTGCATTAGGAACCTAAGCCTCATTTTCAAAAGCGATTCAAACACTTAGGAGCCAAAATGCCATTGATTGTCAATATGATTTTGGCTCTTAAATGCCTGAATCCCTTTTGAAAATGAGACTCATGCTTCTAAAGCTGTTAGGCACTGCAACACTGAACACAGCCAAGCCTAAATACCTTTACAAATCTGGGCCTAAGAATCTACTTCACCTCCTATGAGTGCCCAGGCCTTGAAGACAACTGTATTGCTCCTGTGTTATGACATTTTCCTCCGATGCACAAAGGTAAATTCTCTGTATCTAACTGAGCCACCATATATATTCTCTATAGATACTTGTAAGTGCAAAGTTGAGGAAGATTTGCCTTTTGTTGGACCAGGTTCTGTCTCCCTTACTACTCCTCGTTGAGTGTCTTACTCCACAGGTAAACATATCGACTTCAGTGGGACTACTTGAGAAGTAGCACACTACTCAGAACAGATAAAGGTTGCAGAATCTGACTTGTGTTTTAAACTCAGAAAAAAGAATAGTGGGCTAATTTAAATGGTGACATGGATCTGTTGATCCCAAATTTCTTCCTTGTTGATGTTTGTACATCTGACAAAAACTACCATACAGTATGGCACTCATGAGCACAGCTGACATTTCCATGTAGTAAAGGAACACCAGGAGATCAAATGCAAGGGTTCTGTGAAGTCCAGATTGAGGTGCATTAACAGGGCATTATGGAAATGCTTCTTTGATTTCTGCCATTACTGTCTTTCCTTATTTTGAGAAACATCTCCCTACATTTAGAAAACCAGACAATTTCTCTGTACTAATAGCTGCTTACAGCAGGTCCAGGAGGTCCCGGGGGTCCCACGCTGTCTTGTGTACATGTACAAGCATTTGGAAGAGCTGGGCATTTTGCTTCATCCCTCTGAAAATTCAAGCACATTCATCACACACTCTCTTTAAAAGAAATGTATTAGCTGGTGGTGTTTTTTTCCCCTCACAGCAATAACAAAAAAAATCTCCATAACCTAAGAAGAAACTCTATTCTGAAGTATAACTGAGTTCAACAGAAAAATAGTAATTTCCAAGATTTCCTACTGTGTTTTTCAGATTTGTTATTAGTTTATTTCCTCTAGGATCTTCTTAAGGCAATGGAATATTTACAACAGTGGAGGGACAGGAACACACATTGGTGCACAATCTTTATTGTGTTTCATATGCTCTAATTCCAAATTCTCTTCTATTCCCTCACCAAGACAGAAAGTTTTGCATTGGATAATCAGCTAACACAGACAAAAATAAATGGGATTTTTTTCAAGTTCAATCATACAACTATTTTAATACAAATAAATGTGGACATGACATACATAATAGCAAGGAAGTTAAATATTATTGCAATTTAGAATATATTTCTGACTCTGTCTGATACTTGTGCCATCATTCTTGAGCTGAATCATTTCAGCACATTCTGAACTTATTCTTTCCTACAGAAGACTTTGAAATACAGAGCTGTACATTGCAAGCTTTGACAACTGTGATTGACATAGGCTCATAGGTATGAGGCATAACAGCTGGTTAATATTAAAGTTGCCAAGTCTTTTATGAATACTATTTCCTGAACAGGATCTGGTCCACTTACACTTACCATTGAAGGAAGATCACAGCATCTATCACGGCTAGTCCAAACTGCATTACATACTATGTCAAAACTCTGGATTTCAAACTGTAAAACAAAGGAAATTTCTCTTATTCCTTGATGCATTAATTATAAATGTTTCAAGAGAGAAGCAGACCTAATATGAATACATTTAAGAATGAAACATCTACAGAATGCTCCATTTTGTACATAGTTAATATACTTCAATTTTACTCTGCTATTTTTGATAAGAATAAAAGAAAAAAAATGCTGAAAACACTAAAACATTTCATTAATACCAGGAACTACCCCAAGGACCGATGCTTCTGTTGACCTCCTGCTCCTGTTCTGGCGCAAAAGGTAACTGAATACACAAATATTTCACAGCACTTAATGAAGAATGCAGTTTCCACATCTGCTAAATGCCTGTACATGTCAACATGGAATCTGGCCTGAGAACATCTGGAGTAACTTTACAGACTGCATCACTGGGTTGTACATTGACCCAGATCCATGTGTGAAACTGACATCAGTGGGGAATAGTTTGTAAGGAAGACTAAGGGAAGAAGATGGCCATTAGATAGAGCTGCAGGATGACAGCAATTTCTTCTCTTTCATCTATGAGCCCTCATCCTGAAATCTAATCCCCACAAGCAGATTCAGGTGCCCACCAGAAACCCATTAGAGTCTACAGATGAAGATTAGACTGATGAATTAAGGCCCTTATGAAGCCCAAATAGTAGTATTGATCATACACTACATATACAGTGAGCCCATTGTACTATGACAATTGACATAACTTTCATAGCAGCAGCAGTTGTTCAGCATAAACTATAAAGCCAGAATGGACTACTGTGATTATCTAGTCTGACCTCCTGTATAACAGCAGGCATAGGACTTCCCAGAATTAATTCATCTTTGAACTAGAGCATATATTTTAGGGGAAAAAAAACAACCAATCCTGATTTTAAAAGTGCCAGGGATAAGTTGTTCCAATGGTTAAGTACCCTCACTGTTAAAAATTTGCATTTTATTTCTAGTCTGAATTTATCTAGTTTCATCTTCCATCCACTGGATCTTGTCAGACCTTTGTCTGCTATAACAGAGCCCTCAATTATCAAATTTCTGAATCATGTAGCTTAGTTCCTGCAGTACAAAAAATTTACAAAATTTGTACAAGATTTGGTGCTACGACTGGGTCTTTAACTGGTCCATTCAAGTCCTTTTATTCAGAAAATCAAAATTTATCTAGAAATCATGAAGATGTTTTGAGTTAAGAAATAAATACAAATGTACTGCTTACTGTTGCTGATTTCCGATCACCTTTCACTAGTTTGCCAAGTATTTCAAAGCCATCAGTTGTGATGTTTCCAGACTCCTTAATTGGTTTCTCCATTACTTCACTGCAATCAATGTAAATCTTAACACTTGTTGAGGTTACAACAATATGAACCTAACAAAAAAGGGTATAAAAATAGCAATGTAACTAAAAACATGTGAATGTACTTGACCTTTAATAGTGTTCACCTTTTTATGTCTTTTTATATTATTTTTGTTCCCTTTCCAGGAACCTAGTTTCTAAAGGGGGAAAGTGCTAATTTCAGGAAAGTATAGCACCTAACGTCTGCTTTAAAACAAGTTGAAAATTTGGCAAAATGAATACACAAGTAAAATCAAAAAGTAAAAGAATAATATCATTTAAACCATAGAACTACCATGAACAATTTACATGAGTTTTAAAAGCTTGAATAAAAAATTCTCTAAAACAGAAAGAAACAAACTAACAAAGAATAGAACTGAAAGAAGTAAATGTCACTTCTCTTCCTGTAAGAGCTGGGACCACACAAGAAGTTTATGAGTTTGCTACTGATGTGTAACTAATAGACCTGATCTGATAGTTGAGACAGTAGATTGTTTTAGATCCAGAGATCTGGGGTTCAAGTCACACAGATGAGTCAGGCAGGAGTGTCGTTACATGATACATGACAACCCAGAAGGGAGAAGAAAGGGGGGAACAAAAAACAAAGCAAACACACCAGATCCATCAGGGAATAGAAAACTGGAAAGAAGAGAAAAGGACAAATGACAAGTAGTAGAAAGAAGACTGGGTCAAAAGAAATGAAAGACATGAGCAAAGGAGACAAGGCTAGTGAGAAAGGAGAATGAAATCTGTTAAGGAAATCAGGGGTAATTAAAGGGAGAGGGAGAAAGATATGTAAAACACACTGTAAACATACTGATTTGTCCTGCTGTGACTGTACATGGTTAAGTACCAGATTATGCCTGGATAAAATAAAAGGATGTCCTGCCTCCAAAATATTCAGTATTTTACAGCTTGGTTCCACTCCGGGACTATATTTACCTATGGACCAGTTGGGTCAAGCTCTGGGACAACAGTAAAGGGGACACAACAGCCAGGAAACAAGTGTTGGAAAGAAAAGGGACACAGATGAGCTGTCAGAAACACGTTTCTTTTTCATTTCAACTTGACTTGGTGTTGAATTTTTCTGTAATCAACCAGAAGACTCTCTGATCACAAGGATAATGTGTCCACTGTTGCCTTATTTATGTATGAAGTTTTGCCTATTTACAGAATTTGGCCAATTCTGGCCAGAGGTCAATAATTTTAGTCCTGACCTAGGGCACCAGAATGGTTTCACAGGTCCTACATACCTCTGCCTGTTAAATGTTACCATTTAGGAATGCTAAAAACAGGAGCAGACAATTCTTGAAGTATATTTATTTATGCTCCAATTTTCTGTTTATCACATCACATACTGTACAAATACCAGAACAGTATTTGGTGATTACTTTAAAAAGTCTGGCATAAAGTTGAAAAAAACAGAAACTCTCTTAAATGTCTTCAGTCAACAAGTGACTGACCAATCTCCTGAGAATTAGATTTTTTTCAGGCTAACTATTTTCCATGTAGAGTTGTCTCCAGGACATTAGCTTAGCTTATCTAAAACTCTCCAAACATTCATATTACTGTATATAATTAGAATTACGACTTTACAAACTGCCATAATTTTTTTTTAATTCAGTTAGTTTCATGATCTAATATTACATGTACTATGAGCTTTTTGTTAATTTTCCAAATTTTGTGTGTTAATCAAATGAAGAACTTTTGCAAAACAAGAATAAGAATGTAATCTAACATGCCAAAAATGTGTTATGTCCAGATAACTGGGCATAAAGACCTGGATGGTGATGAAACCTCCCATAACAAGAAATTTCAGGCATTATGACAAGACCCTAAATTCATTCTCATTTAGTATATGACACACGATTAAACTGTCATAGCAGCTTTTACCAAACAATTTCATATTAAATTTAACCATGCTATAGATATGTTTTACTTCAACTAAAATATATTTAAAGTGTGCACATATTTTTCACCTTTACCCAAAGCCTATCTGCATAGCAGTTAAGAGTTACACTGTACTACCTATTTACAAATGTGAATTATAAGAGATGGGTCTAAACCAGAACAATGGATATGAATGCCAACAAACTTTGGAAATGTTCATATCAGTGCTGTGCTACTTAAACTCCATCAAAAGTAAGAAAAACACCCTAAGGTTCCTTTCAGTTTTAGAGTGAAAATTTAATAAGGGTCTCCCACAGACACTTGAGAATCCTCTCCAGGTCATCACTAGTTTAAATCTGAATCTGAACCCAGGCTTGAATTTCACAGATCAACCACATCTGTAATTAAAATGTTTGCACATTTACCTAAAGTTGATCATAAATATAAGATATATTAGTTCATTGGTTTGAATTCTTTTTCACATCCCTCACTTTAAGAGAAACGTTCCTTCCAATTTCTAACCAACTAATGTAAAACATCATTTCTGACTAAGTTCAGTTGCCATATCTGGCACTGAAGAGTTACAAAAAATATATTCTTTGCAGTAGTGTGTGTCTGCATGGACCATACTAAAAGAAAATTGATGATCTTTGTTAGCTACAACTAATCAACAGACTATGTAAACTATTGTTCCATTAAAAAACTACACATCATAAGAAATAAAGTGTATTACGAAGTTCTCTGCAGTCAACTTCTGGAAGACTGTAATCTAAAAGACAATCTAGCATAGTAAAAAGAAAGAACAATAAAAGATATCTGTCTCTCCAAGAGGTTTAAATGTAATTTTAATGGTTGTATCCAGGAGCCAATATTTTTCCTAAGGCACTTGCCAGATTCAACAGCTTTCATCATAGCCATGCTACACAAAGCCTACAAATATGCCAAAGTGAATTTCCCCTGTACCACTAGCTGTAGGCTAACTGCTTTTCACTGAATGAATCTGTAAGTCATCAGATGAAAACCACAAAAATGTTTGATATTCTGGAACACATTTGGTCATGTTTTAAAGATGTGTCATCTTTTTCACACTGAATGGCAAAAAAATTCTGAAGTACATTTTACAATGTGTTCGAAACTGCCTCCACCCCCAAACCTAAGACTTTCAACTAGCTGAAACTACAGATATTCATTACTACAAAATACTCCTGTTTATCCCAATGGCCTAGGGGACATCCCAAACTTTCAGATAATTGGGTGTTCATATAAATGGTTGTTATTTCAACTAGCGTAGGATTATGTGGTGGGCACACTGTCGATTTGGCTAACTAGGATTTCCAGATACAGGGCATTCAGAGAGCTGGAATTATACTGTACTGATAATCAACGGGTCTGACAAAGAATTCATCCCTGCATATGCATGTTGGGCTTTAAGTGATACCCGGTGCATGAGCAGGGGAGGCCCTTCATGCCATCATCAAGAGTCCGACTCACATACAGCAGTCAGGCTGGAGAGAGAGTCCAATGGCCAGATTATGATTTCAGTTATACTGGTGTGAAATCCAGAATACCTCCAATGAAATCAAAATTACTCCAGATCAACTCTGGTGTAAATAATCTCAGACTCTGAGCTACTGATTCAGTTCTGGGAATAGGGTGCAAGGAATCATTCCGCTACATCAAAGAATGGATACATATTTCAATTGCCCCCAAAGAATAAGGAATAGTCTAGTAGTCAGTTTATGGATCTGGATTTTCTTAAACAATTTGCAAATGACTGCTGCTCCTCAATTAGTGGTGATCAGGTAGCTATCTGCATTTATTTAATGACAGAAATAACATCAAATGCTACATTCTTATTTTGCCTTACTGAATGTAATTAATGCACACAACTAATACCCTATCTTTTTGTTCCCATTAGCTCTGATTTCTAAGCTGATCTTTATTACGAGCAGTATCAGAGAACTTTGTCACCTCTGCTGTATTCATAGTGGGATGCTAAGAACAACATGACACCAGCTGCCAATATACGTAATGATGGACACCTCAAAAGAAAGGTGGCAGCATAGCGCTCAGAGCTTTAGAAAAATGACTCAGGTATTTTATAGTCCTCTAGGAAAGCACTTTGAACCCTGAGACTGACATCTGGAATAAGACATGCTAAGTGCTATTCTGCATTTTGTAACTGCTTTTTTGTTATATATATGAATATAACTTTCATGCCAAGAAAAATATTTATTCTACATTTTATTGACAGTATTACTCCATTTCTGTATATGGACAAAACTACTTAAAATTCAAGTATCTTACTGAACTGTTATAGAAAGAAAGACAAAGGGCCAGAGGCCAAGCATAAAACAGAGACCACCCTAGATTTAGGGGCTATGCAGCTGTGATCCAACCCACTTACTGACATCTTTCCCAAAGTCCCTGGGATAAACATTTCTTAAAGTGGAGAAAGAAAAGTTCATTACAACAGAAAATAAATGTACTCAAGATGATGTTTTTGGCAGTATCCTGTGCTTGTTACATTATAAAAAGCTAGCAGTGAGTGACTTTTATTCACTTGTGTTTTAATTAGGTGTGAAGATCATGGTTCAACATACTAAAATGCTGGTACAAAAAAAACCCAGTTACTACAGAGAAGTTAAAAAACCCTAGCCCGCTTTCACTGAGGTCCCAGGGAGTAGGATAGGATCACAATATAATCTGGCTCAGTGGGCAATAATAGCAACCTGAATTTAGTATCAATAAAGGGACCTGTTGCAACCATATGCAGTAGCCAGAAGAAAGCTAAGGAAAAGGGAGATAAAGAAAAGCAAAGAGAACATATATTTCAGGTGATTAAAAATGTTGTTATTCTAACTCACTTTCATAGCTTACATCTAATTGCTTAAAAAAGAGATTTTTAGGCCTATGTATTCATACGGTCTGGGCCAGACTCTTTCATCTGCTCTTTGGTTACAGGTAGACAAGCCTGTTCGGATCAAATTTTCAGAATTAAGTAGACAAAAATGGATATGCATAATCTGTGCATAAAATTACTACAACTGTGTGACACTAGGGTAATAGTCAAACATCTCACTAGTTATTTATGCTTTAGACATGCTGGGTTTCAGTCTAAAAATTGCATTTACATCAATTATCTCTTTTAATCCAATTTTCCCTTATATACTTTTTCTATTCAGCCATTGCAGATTCATGTGCCAACCCCATTCCTAGCAAACGAGCAACAGAGGCATTTGCTGTGTATGCATCCTGCACAGATACCACATAAAAAAATAAAACCTTAGCATCTATGTAGTAATTTTATTTGTGATTTCAGAGAGACTTACAAAAGATGGTGTTGTCCCTATGTTACAGATGGGCACTCTGAGATAGTGAGACATTAAAGGAATTGATCAAGGCCCCAGACTAAGCCGGCTACCAACAGAAGAACAGAATCCAGGTCTCCTGACTCTCTGTACTCTGCTCAACCAACAGATACACTTATCTCGTTCATCTATATAACCCTATGGCTGACTGAGAGCTGACATTCTCCCAACATGGTTATTAATCTTGAGAAATCAAGTAAGTTTTGATCTTGCCTGGCTCAAGGCACAGCTGTAACTGGCAAACATTTTTTCAAAAATGCTATGCTCGTGCTGGAAGCTGAAGGTGATGATACAGACAGAAGACATTCTGGTGCTAGCTTTCAGAGAAGTGAGTAAGAGTTCCAGCTCAAGAGAACATACTTGCAAGCATACTTTATCAACCAATATGTGCTTTCTCCAGATACAGTAATTTATGCAATTAGTTAAGTACTGTACACCTCTGCTAAAATTCATATTAAATAATATTTTAGACTCAATATTTCAGAAGCCATTGCACTTAGTATAATTACTAGGCATTACATGTATCGTGCTTGTTAAGCACATGACTTCAATTCAAATAGCTATTTATCTTTTAAACTACTGATGCCTCACAATTGACTGCATATTCTCACACCCACATATATCTCAGCTCCTATTTCTTCCTCTTTTCTCTGTCTTTCCCTAGGCTCCTCCCAATTGTTTCTCTCTATGGATTCTTTTCCCTATTTTCTGCTTCATAATTTTCTTGCTGTCTCATATGCCTGGAAGAGTCTCCTGCCTCTTGTCCACATAGGGCCCTCCCTCCACACCTTTGGCAAATCCTTTCTAACACTGGACCCCATGTCATTTTCACTGACATCAATAGGAGCTTGAAAAGTGTTACTTCAGGCATCTTGTCTCACTGTGATTTGTAAACCACTATGTAAATGCATGTGTCTGTACATGGCCGGCTCCAGACACCAGCTAAGGAAGCAGGTGCTTGGGGTGGCCAATACAAAGGGGCACACTCCGTCCAGTATTGGGGTGGCACATCCAGGTCTTCGACGGGAATTCAGCAATGGGTCCCTCAGTCCTTCTATTCCTCTTTGAGCTGCCACCGAAGTGCCGCTGAAGAGGAAGAGAGAAAGTGAAGGACCCGCCACCAAACTGCCGCCAAAGAATGGAGCGACGCGATTGAGCTGCTGTCAAAGTACTGCCGATAAGCTTTTTTTTTTTCCCCACTGCTTGGGGCGGCAAAAAACCTGGAGCCAGCCTTGTGTCTGTACAAAGTATAAATATTACAGCTGTTTTTGTATGCTTGTTTGTTTAACAGAGAAGCATTTGCAAGATAATATGCACATCATTTTAATTCTTTACCTTGTGGAAGCTTCCATAAAAGATTTTCTTTACTTCATTATCATCAAAAGTTACTGTCTGAACTTCTCCTCTTGTATCCTTGTTAAAGAATGACAATAATTTGGTGGAAGCTACAACAAGAAGATACAATAAATAAATGTCATTTGGGCCATAGTGTTGATGTTATTCAAAGAAGAGAACGCCACCACACTAACAATACATACATATACATTGTACAGTTCTACCAAGTACCTTTTTAATTGTATACACAGCAATTACTGGGACAGTTTTAAAGACCCAGATTAGTGAAAGTGTGCATTCCACTGGTCTTAGATTTAATAATGATAAAGAAACATACTGCTTATACAGATTTTTGAATAATTGAAATAAAATATTAAAAAAACATTTAGAACACAAAATAATATACCTTTTTACCCGGTAGGAATATTTGGGTTTTGAAACAATTTTGGAAAGAATGCAAAACAATTGTAAATTTCTATCTACAAATTTATACAAGTAAAATCGTTCTTACGATCAAGAATTACTCCGACTTGTGGTTTGAAATCCCTGTCTGTAATCTGCCAAATGGCAAATGGCTCATTGGGGGTTTCCGAAAGAAGGCGGAACAGCAGTATGATTGTGTAAGCATGTGGCAATCCGTCTGGATGAAGCTCCCTGTTCAGAGAACATGAGGATATTTCGCATCAAACATGCATAGAAAAAGGAAAGATCTTCATCATTTTCACTTTTTTTAAAAGACAGGACATAATCAAAATGGGAAAATTACATCGTTTAGCAAAGCTCAGCCTGTTAAATTTTTAATCAAATAGCAAAGAATTTAGCAAATAGAAATCACATTATGGACTATGTTGAGACCTTAACTCCTAGCCTGCATTAGAGTAGAGGTGGGAGAAATTGATGCAGGACCAGCAAGAATAGGCATTTTAAAGGCATTCTGGTTGACTCAGCCAGGGTTTTGGTGCCTGACCTCTGTTACATTTACAGGATGTGGAGTGGGATGCTCCCATATAAACTCAGCTGGTGATCCCTACAGGAAGAGGATGGGCCATAACCTAGTTCTTGCCATGCACATCTCATTTTGAGTAGGCAGGCACTGGGAGCACAAAGAACTCAGCTGTAGCTGGCTCACATGCAGAGGGTGCAATGGGAGAAGGAGACATTAAATTTATTCCACAGATGTAGTGCAGCATTTGGGACACGCTTCCTTAGTTGTCACCTGTGGATTGTTAGGTTTGTGTCGTGGACACCAAATGACAGAAAACCACAAGTAAATGAAAGTATGTTAAAGGGAACCCGGAGACCTGGTTGAGCAAAGTCTGGAGTGAAAAGGAAGCAGCAGAGTGGATGTGAGGGAAACTGTGAGGAGGAGCAAATTTTGTTTCAATTTAGCCAACAACATGGCTGACACTATTACTGCTAAAATTCTGCCATTGGCTGAGAAGGCCATATGGCACCGTGAGCTAAAACGGAGAAACCTCAAAAACCGGTAGTGAAGCTTTTATATATTTTGGATAAAACTGACAACCCTTTACATTTAGTATCACGCTACTACAGTAACCATATCGCTGCTTCAATAAAAGGCGTCTGACATAAGGGACAAGATAAGCAAGTGAATATGACAAACCTATGTATAATTCAAAATCAAGAGATAACTCAGATATTAATGCAACTGTGCCATTAGGATTCCTAGGGAGCATTGATTTCCTGAACACTACAGTTTAAATTGAATTTAATTTTCTGGCTTTATATAATATACATGTATCAAGAAGATCCCACAGAGGCTATTTTTGCTTGCGCTCTCTCTCTCTCTCTCTCTCTCTCCTTACAGTCAGCCAGCCAATTCTTCAATATTTTTCCTAATTTGAATACACAGAAAACATCTTACTCAGGTCCCACTTAGGTGCAGGCTTTGACTTAATAAAATGGTAAAGCAAGCTATAAGATTCTAATGAATGCAAACTATCTGCACTTTATGAGTCCTGCAATATCCAGAAAACCATAGAGCTTTGCTCTTTCCCAGGCCAAGCTATCAAAGAGAGAGACTGGCTGACCAAAGAAGACAAAAAAAAAAAAAAAAGTCCCCAAATACTCCACCGTGGCACATTGAGAGTTGAGCAAGCTGGCAAGGGGAAGGCGAAAGAGCCTGTTTAAATTTATTCCTTATATTTGGCAATTCTTCTATGTTTTGTCTGCCCCCTTCTATCCATTCTGGTAGGATTGCACAGCTGTCAAAAGTTCCCATAACTGGACAACTCGAGTTACATGATATAAAAAATGGGGAGACGGAGGGGTGGACTGGCTCTAGACGTGTCCTCTGGCAGAGCAACGCTAAATACTAAACTTTACCTGAGTGGGAAGAGAAGAATCTTCTGGATCCTCCCTTCATGGTGGGAAGGGAAAGGGGTTTCTCCTCTATGACTGGACTTCTGGGGATTGGTTCTGCTTTGAGCAGGGGATTGGACTAGATGACCTTCTGATGTCCCTTCCAACCCTAATCTTCTATGATTCTATGATTCCTCTTATTCTAGCTAGCTCTGTTTTTTGTGAGGGTCCCACATAACCCCTCTCAGTATCTCCCTAGCTGAGCTCTAGAACAGAGTGGTCAGCTAGGGAAGACTTGCTTCAGGACATAGCTCCTTGAAAAATTCTCCATTTGTCCAATATGGTGACTGGGCTGGGTGGTGTCACATACCTGGGGCATTGTGACCACAGGCAGAAATGTGCTGCCTGTTACAACTGCTAAACAAATGGCACTTATCCTTCAGAATCAAAAACAGTCTCTTTGGCTAAGTGGTTTCTTTGTACAAGTAGCCACAGAGGGCATTTTTTTTATTGTGTAGGGCCTGTAATGTGAATTAAATTAATTAACTAAAGTAGGCCTGGTTATATGAGGCATCCTCTTGAGAAATGAACAGGGACTGTCTCTTTGTTCTGTGTTTATACAATGCCTAGCAGAATGGGGTCCTGGTCCATGACTGGGACTCTTAGGCACTACAGTAATACAAATCATGATCATCATCATGAAGCTGGAATTACCAATATAAAGACCACTAATGAAGGAACTGAATAACGTTTAATCAGAGCAATGGTCGCACATTCTTTGGAGTGTATTTCTTGGACTTCAGTAAAAACAAAAACAAAATAAAACTCATCCTCCAGCAGGTATTAATACCATTATCTATAAATTCTATTATCCTTCCTCACTTCCCCCCCTATATACAGTGTTCCAGGAAAACAGGTTTCACAGATAACTTACGATGCAGGCTGACTGATGAAAGCATTTCTATGGAGTCTGTATGCCACATGGCTAGGGAAGGATCCTGATTCCAGTGATACTCCTTGTACAGAGGCAAAATGCTTCTCTGTTAAGTTGTATGATTCCAACATCTTGAAACCTTTTTTGGGGGGAGGGGAGAGAAACACAATTTGGAGAAATCATGATAAATGAAAAAAAAAACCTTCAGAATTATCCTGTGCTAGGATGTTTGTATATGATTCTTACCAGGTGAAGTGTATCCCTCCAAGTAAATGAGAGGGCAAGCTGAAACAGATGAAAACTGTGTTATTTTAAAAAATTCAAATGGAATCATGAAATACAAATATTTTCAAAAGATTTTATTCCCGTAAGTTTGAACTATTGTTAATTACCAGCCAACATCTGCCACTACAATAATTATCATCTGTTTGTGATCTTAAGCTTTATTCTGCTCAAGATCAAGCAGTAGATTTCCAAGTATGTTGGTGAAATGTTCAAATCCTTATTTATGAGGCTTTTTAATGTACTATTTCTACCATGCTGGAATATAAGGAATAGCAAACAGATGAGCTTCAAGTATATTTTATTTTAAGAGCCCAATTCATAAAAAGAAATGGGCAAAATGACACAATCTTTCCATGGATCTTTTATGCATGAGTCAGACTGCATATTATGCCTCAGATTCACAAGGAAAAACTGCAGATTTATATGGCTTCTTAGTCGTATGTGGAGGAGGCAATATGGGAACACATAGTTGCAGATGATACAAATGTACAAATATTTCCCTTTTTTTTATTCTTTTTGCCATAGAAGGACTCCAGATTTGAAAACAGATGGATTTTATTTTAGATCTTTATAAAAGTAATATTAGACATGGGTTAGCTACATCCCCAATGCAGCCAAAAAACAGTGGTAAAGAGGAAATCTGTCACATCCAGAAGTCCATTTTAGCTACCATTCTACTAGCTCTTCAAAGAAAAATAATTGTCACTTACTGTTTATTCATTTTTAATAGAGTATCACCTCAGGGTGGGAGATAAGATAAAAATATAATAACCACTTAAATAAGAAACATGCATTTGCTCACTGGAAATATATATTAATATGTCTTTAAAAAGGTGTAAATGGGAAAACCTTGACATGAGAGTTGTAGCAGTACATAGTCAAATTTACTAGCTTGTGAGAGAAACATTGTCTCTTACTTACTTGAGGTAGCTGTCTCACAAATAAAAGTGAGGAGGTTCTCCTCAATCTTTTCAAAGGCATCAAAATCATCAACAATAAATACATGACGTTCACTGGGTTTGCTGGCAATCTTTGACAGCTCATGGTAATCCACATCAGCTACACCAACAACAAAGATGCTGAAACCTGCAAAAATAATGTTTGTTATATGAAAATGCAATGAATATACATGCTTATACATTATCATTGGCTCAGTAACTCAATATCAAATCCCAATCATGTAGAGATACTGTATTCTCTGTTAAAAAACACAAGAACCAAATAATGCAAGTAGAATATGCTTTTGGTTGAACCCAGTCCCTTTGCACTTTCTGGATAAAATAGAGAATAAAGTAAAACCCAATGGAGAAGAGTATTCAATATGCTTTTGACCAAGGGATGTCAAATGGAGAAACTCTTTCTCCATTACCTTGACGAAACAGAAGAAGCAATAATTTAAAACCAACGGCAAAAATGTGGCGCAAAGGGCTCATGTACTGCAGGGAAGGGAAATTCTGTTATGGAATCATTCAGCTGCACTAAACGGTTTGAAATAGGCAGAAGGAGTCTTTTTATGAGGTCTTCTTGCTGCTAAAAAAATGGCTGAAATAGATGAATCTATGAGTTAGATGACTGAACACCCAAGGAAGAGACATACTAAACCTAAGTATACAATTTAGATCAGAAGTGCCCAGCCAATCTCCCTGAACCAAGCAGAGGAACGTATACTATTCTGAACATTTCCTTTTGCAAGAATAGGGTGAAGAAACTCATGCCAATGAAGACACTGAATAGAAACCTTGAATTTTCTGGTATTAAACCACCACTATATAAACCCCCGGAAGCTGAAAATGAAACTGTTTTCTAATGTACAATATTATCTTATGAGAGGGATCATTGAAACATTACAGGAAGGCATTTGAGGAGAAATGAAGAGCATAACAGTTCTGGGTTACTCCCAAGACAAACTAATCAAAAATAGTTAGGCTCTGCTCTTCAATAAAAAGGATGATTAAAAAAATACTCTTCCACTTTAGGCACTGTTGATCACTCTCTCATCCTGGATTCCTCTCCTGCCTGTCAGGTTGCTCCTTCCAGTTCTCTTCTTCCTCTCCTCTTCCACACTTTTGGCAACCCTCAAGACTCTGCTATTTGGTCTTCTCCTGTTTTTCTTATAGCTTATCCCTGGATAAATCATCCACTCACCAAGCTTCAACTGTCATCTCCATGCCAACAGTTCACAAATCTTCTCTATCCCTGACCTCTCCTGTTCATCAGTCTTCCATCTGACTATATTTCTGATATATACTCTGGAGATCATATCACCTAATTAAACTCAACAAGGCTTATGATGAGCCCCTCATGTATTTTCCAAAACTCGCTCCCCTTCTTCCAATGCCATTGGACAATATCATCATCTTCTCCATCATCCAAGCTCACAAACTTGCTATGAGAGCCTCCTTACTCTTTCACAAAACATACAGGCTGCCACCGAATCCTATCGGTTCTACAACATTTCATAAATCTGACTCTTCCTTTCTGTCCCTATGTCTAAAATCATTATCCGTACTTTGGTTACATTGACTGTTGAAGTCTCCTAATTTCTGTGCTTCTTGATTTCCATCTCATTCCCGTGGTCCATCCAAATCACCCTGGCTAAAGTCATCTTCATCATCTGAGTCTTAAACCATGTCATTCTCCTCTTCAAATCCTTCTAATGGCATCTTCTTGCCTTGAACATCAATGTTAGCTTATCTTCTTCAGCTTCTGGACTTTGCATAATTTTGTCTCTGCCTATATCTCTCTCCCATTTCCTCCTCCTCCTTCTCTCACCACTTCATCCTATCAATAAATCCCCTCTACCACTTTCTTTGTCACCTCCCTGATACACCTGAAGACTGAGGAAAAGATGAGGCAGAAGGAAACGGACTTTCCACCAAACAGTTTAGAATGCAAAAGTGATTCTCCCAAGAAGTACCATTTCAAATGCTGGCTTCAGCCCAAACACTGATGGCAGCAGTCACATGTATTGCTCAACAAATATGATATAACTGCCTTTATTATGCACTTTAAGCTTTCTTAAGCCTTCGGTTGTTTGTTGTTGTTCTTGTTTTCAGTAAGTATTAGCAATCAAAACAGGTACGATATAAACACAAGTTGAGAGCTACAATCAGCCCTGTAACTATGATTTTAGCATGCTTGCTTATACTTGGGCTGAATTTGGCCAATTTAACAATTTTTAATAGCTAATATGAAACCCAAGGAGGACAAATACAGAATTCCAAGGTAACAAAGCAATCTGAGTCTTAATCAACAGACACAAAGAAACAGAGCTAAGGTAAGGAAACACAACAAATGCTTCTATAGGAAATTAATCACCAGGCTGCTTATACTGTATATAAAAATATGCACTAAAAATGCAGAATTGGAGAACTAGAGCCTCAGCTACAGTAAATTACACTTGGTCCATCTAAAGAGGGACTATAGCTGGCCACCTCCTCCTCAAAACCGGGGTGAGAGAGCCAGGGGCCTGGTCAGACCCCTGCTCAAGGTAGAGTAAATGAAGGGCTGCTCTAACTTGTGCCAGCATTAAAAATGCTCTAAGGACCATTCCAGCAGATTGGGATCACTGGACTGAAGGGCACTTAATAATGTCTCCGCCCTCTGAATAAGGGCCAGGAGTGATATAGGACAAGTTCTGTAACTATGTAAGGGGAATTCCCAGCGAACTGTTTAAGGCTGCTCTGTCCACAGAGAAAGAAGAGGCTAGAATTAGGTCCAGTCAATCTTAACATTCTTAAAATAGTCTGAGCCATTTCAAATCATATATTGTAATTCAAATGTCTCTCTCAGGAACCACTACCTATTTAGGATGAATAAAGGACCAACAATACCTGATACTGTTATACACCCATATGTTAAATTGCATGACTTAAACTCCTTAGTAAAATGAATGTCAGACTCAACTTCGTTTTACAGGTTGCTTACCAGAGTGCTGTATAATTGCAGCAGCTTTCTTAACTTCATCCTGTGACCGACCGTCTGTGACAACAACAAGTACCTTGGGCACACCTCTCCTCATGCCACTTTCCCAAGTCAAGACTTTTTCATTGATAAATGTAAGGGCTTTGCCTGCAAATTGCACAAAGAATGAGGACTCACACCACATTTGCCACTGAAAATATTTGCTTTGAAGAACTAATATAACTAATACGAGTAGAACATAAAGGCCTGGCCTTAAACTACAGAGGATTAAGATAATGAATAGGTTTTCAAAAAATGGACTACTGGGAAGGAATACATCGTTATTCATCAGACGCACCTGTTCTTGTATTTCCTCCTTTGTACCGAATATTCTGAAGTGCTCCTAGAGCCTGGGCCTTATCATCATATGTATTCAGTTTAAATTCAGACTTTGCATCATCGCTGTACTGCACAAAGGAAACCTGAAATGAAATGCAGCACAGCGTTCAGCCTTTGACCTGTGTGGCTTCAAGTGATCTCTCCACTAAAGTGAATTATGTTGTCAGTCACCACTGAAACAGGAAACCCATGACTGAAGTTATATGTAAATATAGATATAACAATGGTCAAGTTATTAGTTAATGCATTCACTAGAAAATACTTGTTAGAACTATGGTGGCACCATATTTAGTGCTGATTCTCTAGTTCAGCTTGGGAATACAGCACTTATAAAAGCTGTTAAAGATTACAAAAAAATGCAAGAAGCTCATGACATAGCAATTAATAGGGAATGTGCCAGAATTTAAGTCATTTGATACATACAGTATAATATACTTCCTGAACTGGAACGTTAACTCATCTTGTATATTTGTATATATCCATGTAAACCCAGAGTGAATGTTCTGCCTATGTATATTATGTATATTTCATTTTGCATTTCCTTGCAGTCATAGAAGATTAGGGTTGGAAGAGATCTCAGGAGGTCATCTAGTCCAACCCCCTGCTCAAAGCAGGACCAACACCAACTAAATCATCCCCACCAAGACTTTGTCAAGCCGGGCCTTAAAAGCCACTAAGGATGGAGATTCCACCACCTCCCTAGGTAACCCATTCCAATGGCTTCACCACCTTCCTAGTGAAATAGTGTTTCCTAATATCCAACCTAGACCTCCCCAACTGTAACTTGAGACCATTGCTCCTTATTCTGTCATCTGCCACCGCTGAGAACAGACTAGCTCCATCTTCTTTGGAAGGTAGTTGAAGACTGCTATCAAATCCTCCCTCACTCTTCTCTTCTGCAGACTAAATAAGTCCAGTTCCCTCAGCCTCTCTTTGTAAGTCATGTGCCCCAGCCCCCTAATCATTTTAGTTGCCCTGCGCTGGATTATCTCCAATTTGTCCACACCTCTTCTGTAGCGGGGGGGGGACCAAAACTGGATGGAATACTCCAGGTGTGGCCTCACCAGAGTGGAATAGAGGGGAATAATCACTTCCCTCGATCTGCTGGCAATGCTCCTACTAATACAGTCCAATATGCCGTTGGCTATCTTGGCAACGAGAGCAAACTGCTGATTCATTTCCTTCTTCTCATACACTGTAATCCTCAGGTCCTTTTCTGCAGAACTGCTGCATAACCAGTCAGTCCCCAGCCTGTAGCAATGCATGGAATTCTTCCTTTCTATGTGCACTTGTCCTTGTTGAACCTGATCGGTTTTCTTTTGGCCCAATCCTCCAATTTGTCTAGTTCACTCTGGATCCTATCCTTACCCTCCAGTGTATCCCTCTCCCCTCATCGTAGTGTCATCTGTGAACTTACTGAGGGTGCAATCCATCCCATCATCCAGATCATTAATAAAGATGTTGAACAAAACCAGCCCCAGAACTGACCCCTGGGGCACTCCGCTTGATACCAGCTGCCAACTAGACATCGAGCCATTGCTCACTACCTGCTGAGTCCAACAATCTAGCCAGCTTCTATCTATATTATAGTGCATTCATCCAATCCATACTTTTTTAACATGCTGGCAAGAATACTATGGGAGACCATATCAAAAGCTTTGCTAAAGTCAAGATATATCACATCCACCACTTTTCCCATATCCACAGAGCCAGTTATCCCATTATAAAAGGCAATCAGGTTGGTCAGGCATGACTTGCCCTTCGTGAATCCATGTGGACTGTTCCTGATCACCTTCCTCCTCTCCAAGTGCTTCAAAATGGATGCCTTGAGTACCTGCTCCATGATTTTGACGGGGACTGAAGTGAGGCTGACCCGTCTGAAGTTACCCACATTCTCTTTCTTCCTTTTTTTTAAATATGAGCACTATATTTGCCTTTTTCCACTTGTCTGGGACCTCCCCTGATTGCCACGAATTTTCAAATATAATGGCCAATGGCTCTGCAATCACATCAGCCAACTCCCTCCGCACCCTCGGATGCATTAGATCTGGACCCATGGATTTGTGCATGTCCAGCTTTCCTAAATAGTCCTTAACCTGTTCTTTCACCACTGAGGGCTGCTCATCTCCTCCCCATACTGTGTTGCCCAGTGCAGCAGTCTGGGAGCTGATCTTGTCTGTGAAGACTGAGGGGAAAAAAGCATTGAGTACTTCAGGTTTTTCCACATCATCTGTCATTAGGTTGCCTAATCAGTAAGTATCCCAGAGTTTCCCTGACCTTCTTCTTGTTGCTAACATACGCACAGAAACCCTTCTTGTTACTCTTCACATCCCTTGCTATCTGCAACTCCAATTGTACTTTGGCCTTCCTGATTACACTCCTGCATGCTCTAGCAATATTTTTATACTCCTCCCTAGCCATCTGTACAAATTTCCACTTTTTATAAGCTTTCTTTTTGAGTTTTAGCTCACCAAAGATTTCACTGTTAAGCCAAGCTGGTCGCCTGCCATATTTGCTATTCTTTCTGCACATCGGGATGGTTTGTTCCTGCTCCCTCAGTAAGGCTTCTTTAAAATACAGGCAGCTCTCCTGGACTCCTTGCCCCCTCATATTAGCTTCCCAGGGGATCCTGCCAATCAGTTCCCTAAGAGAGTCAAAGTCTGCTTTTCTGAAGTCCAGGGTCCGTATTTTGCTACTGTCCTTTCTTCTAGACTGTCGCATTTCTATTATTAACATGCCTTACTAAGGTGGTCTTGAGCAGATGTCTAAGTATTCACACTTACTGAAATAAGTTTATCTTTTTTAATCCTCATAAATGTCTAAAATGAAGAACTAAGAATGTGTGTAACTAGCCCAGGACAAAAGAGGAAAGGAGCTTTAAGTCTTTCCCTAATAAGCCCAGGAAGTTCACAGCTATTCTCCTCCAATAGCTAATTTGCAGCAACTCTCCTGTTGGGCCAAAGAAGAAAAAATGTTTGAAAACCAAGCAGTGTGAGGTTAGAGCTAGGCAGGATGGAGATACTGGAGGAGATTTTTCTTTCTAGAAGTATGTCTGCAGAATGAAATAGGGGGAACCAATGACCTAAAGGCATGAATGAGGAAGGAGAGAATTGTTCATGAGCAAGATAACTGGGTGCTGCATTTCAGAAAAACAGAAATAAAACATTCTTCCAAGGAAAATCACTCTCTTCCTTCCTACATGGGAAGATGGTCTTGCACAAAGCGGTGATGGCAAAGCTCCAGAGACATTCTTACTCATGCCATTCACCTCTAGCTAATCAAAGAGCAATGCTTATGAGAGCGAGACAGAGCTCCTATCCAGTTCCCCTTATCTAGAAGGAAAACAGTCATGATGTAGGGTCTTGACCATGGGAAGATTACCATAAGACATAATTAAAGGCTCCTCAGGAGTCTGGCAGGGACACATGGAGAAACCCAGGACAAAGACAAGATGTTTCAGCCTCTCCAATATTCCTTATAGCTTTCTCTTTAAAGATGCATCCAATTTCATCCAGTGAATCCTCTTTGCCACCTCTCCTGCAATTGTCTCCATGCTTTCTTCTGCCCACTGCACATGCACCATCCTTTCTGAACCGACACACCAAGACATTACCCTCATTCATCACCACACTCCTTCTCAATGCCCACTTCTGCTGCGACACAAAAATTAGCCCATTCATAACAACTATGGAGAGGGGCAGCTGAGGATATTTTATATGCACAAAGAAGCAAAAACATGCAACTAACATTACATTGGCCACAGAGCACCCTGACCACTCTGCTTGTATGCTGATTCCCTTTCATCTGCTTGCCTTCTGTCTTTTGTCTTTCAGGGTATCTACTCTTAAACAGGGACTGTGTTTTCCTTTATGTTTGTATAGCACAGAGCACATATATATACACACAACATAGTACCAGAATAATTGGCAGAAATCCTATACAATAGAAAAAGTTGGGGAGACTTTAAGAATTCAGGTTTGTTGGTTTGTTTGTTTAATTTCCCTGCAAAAAGCATGTAATGGAAATTACTCACCTGAATTCCAGCAGGGTTGATTAAGTCAAAGGCTCCAACAGTATTAAAAACAAATTTCACTACTTTGTTGAAATTATCATCACCAATACTCCAGGAAGCATCAGTCAGGAACACAATGTCTGCTTTGGCGCCTTTACATACTGAAAGACAAACAGCTCAATGAACTCTAAAACACCCACCTCATTTAGGACTGTGGACTAAACAGCACTGTTTTGATAATTTTAAAGAAAGAAAGATGAGCAAACATTCAGCAAACTTCAGTCACATTCTCAATCTGCAGACTACTCTTAAATATTAAAGTAGTGTTTCTCTTGCGTGTATCTCTTGCATTTCCTGGGTTTTGCAGGTTTTCACACTATGCATTCAAGGACATCTCAGGTCAAATTTTGGCATATATGTGCAAAAAGTTCATATGAAACAAAACCCTGAAGACTGCAACTTAACACCAGTTTTCTTGGCAATCTACAACAAAAATAGGTTCATATGCTAAAAAGCAAAGCTCACAAATCCACAGTGCACACTGAGAGTCATGGCCATTCCCCCAAATCTATGCACATTCCTACCATGACCCAGTTGCTATCTGAGCCCAATGCAACACTCTGGCAAATAGCTAGTATCAAGGGAATGAGGCCCAGGCATCATTCCCCTGTCTACATAAGGCAGGTGATGGTGTCAGAGCTGCCGCAAAGGTCCAAAGTGGGCCAGAGGATCATTAGGCCCATATATTTTTGAACTTACTTCAATTTAGGAAAAATATAATTCAATCTAACCTTTGAGTGTCTGGATGGACAGCAAATAAGACAAAATATACCACGAATCTACAACGCACACTTACCATCCCGAGCTGGTGGGATTGTGGGAGGTGGAGGAGGAGGAGGCGGTTGAGTTGGTGCTTCGGTAGGTTTGATGACTGAAGTAAAACAATTAAAAACTTTTATTTAATGTAACACTTTACTCAAGAAAAGACTCCACGCATGTGAATTACCCTGTGTCTGACTGAGGAAAGAACTATCAATGCTTTTATTGGTGACCAAGGCAAGTAATTCCTAATCAGCAAAGAAAAATCTGCTGTTACAAAAGCAAGTCCTTAATTATGACAAGGGACCAGATTCTGCCACTTTTACACAAACTGAGAAATCTCTCACACTGTGGTTACTGCCCAATGGGATTAACCTGAGCAAGATAATACTCCATTTGAATTTCCCCCAAATAATTGCTATTGTCTGTTCCCCAGTTCAGGATGTTTCCCACTGACTTACACTTGGAGACACAACAAAATAGACCCCTTAGTTGCGGTATTGTATGTCTTGTACAAACAAGACAATTGTAAAATCTGTAGTCTGGACTATTTCCATCCCATTCTATTCACACACTTACTGTTCATATTGCCCCTGACTTACATGTGCGCTCTTTCAGAGAGATGGGCGGTCCCTCAAGGTTCGGAGTCTGAACAAAGACAGTAGCATTGTATTCGGTGTCTGGTGAAAGGCCAGTGAAACAGTGGCTGGTTTCTGTCCCACGTACTGTAATTTCTTGTCCTCGGGATCCTGTGAAAACAAACCCAAAGGAAGGAAGATGTAGGGTCCAGTACTTCCCTTTCCATAGGTGTGCAGAACAAAACAAGGGCAAGTGCAGGTAGGGAGGGTGCTGAAATGGGATGAATGGCACCTCTGCTGCTTGCTCTTCCCAGCCCAAGAAAGCCTCTGTGCAGCAACACTGTGTGGTGGGTGCTCTGCCCGCTGGGGAGCTGTCACGCTTTGAAGGGGAAGAGGCAGAGAGCAGCTGCTCTCCATAGTATGCACTCATAACCTCTGGTGAGCAGCAGATTTCCATTGGGAAATCCTAGCAGGAGTTAACATGGATAGAAGCAGCATTAATTTCCAATCTGCATCTTCTTAGAAAGGCAGGCTGCATGCAAGCCTGGGGAGTTTTACCAACACAGCTTGCCTCCTGGGGGAGGCACGGGAGTTGTAATTATCGCAAACTCAGGGCCCTCAGCCTGTCACATTACAATCCTTAGTTAGTCATGGCATAAAACCGACACGTACATCTGCCCTCAGAATGCACAAGGAATCAAAGGATTTACCATCAGATGGGTTTAGCTTTAATCTGTAGGAAGACGCTGACCGGTGAGGTGACCATCGGATACAGAAGGTATCCCATCCCACCTTGTAACTTGTTAGATCAGTGACATTCAAGTACACTGCAAAAAGGGAAAGTGTTCAATTTATTATCTGGGAAATATAATACATTAGATATCAAATTAACCAGATCAGAAAGAACAATGGCATTAGTAGTGCTGGCCCATATATCACTATGGCAGTAAATTTTGCCCGCATGTGGTTTTATTTTAAAAATGTCCACAGAGGAAAAAAATAGTTCTAGTCAATTCATCTCTGTTCTTTCTGTTTAGTCCCACAGATCTGACCTCTGTTATTTACCAAAGCCCAAATTCTGATACTCTTTATTATGCTAAGTACTATCTGATTCTATGGGCTGTCCCACTAAAATCAACAGAATCACTTATAAAGATATTTAGCATGAGGAAAGTGCATCTGATTCAGGCCCCGTTGTATTTTATTTTATTTACTGGCAGTGCCAAGAGCTTTTAATGAGACCATTTAACAAAATCAGGATTTTACAACTCATCCTTTTTTGCTGAAATCTCAAATGGCTCATTAACTGAGTTCAGCAACAAACCAATCCTCCGCTGAGCACGTTCAGCTTTGATGGAATGTGTAGTCAGTCACTATTACCATGAGATGCACTCAGAAGCAGTGAGGGGCCTTAATCTGCATGGTGCTGACTGCACCCTGCAATCTACTGAACACATTCTAGCCAATGGGTGCAGCAGGTGTTGAGCACCTTGCAGGCTCAAACCCAGCTACAGCCAAACAAATTTTAAGAAATGGAACTAGAGGGTTGTCTATTGCAAGCCATTAGTAAAAGCAGTGTTTAAATAATGTGGGTTTCTAAGCTTCATCTTATTTATGGGCCTGATTCTCACAGGTCTGAGCATCCATAATTGTGGAGTGTGAAGACCTTAAGGATCAAGGCCCTAAATATGGACTTTTCAGTCAACATGAGATCACTTCAACAATTATATCCTATGTGACTACAATAAAAGTGGTTTGGACTTACATGTAGTGCCTTGATCAATCAGGGGTGCGCTGAGTCCAGAATCGTATTGGGCATAAACATTCACATCATAGATAGTACTAGGAGACAGGTTGTGCAATGTGTATGAAGTCACTTCCCCAACGAACACCTCCATTGGCGGCTCAGCAGAACCTTGAGTTAAAGGGAATCACAGAAAAAGACACACAATTCTGAGCATTCTGCTATGGCACTATCAGTGGTCTTTTATATAATCCATACCCCTGAGTGTCATAGTTATATCAACCTAGCCCCGGGTGTACACAGCACGAGGTCTAGAAGCTGGGCTTCTCCAATCAACATAGCGACTGCCTCTCACACAGGCGGATTAACTATGCCAATGGGAGAAGCTCTCCTATAGGCATAGTAGTGTCTTCAATGAAGTGCTACACTGTGCAGCTGCACTGATGCAGCATTTTATGTGTAGACCTGCCCCAAAACTTGGTCCTTCTTTTTAAAAAACAAACATACTTGTTATTTCTTAAACCTATTAATTTAGTAAACATTCTGACTGCTAATAAAATAAATGTAGCTTTACTAGTGCAATTTGTATTTAATTTAATTTAATTTCCAGAGAAGCATGCAAATGTGGATTCATTCTCATGTCAAATAAAAGCATTGAAGGACAGTCATTCATTCAAACTCTAGGCCTGATTCTATTCACACACTTGTGTAAATAATGAGCATCTCCATGAAAGATACAAAAACTGGTGTAAATGAGAAGAGAACAGGCCTGGGACAGGAGATGCATGTTGTATTAAATATCAAATACGTAATTAAATCAAATGTGCTGCAATGTGTGTGACAATATATCTGGTGTTCTAATGGTCTTTCTTTTGAAACACTGAAATTAACAGAAAAACTTTTTACTACTTTAAAGTTAATAAACCCACAAATTAAAATAAATAAAGAAAACACCTTTGAAGCAAAGGGCTCATTTTTCATGAGGATACACAGGATATTTCCACCCAAATATCTTAACTCATTCCTCATTGTTTTCAAAGTGTTCTCTTCAAAGGAGACAGGTTTTCTTACCTACAGGTTTATATGCAAGTTTGTACCCAAGAACAGGAGATGGTGAGGGATCCCAGGAAACTCTGAATCGTGTATACCATTCATCAGAAATATGTATATTTTGAGGAGGAAGCAACCCAACTGAAAAGAAAGAATAACCATTAGAATTGTTATTAGTAGCAACTGCCTTTTAAAGCAGCATAACAGGTAAACTGTAAACTCCCTGAAGAAGAAATTATGACTTTGGATATGTTTGTATCGTGCCTAGTACAACAGGGCCCCCACACAGATGGGGGCCTCTGGCACTACTGCAGCAGAACTATTAATTAATAAGGAGGAGAAATGAGAATACAGTACTTAATGCTAAAGCTAAGTTACCAGTTCGTCCATTTCCTGTCAGCTGTCCACCGTCTCCATCATCATACACAGCCACAACAGTAATTTTATATGGCGTGTCTGAATGCAGTGGCTGTAATATCACATTATTTCTTCTTCCGGGTACTGTTGTCTAGAAATCACGAGAGAAATACAGATGAATATGTTGTAATATTTTACCTGACCTATAATTGTAATGAACTGTAAATGAGCAATCCTTGCGGAATTTGTGGATGTATTTCACTGCAAATACCCAGCTGTGGTTTTTTAATCCAGCTATAGAGAAATCCATTTTATTGAAAGGAAGACTCCACTGCTTTACCATTTCAGAACAATTTCAGCCTGCCTAAAATTAACAGCATGGCCTGTTAAAATTATTTTTAAGTACAACTTTGTAACTTTTGTCAAAAAACTGGACTTCTCGTCTCCTTCCCTTTATAATATTGTAGCTATCCTCACACCAGAGTGATATTCCATAGCTCCCTGTGGCTTCTCCAGACCTCATTCAAGAATTAAACAGCTACACACACACAAAAGATTTGTTTCCTCCTCACATACACTCACATGGAGAGAGGACAAGTTATTGTTGTGGGTTTTTGGAGAGAGAATAAACAAGAGAAGACAAAAGCTACTGAAGGGAGGAGGGTGTTGGTGTGTTTCCATTGTGAGAGTGTGGAGTAGAGAAAAGGCAGAGTACCCACAAACGCCATGGTCATCTTCTCCGAGGCACAAGGCCAGAACAGCAGGGTAAAGAGAGATGGGATGGACATACACAGAAGGGAAAAGTATGTGTGAATTGGGCCTGGAAACTCTCCCAAATCCACAGATAAGATGAGGCTGGTTGGGGAAGGAGAAGCTATGGAATGACAGCGGGTGGGACTATGATAAATGGTGTGCAGAGGGGAATGAGATAAAGACATGACTTTTTTCTACCTGTCACAAGTTAGCTATATTAATTCATGGTGTATCTCCACTGAGCCATTGCAGTTAAACCAGATATGAATTTCAAGATATATATCAGCCTCCAGAATATAAAGTCAGAGCCATCCAAGGCACAGAAAAGATGAAACCTCCACAAATATTCCTTCACATTAACATTCAAAATTCAAAAGTAACAAATACTAGTTATTATTTTAATACATTTATCTGACTAATCAACCTTTCCTATAAAACAGCTGGACTTTTTCCTTTAAAACACCTAATTTGTGCCATCTGCTCCCACAGCTGTTTCATTGTCCAAAAACTCTTCATGAGAAGTAAGCGCTCTTTCCAGTATCTGGCTTAAACCTTAACAGTCTGCAGCTTCTCTTCATGACCACATATTTTCCACATTCTTGGTACAGTAGTTGGACCAAACAATGTCCTGGATCCTTCTACATCCCCTTTAAAAACTGAAAAGCCATAGTAAGGTACCCTCTCAGTCTCCTTTTTTTCTCCATACTAAGCACATTTAACCTTTCCTTTTCAGACAGAACCAGTCACACTATTACTCAATCCCATTACCCTCCTCCACTCTCTACCTAAAAGCTGGAAATCCTTCTTGTCAACCAAAACTGTACACAATATTCCACATTACCATATCAATGTTTTATGAATGTCAACAATAATTATTTTGATGTGCAAAATTTTCCTAAGTTATGCAATCTGGTACCCCACTTGCTTCCTGCTGCAGCCATGCATCATGGTCTCTCCTTTTACAGAGACACTGTGGTGCATCATTGGAGAGCCATGGCCACAACACATCATGGGAGATGTAGTCCACATGGCAGCTGGTCCCAAAGAGGAGAATGAGAGCATAAGGCACAGGAACTACAAGTCCTATGAGACACTGCTGTGGTATTTTCTCATCGAAATTTTGAGGTTTTGGACAAAATGTTTTCTGTCTGGGGCTGAAAATCAGCATGATTTTGGTTTTCAGTGTGTAGCTTTTTTAAGGAAAGTCAATTTTTTTTTTTGCAGAAAGCAGACATGTTTTGAGAAAAAAACTATTTAGTTGAAAATACAATTTCCCATCAAAAACTAATTCTGAATGGCTAATTTTCAACCAGCCCTATTCAGCAATAATATAGTGCTCTATAGGCCAAATCTTTGTGCCATGGAACTTGATGTGAAACAGCAGAAAGTTAAGGCACAAACTGTTACAATTCAGACAAAACCACAAAAGCAAGTACTATAAAATTTGAATTCAGGTTAATCCAGCTTTCTTAACGCAGCTCATTCTACCTACTGATTGCCGCATATACTGTATGGTGCTGTGTTTACCGGGAGTTTTAGCATGATAATACATAGTATGTGAAGCAACACGAGGCTATTTACCTAACCACAATGACTTGAACTAAGCATATTGTGATAAGCTCAGCTCAGAATCTTCTCCTTGATCTCAACTTTAACACTATAATATGCATTGCTTTCAAGGCCGTGGTGTCTTTCTATATTTTATGTATGCAACTACTCTGTGGAACTGACTGTTTCACTCAAGAGACTAAGACCCAGCTCCTTAAGTGCCCACTTAACATTGCCCTATATAATAATGCCCAAACAATTCATCCCTTAAGCAACCAAAATGTACAATATCCAAATATCAGATATTTTTGTTTTTCTCTAATATCAACAGAGGATATTTAAATGATTATTAATGAATATGTATGTATATATATTATATATATATGAATTATATATATAGGTACTTACATATTCATCTATGGGGTCTCCAACGGTGGGTGAATAAATGATTCTGTATTGCTGAACTGGCCCGTCAGCATGGTCCCATTGTACAGACAGGCTGTTTGTTGTTGGATCAAACACCTTCAAGTTCCTTGGCCCACTACGAGGTGCTAAAAGGGGAATAAGTATAAGGACCAATGAACTGCAGTGAAGACAGAAGTCCTTTCACACTATGATACCTTGGGATATACAACTGTCATTGTCAGTGGGTCAGATGTTGCCCTGGAGTGCACATCAAGGACTTCCACTGATCCCTGCATGTACATGTACATTAGGTAATAACAAACAGGTTTTGCTGTTTCAGGTAATGGGGGGCAGATTTTTGTGGGCTCTCTACAATGGGTTGTACCATGGCTGGCCCTAGACCAAATGGGGACACAGGCAAGGAGCGTTTTCAGCAGCCCCCCTCCCTTCATTTGTTAACATTTTGAATACCTTATTTTTTATTGCATTTGTAGCCCATTTCACGATTTCGATGCACAATTTGCATGCATGATTTATCCCTGTCATATAAGACAATAAATTTGCACACTAGGATCTGTAAATCTGTATTTATATCTTACTGTTTGACTGTTGACATCTCGACCATAATATACCTGCAAGGGCATGGCTAACAACATTCTAGGAGGTTTGAGGAAAATGTAGTTCTCAGAAAGTCTGGAAGATTCCATGAAATTCTGCAAAGGTCTGGAACATTCTAGGAGGTTAGTGAAAAATGAATCTACGTATGGAATACCTGAAACACGTTACTTCAAACATGTTCCCTTTTGTCGCTAACAACAAAAACAACACCCCAAGCCTGGGTCACCTGGGTCACCTGCCCCTAAATCTGGCCCTGGGTTGCACTCATGTGATTATTATGGCAGACAAGATCCAGAATTCAAGCTCAAATTTATGCCTCTGTTTTGGCAGCAAACTGTCCATTTTAATGTGCTATTTGTTTTGGAGAGAGAGAGACAGTTAGGATTGTAACTGTAATTGAATGTTACAGGCCAAAGGACTTTTTTACTGCTAAAGACCTAGGTTCAATTTAAGCTCTCATCACAAATGTCAGTCTAGTCTGGTCCCTAGTAAGAATTTATCTGCATTACAACCAGCAGATTATCTGACCTAATTGGCAGCTGTTGTTCCAGGGAGGTCTAAAATCGAAAAAGCCATTACTCAGGTGAACTGGCAGAACTACATGGGGAAGTGTACCTGACATTTGTTTGTAGGCAATCCCTCACTCATATACAGGGCCGGCTCCAGGCTCCAGCATTTCAAGCAGGTGCTTGGAGCAGCAATCTGCAAGGGGCGGCAGTCTGTGTCTTTTTGCCTCCAAGCAACGCACTGAATTGCCGCCGTGGATGGCGGGGGCAGTCCGTGTGCCGTTAGGGCAGTTCGCACGTTTCCATAGCAGCGGCAATTCGGCGGCAGCTTTTTTGTTCAGCTGTCTGCGGCGGCGCAGCTTCTATCTTCCGGCTGAAGACAGAAGCTGCTGCCGAATTGCTGCCGATGTGGAAATGCGTGAGCCGCTCTAATGGCACATGAACTACCCCCGTCATCCACGGCAGCAATTCGGCGCGCTGCTTGGGGAGACGAAAGCAGTAGAGCCGGCCCTGCTCATATAAACAGCAAATAGAGACACAAAGATAGCAGTAAATAAACATAATTTTGCCTCTTACTTGTTCTCCCCTGCCCAGAGCTTTGATTTCCCTCTCCATCAGCATACAGAGCCACAACATTCACAGAGTAAGGAGTGTCAGGGGTCAGGCGCTCCAGCACAACGTCACGAGTGTTCGCAGGAACCACAATCTAGAAGGAAAAAGAAAGTGAAGTTTTATCTGACAGGTTCATACAACATCCTAATATGGATAATGCCTCATAGAATTATTATTATCCAAATTAATTATCAGTCATTTATATTGAAAGGAGGAAATTTAGAAGCCTGATCCTGTTGTGTATTTTCCAACTACAATAAGGCAAGTTTATAGGAACCAGTCAGTACTGCTTGCCTAACACAAAACTCAACAGCAGGAGATGCAATTATGTGGCAGTACAATACAGGAGTTTTCATTGTGCAAAATGACTTTTTTTCTAAAATGCTGATAGTTTAAAACCATAATTATTGTACATTATTTGAACATGAATGTTCATGGAAAAGCTGCGACTGGTAAAGATAGAGACATGCAGAAATCCAGAGCAAAATATTTCTCCATTGTGATTTACTGACATATGTTAAGGATACATTTTCAAAAGGGCCTCTATTAGGTCTCACATGTGTGCACAGTTATAAGCACCCACACTTGACAGATGCAAACAATACATTACAAATTCTAACAGATTCACACAGATGTTGGACTGCTTATAGTGAACATATTTGTAGAGTGTGGGTGATTGTCTGTACGTACAAGGGCTCAGGTACCCCTAAAACTTCTTATCCAAATCAAAGCATATATAAAGTCCTAACTTTACATCCCCAGAGAGACCTGAAGCCATTCCCACATACATATCAATAGTCTTTGCTTAGTATTTCTTATGTTTAAAAATCAATATTCCAATTTAATTCCCTTTTGTTAGCAATACAATAAAGGATTCTCAATAGCAAATTTAAAATGGGTGGGGCTTTTATTCTTTTACTCCACTGAATGGTGCAATTACATACAGTACATTAAATTCATATGGAAATGGGGTTTTCAGCAGAGATGCTGCATGCAGATGGTTACAATCAATGGCATAATAATGGGGGAACAAGGGCACTGGGCACCCCCAGCCCCAGGTGAAAGTGAAGTAGAGGGCACCAGGAATCTCCAGGAGGTGGAAGGATTGAATCCAGGCTTTTGGTGCTTCTTGGAGAAGTAGAGATGCAGCAGAAGATGGGTTCTAGTGGTCCCAGATCTGCCTGGCCTCTAGTGGGGATGATGCTCTTCAGCCTGACCACCCCTCTGGGTAATAGCTCAGGGTGAGTGAGGGGAGAGGAGACCATGGGGCTGGATGCAGGGGGAAAGTTTGGAGCTGGTTCCGTGGGGGACGAGCATGGGGCTAGATGGGGTACACCTGGAGGGGCGTGGGTGTAAAGTAGGGTGCCAGGTTGTGAGCATGGATCCGGGTGCAGCAACAGCGAATGAGAGCTCAGGGCTGGGGGCAGAGGCAGCAGAAGTGGGGATACTGTGTGGGGTTGGTTGCAGGTGAAGAGCGTGGGGGAAAGAGTATGGTGCAGAGCATGGAAGGGAGAGCTCTGGGTCTTCTGCTTAGGAGAATTCTGATCGTGCCCCTGGTTACAACTGTTTTGTTACTGTGAGCCAGAGATCACTGGAGGTAACATCCTCAGCACTTCTTTGAGGAATACTCAGGAGGCTAAGTAACTTACAGATTCTGATGGCCTTGGGCCAACCAGCGGAGCGTAGACAACTCTATACTGTTGTACTGGACCTGGTGCAGGTTCCCATCGGACATTCAAGGTGTTCGGTGTAGGGTTGTAAACTTGTATGTTTCTTGCTGCTCCTCTAACCACTAAGCCAAGGATAATTTAAATAAGTGTTAAAGAGATGAATACACAAGAATAACTCTGTTCCGTCCGGACTCACACAGTAGCACAAAAATGGTGCTAACAGTTCATCTATCTAAGGTACTCATATGCCCTTCATTACCACAGTATCTGAGCATCTCACAGTCTTTAACATGTTTATCCTCACAAACACCCATAGCAGGTAGGCAAGCGCTATTGTCTCAATTTGTATAGATAGAAAGCTGAAGTACAGATAGACTAGTGAATTACCCCGGGGCATACAGAAAGTCTGTGATAAAGCAGGGGATTGAACTCATGTGTCCCAAGTCACAGGCTAACATCCTAATCATTGGACCTCACTTCCTGTCAGCAAAAGCAGACTGAAATCCTTCCTTACAGAGAGCAATGAAGACTGAGTACATTGTGAAAGTGAATCATGATACACTCATATCATATTCAGTGACACATGAGAACATCATTCTTGTGTACCTGCCCCACAACTAACTCAGGATCAGAAAATTTGCAGAGGAAATGTAAAGTAAATTAGGACTATACAAGCAGCAAAGGGTCCTGTGGCACCTTATAAACTAACGGACGTATTGGAGCATAAGCTTTTGTGGGTGAATACCCACTTTGTCCCCCAGGACTTTTTGCTGCTTTTACAGATCCAGACTAACATGGCTACCTCTCTGACACTTAGGACTATACTATCTATACTTTTGAATTATTTATATATAAATCCAAGGATGTTATGAATAAGACTACTTTACTTACAAGTTCTTCCAGTGTCGGATACACGTCCACCATCCCCTTCTGGGTAAGTTGGAACCACAGTTATTTTGTAAGGTGTGTCAGGCTGGAGAGATCTCAGGATGATATAATTTGTGTTCCCTGGTACTGTTGTCTGTCGGTTTAAAAAAAGTGATGTGGTATTTAAATAAAGGATGAAACAATTGAGCATTTCAAGTACAACTGTCACTGCAGACGTCAGTTTAAACCAGGGGTAGGCAACCTATGGCACACATGCCAAAGGCGGCACACAAGCTGATTTTCAGTGGCACTCACAGTGCCCAGGTTCTGGCCACCGGTCTCGGGGACTCTGCATTTTAATTTAATTTTAAATGAAGCTTCTTAAACATTTTAAAAATCTTATTTACTTTAAATTCAACAATAGTTCAGTTATACATTATAGACTTATAGAAAGAGACCTTCTAAAAACGTTAAAATGTATTACTGGCACGCAAAACCTGAAATTACAGTGAATAAATAAAGACTCAGCACACCACTTCTGAAAAGTTGCCGACCCCTGGTTTAAACTATTTTAGATTTTCTTAATGATCCCAAAAAGGAGTCTACAAATGAAGTCAGTGGGGCTACCCTGATTTATACCAGCTCAAGATATTTGGCCTAGTAATTACTACAAATGAAATTCAAAAGCACATTTTCTTTTTACTTAAAGTGACAGCTACAGCTACATCTGTGCAACTTAACATGACAGGCTGCAGCTGCACGTTGGTTTAGAAGCCTGCTTCTGATGTCAAGGACAACTTTGCACTTCCTTGGGTCATCTGTTAGGTGGGAAGTGACAATATATTTTGCAAAACTGGAACATGGGTGAAACTTGAAACTGAAACTCAGCCAAAGAAAGAAACATTTGGCTGGTTAATGTAAAGACAAATATCCATATCCCATCCAATTTACACATGAATGATGAGTGATGGCTGGAAATACAAGACATCAACTGAAGAAACTTTTTTCTCCTTATTAAAAGCTATTTATATGGATAGTGGAACTATGAAGCAAAATAGCAGTTTTCTGGGTAGAGAGAGTATCTTAGACAAAACCAATGCAAAGGACTAATAGTGCTTTGTCAGTTTAAAAGTAAAATAGTTAAAGGGAAAGTTATTATTTAATTTAACTTTTAATTTAATTTTTATTACTCCTTCATAATTACTTTCATTCTATTTACTCTATTCTACACAAGTTTTTATACTTCCCTCATCATTGTACTATCCGAGCTCCTTCCACCAGTGCATTGAATAACGTAGCTAACATCTGTCATGTCTAATTCATTCTCTCTCTCATTCTCTCCGCAGACAGGGAAATATGGGTGCAGTGGATTGTGTTGTGGTGGTAGGGGTTTTGTGTTGTTGACTGTTTATTATTTTTAAGTGTGCACCCACTGCTGTGTGTGTTTATGTTAGAGGAAGCAGGTCAAAGAAATGTGCCTTGTACTTAGGAGCGGAAGGTGGTGAGGTTTGTGATAGTCCTGAGTTTCTGAAGGAGTTTGTTCCACAGGTTGAAACTGGGCCTGATAAAACTCTGTCTCTGTACTTAAGCTTTATATTCCATTCCAAACAGTGATTGTTATTTGCTATGCTACACATTCCCTTGGAACTGACCTGGACTGGTGGTGGACTTAGGGCCAGATGCCACCGGTATCAACTCCAAAACGTGCAAGGATTGGTTTAAGACAAGGATTTGGCTCATAGCATTATATCTCAACTCAGTTATTTTTAGAGTTCAGTACTAATAATATCACATACATAAGTAACATTACATACTTGTAAAGGCAGGTAGAAAGAAACTTCTCAGTTTAATATAGTAATACCACTTAGCACTTATACAGTGCTTCTCAGCAATAGATTAGTGCTCTCTGAAAGACGGATAAGTGGCACTATCATTAGTTTACTGGTGGGAAAACTGAGGTACAAAGAGGTGAATAGTAAGATTTTCAAAAGTGATTTAGGCTCCTAAGTTCCGAAGTCCTTTTAGAAGGTGTGATGTAGGCACCTAAATCACTGATGTGTTTTTGAAACTGTTATCCGAAGTTACTTGAATAACGTCACACCATCAGTGGCAAAGATGGGAACAGAAATGAGGTCTCCTAAGTCCTTATCCACTGGCCCTTCCCCTTATGACAACATTCATGCCCATATATTTTGCCTTCAGAAGGAGGAGTGCAGTAGTTGGTGTGGAATAAAAATACAGTTGCTCCCATGTGCTAACATCTCATCGCTGAAGATTTGCTTCTTAATGTATTACATTAAAAAAGTGGTATTAAGTCATGTGTCTTAAGGCATAAGTCACTGACTTCCATGGAGCTACTCTGAATTTATACCAGTGTAGCAGAGAACAGAATTTGCACAAGGTCTATATATGTCCTTGTATTGGAGTGAGGCACTCATCATTGTCAATTTTTTTCAGGGGTTTATATGGCAACTTTTCTGAGACAACTAATAAGACCCACAAGAATTATTACCATTTCCTCTGCACCGCCTGTTGTTGGCACATAATATATTTTATACTGGCGAGGACTTCCTTCAGCATGATCCCATCGTACACTCAGTGTGCTGGTGGTTGGATCATACACCCGGAGGTTCTTTACGGTGTTGAGTGGCTCTGAAATACATCGAAAGCCCTGTCAGATGCTGAAATCACACTCCCTCTCCGGCAAATTCATGACAATTAACACAGGGAATGAAGCACATGTGCTATGAAGGGAGGGAAGAAGATTTCAGATGTTTTTAAGTTGTAGGATAGGGACAAAATGTGGTGGATTACACTCCAGAAGGTCCACACTATAAGACACCCCCTCCCAAAGCAAAACTAGTCGATCTGCTGATCTCCAGCACAAGGTATAAATGGTTTCACAGCCATTTGCTAACCATTGCCATTTGCCACCACAAACAGTTCTTTTACTTACTGGTCTTGCCCCTGCCTGTCATCCGTCCTCCTTCCCCATCCGCATACATAGACGATACAGTAATAGTATATGGTGTGTCGGGCTGCAGCTTCTGTAGCACTACACTGTTCTGCCTCCCTCCTACCATGGTCTGGAGTAAGACAAAAATGAACCATTAAAATCACGTATTTACCAAGTCTCACTGCTGTAGTAAAGAATGCAAGTATTTGATACACACAATAGAATCCTGTATAGACTACATGAGGTATTGCTCCTGTCATGATCAGAAAGCTCACTAATAAATTAAACAGTAATTATATTCAGTTCAGTGTGGCAAAATTCATTAAGGCTGGTTTTAAAAGACTACAGTAATACAAAGCCAGCATTTGTGAAAAGATTTCCAAACTTGTATATAACAATGAAATAATGACTTTCAATCTTTTTAGTGCCACTGTAGAGATATTTCTTCCCAGATAGCTCCTGATCCATAGCCCATCGAAATCAGCCTTTCCATTAACTTCAACGAGCTTTGGAGTAGGCATATCACACCTATTGCTCAGGTGTATTTCAAGAAATGATGATAACACTCTGTAGAGCTCTAAAACACAAATAATTGTATAATATTAAAATTATGGAATTCTAGCCTCACTTTCACACATTTCGTTGCATGTTGATTCTAGAAATGTCCTAAACATTTTTGCTTTAATCCAAAAAATACAATAACCTTTCTACTTCAATTATACCTAGACAGTTAACCATGCGACTACAGTCCTTCTCAGACCACATAGGTAAAAGATTTACAGTGACTTGAGAATGACACCATGCTAGCAGGCTCAATTTTCTTTCATTATGTGAAATCAGTGTTTTCATACATTGCTCAAAGTAGCCTAACAATCCTCTTATACAATTTGTACATTTTTAACAGTCTACTGAATTCACATGTTTATGCCACAGAAATTAGAATCAGTTGAAAATGGAGAACTCCCAAAATGAGTAAGCATTTAGACATCTGGACATTTTACTGGAGTCCAGATGTTTTTAACCTAGTGCCCACCCATCCACTGACATATTCTAAATTTCAGAGTAATCTACAATCTTTAGCGGAACAACCTTTAGCATATGCTAATGAAACAAGCAATCTAAATAACAGGTTTAAATCCTTATTATTTGTATATAGTTACTAAGGGCCAGAGTTTTAAAGGTGTTTAGGCACCTAGTAGGATTTTCACAAGTTCCTAGGTGCCTTCCTAACTCCTGTTGGAAGTAAGGCACCCAGGAGTTTTTGAAAATACCACTAGGTACCGATTTCCATCCTTAGGTGCCTAAATACCTTTACAAACCTGGCCCTAAGTCACTGGTATTGGCTCAGATACTGGGGTGTGGCTTGAAACCACCTTTCTCTTCCCTGATCATGGGGCTGTTTGGCACTCGACCAATCTCTCAGAGCAACCTACAGCCTCTTTTTGACAATTTGGCTTTGAAAGTTTTAGATGAGGTACTGATATAATCCAATAGTACCAGCAGTTTAATCAAATACCTACACCAGAAAAGTAGTCAAGAAATTACTGTCATATGGCTGGTAATCATTAGCAAATACTGATTTTATTGATCAATATACCATGAATCCAAAAATTATATACATAATGTATTATATAATACAAATGTGAGGTTTGGAAAGGGCCATCTGGGTCATCACTAGTCCGATGGTTCTCAACATTTTTGTTCTGAGGAATGCTTTCCAGGAGGAGGCCTCCTCATGGGTGATCTCTTCTCCCAGTCCCATACAGCGTTGCTCTCCAAATGAGGGAGAATAATTGATCTAGTCCATCCTCCGCTTTTCTCAAGGACAGAGTATTCATAGATTTCTACAGAATGCCTCTTTTTGCCCTGTCTCACTTGAAAACCACCAGTTACAGATCACAGCCCCTCTTGGCAAATCATTCCCTGTTTAATTGACCTTATCACTGTTCTCTGTTATTTACTGACTTTTCATTATAGCTGCAATGACTGTTGAAAACACACCCCCTTAATTCCTCACAGATACTTCCAGGCCTTTCTAACACATGTTGCTGCTTATTGACATATTTTGGGTTTTCAAAGAATCACATATTTCACATTTTAACTCAAATATATGCTGTTCATAGAAAAGTAAATTTGGATGTGAAAACATCCAGCCAAATCTAAAGTAAATATTGTCTTGATATGCTTGTGAACATGTAGGCTCTCGGATTATTATATTGAGCCAAATGTTACTGGCTTTCTTCCAAGGGCTTTGAATCCAATGGTAATCACCACAATAGTCTCATATTACAGAATAGAGCTGTTAGCCAACATGTATGTTATACATATTGCACACCATATCAATATGTATTACACACCACGTTAATATTATATAAATTATAATATATATGAATGCTAACACAACCTTACGCTAAGTTTCATTAGGTTCACTCTTGCCCACTTATGCGAAAAGCTACCCTGCAAAGCTAAATGTGGTGTCTGCTGTAAACCCTGCCAAAAATCAAGATACATGAATTTTCTACCCTGGTACAAGGTAGGGAATGTCTTCATGGCCCAACCGGTTTTGAATGCTTGTTCAAAAAACAAGAGATAAGGGATATGCCATGGTATCAAAAAACAAGGTAAAAAGCTGATTGGTGAATTTTAGTCTTGGGTGACACTGAGAATGTCTTTCACTTGTAAACAGGTCTACTATGAATACAGCTAGTTTGGAGGAGTATTTTGGGAGCACTTTCTGCATACCGTGAACAGACACAATGCAAGAAACAGCTTGCTAGAAGGATTGGTAACCTAGTAACTCTTTCCTGTACTATTACTGATTTTTAGCAATAGAACTGGCTACATTTGGTTATTTTGAACATTTTTCATAATAAACCACAAATGCAGACAATCAACTGGGCATGCTATTAGTCAATAGGGTTTGGTTTTGTTATTAGTAGCATACATTTCAGGTAAACTGGGTGACTAGGAGAGGGGCTGGATCAGTGGTTGCCCAAATGAGCTGTATGGACGACCAGTGGTGTAAAGAGCACTAGCTGGTGGTCCGTGGGAAGCTGGTCACATGGTGCCGGCTGTCCTCCTTGTTTACAAAAGCTAAATCATATTAAAAGAAGCTAAACTACCTTCACTGCTTTCCTAATACTACTTTCTCACCTAAGCAGTTGCTGTAGTTACCATAGAGATGTTACTTATTCACTACTGGAATAGACGGTGGTCCACACTATCTTGAATTAGTCACCGTGACACAGTCCCTCTATTAGCATGTTAACCACACAGTGAAAATCTCAGACAAGCCCTGGACTAGAAGATATTTGTGAATCACAGTTCTCCAGGACTTACATTTTGATATTTTTATTTGATTTGTACATATTTAAGGTAGAAATATAGCTAGTTTTACTTTATTATCTGATCTGTACAGATAATGGGATGCAAGAAGATCTCAAGAAAATTGACTTTCCAAATGGGCACTTTTTTCCCCCATAAAGAACATATTAGTTTGGAAATGTTATATTTAATATACAAATACACATATTTATTCTGAACATAAAGCTTCATCTAAAAATGCCCCTATTAATATCCGCACTGCTGTGATTTGAAACTAAATTGTTCTGACACACTAATCTTAAGAACTACATGGTCAAATTTGTTTTTCATGGTCTAATAATTATAGTCCTTAAAAATTAGTTACCGATTGTTCAGCACCATCCCCAGTTGTACGCTGGTAAGTGATCCTGTATCTCTGCACTCGGCCACTGGCTGGATCCCACTTTACAGTCAGGCTATTGGAAGTCGCATTGTACACCTGAAGGTTTCGAGGGCCGCTCTTTGGTGCTGATTTGAAGTTATTGAAGCACAGGGTAAGCACACAGTTCAAACAATGGGCCAAATTCTGTACTTGGATGTGAGCCAGGATGCCACTGGCTTCACTGAGCCAGGCATGTGCAGAATTTGGCCCAGAGTTTTCAAAATACAATCAAGAAGAGAATTTAACTGGAATATTAGTAAAATAATGAAGCGTGGGTTAACCATATGTTTAGTATCACTCCAAATAAAAATATATATTTATTAACAAGCTGAGATCATCGTAAATATACTATTCAGTTTTAAATGGGAATTATGACTTCTTTAAATAACATGAAACCTGATAATTCAGGTTCTTACCTTGCGTTGTTGGACGTATTGCAGGTACTAGGAAAAAGCACAAGAATTTTTTAGAAGTACTGCCTTTAATTCTAATTTAATAGCTAATAATAATAATAATTAGGGATGCTGATTATTGTGGTTTACTCACACGATTAACTCAAAAAAATAATCGCGATTTAAAAAGTTAATCACAATTAATTGCAATTTTAATTGCACTGTTAAACAATAGCATACCCATTGAAATTTATTAAATATTTTGGATGTTTTTCTACATTTTCATATATATTGTATTCTGTGTGGTAACTGAAACCAAAGTGTATATTATTTTTTATTATAAATATTTGCACTGTAAAAATGATAAACAAAAGCAATAATATTTTTAAATTCACCACATACAAATACTACAAGAGGCAATCTCTTTGTCGTGCAAGTGCAACTTACAAATGTATTTTTTTTGTTACATAACTGCACTCAAAACAAAACAATGTAAAATTTCAGAGCTTACAAGTCCACTAAGTCCTACTTCTTGTTCAGCCAATCACTAAGGCAAACATCTATGGGAAATAATGCTACCCTCTTCTTATTTACAATGTCACCAGAAAGTGAGACACTTTTGTAGCCATCATTGCAAGGTATTTAAGTGCCAGATATGCTAAGCATTCATAGGCCCCTTCATGCTTCAGCCACCATTCCAGAGGACAATGCTTCCATGCTGATGACACTCATTAAAAAATAATACATTAATTAATTAATTTGTGACTGAACTCCCTGGAGAGAATTGTATGTTCCCTGCTCTGTTTTACCTACATTCTGCCATAACAGTCTTGAATGATGACCCAGCACACATTGTTCATTTTAAGAACACTTCCACTGTAGATTAGACAAAACGCAAAGAAGGTACCAATGTGAGATTTGTAAAGATAGCTACAGCACTCGACTCTAGGTTTAAGAATCTGAAGTGCCTTCCAAAATCTGAGTGGGATGAGGTGTGGGGCATGCTTTTAGAAATCTTAAAAGAGCAACATTCCAATGTGAAAACTACAGAACCTGAACCACCAAAAAAGAAAATCAACCTTCCGCTGGTGGCATCTGACTCAGATAATGAAAATGAACAGGCGTCCATCTGCACTGCTTTGGATTGTTATTGAGCAGAATCTGTGAGCAGCAACAACATGTCTCTCCTGGAATGGTGGTTGAAGCATGAAAGGACATATGAATCTTTAGAGCATCTGGCACATAAATATCTTGCAACGCCAGTGCTATGCAAATACCTGTTCTCAGTTTAAACACGAAGTGGGCAGCATTTTCTCCTGCAAATGTAAACTAACATGTTTGTCTCAGCAATTGACTGAACAAGAAGTAGGACTGAGTGGACTTGTAGGCTCTAAAATTTTACATTTTTATTTTTGAATGCAGTTTTTTGTATATAATTCTATATTTGTAAGTTTAACGTTCAAGAGATTGCACTACACTACTTTTATTAGGTGCATTCAAAAATACTATTTCTTTTTTTTTTACAATGCAAATACTTGTAATAAAAATAAGTATTAAGTATAAAGAGCACTGTACACTTTGTATTCTGTGTTGTAACTGAAATCAATATATTTGAAAATCTAAAAATATCCAAAAAGATTTAAATAAATGCATTCTATTATTGTTTAACTGTAGGATTAAACGTGTGATTAATCACAATAAAATTTAATCACTTGACAGCCCTAATAATAATAATAATTAATAACACACATTATCCCTTTTAGGGAATTGATTACTTACATGTTCGCTCACTGCCAATCAAGTCATCACTTTCGGATTCATCAGGATAGATGGCAGTAACTGAGACATCATATAGGGTGTCTGGGTTCAAATTTTCAAAAACCAGAGAATTTTCATCACCATTTAGGATGGTCTGGTGGTGAGAGGAAAGAAAGGAGATAACTGAACATTTTTCTTTACATTGTGACATTTTAGTTGGCTGCAAATATTGGATCAGATCCTGAAAGCCTCTCCACATGCAATTCCCACTGAAGGCTTTCCAAGATTGAGGCCATTCACGAATTTAATTTCAGATAAAAAGTACTGCTCTGATAGCATCCTAAAGAAAACTACATGTTGACTATTCATTCCTACCTCCTGCTTTTCTGTTCCACCATAGGGTCCCCAGGTGATTCTATAGAGAGCCACATCTGGAGCTCCATGGTCCCAAGTGCCTCTGAAACTTTGCTTTGTTACTTCTGTGAGTCTGAGATTGACTGGTGCTGGTACAGGCACTATTAAGAAGAAAGGAAAAATACTTAAACAAACAAACAAACAAACAAAAGATACAGCCTATAAACTAAGAATAATCACAACCACAAAGCTCCATTAATAAACAACCTTCTTTGCAACAGAGTACGCTCCCAGACACATTTCCAATGACTTTAATATAAATTGTAGTGTTACTCAGCACTTATACAGAGCAATTTATCTTTCATAGGGCCAGGTCCTCAGCTAATATAAACTGGCACAGCTCCATTGACTTCAGTAGAACTACACCAATTCATAGCAGCTGAAGTTCTGGAACATAGGTTTCCCTATGTATACCCCATAGGTATAATTATGACCATCTAGTCTGAGCTCCTGCATAAATAATTCTTAGAACTTCACCCAAGAATTCCTGCACTGAATCCAATATCTTTTGGCTGAACACTTTCCCTGTTTTTTCTGTCACTGACAAAAAATCTGCTAGGTTAAAAAACTTTTCAGTATCAGCCTTTTTTCCCCTGTATAAGGGCAGAGGGCTATTCCCATTTTACAGATGAAGAAACTGAGAGAAAGAGTGGCTTATGCAAAGCCACACAGTTTATTAATGCAAAACTGGGAACAGAACCCATATGTCCTGATTCCTAATGCTATGCCTTATCCACTGGACAGCTTCAGAAGTTGTATAGGTCCCAGAGGGCAGAATTCTGCCCGGTAAGCATTCTACTTAATAAGAAGAATTTAGAATTCTCAAACTGAAGGTTAGGAAATGGATTAAATGATATTGCTGCCTAAATTCTATAATAATATGCAGCATATTTTGCTTAAACAGAATCTAAGACAACATATTTAATAGCAGAGTTAAATTAAATATCCCCACAGCTTACAAGTGGTAGCTTTAGCAGCTACTGGTATAGATTCTCCTTCATCATATACTGCAACGAGTTGTAGATCATACAGGGTTTGTGAGAGAAGACTAGGAAGAACTGTGCTCGTTTTTGATTTATCAACTTCCACCTAGAAAAAAAAATAAAGGAGAAGAATTGTAAATTGGCACACAGTTAAGTTTCTGTCCCTATACCTGCACATTAATATACTGTAGTCATTGCTACAAAAAAAGATGAAGATATTCTGGGATAATTTTGCATTCCTTTTGAGGGTGCAATTTGTACCTACATTGTTGCACCTGCACTTGAACTGTGGGTGCAAATCTGGGTAGTCATATCTCTGACTACCAGACTGTAGGTGAAAAATAAGTCGTTTAAGCAGCAAGTACTGTAACTGGCACCTAGAGTTCACTTCAAGAAATCAGGGACTGATGAAATACATTGTAGAGTACTCAAGGAGCAGACAGAGGCAATATCTAAGCCATTAGCAATTATCTTCCAAAAGTCATGGAAGACAAGAGAGATTCCAGAGGACTGGAAAAGGGCAAATATAGTGACAATCTATAAAAAGTGGAATAAGGACAGCCCAGGAATTACAGACCAGTCAGCTTAACTTCAGCACCCAGAAAGATAATGGAGCAAATAATTAAGCAATCAATTTGCAAACACCTAGAAGATAAGAAGGTGATAAGTAACAGTGAGCATGGATTTGTCAAGAACAAATTGTGTCAAACCAACCTAATAGCTTTCTTTGACAGGGTAACAAGCTTGTGAATGGGGGGAAGCAGTAGATGTGGAATATCTTGACTTAAGTAAGGCTTTTGATACTGTTTCGCATCACCCCATAAAAAAGCTAGGGAAATACAACTTATATGTACCTGCTATGAGGTAGAATAACTGGTTGGAAAGTAGTTCTCAGTGGTTGACAGTCAAGCTGGAAGGGCATACCAAGAGGGGTCTGCAGGGATCAGTTCTGGGTCCGGTTCTGATCAATATCTTCATCAATTATTTAGATAATGGCATAGAGAGAGTACAGTTATAAAGTTTGTGGATAATACCAAGCAGGGAGGGGTTGCAAGTGCTTTGGAGGATATGATTAAAATTCAAAATGATCTGGACAAACTGGAGAAATGGTCTGAAGTAAATAGGATGAAATTCAATAAGGACAAATGCAAAGTACTCCACTTAGGAGGGAACAATCATGTGCAAACATACAAAATGTCCCTAGGAAGGAGTACTGCAGAAAGGGACCTGAGGGGTCACAGTGGATCACAAGCTAAATATGAGTCAACAGTATAACACTGTGGCAAAAAAGCATACATCATTCTGGGATATACTAACAGGAGTGCTGCAATCAAGACACAAGAAGTAATTCTTCCACTCTGCTCTGATTAGGCCTCAACTGGAGTATTGTGTCCAGTTCTGGGCACCACATTTCAGGAAGGATGTGGACAAATTGGAGGAAGTACAGAGAAGAACAACAAAAATGATTAAAAATCTAGAAAACATGAGCTATGATGGAAGATTGAGAAAAATTGGGGTTTTTAGTCTGGAGAAGAGAAGACCGAGAAGGGCCATGATAACCATTTTCAAGTACATAAAAGATTGTTATCAGGTGAAGGGAGGAAAATTGTTCTCGTCAACCTCTGAGAATAGGACAAGAAGCAATGGGATTAAATTGCAGCAAGAGAGGTTTAGGTTGGTCATTAGGAAAAAGCTTCCTAACCGTCAGGGTACTTAAACATTGGAATAAATTGCATAGGGAGGTTGTTCAATCTCCGTCGTTGGAGATTTTTAAAAGCAGCTAGACAAACACTTGTCAGGGATGGTCTAGATAATACTTAGTCCTTCCATGAGTGCAGGGGATTGGACTAGAAGACCTCTCAAGATTCCTCTCAGTCCTACAATTCTATGATTATCCATGTACAATAATGCAGATGCAAATTGCACCTGCAAAAGGAGCCTTGGCCCTTTTGACAATGTACTTTATTGTCAGGTTTCCAGTAACAGCTAAGTCATTACACTAAGTTATGTTCCCTCAGTATAAATATGCACACCCTGTTATATCACTCAGTGCAAATGGCTCTAGGGGTGCAATTGTGTGCTGTGCCTCCTGGAAGAGCAGCACATGCAGCTGTAATCCAGGGCCACAGGGGATTAAAATAGCTTGAAGCCACCTTTATGCCCTCCTGACTTTGAGGTGTTCCAGGGGTGATGTAGCCACTCTTAGAAAGCCTGAAGGATTGACTAAGTTACCTCAGCCCATCTTTGGCTGTCTATGGGCAGCAGGGCCACACAGAATGTCCAGTGCTTACTGCACAGAAATTGTCCTTTGGCCAGCTAAGGGGCTTTTCCAGTCCCTTTGTAGAACCAAGGGGATCAGGGGGAGAATTTCAATCCAAGCTTGTAAACCTTCCAAGATGTCAGTACCCTTTTAATGATATTGCAGCTGCCAAGAGCTGATGTTCTCTGTTTTTACTACCTGTTTCTAATATTATATTTAAGCTTCTTACAGTAAAACAATCTTCAGTTACTTGCTAAAATGCTTTCCACCTACCTCTTTTGGTTCATCTCCCAAAGTTGTTTTGTATCTCAATAGGTATTTGCGGACTTTTCCTGGGGCAGGATCCCAAATGACATTCATGCTGCTGTGAGTAATGTCTCTAACCCTCAAGCTTTTGGCTCCAGCTAAAGGTACTGTAAAATAGAACCATAATATACAACTACTATTCTCAAACTGGAAAAGAAACTCTTTTCACATCTTTTTTTGTTAAAGAAAAAAAGCCAAAAACTTATCAAAGGGAATCCCTGTTTTGGTCACCAGATGAGTCATTTCAACAAATTATCCAGCCACCAGAATAGCTGAAGACCTGTACTCTGCTCATGTTGGTGATTTCAAAATTAATCAGTATTGGCTGGAAAAGGCCCAGATCCTCTTATAAACATAATTTAAATGTCATTTAAAGGAGGTTGCTTTAATTAGAAAGTACAGGTGATGCCATTTTAAATAAACACCATTTCAAATGTGTTTATTGTTTTTAAATAATCCTTTTTGCACCCAAATACTAGTTGTTATATTTAGGTGAACAGTCCCACTGAACTCAGTGATGTGCGTAAAGCAAGCAGAATTTGGCTTTTAGTAGCTACAGGTAATGCGAGATAGTCCAACTTTTCCTCTACCTTTAGTCTTCTTCCACTTTAATTTTTAAAATACTGAATCTTTTTGAAAACTGGTATAAGTAGGCTCACAATAAAATAAATCCACTGTAATCTGCTGTCTGCAAGTTGTTAGCCAAATTGCCCTTCCTTTATCAAGCTCCCATGAGCTTGGAGAGGAAGCCATATTGGTGTTTTTTTTTTAATTAGATCATTTTCAGTTGAAGTAGCTCTATGACCTTTCAAAACCCTTGCAATGATAAAAAATCCATATCTAGAGTAAAAAATTGGCAAAAAGTGACAAAATAAATGCCCCGCTCCTCCACCCACGCATCGCTGCTAAAATATAATGTAAGTTAGATATTACTGATACAACAAAAAGCAAAGCAAGAATTCAAGAAGCCCTTACATGTCACTTCCTGAGTGGTAAGTGGGTCACTGCTGAGATCGCCAAACTCTGCATGAATAGTTAAAGTGTAGGCAGCATTGGGGATGAGGTCTACCAGCTGAACATCATTCACTGTTGACCCAACGCGCATCTGCATGTGAAAGAAAGATGCAGGTGTTGAAAAATAAAAGAGAGCAGAAAGAAAAAAGCAATGATTTAATTAAAAGAGAACTTTGTTTCCAAGATTTACATTACATTTACAACTTCCTGACTGATTTCATTGTATATAATACTCCAGTAAATGTGCTGCACTTCATAAGTACCTGCCAGACTTTTCTTACTATTATGGGATACCCTTGAAAATCTAAGAGCTTTTTGTGGAGATCCAGAGGGGAGAGACAAGTTACAGAGAACTAAAGGTAACTTTCCACACCTCTTTTTCTACAGCTGGTATTGTGGCATTGAGAGGTTCATACAATAACCGATAACCAGTAGCTCCCCTGAGAGGCTCCCATCTCACTCTCATGGAAGTCGATCCAATGTCATAAGCATTCAGGTTTCTGATTGTAGGGATTGGCACTGTGAAAATATGAAATTACTCATTTTATTCAATCACTTTATTTATTATTTTTCTGCCTACTCCACCACCTTTTAGCATTACACAGCATCCAGCAGTACTATAGAGAATAGGTCACTTGGGAATAAGGAGGTATAGGGTTAGTGAAATAGGGAATCCATAGATTTTGTTGTTGTAAGTGGTGATTAACTTAAAGAATTAGTAACAGTCATATCTTTTTTAATGTGTCCAGTGATTTTCTGTCATAACACTAATTTTCAAAACTTTAACATTCCCTTCATAAAGGACAAAGCTGCATTTTGAAGTGTATATTAAGATTCTTGAATATTCTAAAGTTCTACCTTAATTAATATTAAATGTTGATTATCAACTCCAAACATAGCGGGCTTGTGGATTTGTACATGTAAAGGGAACATTTTTGTATCTATTTTCTTTACTACGTTACACATTTTTCTTACTCTGTAAAAAACTACACGAACAGTAAAAAAAAAATCACCTCAAATTTTAAAGCACCAATGTGAATAAATTAATTTTGAATTTATGACTTGCCTAATGTAGAGCAATCACATATGACAGAAGGGAATTGCTAATGATCAACATTTTGACAGGCTCAGGATGCCACTCTATCTTGCACTCAGTAACAACATACATATTATCAATCATTTGAACAGCTGATAATGGAAACATGAGACAATCTATGCCCGTAAGCATGAAATTGATGTAATTGCTCTGAACCAGGCACACATTAATGCTGCAAAATCAGAGTCAATTTGAGACAATGTTTTGGCTGCCTGGAGCAAGAATGATCTGTGTAATATGGAAGTTGCACAGGTTGAATGAAGGTGTGTATTTGACAACTTCTGGACCATATTCCCTGAGGTTATAAGTTATTTTCTGGAATGTTTCTCCAGGGCTCTGGCCCAAGAGGACTAGTAAAGCAGTGTCTTTACGAGTTTGGAAGGAAGCCAGAGTCAGGGCAGACAATTTCCACCCTGCTGCTGTCTCTTATGGCCACAACTTTCCAGGCATGGTTATATGGGCTCAAAGGACCAAACTACCATTTTATGTTGTCAAGAAGTGTTGCAGTAATAAGTGTTCTACTGAGGGACTATCATTGGTGTCACACCAGTTGTTAAACACATTGATCATACTGGAATTTTAACTTACAAGTTGTTTCTGTGCCACTTAGAGGTTCACTGCTTTCATCTTCTACCACAGAGAACACTTTAATAACATATTCCGTTTCAGGTTTCAGGTTCTTCAGAACTGTAGTAGTTTCCACTCGATTTACATAAAACTACACAAAAATAAAAGCAATGTTAATTTCATTTACCAAAGGCATCTTCAGTTTTGCTGCATATTACTCTTGCATCAGTGGAGTTACACTATAAATAAATCCATCCCTTAGTCTTCTGCATGTTTAGTTTTTCAGTATTCTGCCTCCATTATGTATGAAAAAACAAGTTGTAGGGATTTAGGCAGACATATGTTTTCAATAGGGATACACACGTGTAACAATGTACAATAGATTAAAATGACTCTCTGCTATCACAGGTGGTATTTATGCTACCCAGTGGTTCTCAAACTTTTGTACTGGTGACCCCTTTTAGACAGCAAGCCTCTGAGTACATTAAAAACACCTTTTAACATATTTAGCACCATTATAAATGCTGGAGGCAAAGCGGGGTTTGGGGTGGAGGCTGACAAGTTGTGACCCCCAATGTAATAACCTCACAATCCTCTGAGGGGTCCCAACCCCCAGTTTGAGAACTCCTGTGCTACACATTATTTGGTTGAATGGGGAACATGCTTGGAAATGTAGTTCAAATTCTTCCTCCTTGTTTTGGAAATAGAATGTAGACAGTATGGCACCATGGAAAATTGAGACTTGTATAGCACATGTACTGTATGCAGTGATATTAGTAACAAGGATCAACCAAAAACAAGCAGAAAGTCTTCAAAATAAAATGCCACTGGATAAGCAAGGTATAAAGTCAACATGTGCCAGAATGGCTGCCACCTGCCGTAACCAAAGGACAAATCTGGAAGAAAGTGCTAGTTTAGGCTGAGTCAGATCTGAGTATGGATTTAACAGTCTTGACCCTAACTTTGACCCTAACCTAAATACTCTCTCACAACCTGTAGAGCCCACCATCCCTCTTGCTTTTAACCATGACCCAGAACAAGGTGACTAAAGGACTACTATTTCCAGTTGCTGATATGGTCAGAGAGTTTTCATGAACGGACTTGATTAAAGGAACATATGACTGTGGACATTTGAGCCAATGGGCATTACTAGGAAACATAGACAAGTATTTTCCGAGGTATATTAAACTCCTGGTTTTATAATTTTAAAATATCCAAGGTCATCTGTAGTATGAACCTCACTTCTGTTAGGTTTTTGAAACACAAAGCAAAAAGAATGTAACTTGCTATTTGTGGCCAGGAATATATCCCTTTTGTAAGATGCCTCCATGCTCTTTGAGACAGAAGTCCTTTCCCACCTCACACCACTCCACACATAATCAGTATTCTTTCAGATTAACACAAACTTTAAATTGGTACCATGCTGTCTTGGCAGAATCTAGATGAGAGAAACTTCAATATGTAAGAGTCTGCGGTTCATACAGATAAGATCGGAACAGAGACTCCAGGCACTAACCTGCTGAGGTGGGCCTCCAGAAACAGGGTAGTATTCAACCCTGTATCTATCCACGCTCTCAACAGGTGCAGTCCACGTCACTCTGAAAGAACGAGGTGTCACCTCAGATGTCACCAGGTTGGAGGGAGATGACAAACCACCTACAGCATTGAAACAAATAAAGGGAGATGCTCATTAATGAGGAAGCTCGCCAACGATGGGAATGGAACTCAGAATAATACACAAGTTCAACTGCTTTGAAAAAAATATTTACTGGTATTTACTGGCTCTTTGGTGGTATTTCTGAAATGAAGCCTCACATCACCGGGGGAGCCCTTACAACAGCAATGACAATGATAACCCAGCACCATGTCATTATGTGGCTCTGTGGGCAGCAGCCTTCCAAACAGACCTATGCAAATTCCTTCTCCTTCCTACCCCACTCCGAACACTAACATTTGATATGGAGAACCCTCATCTTGAGGGGCTCTTTTTCCATGCTAAGGTTTGCTTCTGAGCTGTAAGCCAGCCAGATTTCACATTTCAGCAGTGCAGTCCTGTTAAAACTTTTCCCGGGTTGCATAACTGTCAGTCAGCCAGCGAAGAACCTTTCCCCTGACCCCCCATGTAAGGGGACACACATCAAACAACATCTTTTCCACGTGCCTGACCCTGGGAAGAAGGCAGGCTTAGATAGCCACATAATGCTGGTGGAGGCAAAACACAGTTGTTATCCCAGGTAGCCTGCACAGCTTCTTTAGGTCGGTAGCTGAAAAAGCAGATTGATTTGACAGTTTCCAGGCAGCAATGGAAATGAATTTTCAGGCCAAGGTATTAAAGCACATAAACTGGGAAAGGATGAATTTGATTGAAAAAGAAGACGTACCTGGGCCTTTTACACTATTACATAGATTAATCGTTAAGTCATCAACAATATTAGTGAGGAAGGAGAAATCAGCAACGTTGAAAACATGGGTATCATCTGGATCTGTTGCAATCTGCTTCAACTCATTTTCATCCGCATTTTTAATACCTTAAATACACGACACATAAACAAGACTTAAATCAAGTGTAATACAGCTAAACCCCCCACACCGAAACACATCATTTCTATAGCATTTCATGGATTCAAGTGCATTACTATTGATCTATTATATTTTAAAACATATCTCTACATTCAATTTCTCTTCATACAGTACTTACCAATCGCATAAAGTTCCACTCCCTCATCCCTGAGTCTCCTTGAAGGAGCCACTATATCATCTTGTGATTTGCCATCAGTGATGAGGACACCGATTTTGCGAGCTTTAGGCCGCAATCCAACTTCTGGTTTGAAATTGTCTTTTAGGATGAAACTCAAAGCCATTCCTAATGTGACATAAAGAGGCAACTTGTGAGCACTGTACACTATTACAAATATACCTTACTGGCAAACAAATATATTTCACCATAGCCATCACTGACCACATCACTCCCCTCTTTATATCCTTTACATCCCCCCTTTACATCCCATCATCTTCCACATCAAATTCAAGCTTCTCATCCTCCTCTACCAGGCCCTGCATCACCTCTGCCCTTGCCAACATCTCTGCTCCCCATTCTTCCTCCTCTCCCTTTTATGATAGAATCATAAACTTCAAGGTCAGAAGGGACCATTATGATCATCTAGTCTGACCTCCTGCACAACGCAGGCCACAGAATCTCACCCACCCACTCCTGTATCAAACCTGTGTCTGAGCCAATGAAGTCCTCAAATCATGGTTTAAAGACTTCAAGGTGCAGAGAATCTTCCAGCAAGTGATAGCCTTCCCTCCTGCCAAAATCCCCACCACACTACCCCTTTTTTATCTCCAGACTTGTTTTCATGCTGCCCCTTGTGCATTAAATTGCCTTCCCCTCTTTTCATAGGCCAAATTATTTCATCCATCACATTCCTTATCCACCCAAATTCTCCTCCATCAAATCCCTCCTTAAAACACACTCTACTGAGAACCCTTTCCTTTGAATGATGACCTCATCAAGATTTCCCCAACACCTCAAGCTTATGCCATCACCTTTCGTATTATAATATGTCTGAACAGTTTTAGTCATGTCAAAACTAGGCTGGAAGCACCTTTGGGCAGGGAATTTTTTTATGATGCACAGTGCTGAGCTAATTGATAATACTGACCAGATAATTTATGGCAATTAATGGAACATTTTTAAGTATAGCTTAAGGAAAACTAAGGGAATGTAACATACCAGTTAGAGTATTGCCTCCTTTGTATGGTAAGTTAGCCACAGCATCTAGTAAACTCTGTTTGGAACCGTAAGTATTTAGGTGCCATTCTGTTCTGGGATCTCCACTATACTGAGCAAGAGCTGAAAAAGCCATTATCACTCGGTTACTACACAGTTACGGAACAGTTATGTGCCCAGACCCCTTTTATACCTGCAAGACTTACCAATCTGCACTTTATCAGGACCAATATCAAAGACTTCAACAATACGAGCAATGAAGTTCCTGACTGTTTTAAAATTTGGTCTCCCGATACTCCATGAGCCATCCACCAGCAGCACAATATCAGCTTCTGCTCTGGTAGTACACTCCAAGCCTGCCACACCAACCAGAAAAAAAAATGCTTTATCCATATTAATCCAGGTACTTTATTTTCTTCTGCCCTCTTCTACACTACATAATATACACTGAATTGACTTACTGACTGAAGTACTTCTAGCATTATCCACTGATGCTCTGTGGCCTGTCAATATCAGCTACTGATCCACTATTCATGAATTATTTCACTGGTACAAGATTTATTAATTTCATCATACACACATCCCTCCCAGAAGGACTTCTTCTAACATGTCAGAATTAATGAACATGCTTTTCCCTACTATGATAGCTTTTACCTAGCTTGATCTTTATTAATGGAAAATAAATTTTTTTCAGATTCCTCAGGGAACAGAAGTTTAAGATAATAACTAATCTGGCAGTGGGATTGCCCTATATTTTGAACAAACTAAATGCAAAATTAAAATATGTGAGCATTTTCAAATGATCCAGATTTACATTATTTTAGTCTAGAATCAGGAGCTAAATTAATGTCCTGTTTTCAATTATACACTGGAATAATTAGTATATATCATTAACATAATCAGGTAAGCAACATCACACAACTTGTAGAGAAATAAAATAAATTAATATAGATGGTGCAGAAGTTTGCACATGTAAAACAAGAAAGAGAGAACATAATTTAGAAGAAGATATGCAAACAAATACACAAGTCATGAGATACAGAAATGACAAAAACAAACATTTATATAAAGCTGCAATGTTTTGAAAAGGAAGAAAGTTATCTCAGATACCCTCAGTTTACAAACTATGGAATAAAAATATGAAAAATTTCAGTTTCATCATATTAGAAATCACAGAACGTTTATACAAAGCAGAAAGATACAAGTATTTAAATGATCTTATTATCAGTCATTTGAAAAAAAGAACACTTGTTCTCTCTCTTTTCCGGGAGATTGAGTTACCAGCTGCAAATTTTCTGGCTTCTTGCCATCATAGCTTCTGGTCTTTATATGGAAGAAATCCCATTGAGAAAAATCGGCCAAACTCATCACAGTTGACATTGTGATTTCATCTATGTTCCACATAATTGATCCAATACTGTAGACTCCTAACTACTCGATGTACCTGAGGGTTTAAAATCATGATCCTCTTCTGCATAGAAAATATAGATCTAGTCTTTAATCAGGACAATACAAATAGTTTGTGGAGTAGAGTTTAAGTAAAATCTTGTTAGATCAAAACTGTGCATGCATATGTTCACCAACGAAGCTTCACGTACCTTTAACCAATTAAATTATTTTGGCTTTTACTTTTCTTCCAAATCCCATAATCCCACATCTGAAAGTTCTAGCAAAGGCACTATATCTTTATTAATTTTTGTTATTTTAATAAATATATAGGGTACCACTGCATACAGAATTTACTTTCCCAGCTACAAACTTCATTTTTCACAGTAACCAGGATTTTAGTCCATGCATTACTAAAACAGTTTAGCTTACTGTATATGACATTGTAGGAAGGAATGGTAGCTGCAGTAACATAAATATAATAAATATGCCTGGTGCAATTATTTTTCTGCCAGAATTACTAGTTTCTCTCCCATTTCACTGATAGCATGCTGCTATGCCACCTTTCTCAATTTTACCCTCTAGTATTAGCTAGAGTTTCTGGCTAAGGTCAATAAATTCTCTTAAGCACTATATTTCAGGCATATCATTTTTCTAGTTCCACCTAGGTAAATACCTCTTCAAATCCAGCAACTACTGCTAAATAACATTTGTAATTTTCTGCCTACCTGCTGCAAAAAAAGGGAGCTGTGTACTTCAATTTTTGGCAATCCAAAAATAGTTTAAAATCTACTTACTGAAGCACATCATCAGCATTTTCTAACTGCTGTTGAAAAATGTTATATAAACAAGTATTATTTTTCCATAACATGGTGCTCAAAGAGGGCATTGAATAAAAAAGAGTATCTTTTAAAAGGTTAAGAAAAAAAGAATTTATGTTTGCCTGAATATCACGTTTGGCAGCCAAAAGTAGGTTTTTATCAAATTAATTTCTGAGAGACCTTTGGCAGGGGTTAGGATAGACTTCTACAGTAGATACTCAGGGCCAAACCCTCTGTCCCTCTCTGCAGGGCACGCCAGGCCTGAAATGGAGAAGAAATGCCATGGTTCACACAAGCACAGTAGGGTAAAGGGAAGCAGAGGTCCCTCGCAAACATGTTTGTCAGTCCTTACACCAACTGGAGCTCAACTCCAGGCAGGGGTGCTGGAAAAATTTGTATAGTGGGGGTGCTGGGAGCCATTGAACCAAACCATAAACCCTGTATATGATGGAAACCACTTCAAGCCAGGAGGTGCAGCAGCACCCATGACTGTGGGGGTATGGGGCAATGGTGGGCAATATGAGTCAATCCAGATACATAGGCCCAACACTGCACACAGGGAGAGTAGCTGCCTTGACCATTACATGTATTGTTCCTCAGTCCTGTGCACAATACCCCAGAGGTGAAATTCATCCCCGTGCAGTCAGCAAACAAAAGGCCTATGCCCACTTATGACCTATTTTAAGGATGCTAAGTGGTGGATAGGCCTTGTTCTGGCTCTCTGTGCAGAGGTATATTTCACCCTGTGTGCATAACTCACTTATGAGGGCAGCATTCTCTGATCAAGCATTTGGCCCTGTATGCGAGAAGTTAGGCATGTATAGCTTCTAAATACAGTGAACTTGGTCTCAACTAATCAGCACTGCTTAACAGTAGTGACCCTTTAATAAAAGTGGAAGAGAACTGTACTCATGAATGTAGGCATACTTGAGGATGCAGGTTTTACTATTCATCAAACCCTGTAAATAAATGTTTGTTAGTTAAATGTATTGCAGCATCTTATGATAAAAGTGACAGGGAAATGCTAAACCTATCTGAAACATTAGAAAACAAAAGACAGATATTCCACTTGCCGCAATGTGATCAAGTTTACCTCTGGCTAAGAATGGCGTCACAGTGACATCTGAAAGGGTGGTCATTTCTTGGCCAACCAGTGGTGCACTCTCCCCTCCTTCAAACATTCCAAAAACATTTACCTTATAGGTAGTGCCTGCCCTACAATAGTAAAAAAAATACATGGATATGTCAAATCAATTTGATTAACTAAATGCTGAGGTTTCACCAATAAATATATTAGATCTTTTAATGTGGATTTGATTGCTTTTTCTCACATATAAAGCATAATCACAGTTTCTATACTGACTATTACTATATTATGTTATATGGTATAGTACATATTCTAAATCCATATATCTGTGTTTGCTTACATACCTCTTAACTTCAGTGAGAGTTTTCCTTAAGGAAGTATCTGAGTGAAGAACTAAGGAATTTATGATCTGGCCCTTTGTTATATTAAAGATAGCTACTCGGTTTTTTTCTATAGAGGAGAAGGTCCAGAAATGTAAAGCCCCGAGTCCTGTGCCTCAACTGATATAACGCGGTGTAATTCCATTGAAGTCAAGGGAGCTCTCTCGCTTCATACCAGCTGAGTATCTGGTTCCAGATCTGTAACTGTATACCATAGTTTGTTCATCTGAGGTCAGATTTTTAATGGTGCCACTCTGAGCATGCCCAGCTGACACACATACAATTCCTGATGCTCCTGTGCAATTCCCAGTGCTCATGGAGGAGTATGACATGCTCAGAATTGCATCTTTAAATCTCTGGGTCTTCCCCATAATGAACATAGAGTTCTATCCAGAACTGAACTAGACTGCTACAGTTTTAGCTTCAAAATTCTTTAGAAAAAACTTTGGACAACTCAATCTTCTCCTCTGCTTCTAGTATCAAGCATGCCATCTTGCTCTCTCACATGCCCCAGTGAGATCACAAACAGAACATTGGAATCCATGCTTGCAGATGCCTTTCTGGAGTTGAATAACAATTCCCTGGAAGCTCCTAGCCCTTAAAGGCTTTTCTTACTTATGCTTGATTCTATCCTACCTACCAGCCTCTGTATCATCGTGGCCCTAGTGCAGCCTTTACCTAAAATAGCATTAAAACTAAGGAAAAAGGGGTATCTTTGTGAAAAAACACATACTTTTTTCATAAACACATTGCTGTAAAGAAGGGATGATAAAGCTATTCATAACCTGAGCCATTTTATTTCTATTAATTTAACTATTAACACAAAATTAAAAAGAATTATTAGCCATACCTAAGCTCCTCCAATACAACTGTATTGTCATATGGCCCAACAATTAGTTCTCCAAGTCTATCTTCTCCTGTCGGATGGAAAGTTATTTTGTAACCTCTCACTTCCCCAGGGGCTGGCTCCCAAGTTACTCTGAAACTTGACATAGTGGAATCAGAAGTTTTCAGGTTTCTGGGTGGTTTATACGGAGAGGCTGCCAGGAGCAAAGGGGAAAAAAGCCATAATTTAGATCATTTATGTATATGAAAAATATTAGTAAATACTACGGCAAAAAACTCATGTACAACTGACATCGGTTATTAATTGTTTGTGTATTTTTCAATTTAAAACAATATTTTAAAAGCACCTATTCCAGGCTCGTACTGGATTTGCTTGACATAATCACTAGTACCAAGCCATGACAGGCAAGACCAGATGCTTGCTTTCAACCCAGAACCAGAAAATAAGAAAATTACCAACCAGACATTAAAAAAAGCCCAACCGTCCTCACCCACAAATACTACCAGACCTTCTCAGCCTCTTCCTCCTTACGGGTAAAGAGACAGGCCTTGCAGCATGTCCTGAAGTTCAAAAGATTCAGGCTATTTCACACCAAGGAGGGAAATAAATTCCAAAGTTGAGGCCCTTCATAAAAAATGCCCTGCCAGCAGTTCCCTCCTTTTGTACTCAGAAGGCAGTGTGACAGGTCTCAAGCCATTTAGAGATTGACATGTCAAACTTTACTCTTTATTTTGAAACTGACAGGCAGCCGGTTCAGATCAGAGCGCACTGGTGTCATGTGCTCCTGGTGAGAGACACTGCTTAGCAAACAAGTGGTTGATAGACATGGCAATTTCTTGCACAGTCCTTGAAAGACCTTATTGTATTAAGTTTACATATTATTGTGGGCCAGGATTCTATGTAATCTCTCGAGGGGGAGATGGGGTAAAGGTCCTACGTCATGTTTTCTAGCTCTTTAATCATTTTTGTTGCTCTTCTCTGGACTTTCTCCAATTTGTTCATGAGTATTCCCCCATTCCAGTTTTACAATAATCCAGCTGTCTGAAGCTACACCCTGAGGAGAAGGTCATTTTCTGCTGATTACTTGTTCCCAAAGACCAAGATCAAGGACCAAGCTGTATAAAGAAATGGCTGCTCTGCCCAGCCTTCATTCTGGTTCAGGATCTAAGAGGATGAACTTGAGACCACAGGAAACACCTAGTTGTGGGTTTTGAAGGACTGACACCTATCAGCGTTCTAGTTTGGAATCGGGATTGACCTCTGGTAAGCTTTTTAGAATGTGTGTATGTTCTTGTATTGTTTTAATACATTTTCTCTGAAATGCTTTTACTTTAAGAATAAATGTGCTTGCTTAAAAGGAACTGCTTGATAACTTATAACTGCTGACAATATATGGTAATAGTTCTTGAACAGAAAGCAAAGCACAGGCATGAGCACCCGTCTTTTAGGCCATTTGGCTTGCTGGGGATATCACCATGTAAGGCAGGAAGCTAACGAATGGTGGGCATACCCCCTCACTTAATAGATCATGAATTACTTTGTACATCTTCCAGTTACTTCCTCATCCTAGCTAAATGACACCAGCCTTATCCAGCTGGAGACTCAGCTATCTAGCTGTTCATGTCTCAGTCCTTACCAAGCACTGGGTAAGGTGCTCAACAGAACTACCTTAATCAGATATGTAACAGGGTGGCTTGCCCTGAGCTGAAGAGCCTGGGGCTAAGTCAACTTTGATTACAGGATGAGCCCCACCTGAGAGGAATCAGATGATTCCAATATAAAGAAGGGGGAAAGCTCAGCAATCTGTGGCAGGATCTGCAGAGAGTGAGGAAAACTCTCCAGGCAGGGAGAGACTCTGACCAAGCAGGGGAGGAAATGCAATGGTCCCTGGTAGAAAGGCCTGGGAGAAGGAGCAGGAGAAACTTTGGGTTGTGTGGACTTATGAATGGACTTTATATTGGGATTTTTAGTTTTATTTACCACTTATTTGATATTAATAACCCCAGTCCCCAAGCAGGGGTATTTTCTGACAAATAAAAAGCTTAAAGTGAACAATCTAAGAGGGGAAACTGAGGCAGGCTGCCTGTAGCATGATCCTAGGCCATGTAGAGGTATCTGGGTGGCAGCTGGTCTGGTTACAGAATAAAATAGACATGAAGCTGAATCTCATCAGTATCTTGAAAGCACTATAGCACATGCTTCCTCCCTAACTCTTCCAATAGCCTCATACACATGTGGAAGAAGAGGGACAAGACAGAGCTGTCCAGAATCCCACAAGGCAGTCCTTGAAGAAGAAGAGCTATTATGCAGAACCATCTAAAAACTGAATGGGAAGACCTGTTTTCTCCCACTTGAGTTCACAGGTAGGTCAGATAGATATTCAGTCACCAGGAGGAGATCATCTACTACAATGCTACAATGCCTGTGCAGTCTCTATGTCATAGCCTTGCCTGTACCACAATTAACACAGGCCATGGAGATCTTAGGCAGCTGGGTATCTGAGAATTATCTCACCACAATTTTCCCAATAACCATAACCAAGGCTTGCAAGCTAGTCATTTGACAATAGCTGACCAGACTGTCAGTGTCAAGTAACAGCCTTATAAGCACTTTCTTAATAAAAGCCAGCAAGCTGCCTTTCCTAACCAAAATGTTCACAATCTCCACCAATAATGGACACATTTCGTCCTCCTTGAGCACCACCAGCTCACCATGAGATGGGTCCAAAGTGCAGGTTGTGGCACAATGTGCTCACAATGACTCTAGTGCCCCAGTGAGCCACACTGGCAGCAACTGAAGCAGAGAAGTTGTAACATTTGTCTCTTTCAGATATTGCCCTACATCCATGGAAGAACACAATTAAATCCAAATCCATTTGATTTTCTCTGCAAAGCACCAGATAATTGCATTGCAAAAGGAAGCACTCTTTAATTTTTATATTATATATGGAGATAGCCTATCTCCTAGAACTGGAAGGGACCCTGAAAGGTCACCGAGTCCAGCCCCCTGCCTTCACTAGCAGGACCAAGGACTGATTTTGCCCCAGATCCCTCGTGAAAGACCTGATGCAGAAGATTCCTGGCTTCAATCTCCCACGAAGCTCATGGGCAATCATACACCACATCCGCACAAACCATGGCAGATACAGATACTTGCTACACAAATGGAAATTTAAAGATTCTCCAGAGTGCCACTATGGTCACCTAGAACAGACCATGGAACATATAACAACTCAATGCTCAATTCACAAATACTAAGGAGACATCACCTCAATTCACTCTGCTACTTCAGATGCAATTATTTGGCGTAACCATTTAAATGTCAATGTGTAGTTATTGCTCTATATTTATATCAGCCATATGAAGAAGAGTCATGAGGACAATGCCAAGGAATAAGTTCCCCATAGGCCACTTCAAGAACACCTGAGAACCAAAGACAAATTACAAAGTCCTAACAAACCACTGAGAAGTGGTCTGTTGAAGGAACAATATTCTCTCACAAAACTGCCCAGAAACATTTATTTTTCATTGACTTCTAAGGACCAGCCACCAGAACAGGTTTGCTGCTCTAACAAAAGTGGTATACCCCAATCTCAAATAGCAGGAGGCAACGATCAGGCCATGGCACAGGTAAAATTTTCAGCAGTCCCAACTCCATGCCCATCCTGTAGCAATTTTTTGTTAATTTCTGTTCTTGGAGATTTTGTAGATAATGGATTAGCTAACACCCGGCCTACTTACTGTACAATTGCTTTTCTACTTCCTACAATGAATACCTTTAATCATAAGCTTTTTACTATTTATTCTAATTTAATTATGTGTAATACATACCTGTTGTTCCTTCTCCTTGCCTGTGTTTTCCTTCCCCAGATTTATACATTGGAATAACAGAGATGTTGTATTTGGTTAGAGGCTGAAGTCGTTTTAACACTGTAGCTGTGGAAGTAGCTGGTACTTTTGCAACCACCTGTCTTCCTCCACTGACAGGTCGATAAACTACTCGATAGCTCACAACTTTCCCAGGTGCAGGCTGCCATGTAACTCTCATTGAATTCTCCGTCTCTTCATCTACTCTCACCCTCCTGGCATTTGGTGACACTTTTCAGTGTAAAAATATGGATAAATATTTATTTTGTCACATACAAACATGCACAGATATGTCTACACATTCATTCAGCACTACAAATATCATCTGTGATTTGTCCTTTCATATTACAGCATATCATTAAACAGGAGTTCATTTGTGGTTCTAAGAGCCCACCATGAAAACTTTCTGATCCCGCTGGAGTAAATTAACACAACAGCTATGCTTAGATAACTATGCTTTCCATCACAGAGCAAAAAAATGAGCAATTCATGTAATACAGCAATCCAGCATAATAGGGAGTTCTACATAGTAAAACATCATTTTTGGTAACCTATTGTTTAAATAATGAGTTCAGCACTTCCAAATGCTAGTGCTAAAGGGCCAAATCCTGCAGACATGACTTGTTTGTTTTTTTGGGGGGGAAGGGGGATTTTTTTATACAGGCGAATCTCCCTGTGAAGCCATTTTTCAGACCAAAGAGGTTCAGATTGTTCTGACAAGGTGCTGACAAGCATCCAAACTATTGGATGGTTATCTCAAAACAAACAGACCAGCCCAATCTTTTGTAAGTCTCCCACCTCTAATCTTAAGGCAATAACAATTCTGAAGAGTGTGGATGTCTTATAAAGAACTTCAGTTTCACTCTCCAGGCAATAACACCCAGGCTTTTTAAGTCATGTTCCTGCCTCGTAGCATACACCATCAAATAAAAAACCTGAAGTGAAATGGAAGGCATGTCTGGATCTGGCTGTCAGCTGGGCATGCTACCCTAGGTTTTGGCAATGCAGAGCCTTCTTGGCGTGCCAGAGTCAGAGTTGGTTTTCACTTCACTGAGAGCTATGCCACAGAATGCTGAAATAATCTCTCTCAGCATTTGGAACTGGTCATAGACTCATAGGCTTAGAAGGGACTGCAAGGGTCATCTAGTCTTTCTATTCTGGTCTGTTCACTTTCAAACAGCTGTAACATTAGGAAGATTAATACTATGTGGTGTTGGTCACATAAGAAAAATCTAGAACTGTGAGTAAGAGATGTAGCCAACTTCAAACCCACTCACCTGAGCCTGGGAGGAGGAAATCACAGGGCAGGAAACTTACTAACCCCAATGGAATGAACTCTGACTTCCCTCTCTACCCTGGTCACTTGTTCCTCCCATTTCTCCCCCAACAATATACCCTCCAACCCACAAAGCCCCAGTAACTATCCCCAGATTCTGCCACTCTACTCACATTAAACTGTAGCTTACTCTCTAAGTAACCCCATTAATTTCAGTGGGGACTCCTTGCAGAGTAGGATACAATTTAACATGAATAAAAGTAGCTGAATCTGGTTCCATGAGATATAAATGACTTATGATTATAAATAATCATAGCTCAGAAAAAAAGTGGAGGGTTGGTACCTCACTGAGTTGAGATGGGCAAGGGTTTGGCTGATTTTTTTAAGGAGGGGGGTTAATAAAAAATAAGGTCTAGTCTCTTGTCAATGCAAGTTGCATTAATAGGATTATCAAGAGTTTGTGTGTGGGATAATAAGTGTCACAATATCCCAGGTCACAATTCAGGCTGTTCTTTGGGGTGGCTATGCTGTACTGCACTTACCTTCAGTAGTTGCCTCTCCTTCTAGAGGAGCTCCGTCTCCACTGCTATAGGAAGCAATGACTGAAATTTTATATTTAGTCTCTGGCTGTAAATTCTCCAGCACAGTATTTATTACATTTCCAGGAACTGTGCTCTCCCCAGTCTGACCATCATAAAGCGATCTCCATACTATTCTATAACGACGAACTGCTCCTGGAGCTGCTGTCCAAGATAGTCCCATTGTAGTGTCAGTTATGTCTCTAATAAGCAAATCACGAGGTGAGCCACGGTCTGCAAGAAAGGAAGTCATAAGAGAGGGACTATGACTAAGACACAGCGAAATAGGAACAGAAAAATAAAATGCTCATAGAATAAAATTAAAATGTTCACAACATCAGCTCAAATGAAATACAGTCATTCTTTTATGAGGAAGATTAAGGCCCTTGTTCAGCAAAATACTTCAGACTATGGTTAACTTTAAATACATGAGGAACGATGAGCACTTGTGGCACCTTAAGAGACTAACAAATGTATTTGAGCATAAGCTTTCATGGGCTAAAGCCCACTTCATCAGATGCATGCAGTGGAAAATACAGTAGGAAGATATACAGAGAACATGAAAAAAATGGGTGTTGCCATACCAATGCTAATAAGACTAATTGAATAAGGTGGGCTAAAAGCAGGAGACAAAAAACATTTGTAGTGATAATCAGGATGCCCCATTTCAAACAGTTGACAAGAAGGTGTGAGTAACAGTAGGGGGGGAATTAGCATGGGGAACCAGTTTAGTTTGTGTAATGATCCATCCACTCCCAGTCTTTATTCAAGCTTAATTTAATGGTGTCCATTTTGCATATTAATTCCAGTTCTGCAGTTTCTCGTTGGACTCTGTTTTTGAAGTTTTTTGTTGAATAATTGTGACTTTTAGGTCTGTAAAAGAGTGACCAGGGAGGCTGAAGTGTAAATTTGTTAGTCTCTAAGGTGCCACAAGTACTCCTCGTTCTTTTTGCTGATACAGACTAACATGGCTACCACTTTTAAATACATGCGCAATCTCAACACTACTCAGCAAGACACTCAATCTTGAATACTTTGCTGAACAGGGATGGAATTACTTACATGCTTAAAATTAAGCATTAAAATTAAGCATGTGCTTCAGTACTTTGCAGTTAATTTAGGTTAGCTTTATCTTCCAGCAATTATGCCTCTCAATCCATCTTCATCCCAAAAGCTCAAGTAACTCATTTATAGGCAAATAATGAAACCTTGGGTAATTTTTTCCTGATGTTAAATCTCTGTGAAAAAAATTCCTTCTAAATTTCTTGAGTCCTTCACCCTTTCTTTACTTGTTCATATCCCCTTATCCTTATATTTGACACTGCCCCAAAACAGCTATCCTCTCACTTTCTTTTATGTCTATATACGCCAATGAGATCCCTTTTTAGAAGTCTGTTCTACCACTGATGCAAGGGCATTTATGCATATAGGGTTTATTGGATTTACCAGAAATAAATCGCTTTCCACTGATTGATTAATTCAGACACTTAAGAGTTTTTGTTTGCTTGTTTTTCAGGAAACATTATGATTCCAACTGCAGTTAACAGAATTTACATCTATGTGACTTGGACCCCGGCTGACCTAAAGCATCAGGTAGGATAATCAAGTTCCTCTGTCATTCTACTTGTTCTTTGTTGTATAACATCTTTATTATAGTAATAGGTTAAGAACTGCACACAGGTTTTTCATAACATGCCCCCATTTAGGAAATGTCTGTCATTGTTTTCAGCCCTTCCTTTCTTTCCAGTGCCTGAGAATTATACATTTGGCTGCTACCATTGCTACCAGCACCCGTCTTCCTGAATGGTGTGAGAATATACCTGTCAGCTGCACCCATTGTATCTATTTACAACTCAGCTGTCATGTATTTACAACATAAAGTGTAGTAATTGTAGGCTGGAGGTGCTATCTTGTCTGTACTAAGTTTTGCCAGACTCCTGTTGTATTGTTCTTCATAGCTGGTTGTCCTCATATTTCTTGGAGTGCACTAAACAGTTCCTTAGTTTGTATAATCAAGAAGGTATAAGCTAGCGGTTTGATGCTCACTTTAATACACCAGTTTCAAGCCCGTATAACTCTGTTGACTTTAATAGAGCTCACTGGTTTAAAATTAATGAAACAGCCCGGAGGATTAGGTCTATGGAGTTTGCTGCATTCATTGTGACATCTGGGTACACTTATTAATGGGAGCTAAAACATGCTACTGGAATGGCTAGAGCCCTAGTTTTTTTTCTTTATGCAATGGCAAAGTTGTAGTTATAAACAAAAATCCCCACACACACAGATGCAGCGCCTACTTCGACGTGTACTCTATGTGGAATTCCTTACTGATCTCCATAAGGCCTTCCTGCAGTGAGCAGAGCTAGAGTGGCTCCCCTGAATGGCTGCTTAGCAAGAGGTTCCCCCAAACCAATCTCTGTTCTAGGCTTAAGCAGTGAGGAGGGCCTTGAGCCAGCCCTCTGCACCACAGGTAAGCTTTACCCACAATGACAAGTACCCACTAATATATCTGAGATTGACCAAAGCCATAGTACCAGAATCAAACCTCTTTGAATGCGGGGGAAGTTTCAACCCCAATCCAACCTCCATAGAGCAGGGTCATCTTTGCAAATACTATCAGGCAAGAAGTTTATAATTGTGAACAGATTTCAATGCAGAACTATGCCTGGAAGGATTTTGAGATTGGTCCCAACTTATATACCATGGTTTAATCTTCCTAGGCATCTGTCTTTATTTAAACCCTGATCCGACATATGCAATCCCATTGGATATCAGAGGAGCAGCCGTGTTAGTCTGTATCCACAAAAACAACGAGGAGTCCGGTGGCACCTAAAGACTAACAGATTGGGTAAAACTTTCACGGGTAAAAAGCCCACTTCTTCAGATGCATGGAGGGAGCTTAATCCCATTGGAATTGGTAGGACTACTTGTATAAAGGCTGAAGGTTTGAATGATATTGTTGTAGCAATAATCAACAGATTAAATAAACACAGTCTCCCATTAATTCTGAATCAGTGAAAGAATAATTCCATTTTGGTTTATTGATGATAGGACACAGTTGCTGGAATTTTATTAAAATGTTCTTAGTAGTTGTATCTTTAATAAACAGAATATATTTGTAAATCTTATTTTTCTAAACCCAACCCATTGCTAGTATGTGATCCAGACAAGGATCCTTTGGATATCTTATCACCTTTCTCTGGAGATAACTGGTTTTTCCATCCAAACTTAAACAAAAATTCCTTCAATCCTTCTCACCCGCCACTCTAAATATGACACGCACACAGAGGCACTCTTGATTTCAAAAACAACATTTTAAGATCCAGCTTTTTGTAACAGTTGAATTATTTATTGTCATAAGAAAAAATAACTACACTACTGCATCTTTCAGTGTAACTCTACCCTGTTATGCTACAAGAGCCAGATTCATCCTGATATACACTCCATGCAAATTCACTGATTTCAGTCCATTAAGTCAGGGCAGAATTTGGACCCCAAAGAGTAACTTTCCTGGAAGACTGAAAAAAGATTTGTCTTCAAAAGTAAATTACATCAATTTTCTGTCTACTCTAAAGTTTCTGCTCCCAACCCTTGGCTTTTTCATTCAATATAAAAATCTGAATATACTCCAAATGGAAATATTATGGAAAACCCAACATGATAGAATGCACAGATGTTTCACAATAAAAACCTCTTTTTCCATATTTTAATGTAATATAAATACACAAGTCACTTTATATTGACTACTTCAAATCAAGTCTCTGCCACAATGTGATTTCAGTATTAAACTATCTGCTACCACAGCACAATTCTCAGCAAATAACACCGGGATAGTATAGCTAATGATGTGTTGGAGGCACTGCAACAATCACTACATATTTAAACCAATTATTAAATTATTATATGTGCCACTAAATAGCAGAAGAAAATAATTTATTTTCAATGGAGTGTAATCAAGCCCAGCTACCGACAAATGTTAGCTCTGGAAAGAAAAAAGAAATCATATGGAACTAAAGTACCATTTTTTGTTGAATAAAAATAAACTTTGGGCTTCCTACCAAGCCGCTGGGTCTAAATGGAAAAATTTGACTTCAAATAGCTGGAAACTGCTGACAAGACATCTTACCAACTAAGGGAAATTAGACTTTTAATATGTTATACTGCAACTGAAAACATGTATCTAAAATAACACACTAATTTGATTTGCACCTCATGTGTGAGGTATAAGTTTGTAGGCAGATATTTTCACAAGAAGCTACCACATGAGTATCTATGGGTCTGGAGGTGGGGGAGAAAAGTAGCTGTGTTTAGAATGTGGTGCAAAGTTCTAAGATTCCACTAAGCATTAACTAAGCTGCTACATTGGGAGTTTAGAAATATTCTTAAGTTCGGTAACATTACCAGTATAATGTAATGGCTAGTAGGCATACAATTTTACCTATTAACCATGTTTAGTTTGTCTGAGAAGTACAATTATGCAAATCACATGGTAACTCTGCTTACCTAGTATTTATCTGTTTGCACTGCTGCCTATCACTAACATATCTGAGCAATTATTCTGATCTTCTGTTTAAATGTTCAAGAATCTTAATTGCTAAATGCAGGACCGGCTCTAGGCACCAACAAAGCAAGCACGTACTTGGGGTGGCACAATTCCAGGGGTGGCATTCCGACCACCTGTGTTTTTGTTTGTTTGTTTGTTTGCTTGCTTGCTTGCTTGCTTGAGAAGTTGCAGTCTTGGAGCTTGGGGTGGCAAATATTTTGCTTGGGGCAGCAAAAAACCTAGAGCTGGCCCTGGCTAAATGCTCCAACAAGAAGGATTCTGTGCTAGGCACTGTGGTGTTCAAGAGTTCCAGAATTCACTAGCACAAGCACAGTTGAAGCCTTGCTGTGTCTATAAGCATCAAACCAGTGCTGCTGTGTGGACATGTCAAACCATTGCAAAGGCAAGCAAGGCAAGCAACCATTTCCTGCCATCAGAGCCGGATCCAAAGCCCACTGTAGTACTGAAGACTCCCTTTGACTTCAGTGGGCTTTGGCTCAGATTCTCAATGTCTCTACAATAGTTTCCACACTCCAATACATCTGTTAGTCTATAAGGTGCCACAGGACTCTTTGTCGCTTTTTACAGATCCAGACTAACATGGCTACCCTTCTGATACTTTTCCTCATTTAGTATAGACAGATCCTTAGATATAAAACAGGTTCTCTTCCTTCCAGCCCTGAATCTCTTCAGGTCTTCACTTTCCACATCAAGGTTTTGCATCATGCTGAGCGAGAGACACAATATCCAATTTAAGTAAGTTTCCTGCACTTGCTTGGCTCCTGTCTCCTGAGCTCTCCAGCAATCATTTTTGATCCTGAACACATGACTTAATCAGTTAAGGCTACACCTACACTACTAGATAGGGGTGGGCGTATAAACACCAGCAAAGCTGCAGTAGCATGGGTAGCTGTAGCAGAGGCACAGCTAAGCAATGCCGAGTACAAGCCCAGTTAAAACCGATGGGTCTGTACTCAGTATGGCTGGGCTGGGCCTCCGCTGCTTCTACTTGAGCTTGATCAGAACTACCTCTAGTGTATGTACACCCGCAAAGGAATCTCATCCACAGTTCATAGTGTGGACATAGCCTAGGGTAAAAACCTTAACAGTCATAAAAAATAAATGTCTGTATTCTGTCCTCGGTTACATACCCACAATTCCTTCTGATTTCAGTAGAAGATACACACCTCTATCAGGCCTAAAACGTATACATTTCTATACATGTACTCAAGCTAGTTTTCAAGATTAATATGTAACCGTAAATCTCACATTGATCCATATTTCACTTAAATTAAATGTAAGTTAGATCTGAGCCAATATCCTAAGCGGTCAGAATTTAATCAACTAAGGAAACAAACCCCCTCATGCCGTGCACACTCTGAACTTTTATGACCTGATTCCTTTCTTGTTTACAACAGTGTAAATCACAAGTATCTCCACTGAAGTCAGAAGGCCAGATCCTCACATCCAGCCAAGTTCATCTCAGAGTAGGACGCGCGCGCGCGCGTGTGTGTGTGTGTGTGTGTGTGTGTTGGGTGGGACACAGGCAGCTACCTTAACACTACTCCTCATCCAGGCCCTGCTGCTGGTCATATTGGCCTCTGGCATAAGATAGGAAAACTACTTATGTTGGCTGGTAATGTCTCCCTAGGGGCCATTATGCAGCTGAATACGGGAGTGCAGAGCACTCTGGTCACACCTCTTGTCATGTGACATAACCCACTATGCTGGGGAAGTCAGAAGGGGGTAGAACAGAATTTCCTGTGCCAGCTCTCTGCTAGGGGAGGATTCCTCTACATAAGCAGAGTCCTCACTTGCCCTTTTAAGCCAGGTTGCTGGCTCTTTTTCACAGGAGGCTGAATCAAGGAGCCCTGGATCTGCTCCACCACAGTTACACCAGCATAAAATTGATATGAGATCAGAATCAGCCCCTGAAAATCTACCTTATCTCTCTATTCCAGCAATTAATTAATTACCCAGCAACTAATTAGTTAATTATTTGATAGATAATATTTAGAAAAGCAGTTCAATTTTTCTTATGTAATTAATCACTTCCTCTGAGTGGATTTGTTTTTTCCTGCAAGTGGTGTACTTCCCCTGACAAGAAAATTCAAATGATTGCTCGATGGTTATCAAAAGTCACTTGCAAATGTCAGGGTGAAAAATCTTGGAATGTATCATTGAAAAAAATGCATGAGACAGCACTAAATCTCTTTGAAAGACACTGAGTCCTTGTTTCAGTCTGTATGGAGAAGAACTACGTAATTCAAACATTACGGAAAGTTCCTATGATATGCTAAAAACCTCTTTGTCAGGAAATGTCACTTGAGTTAGCCCCATTCACTCTGTAGGAGGTCATTCATTTCTAAAACATTCTTATGTTGCTATAGAAACAGCAAAAAAACAATAACATATACCTACTAAGAAACCACAATTCATTTCCTGGCAAACCCCACCCCCCCAAGCTCTGAGAAATGGATACAGCACAAAGAGTCCCTGAAACTAGAAAGTGAATCAACTATAATGAATCCTCACATCCCAATTCTCACAGCATTAAAAGAAATGGCAGAACTGGGCCGTACAACATTTAAATGGAAAGACTTTCATACTAAGGAGGGAAAGACCATTATTTAATCCCCAATAAAGAATATCTCCTGAGTATAGTAAAATATGCAGTTCTTGTTGTTTACATTACACTAATCTACATTATAAGTATTGGGTCAGATTCTGATCTCAGCTTCACTGAGGTTTAAAGCATGATGAGCTGAACCCTCACCTTGCATAAAGCCTGGCACAGCTCATTTACTTCAATCGAGTTATGTCAATTTACACCTGCAGAGATTCTGGTCCAGTAACTTCTCTAACATAAGTGGAGTTGCTCTGGAATCACTGTGGTGCAAGCAAGGTCAGAATGGGGCCCACTGTATCTTGTTCTGATAAACAGCCATAAATGCTTTTTTTGGTGACATTGCTCTCAAGTTCATATTTAAAATAGTAATGAACACCTCTGCTTTTAGATGTCTGATGCATTCACCCTCACCAGCAGTAGCTGTGATATCCTTAAGGCAGTTCTCAAAAATCCTAGCTTCCAGCAACAGGGGGCTCATAAAATAGATTTTCATCTTCCAAAGCATGAAGAAATAGATTAGGACTAAACGTACCTGTATAGACTGACTGACCTAGAGAGAAATTTGTTTTTCTTTAAAAACTGCAAACTATTACCTGTTCAGGTTAAGCTATTAAACAGCCTGTGTATAGTATGTTCTTGTTATCTGACAATATGCCTCTAGGCAGAAAAGGAAACTCTTGCCAGGCCTGCTCTTCCCACCCCCTTTCCCAGGGGAAAACAGATTAGAAAAACAGTAGCTCTCAGAAACAGTTGATTGTTAGCTATCGACTGGATTTCCACTCACCACCCTCACTGTGTTCACCATTATATTCCATTTCTGGGGCATGACATGTGGTTTTGGCTGAATTTATGTAACCAAATAAAATGGACATCTTAGTGTGCTGCTGGGGGAAATCTTTCTGCGGGTTTTCTTAAGTCTCGTCTGTATGTCAGCTTGTGATTTGTGTTGTGTCACTGGGACAGAGAGCTAGGGAACAGCAACAGATGTAGCTCTCCAGTCACTGCAACTGTTATTAGTTGCCTGGGAGTAAATCTGACAAAGACAGCTGTGCCTAACTGAGAGATTGGGAATAGGTTGGAGAGAGCTACAAGACTAATTAACACAGTAGCCCAGAACGTAGCAAAGGCACTGGAAGGAAGTGCCAGGGTGGAGAGAGAACCAGAAAGAGGCAGGCTCTCAGAGTCAGTCCCACGAGAGATCTCTGAGGGCAAGATCTCCAACCCCTCCTACCATTGGTCTAAGGGGCTGAGGGTGATTTGCTGTTGTAGATCAGGTGCTGCACAATGCTTTGAAGATGGTGGGGAAACACTGTAAATAAGCCACATGTGGTGTTTACAAGCAAAGAGTCTCCCCGTGGTCTGCATATGCAGAGGAAGAAAGGCGAGAAGGAGCCTCACCCTGTTATAATGACCACAAATAATGAAGAATACTGTTAGTGTTGCATGAAAAACAAGATGACCCTGCTTATGTGCCTTCACTGTCACATATCCTGTTTCACTAGCTGAATTCTGTGGTTGGTTTAATTTTCTTTTCCTTTTCACAGTTTCATTTCTGTTACATTTAAAATTCAATACAATTCTATTTAGCTACTGGTAAGGGAAAACTTCTACCAGCCACCTCTGTGAGGTGAAGGGAAGCCAAAGCGGTCAGATCCTGGCTGGGAAAGAGGGATGGCTCACCCTCTTGACACCTACCAGTGCCATCCAACCAGAGCTTTGTGGTGTCAGGCCCATATATTTTAGAGAGAGGATGAGTACGGAGCAACTTCAGCAGCATTCTCACCTCTGGAGCCTGCAGATATCCAGTCAAGGGCTGATGCAGTTTAAGCATTTTTATCCTCCACAAACTTTCCCCTGACGGTTACTCCTCACCAACAGGTGCACTCAGCCAATGGCTAAAAGAGGCTGAAGACTTGTGCTCTAAAAACAGGCCCAGGACTACTGTCAACCTTCTCAGATCTGTATGAATGTGGCATGAAAAAAACCTGCTTTATTCCATGGGGTAGGGAAACCCACCTCCCCACCGCATCCCCAACAAAACAGTAAGGAAGAAACCAATGTCCCCTACACAGGAATAACTTTCATAGTATGGAATATGGCCCTCCATTTCTAATTTCTCATCTGCTACATTCTTCCTTCTCTACTGTCTTTGAACAGTTTATAAAACACTGGGCTTCTGGAATGTGTTTATCCTTGGGCTGGATCAGAAAGCTATGCAAACATTTTATACCGCTGAGATTAGTTGGAGTTCTTTGAAAAACTTTGCACCTGAATTCTTTTAGAAGGAGAAAAGATGAGGCCAGTGCAAACCAAGTCCTGGGAAAGATAAAAGGAAAGGGAAGGGAAAACAGGAAGAGATCCAAATGGTAAACAAGCTCTACAACTAGCACAGCAACTGAAAGTTTTGGAGGGTTTTTTATCTCAGGGAGACTCCTAGAAAGGACAAGCCTGTCCCACAAGGCTGAATATACTGTAGAACATTTGTATGTTGCAATGGAGAGGAAAAGGATGGTTTTGAAAGAATAGGGAAGCGGGATTAGTAAATGCAACAATAAATTTTGGAGAAACGGCAAGAAAAAGAAGTTGCCTTAAGTCACCACATCTACACAGCAAATACCTGCGCCTGGCTCAGATCAGCTGACCTGGGCTAGTGAGGCTCAGCTTGCAGGGCTATAAAACCCCTTTGTAAACATTTGAACTTGGGCTGGAGCTCAAATTCTGGTTTCCCATGAGGGGCTGACAATTTTTAGCCCCTCAGCTTGAGACCTTTGAGCCCAACTGAGTTGACCCAGGCGAACAATGGGCCTTTTATTCCAAAGGGCCCTATTGCCTATTCATTAGAATTCCATGGAGTCACTGGAGAGTTTGGATTTTTCCTTTTGTTTCCTTCCACTATGACTAAACAATAGAAGGAGATACATTTTTAGATTGTTTTACCCATTCTTGTTTCATTAGTTTTACCTTTTCTCAGTTGCCTTATTTATTTTTCTTACTATTTCTCAACCTTCCCTCCATGGATGAAGCATTTTATTTCTCGGTACTGATCAGGTTAAAAAACATACCAGTATTTGAAACACTATTCCAAACATTAAACCCAGATAGCAAAGACTTCATTTATTTTGATGGCGGGCGGGGGGCGCCTTGGGGAGGCACTAATTTCTCCAGGAGTTAAGGTCTGTACCAGTTTGAATCTCATAGCTTTCATGTCACAATATACTATGGTTCCTTTTCATGCGGCTTTCTCTTATTTGAGAAACTAAGATAAATAAATGGGCACTGCATTTACTGATATTCACATTTATTACAAAATGAGTTCACTATTACACTTTTTACTCTGCCACTGTCATCTTTCAAAGGATCTAGAGCTGAGTAATGAGATTTATTACATTAGACACATTTACTCTTTTCCTTTTGTTCCTGCACTGGCAAAACAGTGATCTTAAAATCTGGACTTGGTGCTTTTATATAAAATCATCCCTGAGATAAGGCCCATTTATCAATTTGAAATTCTTAAATTCTAAACCACAACCAGATTTTTTCATATTCTTCTTATCCTTATTCATTTACATTGCATTATTACACACAGGCATGATGCATATTTTCACTTCTTTAGAAACTTCAGGAATGTGGTGCAATTTAAAGCACGTAAAATGTAACCAAATAAACGAATGTGGATGTTGTAGCATCGGAAACCCTCAAATTTCTTGGACTTCCTCGGGCTATACATGTGAAAAGACATTGAAACATATCATAAAAAAGCCTCTTTTCTTTCTTTCTTTTCAGATCATAAGAGAGAGTAGCGTACGTTCTTAAGTGATTTCCTGGAACACTTCCAGACTGCTCAGGAAATTCCAGGATTCAGCCCAGAGCATTGATCTAAGACCTGAAAGGAATTTTTTAAATACAACTTCACAAGAAGTTATTCCCTAAGGTAAATTAGAGCTTTGGGATATTTTTAAGTGTTTTTGAAACTACCATGATATAATACTTAATTTTGATAAAACTCTATTGAACATCCATGATATAGTAAAGCTTTTGGTACCATCATGATAACAGGCTCCCTGCCCCATTTCCCATGAGCACACATATCCATTAGGATGTAGCCTGAGGACTCTACGTTTTGACTTCCTACCACAGTGCAAAGACTCAGGCTCAATCCTGGAATTTGCTGAGCCCTCTTGAACTGATCCAGCAAATCATTTAAGCATGTCAATGGACTGCAGTATGAAAGGGCAACAAAAAAAAACCCTGCTTATTCCATGGGGTGGGGGAAGACACCTCCCCATCCCATCCCCAACAAAACAGTAAGGAAGAAACCCATGTCCCCTACACAAGAATAATTTCCATAGTATGGAATATTGCCCTCCATTTCTAATATCTCATCTGCTAAATTCTTCCTTCTCGACCGTCTTTGAACAGTTTATAAACCACCAGGCCTCTGGAATGTGTTTATCCTTGGGCTGGATCATATAGCTATGCAAACATTTTACATAGCTGAGATTAGCTGGAATTCTATGGAAAACTTTGCACCTCAATTTTTTTAGTGAAGAAAAGATGGGACAAGTGCAGACCAAGTCCTGGGAAAGATAAAAGGGAAGGGAGGGGAAAACAGGGAAAGATCCCAAATGGTGAACAAGGACTTCAACAGCAACTGAATGTTTTGTGGAGGGGTTTCCTCAGGGAGACTCCTAAAAAAGACAAGCCTGTTCCACAAGGCTCAACACACGGTAGAACATGTATGTGTTGCAATGGGGAGGAAAAGGATGGATTTGAAAGAACAGGGAAGTGGGATTAGTAAATGCAACAATATACTTTGGAGAGACCTCAAGAAAAAGAAGGTGTTGCCTTAAGTCCCCATGACTGCACAGCAATCAAATACCTCCGGCTGGCCCAGATCAGCTGACTTGAGCTAGTGAGGCTCAGGCTGCATGGCTGTAAAACAACTTTGTAAATGTTTGAGCTCAGGCTAAAGCTCAAATTTTGGGATCCCTTGAGGGAGCAGCAATTTTTAGCCCCGTAGCTCAAGACCTGCGAGCTAAACTCAGTTAACCCAGGCCAGCCGTGGGTCTTTTATTCCAGTGTAGATGTCCCTAAAGGGCCCTGGTGCCTATTCATTAGAATTCCATGGAGTCACTGGAGAGTTTAGATTTTCCTTTTGTTTCCTTCCACCATGACTAAACAACAGCAGGATATAGATTTTCAGATTGTTTTATCCACTCTTGTTTGGCTAGTTTTACCTTTTCTTGATTGCCTTATCTATTTTACTTATTATTTCTCAATCTTCCCTCCATGGACTAACCATACTATTTCTTGGTACTGATCAGGGGAAAAAAACATGTTTGAAACATTATTCGAAACATTAAACCCAGATAGCAAAGACTTCATTTATTTTGATGGTAGGCAGGGGGCACCTTGGAGAGGCATAGATTTCTCCAGGAGTTAATATCTGTGCCAATTTTTGCACCAAGTAGATAGTCAAGTCATCCAAGTATGTCGCTAGTTACATTCTCACCTCAGTTCAGAAGTTAATATGACTTATGCAATATTTCAGCTATATCCTACCATCTTCATCTTAAATTCATGGGAAACATGACCTAATTTTAAGTGCACTTTTAGTCTTAGCTCCAAAAGATATTTTCATTTGTCTCCAAAACTGTTGTGCTCTTATTCTTATCTTCTTTACCTGGAAAGGTTTTTGTCTAAATATCCACAAATTTTCCATTTTCTATTTTAAATAAAATACAGTACCATTCAGTGAGCATGTGCCCAATGTCGATCCTTATAGATCTTTGGAATCCTTTCTTACTATGAATTATGCAATTTTGTTGACAGATCAAAAGCTTCTGGCCAAAGTGTCCTGCCCCAGTTTGAGACTTAATTGTGTGAAAAGTTCATTCTGTTACTCTAGATAACTGTATATATGCCACATGTAGGCTACGTCTTCACTACCTGCTGTATCGGCGGGTAGCAATCGATTGCTCGGGGATCGATATATCACGTCTCATCTAGACACGATATATCAATCCCCGAACGCGCTTATATCGATTCCGGAACTCCACCAACCCCAATGGAGTTGCGGAGTCGATATGGGGAGCCGCGGACATCGATCCCGCGCCATGAGGATGGTGAGTAATTCGATCTTAGATACTTTGACTTCAACTACGTTATTCACGTAGCTGAAGTTGCGTATCTGAGATGGATTTTCCCCCGTAGTGTAGACCAGCCCGTAGAAATGCAACATGGGTGTTCTCTGAACTAGTACTACCATGCTGTATTATCAATATTTCCATGTTATCACCTGGGGCCTCCACTGTTATGCAAAGGACACCTACATTTATAAGCTATTTTTACTTTGAATCTCATAATAATAACTGCCTTGCTGTTAGTTTCTCGGACTAAAATTTAGCTGCAAGACTAGTTTAGTGTATTTCAGTACAAAACTATGGTACACACATTTCCTGATTGCACTGTGAAAGGCTTTTCCTATTTGGCTGACTCTTCCAGGAGGCTGAACATTAATTTGAATCTCACAGCTTTCATGTCACAATATACTATTGTTCCTTTTCATGCGACTTTTTCTTATTTGAGAAACTGAGATAAATAAAGGGGCATTTCATTAACTGATATTCACATTTATTACAAGATGACTTCAGTATTACACATTTTACTCTGCCACTGTCATCTTTCAAAGGATCTAGAGCTGAATAATGAGATTTATTACATTAGATACATTTATGAGCAGAGTGGCACAGCAGAAGTGTGCTAGGCCCGTAACCCAGAGGCTGATGGACCAGAACCATCCTTTGCTACACTTGTGCTTGTTTCTTTTTGGAGTGGTATCTCAGTGCTTTGTGCATTGGCCTGCTAAACCCAGGGTTGTGATTTCAATCCTTGAAGAGGCCATTTAGGGAACTGAGGTAAAAATCTGTCTGGGGATTGGTCCTGCTTTGAGCAGGGGGTTGGACTAGATGACCTCCTGAGGTCCCTTCCAACCTTGATATTCTACGACTCTTTTCCTTTTATTCCTGCACTGGCAAAACAGTGGTATTAAAATCTGGGCTGGGTGCTTTTATAGATTCATAGATTCATAGATTCTAGGGTCAGAAGGGACCAATGTGATCATCTAGTCCGACCCCCTGCCCAAAGCAGGCCACAGAACCCTACCCATCCACTTCTATAACAAACCCCTAACCTATGCCTGAGTTATTGAAATCTTCAGATTGTGGTTTGAAGACCTCAAGCTGCAGAGAATCCACCAGCAAGTGACCCATGCCCCACGCTGCAGGTGAAGGCGAAAAACCTCCAGGGCCTCTGCCAATCTGCCCTGGAGGAAAATTCCCTCCCGACCCCAAATATGGCGATTAGCTAAACCCTGAGCATGTGGGCCAGACTCACCAGCCAGCACTCAGAAAAGAATTCTCTGCAGTAACTCAGATCCCATCCCATCCAACATCCCATCACCAACCACTGGGCATACTTATCTGGCGATAATCAAAGATCAATTGCCAAAATTAGGCTCTCTCATCATACCATCCCCTCCATAAACTTATCAAGCTTAATCTTAAAGCCAGACATGTCTTTTGCCCCCACTACTCCCCTTGGAAGGCTGTTCCAGAACTTCACTCCTCTGATGGTTAGAAACTTTCGTCTAATTCCAAGTCTAAACTTCCTAGTGTCCAGTTTATACCCATTCGTTCTTGTATCTACATTGGTACTATGCTTAAATAATTCCTCTCCCTCCCTAATATTAATCCCTCTGATATATTTATAAAGAGCTAGCATATCTCCCCTCATCCTTCTTTTGGCTAGACTAAACAAGCCAAGCTCTTTGAGTCTCCTTTCATATGACAGGTTTTCCATTCCTCAGATCATCCTATAGCCCGTCTCTGGACCTGTTCCAGTTTGAATTCATCCTTCTTAAACATGGGAGACCAGAACTGCACAGAGTATTCCAGGTGGGGTCTCACCAGCGCCTTATATAATGGTACTAACACCTCCTTATCTTTGCTGGAAATACCTCTCCTGATGCATCCTAAAACCGCATTAGCTTTTTTCACGGCCATATCACACTGGCGGCTCATAGTCATCCTGTGATCTACCAATACCCCAAGGTCCTTCTCCTCCTCTGTTGCTTCCAACTGATGCATCCCTAATCTATATCTAAAGTTCTTATTATTAATCCCTAAGTGCATGACTTTGCACTTTTCACTATTAAATTTCATCCTATTACTATTACTCCAGTTTACAAGGTCGTCCAGATCTTCCTGTATGATATCCCGGTCCTTCTCCGTGTTAGCAATACCCCCCAGCTTCGTGTCATCCGCGAACTCTATTAGCACATTCCCGCTTTTTGTGCCAACGTCGGTAATAAAAAGGTTAAATAAGATTGGTCCCAGAACCGATCCTTGAGGAACTCCACTAGTAACCTCCTTCCAGCCTGACAGTTCATCCTTCAGTACGACCCGTTGTAGTCTCCCCTTTAACCAGTTCCTTATCCACCTTTCAATTCTCATATTGATCCCCATCTTTTCCAATTTGACTAATAATTCCGCATGTAGAACCGTGTCAAACGCCTTACTGAAATCGAGGTAAATTAGGTCTACTGCATTTCCTTTGTCTAAATAGTCTGTCACCTTCTCAAAGAAGGAGATCAGGTTGGTTTGGCACGATCTACCTTTAGTAAAACCATGTTGTACTTTGTCCCAATTACCATTGACCTCAATGTCCTTAACTACTTTCTCCTTCAAAATTTTTTCCAAGACCTTACATACTACAGATGTCAAACTAACAGGCCTATAGTTACCCGGATCACTCGTTCTCCCTTTCTTAAAGATAGGAACTACGTTAGCAATTCTCCAGTCGTACAGTACAACCCCTGAGTTTACTGATTCATTAAAAATTCTCACTAACGGGCTTGCAATTTCATGCGCCAGTTCCTTTAATATTCTCGGATGAAGATTGTCCGGGCCCTCCGATTTTGTCCCATTAAGTGTTCAAGTATGGCTTCTACCTCAGATGTGGTAATATCCACCCCCATATCCTCATTCCCGTTTGTCATCCTTCCATCTCCCCTAAGCTCCCCATTAGCCTTATTAAAGACTGAGGCAAAGTACTTATTTAGATATTGAGCCATGCCTAGGTTATCCTTAACTTCCTTTCCATCCTCAGTGTGTAGCAGTCCCACTTCTTCTTTCTTTGTTTTCTTCTTATTTATATGGCTATAGAACCTTTTACTATTGGTTTTAATTCCCTTTGCAAGGTTCAACTCTACTTGGCTTTTAGCCTTTCTCACTTTATCCCTACATGTTCTGATCTCACTAAGATAGCTATCCTTGCTAATCCCACCCTTCTTCCACTCCTTGTAGGCTTTCTGCTTTTTCTTAATCACCTCTCTGAGGTGCTTGCTCATCCAGCTTGGTCTACAACTCCTGCCTATGGTTTTTTTCCCTTTCTTGGGATGCAGGCTTCTGATAGTTTCTACAGCTGAGACTTAAAGTAATTCCAGGCCTCTTCCGCATTTAGATCCACAAGTTCTTCAGTCCAATCCACTTCCCTAACTAATTTCCTTAATTCTTTAAAGTTAGCCCTTTTGAAATCAAAAACCCTAGTCCCAGATCTATTTTTGTTTATCCTTCCATCTAGTTTGAATTGAATTAGCTCATGATCACTCGAACCAAGGTTGTCCCCTACAAAACCACCCCTGAGATAAGGTCCATTTATCAATTTGAAATTCTTAAATTCTAAACCACAACCAGATTTTTTTCATACTCTTCTTATCTGTATTCATTTACATTCCAGTAGTGCACACAGGCAGGACTCATATTTTCACTCTGTAGAAACTTCAGGAATGTGGTGCAATAAAGGAACCTAAAATGTAACCAAATAAATGAATGATTATATACTATCTAAAAATAATTACCTTCAAGTGTTTCTCCTTGCCCAGGAAGAGCATCCCCTGCTCCAGATGCATACAAGGCAGTCACGGACAGGGTATATCTGGTGCCTTGTTCTAAATCTCTCAGCACTGTAGTGGTAGTATCACCCCTTATGGTTACCTCCTTGGCTTCACCTCCGGCCACTGGAGTATACGTTATACGGTACCGCTGTACTTTTCCAGGTGCTGCACTCCAAGATAACTTCATTGTGGATGTTGTAGCATCAGAAACTCTCAAATTTCTTGGACTTCCTCGGGCTATACATGTGAAAAGATATTGAAAGTATATCATGAAACAAGCCTCATTTCTTTCTTTCTTTTCAGATCATTATAAGAGAGATAGTATACATGCTTAAGTGATTTGCTGCATCAGTCCCAGACTGCTCAGCAAACTCCAGGATCCATCCCAGAGCGTTGATCTAAGACTTGAAAGGAATTTTTTAAATACAAGTTCACAAGAAGTTATTCCCTACGGTAAATTAGTGTTTTGGGATATTTTTAAAGTATTTTTGAAACTACCATGATATAATACTTAATTTTGATAAAACTCTATTGAACATCCATGATATAGTAAAGCTTTTGGTACCATCATGATAACATGCTCCCTGTCCCATCTCCCATGGTCACACATGTCTGTAAGGATGCAGTCTGTAGACTCTAAGTTCTGACCTCCCACTACAAAGACTCAGAACTAAATCCTGGAATTTGCTGAGCACTCTTGAACTGATCCAGCAAATCATGTAAGCATGTCAATGGACTGCAGTACCAAAGGGCAACAAAAAAAAACCCTGCTTATTCCATGGGGTGGGGGAAGACACCTCCCCACCCCATCCCCAACAGAACAGTTAGGAAGAAACCCATGTCCCCTACACAGGAATAACTTTCATAGTATGGAATATTGCCCTCCATTTCTAATTTCTCATCTGCTAAATTCTTCCTTCTCGACCATCTTTGAACAGTTTATAAAACACCGGGCCTCTGGAATGTGTTTATCCTTGGGCTGGATCAGATAGCTATGCAAACATTTTACATAGCTGAGATTAGCTGGAGTTCTATGGAAAACTTTGCACCTCAATTTTTTTAGTGAAGAAAAGATTGGACAAGTGCAGACCAAGTCCTGGGAAAGATAAAAGGGAAGGGAAGGGAAAACAGGAAAAGATCCAAATGGTAAACAAGGACTACAAGTACCACAGCAATTGAATGTTTTGGAGGTATTTCTTCCTGAGGGAGACTCCTAGAAAGGACAAGCCTGTCCCACAAGGCTCAACACACTGTAGAACATTTACATGTTGCAATGGGGAGGAAAAGGATGGATGTGAAAGAATAGGGAAGTGGGATTAGTAAATGCAACAATATACTTTGGAGAGACCTCAAGAAAAAGAAGATGTTGCCTTAAGTCACTATGTCTACACAGCAACCAAACACCCGCGGCTGGCCAAGATCACCTGACTTAAGCTAGTGGGCCTCCGGATGCAGGACTGCAAAGCCCCTTTGTAAACATTTAGGCTCGGGCTGGAGCTCAAATTCTGGGATCCCATGAGGTGGTGACAATTTTAGCCCCACAGCTTGAGACCTGCGAGCCCAACTGAGTTTACCCAGGCCAACAGTGGGTCTTTTATTCCAGTACAGATGTACCCAAAGGGCTCTATTGCCTATTCATCAGAATTCCATGGAATCACAGGAAAGTTTGGATTTTTTCCTTTTGTTTCCATCCATCATGACTAAACAAGAGCAGGAGATACACTTATAGATTGTTTTATCCGCCCTTGTTTCATTAGCTTTACCTTTTCTCAATTGGCTTATTTATTTTTCTTATTATTTCTCAACCTTCCCTCCTTGGACTAACCAGTTTATTTCTTTGTAATGATCACAGGAAAAAACAAATCTGAAACACTTTTCCTAACATTAAACCCAGATAGCAAAGACTTTATTTATTTTGATGGTGGGGTGCCGGACGCAGGGACTGGCATTGATTTATCCAGGAGTTAATGTCTGTGCCAATATTTGCACAAAGCAGATAGACACGCCATCCAAGTATGCCACTAGTTACATTTTCACCTCATTTCAGAAGTTGATGTGACTTATGTAATATTTCAGCTAAATCCTACCATGTTCATCTTAAATTCATGAGTAACATGACCTAATTTTAAGGGCACTTCTAGTCTTAGCTCCAAAAGATACTTTCATTTATATCTAAAATTGTTGTGCTCTTATTCTAATCTTCTTTACCTGGAGAGGTTTTTTTCTAAATATCTTCAAATTTCCAATTTACTATTTTAAATAAAATACAGTACCGTTCAGTGAGCACCTGCCCGATGCCAGTCCATATAGATCTTTATTACATTAGACACATTTACTCTTTTCCTTTTGTTCCTGCACTGGCAAAACAGTGATCTTAAAATCTGGACTTGGTCTTTTATATGAAACCACCCTGAGATAAGGCCCGTTTATCAATTTGAAATTCTTAAATTCTAAACCACAAGCAGTTTCTTTTTCATATTCTTCTTATCCTTATTCATTTGCATTGCAGTAGTGCACGTAGGCATGACGCATATTTTCACTTCTGTAGAAACTTCAGGAACGTGGTGCAATTTAAAGCACCTAAAATGTAACCAAATAAACGAATGATTATGTAATATCTATAAATAATTACCTTCAAGTGTTTCTCCTTGCCCAGGAAGAGCATCTCCTGCTCCAGATGCATACAAGGCAGTCACGGACAGGGCATATCTGGTGCCTTGTTCTAAATCTCTCAGCACTGTAGTGGTAGTATCACCCCTTGTGGTTACCTCCTTGGTATCACCTCCAGCCACTGGAGTATACGTTATACGGTACCGCTCTACTTTGCCAGGTGCTGCACTCCAAGATAACTTCATTGTGGATGTTGTAGCATCAGAAACTCTCAGATTTCTTGGACTTCCTCGGGCTATACATGTGAAAAGACATTGAAAGTGTTTTTGAAATTACTATGATAAAATACTTAATTTTGATGAATCACTTTTGAACATTCATGATATAGTAAAGCTTTTAGTACCATCATGATAACGTGCTCCCTTGGGCACACATGTCTGTTACGATGTAGCCTGTGGACTCTAAATTCTCACTTTCTACTACACCAACTCAGGGGTCAATTCTGGAATTTGCTGAGCACTCCTGAACTGCAAATCACTTAAGCTTCTCAATGGGCTCCAGTATGAATGGAGCACACAAAAACACCCATTCTTTTATTATGTTAGTGAGATTTATTACATTAGTCATATTTACTCCTTCCCTTTTGTTCCTGCGCTGGCAAAAAGGTGATCTTAAAATCTGGGCTGGGTGCTTTTATATAAAACCACCCTTGAGATAAGTCCCATTTATCAATCTGAAATGCTTAAATTCCAAACCACAACCAGTTTCTTTTTCATATTCCTCTTATCCTTATTCATTTACATTGCAGTAGCGTACAAAAGCCTGACTCAGAATTGAGGCCCTTTGTTGCTAGGTGATATACAAACACAACGGTAATCTAAACTCCTTCTCCCCCTTTTACTTCTGAAATTAAACTTTAATCTTCTGGTGACTATGTAGTTTATATTTTGGTTTCTGCTGTGTATTTCATACTCCTCTCAGTATTTGGAACCTTATCTCGCAGCATTTCTGGGAAGTGCCTTGTTTCAGGGCCCTATTTTCATCTGCCTTAAGAGCCCTTCATACTGCTCTCACAGTATAAAAGGGACCACATGTAAATCAGAAGCAAGCTCTTAACACAGGAGTCCCCAAGGCTGTGCCCACAGGCACCATGGCACCTGCCAGGGCATCTATGTGCGCCCACGTACTGGCCGGCAGAAAAGCATCTGCCGAAATGCTGCAGAAAAGCGGCGTCATGAAGAGGTAGCAGTGCCAAAATGCTGCTGATTTTCAGCAGCTTTTCGGCAGCAACGCCTCTTGACGGTGCCATTTCTCAGCGGATGACTGTCCGCCGGCCACGGTCCTCAGTGGCTCGTCATCCAGCGCCTGCCACCCGGAAAAGGTTGGGGACCACTGCCTTAACATATTCCAGGATGAGATTAACAATTCCTTTTTAGTTTATCTTTTGGTTGTGAACTACATTCATTTGCTGTTATTTTACCTCCTAGGGGCATCAAGATACACCTCTGACCAGCACAGAATATAGCCACGGTTCCTTTCATAGCCTAGTGGCAAAGTTGTCCTACACATTGACAAATATTGGATGACAATGAGAATGTTCAGACAGCAAGTAGCAACATATACACCTGGAAAATTCACCACAGCAAGGCAGAGAGACATCATCCTACTGTCCATATAAGGAAACCTATGGCTCCTGCTTATTCCTGCCAGTGTTCTGTTAGCTTTCATTTCCAGGCTCTAGCTCTTATTGGTCACAAACAGCTGTATTCCATTCTCCCTCTGCATAGGCTATATGTTGCTCATTTTATGTGATCCTGGATGTCTTACATTTAGAGTAAATGTCATTTCCAACCAGAGTTTCAATACAGGTTAAGTATCAGAGGGGTAGCCGTGTTAGTCTGGATCTGTAAAAGCAGCAAAGAGTCCTGTGGCACCTTATAAACTAATAGACGTTTTGGAGCATGAGCTTTTGTGGGTGAATACCCACTTCGTCGGATGCATCCAACAAAGTGGGTATTCACCCATGAAAGCTCATGCTCCAAAATGTCTGTTAGTCTATAAGGTGTCATAGGACTCTTTGCTGCTAATGCAGGTTAAAGCTCTGCTCATATTTTCAATCAGACAAGACTTTTTAACACCAAGATAATAAAAATGATCTATCTCCAAATTGTTCCCAAGTTCACAGCCAGCTGTATCCTGTAAGGCAGACACCTATACTGAGGTTGGTTTGGAGGCGCACAGCCCCAGTTGTGCGAGTCACTAAGGCTGACTTAATCCAAAGCTTCCAGGAACCCAGAGGATATATTACCAATGCAACACACTTTTTTAGGAGGCATAGTGGGATCCCCCTGTCCAGTGAACATTCCCCACCCCTTCCTGTCCTCTGGTGGATGCTAGCCTTAGATAGTCCTTGTGCTGTGAGTAGAGGGATGGCAACTGTGCTTGATTTACAAGAATGGTCACGAAGGGAAGAAGGGAGGTTCTTAGGCATATTTTTTATTCAGAGTTTTACTTCTGTAGAAACTTAAGGAACATGGTGCAATTTAAAGCACCTAAAATGTAACCAAATAAATGAATGATTATATACTATCTAAAAATAATTACCTTCAGGTGTTTCCCCTTGCCCAGAGAGAGCGTCGCCTGCTCCAGATGCATACAAGGCAGTCACGGACAGGGCATATCTGGTGCCGTGTTCTAAATCTCTCAGCACTGTAGTGGTAGTATCACCCCTTATGGTTACCTCCTTGGTTTCACCTCCAGCCACTGGAGTATATGTTACAAGGTACCGCTGTACTTTTCCAGGTGCTGCACTCCAAGATAACTTCATTGTGGATGTTGTAGCATCAGAAACTCTCAAATTTCTTGGAGTCCCTAGGACTATACATGTTAAAAGATATTGAAAGCACATCATGAAACAAGCCTAATTTCCTTCTTTCTTTTCAGATCATTATAAGAGAGAGAGCATACACACTTAAGTGATTTGCTGGATCAGTTCCAGACTGCTCAGCAAATTCCAGGATTCAGCCCAGAGGGTTGATCTAAGACCTGAAGGGAATTTTTTAAATATAACTTCACAAGAAGTTATTCCCTGAGGCAAATTAGTGTTTTTGATATTTTTAAGTGTTTTTGAAATTACCATGATGTAATAAACATCCACAATATAGTCCAGCTTTTCGTACCATGATAACTCTTTTTTGCCCATTTCCCATGGACACAGATGTCCATTAGGGTGTAGCCTGTGAACTCTCAGTTCTCACTTTCTACTACAAATACTCAAGACCCAATACTGGAATTTGCTGAGCACTCTGGAACTGATCCACCAAATCACTTGGGCCCCTACGGAATAGGTCCCTACGGAATCAGGTCTAAGACTATCAGTAACAAAAAACAAAACAAAAACAAACAAAAAACAGAAAGAAAAAAACAGAGAGACAAGGAAGAACTATTTGCTTCTGTAAGTCACTATGCACATCTTTTATTGGTATGTATATTATATGGAATAGAAACTACATTAAAATAACTTTCATGTTGATGCACAAAATTTATAAAAACAATGAAAATGTGAGGTAACAGTGAAAAATTATTTTTGTGGTAACCATTTGTGCATAGGCACAGAAGCACACATGGTTCCCAATGGAAAAGTCCAATGACCCTATGAGACACTTTAAGTACCACTCAAAAATACTGACTTCCACAATACAGTAACTCCTCACTTAAAGTTGTCTCGGTTAATGTTGTTTCATTGTTACGTTGCTGATCAATTAGAGAACATGCTCATTTAAAGTTGCGCAATGCTCCCTTATAGCGTCATTTGGCAGCTGCCTGCTTTGTCCATTGCTTGTAGGAAAAACAGCCCATTGGAGCTAGCTGGTGGGGGCTCAGAACCAGGGTGGACTGAAAGCCCCGCATCAGCTCCCCGCTCCCCTAAGTTCCCTGTGCGGCAGCTGCCTTGCAGGCTACCAATTGTCGGCAGTTCAGCTGTCCTTTCCCCACTGCCATGTCCTGCTCCTGCCCTCTGCCTTGGAGCTGCTCCTTGGAGCCTCCTGCTTGCTGTGCAGTGAGGGTGAGAGAGAGGGCTAATGTAGGGGTCTCCTCCTTCCCCCTGCTCCTGCCCACAGTTTCCATTTAGCAATCAAACTTTGGTCTTTATTTTTGTAACATTTTAATGTTGCGTAAACATTAAGAGCCCAATCCAACAGTTATTGAATCAATGTAAAGATTATCGCTAATTTTAATGGATGCTGGATTAGTCCCTAAATAAGCAACTTGCTGAAAGTAGATAAAGATGTGTCACCTACAGTGATATTACATGAACAATTTTTAGGCTTATTTTTATATATAGGCTTTTTTAGGCTTATATACTTCGTTTGAGTTTTAACCTTTCAAATTGAAATGTTTTTGTAGCAGACAATTCAGAAGTCTTTTTTTCTTTGCCTGACGTATATGTGGGCATTTCGCCCAAGGCACATCAACACGTTTAGGAGTTACAGATTCAAGACTGTATACAAAAGACGAAATCCAAAGGTTCTTGATTAGAATTTGGGATGTTGTTACATTAAATTGTTTCTCAATTAAACTTGTGTGATTCTAAAACACCCCATTCATCTTGCTGTAACATGAAAAAAGAGAAAGAAACATCCAAGTTACACATACTGAAAATAAAGAATATATCAATGTGCACAACCTTCTTTTCAAGCCACACTACAAGCCTGTTATTTAATACAAACCTTCTTCAGTTTTTGCATATCCATTCAATGAATTTCCAGGCCCAGACTGATACTCAGGAATAACATAAACTTCATATCTTGTATCGGGAGTCAAGTTCAGTAGCGTAGTTGATCTTTCATTTGCTGGGACAGTTACATGTTTTCTCTCTCTTCCAGTCACTGGCCTGTATTCAACCCTATACCTCAGAACATTTCCTGGAGCGGGCGTCCAGCCAACCTTAAAGCTATCAGTAGTTTCATCTGTTATCATTAAGTTTCGAGGAGCCCCTTTAACTGCAAACAAACACAAATATAATTTGCACACATTTGTCTTCAGAGAACCAACTGCATTACTTCATTCCACTTACCAAGACCAGGGCCTACATTTTCAAAAAGTGACTAGTTATTTTTCTATGCTTCTAATATTGGATGACCAATCTGAGACACCTTATAAGGTCTTGGTGTTTCAGAGAACTGGTACACAGCACTTTCTGAAAATCAGGCCCCTTTAATGCATACCTGCCTCTGACTGCCAGAAGGGGACTAGAAAACAGGGGATGGATCTCTCAGTAAATTGCCTTGTTCTGTTCATTCCCTCCAAAGCATCTGGTGCTATCCGCAGTCGAAAGACAGGATATTGGCATAGACGGACCATTGGTCTGATGCAGTATGGCCGTTCTTAAGGTTTTATCAAGTCAGGCCACCAAAATTATGAGTTGCTTTTGAAAATTTAGATCCAGAGCTACAATTTAAACTGCACCAATGCTTGCTGATTTATGTAACCACTCAAAGATCTGCCAAAGTAGCTGTTTAAGCCTTCTAATAAAGGTACAGTAGAGCTGTACTCAGTACATTTGTGTATACTCTCAAGCAGTTTCTTAAAACAACAAGTTGCTTAATAAAGGGTTTTTTGGGGGGGAGGGTTTGCACACATTTCACTGATTGTGAGTATTTACTTCTGTGCCATCCTCAATCATGGATAAGTGTCAGATGCACTTGACTATACATATGCATATACCAGATTTTGAAAAGCCATCTAATGTAGTAATCAGGAAAAATATTGAAAATATTGGAGCTCTATAAGCTAAATGCTCAGCATTTATATGAAATTTTCATTTATTGACTATTTAAAATATTTATGAATTAGGCTGTTCCCCTCAAAAGAGAAAATCACTTGTTATCCTGGAAGATAATAAAAACTAAGGCCTGCTTTTTAACCTAGCCTGCTCCTTGACAAAAATTATGGCTTCAGTTGAGACATTCAGCTGGATTGGATAGATGGAACAGGGCAGAATTTAATCCTTTGCCACATACCTTGGGCCAAATTATATCATCGTTGCCCAGCAGTCAGCGGGAGTTTATTCACATGCATTTGAGGACAACATTTGCTCTTGAGTGTTCACTAATCACATCAAGGTAAACTTCCTCAACAAAGATCATTTGAACATCAGTATACCAGGAATATTGGTCTTGGTTATTAAATTAAAGTTTGAAAGTTGAACAAAAAACACTTCCTTAAAAAACACCTTATTTTTTCAATTGATCATAAATACAGAATAGGATTTAAACTCTGTAGCTGCCTAAAGCCCAAATCAGCTATCAAGAAACCAGTTGTTCAACCCAAGCTGCTGGCAACTCAGCCTGCAGAATTATTGGCATTTACATGGCATTAGTGGCGTCTCAAAAATGGCAGGATTTTATCAGATCAAAATGACAAACATTTTAAAATGCACTATCAGTCACAATATGGAGTGTATTTCTGACATGTCTGAATTTTTTGTTAAAGCTGCTGTTCGCCTAGTTCTTCACATTTCAGCCCTACATTTCTATGATTTATGAACTGTGGATAGTATCAGCCCAGCAGCCATTTGAAGCAGATGGTTTCCTAAGGGAGAGTTGCATGTGGTTAAAACATTATGGCCTGTACAGTTACAGTGAGATTGTGTATACCAACACATACAGGATGAAAGTCCAGATCCTCAACTCCCATTCATCTGAAAGTAGGTTAGGTGTCTAAATACATTTGAGGATCTGGGCCAAAATTGTCCAAACTGGATTGTTCCCTCAATCCAAGCCATTTTATAAATAAACACATATTTTAATCAATACTAAGGAAAATACATCAACAGAATAGCTTTTCATGCTATTTCCTTTGTTCATGTAGTTCACCAGAATCTTTTGGAATACAAAGGTCAAAGATTATAGGGTGAACTAGGAATATGGAAAGTAAGAAGTACAGCTTAATAGCCTAGCTAGCTTAGATTGAATTGAATAACTAACCATAGAGGTAAAAAAAATAAATTAACTGTAATGTTACCCCTTAAAATAGGCGTGATCTTGCAGACGGTACTCACAGAAAACTCCCATGGTAGTCTAATATCTATAGTGTCAGGCCCATTAAGTCCTGCTATTAAGGAGTTCCCATCTGGGGAACAGAGTTCTTTATTCTATCCATATAACCTTTTTTTCTATAAACACAAATTAAAAGACCTAGATGCAGCAAACCACTTAAGTATATGCTTAACTTTAAGCATGTGAATAGTCCTAAGGAATTTGCTGGATCGGAGCCTTAACTAGCGTGTGTTCACATTATACATTTTTTGTTATTTAATTTATTGATACTACCAACTCTACTGGAAAAGGTGCCTCTGAACCTCCAAGAAAATACAGTATCCAGCAAACTTCAAGGAAATAAAACACACTCTTAAATCTAATAGTTGTCCTTTATTGGAATTTTAGACCTAAAGGCCTGATCTACACTGAGGGGAATTGATCTAAGATACGCAACTTCAGCTATGAGAATAGCATAGCTGAAGCTGACATATCTTAGGTCAACTTACCTCACATCCTCACGGCACAGGGTCGACTGACGCCGCTCCCCTGTCAACTCCGCTTCCACCTCTCACCACGGTGGAGTACAGGAGTTGATGGCAGAGCAATTGGGGATAGATTTATCGCATCTACACTAGATGCGATAAATCAATCCCCAACGGATTGATCACTATCTGCCATCCAATGGGTAGTGTATACGTACCCTTAGTCAAGGCATTGGGAAACAGTAATTCCCATTCTCATCCCACATACCAGTGCCATCTCTCAGCATTAGCTTGGTATTCCACATACACAAGTTCTATCAATAAAGCAGATTGTTACTTGAATACATAACATATTTCTGGCTGAGCATAATAGGAAAGGTACCTTCAAAAGTCGTTTCTTCCCCTTCCAAGGAAGGACCATCACCATCTTCATACTCTGCAATCACACTGACTGAATAAAGAGTTTCAGGGAGTAAATGAGTGAGAACTGAGCTAGTGCTTGAAGCTGGCACTGAAACAAGGAATTCTTCTCCACCAGCAGCTACTTTATATTTAATAAGATAGGACAAAACCTCAGATCCAGCTGGAGACCAATTCACTTTGAAACTGTCAGATGTTACCTCAGAAAATGCCAAATTACGGGCAGGTAAATAACCTGTTAAAAAAAAAGCCACACATTACAATAAAACACTTAAAAACCCCTTTAAAATCACTCAAAAATATTTCCTGTAGTCAGTTGATTTCTTTGATTCAATAAATATTTTCTTGATATGCATCTATGCTCATTTGTCATTCTCACTCATGAATGCATAAAATTCTATGATGATCTCTGAGTTGTCTTAAACAATATGACAATGAGTAGAAATACCAACTCAATGTTTTCCACCTCAAGTGTCCTATGTTCAATTAAAAAGTTGTCATTTGTTACTGCCAGCCCTGAAAACTTAAGGTGGAATCTGAGAATCAATCTGAGTTCTTTCTTTCTCATGTTCCCTCAGGGACAACAGTGCATGCTCAATTTACTGGAGCACTAGCACATAAATGAAATTAACAGAATTTCAACACTCTTACAAGAACGGATCCAGAAAGGGGAGTAATGGAAATGGCCTGAGGCACAAACATAAACCTGAAGTCCTCAGATAGTTTTGGCTGGCTTAGCTAGCCTACCAGTGGGGATGTCAAGTGTTTGAGCCCTCCAACATAAAAGTTTCCGAAAGGTTTTCTGAAACAAAGGCTTATTTTTAAAGAGGCTGGGGTTTTCAAATTTTGGGCTTATCCAACTTCAATGTCCCTTTTAAATACAAAAATTGTATAGGATTGTACAGGATGTAGCAGCAGATGAAAAATTCCTTCACATTTTTGAATGCTGTGAGCCAGGTTAATGTCATGAAGGATTTCTCACTCTTACCCTGAAATTTGTGAAGTTGGTGACTTTCTAAACTCTTTTAAATATAACCGCAGAAGAATTTACAGTGACAATGGCAAGTAATTTTTTACTCATGAGGACATATTTTAACTTCTATGACTCCTTTGTAAAAGCAAAGTCGCTGAAAGTCATCTGAAGTAATTCCATATTTACATCAGTGTAAATCTGGTCCTCCAGCTTTAATGTCATCTTAAACACTTGCAGGGGGGACATATTTCCCAGTTAATTTTCTTCTTTACCATTCACAAAATAATTGTTTTTCCCCAGTGTTTTTAGTAAGTTTAAAATGACCAGTCGAATCTTAAATTACTTTAAATCAGCATTGTTCCATGGAAGCAGGGCTGACGTTTCCATTAGGTGACCCTAGGTGGTCGCCTAGGGCGCCAGGATTCAGGGGGAGGCATTTTGTGCACTCCCCACGGGGCGCACAGGAGCTTCCAGTTCTGCTCCCATCGCGCCACCGAAGAAGGACTTTCTGCCGACGTGTCGCAGAAAACAGCGGCAGGCAATTGAGCAGCTCAATGACTGCCGCTGTCGCCTGCGGCATTTCAGCGGAGGGTCCTTCTTCAGCGGCGTGATGGGAGCGGAACTAGAAGCTCCCGCGTGCCCTGTGGGGAGCACACAAAATGCCGCCCCCTGAATTCCTGCATGGAAACCAATGGTGTAATGAAGTGAAGAATCGAGTCCACTTAGCTAATTATTTAGAGTTATTTTATGTTTTGATTGTATCACTTTAGCTAAAAACAGATGAACAGATTGTGCCCTCATTCATACCTGGACATTTTCATTGACAACAAGGGGGTTAAATAAATGTAACTGAGAATCAAATTTGGCTCAGAGTATTTTCATTGATTTTTTAAAAAATTTCTCTAAGTATTGATAATTACTTACTTTTCTTCCTTATAGCAGCCAGTTCCTGCTCAATTCGTAGGCAGACAGACTGTGTAAGTTCAAAAGATATTCTTTGGAAAGCATCAAAATCTTCCACTGTGTACACATGGGTTTCAGCAGGGGGTGAAGCAATTGCTTCCAATTCTGTACGTACTGCATCCTTAACACCAACTGCAAATATCTCTACATCTGATTCCCTCAATTTTATGGCTGGCTCTTTAAAGGCATCTGACGATTTTCCATCAGTAATAAGAATCATGACCTTTGGTACATTTGGCCGTGATCCTCTGTTGATAACAAATACTTTCTCCCTCACATAGGTCATCGCTTTGCCTGTGTTTGTAGATCCACCTCTGTAGGGGAAGGTGTTAATAGCCTGAATTATATCTTCAATTTTGTTGTATCTGTTCAAATAAAACTCCGTATAGGGATCCCTGCTGTACTGGACAAGACTTATTTGTACTTTTTGAGGTGAAATCTCAAAGCTTTTAACTAACACTTCCAAAAAGGCTCTTACTTTAACAAAATTGGCGATACCAATGCTGTAGGAGCCATCCACTAAAAGCACAATATCAGCTTTTACATCCACACCACGGGAGCATTCTGTAAAGAGAAAAATTACCAATATAAAAGCCAATAGTCATGGCACTTTTATTGCAGCTTTTCTAATCAGCTGACTCATCACTTATAAACACTAAACGATGATGGTCTTTGGTTAAACTAATTCCATTAACTAAAACTATGTCTTCCAGTAAGTGAAGGTCTTTTATTAAGAGAGACATTTAGAGGTATGAAAAAGAGCTACAATATCAGAACCATATCGATAACTTACCCACTTGAACTTTGACTGGCTGTGTTTTTTCCATTATTGTAATTGGCTCACTGGCTGCCATTCCTCTCATTGCATATACATTAATCTGGTACTCTGTTTCTGGAGAAAGATCTCTTACATTTAAAGCAGTTGTTTGAGGACCAACACTCAGCACATGTTGTTTGGCGCCTGCTATCATTGGAAAGAACTGCACTCTGTAGCCTGTTATTTGGCTAGCAGATGGATCCCAAGTGACTCTAATAGATTTTGATGAGATTTGGGTGGCCACTAGGTTTGAGGGAGGCTCCACAGCTGAAAAATTAAAAACAAATCCAAAAAGATCAAATACAATGATAAGCAGATTTTTTTTTCAAAATTGATTTGTTTTTATGACTGACTTTTATGACAGATACAGTTGTATTTGTTCTAATTTTCTCTAGTTATTTAAAAAAAATGTAGATGTAAATAAACTCAGCAGAGTGGTGGGGGACTCCAAATGAGGCAGAAGGTCAGCAACAAAAGCTATTCTCCATATTGCCTCAAAAAAGAGTAAAAGTTACAATGGAATCCTTGTCATTCAAACCAGCAATAAAACTTTCCCTATTTCCCGGAAACATATCAGAAGGCTTGAATTAATAAAGGCACCCGCAGGAAACCACAGAAATAGAGCAGTCTGCTCTGTCGTTGTCTAGAAGGGGAAGATTTTGGAACCTTGAAGAGGCATAGAAGTGCAAGACGACAGCTTGAGCAATATTTGGTTTCAACAGTCTTCAGTCTTTACCCATGGATCCTTGCCAAACCATATCTTCTGCCCCTTAACCCAAGCTGCTTTGCCCTGAATAACCAGTGAGACAATAGGGCATGATTCATGCCCTCCACATGTGGATCTTTTCAAGTGAATTCTCCCCTTTAACACATTTTCCACCATGTGGTCTAAAGTTTTATGTTCTCAGGATTTGATAACTCTAGAGGCAACATAACAATTTTTAGTTATGGACTTCAGTGGGATATTTTAAATCCAGTCACTCATATGTGTTCTAATCCTCTGCTGTTTAAATCTATACAGCTGGAAACATGTCTTCCATATTCTAATGGCAGATTATAAAATGGATGGAACTATCAAAATAAGCATGGACCATCACATTAAAAACACATATCAGTACATTCCAGTTAACAATAAACTTGTGTCAAATGTCTCACCTTCTTCTCCACTAACCAGTTCACCCAGCTGTTCATCAACACCTGAGCACACTTGCGAGATTATTTCATTCTGTATGTCCACTATTCCATCAAAATTTGCCACATTAAAAACATGCTTCAAGGATGGCTGAGATGCCATTAGTTTCAGTTCTTTTGCATCTGCTGCTTTGATTCCTAAAAGTTATGACAGATGAGACCATATTATGTGTATAACATTTAGATCTTTGTAAGTGTATTTTTAAAGTTTTAAAGCATCTTGAAATAAAGCTGATGCAGGTTAAGCTCTGTAATTACTAACAACCAGGCTACTAAAACTTAATTAAAGCTGTGGGTTAATGCGGTAGACTTTTACTTAATGAGGTCATATGTTAAACTGAGTTTGTTGGTCATATCCTAGTCTCCATCTGGACATGTTACAAAACTACCACACAGTTTGGCACAGCTGGGACTCTCTGCTCAGGAGAGACCAAAGGGTCAGTCTCAGGTACCATGCATTGAACATCCCTAGCCTGTAAAATGCATGAATCAAGCCAGTGCTATTAGAATGTTAATGCCTCACTTTAATGAGCATTAAATTTACCCACAATATTAAATAGTAACCATAATTAATGAATAACTGATATACCCAAGGAGAAGACTTCAACTCCTACGTTGCGAAGCTCTCTTGCAGGAATTTCAACTTCATCTTGAGATTTTCCATCCGTAATGATAATTGCTACTTTAGGAATGCCCTTTCTTGCTCCAGCAGATTCAGTGAATGCATTCCTAATCAGATAATCAATAGCTTCACCTAAAAACAACAAAATGGTCTGTGCTTTTCTTAGGTATGAGTGAACTAGGATTTAAATAGTATTTCAGCTGTAAAATAAAATGCTATACAAACAGATTTCAGGGGAAGTTTTTCCCTCAGCTATTGCTTTTAGCTTTCATATGCTATCCAAGAGCTAAAATCTGTACCTGTCATTGTATTGCCACCTTTGTAAGGTATTCCTTTAATTGCATTAAGAAGATCATTCCTTCTGAAATATTGATTTAAGTTGAACTCAGTTCTTGTATCAGTACTGTACTGAACAACTCCAATTCGTGTCTTTTCTTCCCCAATGTCAAAAGCTGATACAAGAGTGGCCATGAAGTCCAAAATATATCTGAAGTTACTTCTCCCAACACTCCACGAGCCATCCACAAGAAAAACTAAATCTGTCAGTGCACTGACGGAACACTCTGAAACATATTAAAAACAACACAAATCTCTTAACAGAACAATGAAAGATCACTTATATGTCAATATCGTCAAACACTTTCACTACCCCATACCATAGTCAAAAGCTAGCAGTTTAAAATGAACAATAGAACTCTAACAAGTAGAAGCCAAGCCAAACAGAAATTAAACAGATTAGAATCCTTATTTGAAATATCTTACTTGCGTTGGACACTGTTCACCTAGCTTTAGTGATATATCTACTTGGAGGATATTCCAGAAACAGAGAACAGTTGAAAGAAATTCATTACAATAACATTGATAAGCACTGGGGCAGAAACAGTAAACACTGAACAAAACATTCAATGATTTTGGTGGAAAATAACTTCACTAAACCACTAATAAAATATAGTATTAGTAAAATGTGTTAAAATGTGATTTTGGAAGCAACAGACTTGTTTTTGTATGTCACATTGATCATCTATGCAAAAAACATACAACTCTGTTTAACTTTTTATAACTTTTATAAATTAGACCTATTATTAATGGGTCTAATTTAAATCAACACCAAATTGCTTGTCGCCAAATGTGCCTTTGCATATGTGCAAACTTTCCACTGATATCCAAAGGAGATCTGCGTATCTGTAGGAAGAATTTGTCCCTGAGGGCCAAATCCTGGGCTTTGGTTCATTTGCAGAACAGGACCTACCAAAGCTGTGCACCCCAACCAGACTTCAAAGCCCCCAAAAGCTATTTATGTGCTAAAGGAGGAAGCCAGCCTTAGAAGTGGCAATGTAACACCAGCTCTTCCCCTGTCCCGGAGTGGTGTCAGTCTCTCTCTACCTAGGAACTAAGGGATGACATTGGAGAGGCACTGAGCATGTGCAGCCTGAGCTCCTGATGGTAAGTTTTGTTTGGAGAACCTGAATGGAGCTGCACACCCTCAACAGGGGCCTTCCAACTGGGAGCTCCAAAATGGAACTGTCCTGCTCTGGCTGGGGTTAAAGAGCACCTTGTCACGCAGTGATCAGTAGTTACAAAGGGAGACATACAGCTCCTGCAGCAGTGCACACCCCGCAATATACAATGTTGTAGACGAATTTGATGCTGGGGAAGAATTAATTCTGATACTGCTCTTCTCTCCCTCCCCGACCTTTATCCCAACATGGCAGCAGTACAGGTTTTTTCTGCAACCCTGTGTGTCCTCAGCAGGGAGACATTTATTAAAGGGCTGAGATGTGCTTAGGGCTACTCAGAGGACGTGAGTTTATTTGCGTGAAATCCCTGGCTCTCAGCTCAGCTTTTCACCTCTTTCCCATAGAGAGGCAGCAGATTTTTAGACCCTCCTCGAGTCTGGTCAGCCCAGCACACACATAGCCAGATTACATGTTAATACAAACTTACTGCTAAACAACATAGGCACAGGATTTGACTTTATCATCTGATCCAAAGCCCTTTGGGAGACTTTGCACTGACTAAAATGGGCTTTGGATCAAACCCTTAGTTACCACTAAAATTTCACATAAGCTGGAAGACAAAAAACGTACTTTTTATGTGACTCTGGTCAGGCTTCTTGTCCTCTGGACCCACTGCAACACCTGTCTGAACTAAACAAACCACAACATAAACAGGATTAGTGGAAGGGAAACAAGAAATTGTCACTTGGCTGTAGGTTACATTTTGTAAAAGTCAAGAAAAACAAGGTGAGAAGGAGATATGTCAACCAGATTTGTAGTGTGCCTCTCTCAGAATGTGACAGCATTAGACTTAGTCCAATACATAAATAATTACAAATTCCTTGCACTCACACTATACCTTCCATCCTGAAGTGTTTTGTGAGAACTAATAATTAACCTTTGCAACACCATGTAAATCAGGTAAATAATATTATCCCCATCTTACAGGTGGGCAAACTGTGGTTAAGTAACATGCTTGTGATTATATGAGAAATCTGTGGCAAAGCCAGAAGCAAAGCATAATGGGGAAAAGGCTGCTCATGGGCCACAGATGGACAGGCTATAGGTATGCAATGATGTTTTCTTGGTCACTTGGCACCAAGCCAGAATTTGCTCCTATAACCCAAATATTAAATAGTCACTTAAGTTGCTTTATTCAGCTATGTCTAACTTTTTTATGTGCACTTACTTGTAAGTTGGCCAAAAACAGGTAGACTCTCTTCTCTGTCATCATATGAAGTTATTGTCACAACATATTCTGTATCAGGTATAAGATCTGACAATATAGTATCAGTAACACTAGGTGCAAGGGTAAATTCTTTAGTAGGTCCATCTGCAATACAACATACAAAGCACATTTAACACAAAGGGTCTAAACCCTGTAATAATAATGATGAGTTTTTCATAATCTGAAAACACAGTAGAAAGAGCTATCTGTCCACAGGCTGTAAATAAAATTTTAAAACAGCTGTTTACCTTCCTGAAACACCTAGTTGCAAAGGACATACAAAACTGCTTCCAATAAAGCATTTCATTTACTCATCAATTTTAACACCAATCATGTGTACAATAAAATTAGCTGTCATTCAGAAAATCAGTTTATACAGTGGGTCTGATTCTAACCTCGTATCATATTCTAACCTCATATTCTAACCTCTTTTTACACAGCTATAACTCCAGTGATTGTAGTTGAGTTACAAATTATGTACACGGTATAAATGAGAGGAGATGTGGCCCTAATATTTTAAATTCAGAGAGATGCACACTATTTTCCCTAGAAAAAGCACATGGTTGGTATAAGGTACTTTCATGTTATTTAAGCTATAATATTCTTAATAGAGGACTGTTTTCAATTTTCCAATATGTAAAATCAGGCAGAAGAGACATGTTTCCAAATTGGTATTACCCTGGGCCTGATTCTCAACTGCCTTACACCGCGAGTAGCCACCAACATGTATGGAGAATTAGCATGAGAAATATTGTCATTTGGACTTAGTAGCATTCTACATTACCTCTGCACTTGTTAGAGGGCAAGGCAGAGGAAATTCAGAGACCCATCATTTATAGAGTCAGTTTTGGTTAAAAACAGTATGTCTGGATCTCATTCTGAATTCATATCAGTTTTACACTAAGGTCATTAGGAATTACTCCTGATTTACACTAGAATAACAGCTGAAACAAGATTTCCAGGAATCAGACACCATTAAAAAGATTATCAACAGTGGACATTACCTTTCCCGCTATACAGCTAAAAGCAATAGTAGCTAGAGTGACCAAATAGCAACTGTGAAAAAATGGGACAGGCACCTATGTAAGAAAAAGTCCCAAAAAACAGGACTATCACTTTAAAAATGGGACATCTGGTCACCCTAATAGTAGCAGAACTTCCACCACCTATCTACCATCAATGTATGTCATTCAGCAACTATTTCTGACAATGGGCTACATGTTTAAGAAAAAGTTCTGCAAATGTAATCAACATCAATAAATATTCACTATCAACCCTAGAACATTTGGACCTAATCCTGCATAGTGTCTCCTGAGCAGTGCATAGCGCTCTCAATTCCCATTTAAGTTAACAGGAGCTGAAAGGGCTCATAACTATGCAAGATTACGTATTTCTTAGGGCAATGGTCCCCAAGGCGGTACCTGCGGGCGCCATGATGCTCGCTGGGGCATTTATGTGTGTCCGCCTACTGACAAAGGAGTGCTTCCGCCAGACAACCCACCACCGAGGAGCACAGCTGCCGGACAACCAGCTGCCAAAATGCCACTGAAGTGGCAACACCAAAAAGCATCGCCGCTTCTCAGTGGCATTTCAGCAGCGATGCTTCTCGATGATGCCGCTTCTCGGAGGCATTTTGGCGGCGATGCTTCTCAATGACGCTGCTTCTCAGTGGCATTTCAGCGGCTGGTCATCCGGCACCCACCACACTCTTCTGTGAACATGAATATGCTATAGCAACAGAAAGGTTGGGGACCACTGTCCTAGGGAAATGAAAGAGTGGGTAAACTTTCTACATCAACGGCAGGATTCCAGGGCCCAATCCTGTAGACCCTTATGGATGTAAGAAGTATCACTGACTTTAGTGAGACTACTCACAAGAGTAAGAGCTCACTGGAATGAATAAGGTTTCGCAGCCAGGATTTTCAAATGACTTTCAATGAGATTTGGGTCCCTAAGTCTCTTAGGCCCTTTGAAAATTCCAGTTTGCAATATTGGGCCTTCAAGTGTTTTGGGAGAGGGGCTGTTATGAAACTAAACTGCTGAAGAAATTAACCATGAGTGAAGGACTTGAACAGGTGGCAGAACACAGAGGCTAGATTTTGCTGTCTGCCTGCATCACGCAGCCACACAGAGGCCAGATTTTGCTATCTGCCTCCATCATGCAGCCAGGGGTAGTGCAGGCCCACCCTCCCAGGAACTCCCTATTTTCCCTCAGGGGCAGAAATGTACACCTCTTTATGAGGTATAGCATACTCCACCAATGTGGCCAGCCAGCACATAGGAGGAGGAAGTAGAGTCCTCACTTCACCTACTTCCTGCCCCTCCACACCTAGATGCTCCAAGGGAGAAGCATCTAGAGCACAATCCTTGCGTATTCCAAAGCACTTAAGCTACAATGCAGGAAGCCATAAAACACATGCCACACAAGAGAGGGAAATCCTTCTCCCTCCTACGCCTCTATGGAGCTGTGTAAGGACAAGGCACAATCTTACATGTAAAAATTAGGACGTTAACATCTATCCTCACACCTCATTTCAACACTTACACAAAAATCATTTTTAACAGATTTCACAAAAACAAATGTAGTGGTGTGAGATCATGTGACTTTATAAAACAAAACCTTACCAGTTGTAGGGACCACTGTTATCTTGTACCCCTCTATTGCATCAGGTGGTCTTGTCCATGACATTCGAACAGTATGTTCATCTATAATTGTAAAATTCAAGTCTGACGGTGGATTAACTGCAAAAGATTTACATCAGGGAAATGTTTACTAAATAGAACAAGCCACCATCATCTTAATAAACAAAATAATAATGTTGAGCAAAGCTTACTAAGATTGTCTTTGCATAAATTTGTTTCCAACAAATATAAAGATATGTTGTTGGAAAGAAGAGTAAAATAAAAGATGACGAAATATGACAAAACATCAGAGAGCATACGCATTACAAAGGACAGCACAGAACATTTGTTTCTTGAGTTGCCAAGTCATTCAAGAATGGCCAGCAAAATCAAGCACAATAGAAAACACATTTGGATACAAGTACAATGACTTCACAGATAAAAACCACATATGCAAACATGTCACATGACAATTAAAGGATTTTTTGTACATGCTGGGTGCAGATCGTACAAGCATGCCAAATCACAACCTGCTTACAACACCATGAGATTGTTCAGAACATCAATACAGTACTCTTTTCCATAGGACATCAAAGAATTAATCATCTTTTTTAGATGATCTCTGCATATTCATATTTCTTACCAATTATATTTCACTAAATCTAAAAACTTGGCAGAGATAAAGAAAAATAGATTTTTAATAATACAGGAAAAGTTTGAGCATTTTAATGTTTAGTCAAACAATTATATTATGTTCGATATGTAAGTATACATGTAAAATGTATATCAAGAATACTATATCCATGTATTACATTATTCCAAAGTACTGGGAGCTTAACCCCTTTGTTCCTCGGAGCCACTAATCGGGTATATTTTGCATATGGTTGCAAAGAATTCAGGAATGAAGGGGTTAACAAATAACAATGGTTATAAGAAATTTGCTGTAATATCTGAACTGATACAAAAGTTGCAAAGCTACGATTCTCCCTGTTTACACCAGTTTGCTGTACAATTTCTAAGGTGTAAACCATCGTTATCATGTTCCCTTTGCAGCAGGTGTACCCATACTAGAAGTAGCATTTTAACATAAAATGCCAGTATGGTTCTTTCAAACACATTGGTTAATTATGAAAAGACAACATCAAGGTATATTTGTAGACATTTATTTACAGAACTTATAGAAAACAGTGAAGAGGGCATCAGTGATCGGAACAAAGGACTGCAAATAAAAACTTGTAGGAGCTGGTGACAAAAGTAATTGAACAGTATAGAAAGAAATAGTTTACATACGCTATCTTGCAGCATCATGCATATGGACATGAAATGTCAATTATTTTTTTAGCTTCCCACAATGGACAAAAGCCTCCATGTACAGGGTTCATTACACAAAGACGTTTCATAAAATATTTTATAATGATATTCTCTTTTTTAAATTTTCATGCTCAGTCATGCAGTATTTTACTGACTCACTGTCAGTGCATGGTAGGTATAGTATAGATCACTATTTAAACAGGTCTACAAAGTAAGATAAGATTCAGCCATACTTTCCATAAATACTTTACTCTGTTTTGCAAGCATTCTTTATTAGTCAGACTTTGTCTGTTTCCTGGAAGATCTCCATAATAGATTAAGGATTTTTTGTTCTGTTATTTAAACACGTTTCAATGAAAAGAGCATCTCTGAGACATAAATCACAGAATTTAAACTGCTGCTAGGCCTTTACACAATAATAATAAATGATAATAATGAAGTAGACAGTCTTTTTATAGATATCTACTGTCACTTCCAACCATAGGATAATATGGCTTTGTAATATTGATATAATAGATATACTAGTACTGTAATAAATGTTATTTTTCCTATTATCCATACACAGGCAGTGAGATTAGACTATTAATCTGCATGCAGTTTATTCATCATTCTGTTTCCTGTAATCACACTGCTAGAGACAGCAAAGTAGTTATTTAGTATCAAAAGCATGCAACAGATGTTAATAGTAAAATACATTTGCATATTAAGAATATCATTATAAAATATTGATTCAGTAGCAATGGCTCAGGACAAATTTAATGCAAAGGCAGAGACAACTGACCTGAGCATGCTTCAAAAGAAAAAAAAATCAGTACATGGAAAAAATAGCACCACCAACCTTGAAAGTAAATTGACCTGATGCAGCAGAGACCTTAGGCTGTAACTGCTGAAGGACAGCAGCAGCCCAACTTGTTGATATCCAAATGACCGGATTCCTGATAAACTGAAAAATTGACTGTGGGGAAAAGTCTTTAACATTTTAAAGGATTTTATGAAAACTCATAAGTGGTACTTGGAAATTAAAAAGTAGAGTACAATCAATATTTAACTACTGTAAATGCCATCCACATATGAAAGCTAAACAAATCCAAATGCTGCTCCCACTAAAATCACAAGAATTTTCCCTTGGATATGCAGGATTTGGCCCCCAGCCATTAACATTTCAATTGAATTAATACCATTTGAGTGAAAGAAAAGCTCTTTAGACTCTGAGCCTACAACTGGATCCAAGCCTCACCCAAAACTCCACAGACTCCAGTGGGGTTCTGCACAGACCAAGGGTTAACCCCTGTGGAACTTATTGCAGGCTCAGGGCCTAACTGTGGTCATATGACTGAGAACAAGGAGTCAAATGAAGCATCATAAAAGATTTCTGTGGTAAAAATCTCATTATGCTAATCAAAAATAAATGAGACAACTGCTATTTCACATTATTATTCGTATTCCCTGGCTCACCATGACAAAATCATATACCTGTTATATGGGCTCAACCCTACAGTACTTTAATAGACAAAATGTCCACTGAACACAATGGGAGGTTTGCCTATGCTAGGCCCAAGGAACTGGGCCCCTAAAGCTCTGATCCTACAAAGACCTATGTATGCATATAACATGTGAGTAGCCCTCATCAAGATTTCTCATGCAAATAAAGTTACCTGTGTGTAAGTCTCTGCAAGACAGAGACTAGGCATTTACTGCCTGGTCCTGTGCTGTCAATGGCAATGCTTCCTTAATATATGGTGATGCCATAATATTCCAGCAAATATGGGAAAGGAGAATAATAAGATATATTTGCCTAGTAACCAAAAACTAGTAATTCTTGATAGGATTGTACAGTTACTTAATAAGAGAAAAATTGCATTGTTTATGTAGTATTAATGATATAGAACTCATTTAAAACAATATAAATGTCTATAAATCATGGAACTTGCAGCTAAATGGCCACAGACTGGTTTCAATCCACCACACAATCAGGGCCAATCATTTGACCTGGGCCTCAAGCTCAAAGGGGGCCTCAAATTTAGACACTTGTTAATTTTTTGGCATTTGATAAGTTTCACAACTTGGTTTTATGTGCATCCCTATTGGACCAAAATGTGACACACTCTCTCAGCTTAGAGCTGCAAATTTAAGCAAATAAGAGACGTGATTTGGTAAAAGACATAATTTTTTTGTTAACTGATATAGATTTTGTCATATTAAATAGTTTAAAATGTTCATAAATATTGCGTATTTTTGTCAGTTTGCCTGCATCAGTGGCTTCAAGTGAACGGACCTTCAACATGCTGAAGCAGGTAAAGAACTATTACCGTTCAACTATGGGACAAGAGCGTTTGAATGGGCTCACCTTGCTTAATATCAACTGTGACATTGCACAACAGCTAGATTTTTCCTCAATAATTAGTGCATTTGCACAGAAAATGGCTAGAAAAGCATTTGTTAAATAAAAAAATTCAAATTATGTCTCACTCTTTTTTTGGTGCCTTATTTTGTTTTCATGTGTCATCATTTTTTATTTTTATTATGGCTAGGGGGGCTTAAAAGCTGGAAGTGTCCTGGGCCTCTCTTGACCTCTGAGGGGGCCTGCACACAATTCACTAATTCCACCAGGGCTTGGGGACAATGAGGAGGCCCCAATGAATTAAACAAACAACTTACAATAAGCCATTTTTAGAAGCCAATATTTCATGTGTTCATATATGTTTCAGTCAGTTCTAGAACTATCGTAAGATAAATTTCTTTATTATATAACCTATATTATATATCCAAAAAAAATGCATGTCCAGTCATGATATTTCTAATTCATGCCACTATTTATATTGTATATATCAGAATATTTTCTAAGCCTAAAAATATAATGTTTTTTTCCCCATTTATGTATACATTATATTGGTTTGTATTGCTTACCAGATAGCACAAACCCAATACAAAATAAAAGCCAATGGCATTTCACAGATTGTACAAGGTAGCTGCTAGAGGTTCCCAATGAATATCTAACGAGAGAGGAGAAGATTACTTAAAAGAACACTGTCAAATAATTTAGATCCATAACTTGACCTATAGTAAAATATCATATTCTAGACGCTGCTGTCCTGCAGCATCTAACCATCCATTAACCAAAAATTCCAACCTCATCATTGAGAAATTAAAGTAACCACGACCATTTTTGTGGGGCACATAAAATAGTATGGTATGATTTCTCCTACTGGCTAGCATTGCAGCAGCAGTCAAACAATACATCTAATCTTGCTCCTACTGAAGTGAGTTCTGTGAAGGATGGATAGGACCCAATATTCATGTTTATTCATCAGTTATTCTTTTCTTTTCTTTTATATATGGCATGGATTTGTTTTTATGCAACTAACCGGACACTGAACCCAGCTTTGTTCCCATTAAGGTCAAAGTTACTGATCTCACTGAAGGAAAAAATAAGCCTCTTATTTTAATAAAATAAAGCTACTGTTTAGTAAAGCATAACTTCTCACCTCGTCAGATATGCAGTGTTGCTGACAACACCACAAGGTTGCCATCTGTGTTCATATTTTTATAAACTATACATATTTCTTACATTTTGAGTAAAAATGTAACTTATGTGAAGTATACTTTGTTAATATTTCACATTTTAAAATATATATATAATAAAAATATATTTTTGAATATACACACAGTTCTGTGTGTTTGTGTATATATATATGTGTGTATATATATATATATGTATGTATGTACGTATATACATAGGCTTCAAAGGATTAGACTTTTATCAATAAATGTTGATAAATGTCAATTTCACCATACATAAGAAATGATGAAAAATATTTTCATCAATCATCTAAATTTACAGATAGGCAAAGTAAGAAAATACTGTTTGAGGACTTATTAGAGTTGGATTTAAGGATATTTACTTTGCATATTTTTACATGTGATGTTGACAATTTGTGTTTTAATGGTTATAAAACTTTAACTTTATCAGTCTCAGCATCTACTATCATTAAATAATTATTACCTGACCCCTTCAATTGCCCAACCTCCCAGAACTTTCAAAATTTAAATGATAATAATCAGAAAAAGTATTAAAAATAAACATAAATATTATCCATTGAAATTATTTTTAAAAACATCAAATTCTGCCAAGTCTATATATACACACACACATGTTTGCGTGTGTGTGTGTGTGTGTGTGTGTGTGTGTGTGTAGACTTGGCAGAATTTGAATTATGAAGATATAGATATAGAGATACAGATATAAACTTTGCTACAATCAATGAGAAAAATAAGGAGTTACAGTCACTTTAAATATTTAAATTGTACTATCACCTTTAGTACTTAGTGGTTTTGTGCGATGGTCACTAGGAATTTGGGTGAGATCACCAATTCACTTGTCAGAAGACAAGCAACAGCCAGCAAATGGTAACAAGCCATCAAAAGGTAAGTCACTACCAACCTGATCCAAATTTGAATAGGTGACATAGAGCTGAAAGGCATCATGTGCCCTTGCTTATCACCATTCATTGCTCTCCCTTTATTAAATGCATACTCCATTACATATGAAACTTCCCTAGTCCCTTAACAGCAATGGCTGCATATTATTTTTCACTCTCCATATTGTATTTCCTGGAGATACGTTTTCCTACAGACATTCTTTTTTCTCTCAGGCCCCCCCAACTACCCAGAGGTAGTGTATGGCTTAGCACAATTATGCTCTCCCACCTTCCCAGGAAAAAACAGGCTTTTCTGGAATTTAAATCAAATCTACCACCTTCTGAAATGCTGAAATGTCACAATCTTCAAATGTTTAATATTGCCAATAATATAAGGCATTATTCCTTAAGATACTGTGGGAGAGATTTTAAAGGCACAAAGGTGATCTTGAAAGTCAATGACAGTTGGGTGACTAACTCCCTATTGAACATCTCCCCTGTATGAGAAATATAACATAATACATAAACTATGACATGAAACAAGGCAGTATACTGAGACTGTAACTACAAGGCTATTCATACCTTAAAGTATTTTGCCCGTCCATGGCTAAAAAAGTAAAACATTTATATTTTTCTCTAAAAGACACTGACTTCCTTCTATTCTTCATGGTCCCAGATGAAGAAAAATTATGTGAGGAGGTAAAAAAAAGGAGGATGTTGTCATAAGACATTGATGAAAAGTACTATAGACTATCACAAATGCTGAACTAGAGAAGTAGGGGGAAAACATTAGGTAGTGAATGAGGTCTAGCATAATAAACCAGAAATCAAAGCAGAGAGTAGAAAATACAATATGTCAGAAAAAAGGTAGCTAAATGGATGATATATAGAATTTTATTATAAGTAGAACAGAGAACCATAAAATGCAGAGCTTGAAAAATCCAATTGCTCACTTGCTAAGGGTGAATGAATAGCTTTCACACTGAGGTGCCATCAACTTCTAAGAAGTTTATTTTTAAAAATACTATGTTTCTAACCCTTCTGGTATGAAGATAAATTTCCAAAGTGAACTGAATATAAAACACAGCAGTGCTGTCTTCCTAAGTCTGCAGCCCATTCCAGTGTCTTTGCTAATGTTCATCGCTTTCCAAACTATAGCAGGGTATTCCTGTTATTCAGAACTCCGAAAGGTATCCATGAAATAGACAAGAATAGGTCCATTTCACTGTGCCAGGGTTTGGGATACTATAAGCAGCAGCAGACAAAGATTGGAGCTATTCAGTGGAGAGGAAGGAAGGCTCAAAAACAGAGGCGGAGGGCAGAGTAGCAGAGACTCTCAACTTTCCCCCTTCAGCAGGGCCAGCTCCAGGCACCAGCAAAGGAAGCAGGTGCTGGGGCAGCCAATGGAAAGGGGCGGCATGTTCAGGTCTTCAGTGACAATTCGGCGGCGGGTCCCTCAGTCCCTTTCAGAGTGAAGGACCCACCGCTGAATTGCTGCTGAAGAATGAAGCAGCACAGTAAAGCTACTGCCAAAGTGCCACTGATCGCAACTTTATCCTTTTTTTTTTCCCACTTCGCCGCTTGGGGTGGCAAAAAAGCTGGAGCTGGCCCTGCTCTTCAGTGCCAACTTGCCATTCTTCCTCTGCTTCAGCAGGAGCCACATACCCCTGAGAGATACAAAGCTTTAAACTTCAGCATGGGAGGAAACTTTGCTACCTATGGAAGCCATAGGAGGAGCAGTAATGAACAGGAAGAGAAAGGAATCTTCTGTCAGCTAAAGAAGTATCAAATGCACAACTGCAGTAGCCTAATGGATATGGACAGGAACTGAAGCAAAAACTTCTATGGCACCTGCTCAGGGTAGAAGCCAAAAACTGGGAACTGTCTTACCCAGAATAGGACTGAGAGACAATATGATGTGAATGTTGGAGGAGTCAAAACAAATGAAGAAATGTGCATATGATAGCTATAGTTCAGCAGACAGATTAAATGAAGAAATGACAGTAAGACCAAGATAAACAAGATCCAATATGTCCTTCAAAAGATTATGCAAAATTGAGGCACAAAATTAAAATAATGTAGGAGGGCAACTGAGACTGTACAGATGAAAAACACTGAATAAGGCCAACTATAAATACTCCAAAAAAAAAAACCCCACCGAAACCCCTTTTCTCACTGGAGTATGTCCTGATGTAATCTTAAGTTTTTGCATTCCTATTTACAGCACCTCCAGCTCCCACTCCACTTCCCACTCCCACAATTTTCAACATTTTTTTATTCTTCTGACTTTGCAGAAGTCTTTCTATAATTTTTCTCACAGTGACAAAAATGTGTCCTGTTTATGTTAAGGTATGTTATAGCATTTCAAGAACTCCCGAATTATGACAAAGTTTGCCCTTCCCTAGAGAGAACTCACAGAAGCAAACTTGTTTCCTATTAGGAATATTTCCAGCTAGTTACTGCAGCCAAGAAAAGAAAACAGAACCTGTCTGGTATGAGCAAGGACATGAGCATAAATATTTCAGGAATTGGCACTGCTAATGGAACAAGCATATGCAAAAAACCATCGGGTGAGCCCTTGATATATAGATAAATTTTATTTAACAAAAACATCTGAATACAGAGTAAAGGTTGGGTTTGCAAAATGCTGAGTGCCTCATGAACTGTGTCGAGCCATTCAGTCAGCACTTAGCACTATACAGGATCAGGCCCAAGTCCTTTTTTCCTTAATATTGTTTCACAGGGCTTGAAATGAGAACTATATCAACTTTGATGAAAGGACTGAACATGCATCCAGTTCAGGCGTAGGCAATTTCTGGCACATGTGCTGAAGGCGGCACGCGAGCTGATTTTCAGTGGCACTCACAGTGCCTGGGTCCTGGCCGCTGGTCTGGGGGGGCTCTGCATTTTAATTTAATTTTAAATGAAGCTTCTTAAACATTTAAAAAACCTTATTTACTTTACATTCAACAATAGTTTCGTTATATATTATAGACTTATAGAAAGAGACCTTCTAAAAACATTAAAATGTATTACTGGCACGCAAAACCTTAAATTAGAGTGAATAAATGAAGACTTGGCACAGCACTTCTGAAAGGTTGCTGACTCCTGATCTAGTTTCACTATAACTAAATACTTCTGTACTCCACAAAAATACAATTTGGTAACTTTCAGCAGCAATACTCAGTCAATCACGATAGTTATCCCAATACTTAGTTGGTCAAGGTCCAGCTTAGACACACTGACTCATAATATATAGTATCTTACTCCAGAAGTGACATCACTGAAATCCCCAAAGCTATCTAAGCAGCAGGGCACTATTCAACATGAGTAAAGGTGGTAGGATCTTGCCCTTTTGTTAAATTTTAAATACATATATTCGTCCCCTCTCCATATCAGCTCTATACTCTTTCTGCTTTCTCTCGCACACTGCTCCCGCACGCCAAATGCAAACTCTGAAATGATTTTAAATGACATCCGTTGGTTCAACAGTGTGGCTGGAAGCCAGAGGCAATGATCACATTCGTTTTCAGCGGAACCAGATGTTGATAATATTGCCATACTTTTCAGCAAGCCGATCTGCTTTGTGCCTGTCTGATCACAGGCTAGGACCCTAATTCACAGCCGTGAAAAACGGACCATGAAATCTAATCTCCCATATGAAAACTGGTTTTTTGTGTACTTTTACTTTATACTACACCAGGGGTTCTCAAACTGGGGGTCGGGACCCCTCAGGTGGTCAAAATGTTATTACATGAGGGGTTGCAAGCTGTCAGCCTCCACCCGAAACACCGCTTTGCCTCCAGCATTTATAATGGCATTAAATATATAAACAAGTGTTTTTAATTTATAAGGGGGGGGTCATGCTCAGAGGCTTGCTATGTGAAAGGGATCACCAGTATAATAGTCTGAGAACCACAGTACTACACAGATTTCACAGGGGAGACCAGTGTTTCTCAAATTGGGAGTCCTAACCCAAAAGAGGATCATGGGAGTGGGGGGGGGAAGGTGTTGCAATGTTATTGTAGTGGGATTGCAGTATTGCCACCCTTACTTCTTCATTGCCTTCGGAGCTGGGATGCCAGAGACCAGCAGCTGCTGGCCAGGTGCCCAGCTCTGAAGGCAGCCTCCCTTCAGCATCAGCACAGGAGTAAGGGTGGCAATACCACACCATGCCTCCCTTACTTCTGCACTGCTACTTTCAGAGTTAGGTCAGGCCCCCTACCGTTAAAACACCATGAATTTTCAGATTTAAATAGCTGAAACCATGAAATTTATGATTTTTAAAATCCTCTGATGGTGAAATTGACCAAAAATGGACATGAATTTGGTAGGGCCCTACCAACAGCACTGCTGCTTCTGGAGGGCAAATTACATTAGTGTTTCACTGAGATTGTTTTTCATTAATTATTAATGATTAATTATTGTTATTAATCATTATTATTATTAGCCATAGGCTGGACCCATGGATTCAGATCTGGATACAAACTCTGCAACCTGTGTTCAGATTTGGGTTGTGATTCAGCCTCTTGCAGAACCAGGGAACAACCCTGAGCTCCATACCTGGGATCTGAACCTTTTAAAAAAGTTTGGAGGATAGTTTTGGTTCAGCCTATTACCCAGACAGGATTTCTGGCTTCAGAGGTCCACCTAGGCATGGCGGATCAGGGGAGTCAGCCAGCGGTAGCTTTCTCGCGAACAGTTAACAAACCACATCCAACTCACCAGGGAGATAAACACCGTCCCCCTCCTACTTGCCCATCGAGAGGCAAATGCCCCCTGCGAGCAGGGTGGTTTTAAGCGGCACTGATTGGGTAGCGCTGCCCAGGCTGGGGTTGGGGCTTCCTTCCTTTTCTTCATTCCTTCAGCTGAAGGCAGGAGCAGCCTTGGGCCGCTTGGGATCGGCTTCTCCTGCGAGATCTGGCCCAGGTCCCAAGCCCCCTGGTGGGAAAGACGGCGCCAGATCCCCGCGAGAGCCCAGCAGGAGCTTCGTTGAAGGCCCTGGACCCCCTGCAGAGAGAGTAGGGCCCCGGCGGCCCCTCTTGCGTCCTGCGAAGGGAGCAGAAGCTCCAAGCAGAGCGCTCCGTGCGCACACAGGGGCAGGGTAGGGCAGCCCGCGCGGCCGGCTCGGGGATTCCCAGGGCGCGGCGCGGGCTGTATCCCTAGGGGCCTCGGGCACTGTCCCGGGCTAGCACGCCCCAGCGCCTGTGCAATGCCTTCCGGGAGGCCTGCAGCCTTGCACCAACCCGGGCCAGAGGCCGCTGCCAGGGGAGGAAGGAGCTACCGAGGGAGTCTCCCAGGCGTTCGCGGGAGCTCAGCAGCCCGGCTCCTGGCTGGGAGCCGAGCCCGGCCGGGGAAGCGGCGCACTGAGGTGTCCCTGTTCTGAGCAAAGGAGACTGAGCCTCCCCTGGGAGCTGCCAGAAGCAGCGGGCAGCGAATGCCTTTCCCCGCTCCCCGTGACTCCCTGGTGGGGAAGAGCCGATCGCAACACAGAGAGGCGGAGAGCCACGCGCTGTTGGAGGTGTTTATTGGCAAGGGCTTCTGAGACAGTTCTGACTTCACACACAAAGCAGAGTGAGTACCAGGCAGGAGGGCGTGTGCCAGCGCTCCGGGGCTCCTCAGCTTTAATCTGAGCTTTCGTGTTTGCACAGGAGCCTTCTCCCTGAGCCCTGTGCACTCAGCCTGGGGGGCAAGGAGAGCACCGCGCCGCACCCCCAGCCTAGCCCTGGCTTTCCCAGGGCTGCAGGGCCCTCAGTGTGGACAGCACACCAGAGAGAGAGCGAGAGAGAGAGAGAGACGATCTGCTAAGTGAAATTAGCAACACACAGAAGGAGCTGGACCAGAGGGACAAGGAAGAAGAGGCGTTTCTCTGAAGGAGAGAGAGAAGAGTAAGTGAAGTAACTGCACTGAGAACGGAAAGCAAGAAAGTTGGGGGAGGGGGTTGTTTGTTTTAATTCTGCACCATCACTGCTAGGAGCCTTGGGAGGGAATGATTTACCTTCAGCCTCTGTCGAAGACAGGAGGAGAGCTGCGCATAGAGCAGCAATTGCTGAAGACAGCCTGATCTTCATGTCTGCCCTTTGGGATCACAACAACATGAATGGATCTGTGATGATTAAAAAGAGAAAGAAATAATAAGCACTGGTTAGAGGATGTGGTGGGTGTATTCAGAAAACATGAAAAGAAGAGCCGCAGAGACCACTGTGTTCCCTAACGCCCTTATCCCCAGCCCCCACCCACGGGACCAGGTTACAGCCTCTAGACTTGGAAGCCACCCAAACTTGACAGTTCTGCCTTACTAGCTGGAGAGTCTAGCCTCCCAATAATGTGCCTTTTGTTACTGGGCCCTTCTGATCATGTTAATCAGACAAAAATTCAATCGTGGCATTGAATTCGAGTTAATTTGATCACGGAAGTGGCGAAAAGATTCCTGCTCCTAGATATGCAAAACTTAGACTGAGATTCATGACTTCATCCTCTAGTGTGAGGATTGCTTATTCAGAGGTCATTTTGGCCTTGAATCCACTAAATGTCTCTTTCAGCTGGGGATTTTACTGGGCTCCTTTTTCAAAACTGCTGAAGCACTTAGTTAACAGTATTTTAATGGTCTCGGGGTAGTTTGGAAATTGTAATAAAACTTTTTTTGTTCTGCCTACAAATATGCAAGTCTTCCTTTCTTTAAGGTCTGCAATAGATTATACAGAAGTTTATGTAACACACAACCGAAACCTGACACGACCGCCTAAACCCTGATGTTTTAACATCTGATAATTCGTTTACACAATCTGAGGGGAAATCGCTTTACAGCGCTTGATAAAAGAAGACAAGAGAACGAACGATGCCATCGCTGCAGATTGTCTAGAACCATATTTAGGAATTAGAAAGATTTTTAGTCATTCCTGATTACAAGCAGCTGTACATTTATAACCGTGTTTGCTTAAGGCTATACGTTTTAGGTCAGAACCAACAGTTATTACTAAGACAAAACCCCCATAGGAGCGAATAGAAGTTTGTCTGAAATGTTAGGCCCTTATTCTCTCGGGGTGGGAGGGGATACATACCACACGGAAATTTCTGAGCTTTATATAAATGGGGAGTTGTGTGTGTTTATGAATAAATGCTACAAAGACCACAATAAGGTCGTCTGAGAGAGAAATCCACAAGCAATTAAGCAATATATTTAATCAAGAAGGTGCCAGGAGGAGCAAAACGAAAGAAAGAGGGAAAACGCATACATCATTAGGCTAATAGCCCACAGAAAGAGCTCAAAGGAAAAGTAGTTCTGTGCTATCTGGCGAACCAAAGACAAGACATATTTCATTGGTATAAAACGCTGACAAGATCCAACACTACCCTGCCCAGCTACTGGCACTGAACTTAAAAGCATACCATGCTGCTCTATATTAAATTGCTTCGCTTAATTGCCTGACACCGCAAAAAAATTACTTGGACCTGGGAGAAAGTCGAGAACAAAAGCCTGTTTCAGAGTCTAACGCCCATGTTTGGAGTTAGGCTTATGCCTAAAATTTGAGTCCCCGGCACTGGCATAAGGATGATTAAAGTATATTGATAACTTCAAACGCATTCCACTGTTCTGCGCGGGGACGGACAATTCTTGCAGCACATTCGCTAAAGAGCATTTGGTAACGGTCTTAAAAGCCTTTTAAACAAAACGTTAAAAGGACTTTTGTCCGCGAAGTTTTGTCTGGGCTTAGAGTGCCATCTTTTGAGCAGGAGAAAAACTGAACCAGTTCAGCCAGACATGTGCTTTGCTGCTGCTGCCAGACTGGCATTCCTGTAGATTTTTCCAAAAATAAAACTTTTTATTTTTTTGCCAAAACATTTATTTGATTGCTTAGCAACACTTCATTCAACTTTCTGCTTTCAAACGTGTATGTCTTGAGCCGCCTTTAGGTGGGGGAGGAATGCTCCTTTCGCTTACTGTACTGAAATAAAAACAGATTATCTTTGGACCAGGACCGAATTCTTAGCTTTGATCTCGGACAATAACTTCAAAAGCTACCACAGACCTTGCACCAGGATCAGTTTGATCTCTACGTTATACCAACTCCACCCCGAAGACCAGCAAAAAGTCATTCCAAGTCTATGCAATCAGCAACTTTTGTCGCTTCCCCACACAATTAGCTGTCAGACAGTTCAAGATTGAAAACAAGAAGAAGCTACTTACAAGGGGCTGCACACACCAGGGGCGAGAGAGAAAGATCCCGCCAAATGAAGGCAGCGCTAACATATCTTTAATTAGTCATCAAAGCTATTCAGAATAGTCTTTTAGTGCGTTAAACAGCTGATTTCACGTGAGCAACCCACATTGAAATTATAAACTAATTTCATATTAGACACAACAACCAAGTGATGCTATCCAACCTGTTTTTAAATGGGCATCTATCTATCTATCTAACTATCTAATATATGTGCAGTCAGTTGCGGAGCGGCATCTCCAAATGCACCATTGAATGCGATTTGCTACAAAATCTTCACTTTTCTGTACAGCTCCCCAAAACAGCGATCATCACCCATTCAGTGGGGAAAACCACGAACATTTTGCCAGGCTTCCCGAGGGCTAAAGGAAACAGCAGCTCTCCAGCAGAATCAGCTACAATCCGCTAATAGTGATAGGTGTTTCCCCTTACAGAGGCATTTCTCAGCTCCGGTAACCACAGGCGAGAAGGCTCCCCAGTTCATCGATGGTCTCCTCGCCCCCCCTTTCCCCCCACTTCAATTTCACTTCTAAGCCGGACTCCTAGGTTGTAAAACACATACATACACACGCGACACCCCGTTCTAGTCCCTCTTCGGTCCTGTGCCATTAGCTGTCAGTGCATACAGTGCATCAAGCAGAAGCGCGCGTGTGTGAACGACACAGAAAGGCAACAGGACTCCGAAGAGAGGAGGGAAGGGGATTCCCTCTCCTCTGCGCGCACACAGACCTTTAGTGGTAGCCGCCTGGTAGCGGGGTTCGTGGTGGGGGAGCTCCTGCGGCAGCGCCTGCAGCCTCAGCGGTAGGACCTGGAGAGAGGAGGAAGGGAGGAGGAGAGGGATGAGCTCCTGGGCACCTTGTGGAGGGAACAGCAAGTAGCAGGAGCAGAGGAGGAGGAGCAGAAGCAGCGGCAATGACCAAGACGCCTGGGTTGCTGTAGCTCCCAACGTGAGGGGTGCGCCTGGGAAGACTTGCCTTCTCCGAGTGGGAAGAGCCTCTCCCGAATCTGCTCCTTAAGAGAGGGCTGTTCCCAACTCGCAATTTACTCTCGTAAGCTATTACGAAACGGCAGGGAAGGTGGACAGCTGCCACCGGATGATATATGCGCGCCTCTCTCCTCCAGCAAGAAAGGGGATCTACTGCTGGAAACTTGTGCATACTTCGCAACATTCCTAAGGCATGAGGAGGGCGAGCGCCGCAGCAGCAGTGCCCTGGCGGGGAAGGGGGCAGGGGCCGGCGTGCCAAGGCCAGACGGATCTCTGTCTCCTCCGCTTGGGAGCCAAGCTGCACCCGGATCAGGTTTCCCTGGCAGAGGCGAGGACGAGTTTTCAAACTGGGGAACAATGGGAAGAGGGGAAAGGAGAAAAAAAACCTTAATCGACCTGCGTTAGGTGGCGGGACACCGATTCTGGACAGCCGGAGGGGGGTAGCTGCCCGGCCCAGGGCGCAGATTGAAATAGGTTAGAAGGTCTCCAGTAACTAACTGTCTGTTTCCAGTGGGTCCTTTTCCTGAATTGGTGGTTTTACGATACTGCCAGTGATTGAAACCATTTGCAGAGACGAAAACAACAACAACCACCCCTCAGCTGAATAGAAAGCGTGGCGCTAGCGATGGTTGTCGCAATCTGCCCTTTAAACACAATAAAAGCACATGCCCGCTAGGGCTTGGCAGAGGCGAGCCGGGCGGCAGCGAGAGGGCGCTAGATTATCAAGCCGATCGAAGGAAAGGCAAACGTGCAGCGTGCCAAGAAAGAGGAGGTGAAACAGTTTGAAGAAGCGCTCTGGCTACCAGCATGTGTGCTAGATTAGTCACTCCTGCTGCAGAGATCTATTGTTTGTAAGCACAACACACAACAGAGGCTCGAGCTGACAGAATCTGACTAGATGGAAAGGGGACATGGAGGGTCCATTGTTGGGGGGAGGAAACAATAAGAGAGAACGAACTGAACCTAAATTAAAGGATACATCTTCCCAATCCAACCTCCCTATTTCCCCCCGCCACAGGCGCGGATACCCCGCCCTGCCGCCTCCTCTTTCGACCCCTTCACTTATTATCCAGCCTAAATGTCTGCCACTAGCCCCAGGCGGGGGGAAAGTTGTAGGGGAATAGCTGGGCAGAGGGCGCAGACACCATGGCACAGAGATTTGGAACTGGGCCAGTCCATCGCTACCTGTGTCTGCCCACTGATGATACCACTAGGGCCCAAGTATCAGAGGGGTAGCCCTGTTAGTCTGGATCTGTAAAAGCAGCAAAGAATCCTGTGGCACCTTATAGACTAACAGACATTTTGGAGCATGAGCTTTCGTGGGCCCAGCGACTGTATGCTTTGCAACAGTAATAATATGTTTATCATTGCATCGCCCTGAAATAAACGGTTCCGTTACCGGGTACCTTCGAAAGTGTTTCCTGTGTGTAGAAACCTAAACAGAGCTCGGATCAGGGAGCTGGGTGATTGTAATTAAAATATCCGGATGTATTTAGTTTGCTCAGCCAGTGTCAGGGTAAAACCAACATACAATTTCAGCTTCAGGAACCTGTATATACTGTCTAGATCAGAGACAGGTCCTTACACAGAAATACACACACAGGCCACACAAACGCCCCGAAAAACACACACACACACACACACACACTTCCATTCTCTAGCCATGACAGAGTTCAAGCACACACCTCCCTAGTTGTACACGGCGCTCACAAGGCAAAAGCTATGCAGAGAAAACGTAGCAATACAGAGTGACTCCGGCTCTCCCACCGCCTGGAGACACCCAGCCACACGCAGACATTCCCAGCCTCAACACTCCCAAGCCGTAGACACGCTCCTGCCAAAATCAGACAGCCGGGCGCGCTCCTGCACATCCCCGTGTGCATTTGCAGACACTGATCCATAGCTTTCGCCTTCCTACACCCCAGAAGCAGCCTGATTCATACCTGCGCTCACCCATCCAAGGCAGCCTGCCAAACACCAGGAAACCCCTCCAGGTACTGACACTGCCCGCTTTGAAAGGTAGAACTGCAGGACACGTAAAAGAAGGTGATTTTTTACAGCCCTGCCCTCTAACGCGCCGGGGCAGAGCCGCTGTCTGAGTGTTAGTCGCACTGAACAAGGGTTTTCTGCGCCCGTGCACTTACATCAGTGCGAGGGGATTTGTTTTTGCAGGCTACATTTGGTGCTCGGCATGACTTCAAAGCTTTTCAGTGTTTAGCCTTTAGATGCCATTTACCACCATGTGTGCAGGAAATCGTAAACATTTATTACAGAAGGTTACACTTGCAGGAGGCTTCCCCCTCCCACTTCACAATAAAGGGGGGCCTTCATGGTCACGGCTGTGCGCCAATCTTTCCCCATCCCCAGCAAGTATTTGTAAATTAGGAACACGCGCACAAAAGCCAAGCACACACAAGCTGTGCGTTTGCCTCTCAAAATGAAGCCTGAAGTGACATTCAAACCAGCCACAGACACGCAGCCACATAAGCTGCCCCCCACCCCTTTGGTGTAGCCACTGCAGCAGTGTTGCAGTTGAAGAGACATTACGCCTGGATGCTCCATCCCCAGCACTCTGCCTTTTCTCCCCGAGCTATGAACAGGAGCGCCAGGTTCCAGCGCTGCTGCATCCATGGAAGATACTAGGACTAGGGACTGGATTTCTCTCGCTCGCTCTGTGTTTGAAGGTTTTCCCTCGCTCTGTAAGCCTTCTGTGTGGCAGCTCCCACAAAGGAATTAGAGTAGGAGGGGGGGAAATTAGTCCTATCATTTATTGTCCAACAGCGCAATCTAGCGGTGGATTTAAACCAGGACTTGCTAGGAGACAGGTGCCATCCATCAGCTAATGTGAAGAGGAAGGAAACGCTTCTACTAAAAAATGGCAATAAATGTTGTGAATTATTTACAAAATTAAGCACAATGGCCAAGAAGGACAACAATAAGAATGGCCATGCTAGGTCAGACCAATGATCCTTCTAGCCCAGTGGCCTGTCTTCCAACGGTGGCCAATTCCAAATGCTTCAAAGGGAATGAACAGAAGAGGGCAATTATCAAGTAATCCATCCCCTATTGTCACTTGCTAGCATCTGGCAGTCCGATATTTAGGGACACCCAGAGCATGGGATTGTCTCTCTGACAATCTTGGCTAATAGCCATTTGGTGGAACTATCCTCCATGAATTTATTTAATTCTTTTTAAACTCAGATAATGACAGGTTTCAGAGTAGCAGCCGTGTTAGTCTGTATCCGCAAAAAGAACAGGAGCACTTGTGGCACCTTAGAGACTAACAAATTTATTTCAGCATACGTTTTCGTGAGCTACAGCTCACTTCTTCGGATGCATAGAATGGAACACACAGACAGGAGATATTTATACATACAGAGAACATGAAAAGGTGGAAGTATGCATACCAACAGGAAGAGTCTAATCAATTGAGATGAGCTATCAGCAGGAGAAAAAAAACTTTTGAAGTGATAATTGAGATGACTCATAGAAGGTGTGAGGATTCACCATAAAGAAAGAGGAGAAAGAAAACAGAAACTACTATCTTTCAGTTTTTATATTTATATTGCAGTAGTGCCCAGAGACCCACCACATTCAGCGTCAGGCTCCAGTACCAGCCCATTCTGCAGACATACACAAAGGCATGATCCCTGTTCCAAAGAGCTTAGAATCTAAAAAGACAGAAAGAGAAAAAAGATGAAAGGTGGTGAAAGGGACGGGACATACAAGCAAAAGGTAAAATTCACTCCAACACAGAACCCAGCACAAGACTTGTGTACTATTTATGTACCATTTAAGCCCTACTTTGAGGATTTATGTGGTACTTAAGTGGTGCATAGGACTCCTGCTGGCCTTCTGTACAGAGATTAATTTCACACAAAGCAGTCAGAGTGATGGCAGGTGAATGTCATGTGAGTCAATGGGACTAAATAATAATGGGTCAAAACCTGCTCTGATATACATTCTATGTAGCCCCCTTTAATTGAAGTACAACTCTGCACAATTTGAACCATTGTATTTGTTTAAACTCACTTCTGCTCCATTTAATTTCCCCTGAAAATGCAGCTGAGTGCAAATAAAATTACAATTAAGACTTTAAAGGACAGGTTTGATCGGAATGACCTTTTCCAAAAATATCTTAAGTTTGATGGGCTGCTGTCCTTATTCCTGCAGTAGTCCCATTGACTTCAATAGACTGTTTAAAAAGAAAGAAAACAACATCAAAAAGAGGATAGGCATTTAGAAATTTGGTCCCCCTTTCTAGCATACTCAGAAGAGGAGATCTCTCCAGCTGGCAAGCCAGAATCTTTAGCCAAGGTCTTTTAATATTAACTGATCTTGAACAATTGATGTACATTGTAGTACGTTAACACTTTATTGCAATTTAACCTTAATAAATAGTTTTCAGAAAGAAAGAAATCTTAGAAGATGTGCACTGATATTTCCAGACACTTTGGAAGTGAGTCAACCACTCTTAGGAACATACCACAAATTCAACTGTCTGGTATTGCTAAAATGCACTTTCCAGAACTTATACCTCCTCCTCACCGATGGATTATCAAATACTCTTGACCTGCTAACCCCCAATCCAGATTTTCAATTTTAGTTTCCTGTCAGCATTTCAGTATGAAGGATGTTCAGTTTTTTAAAAACTCATCTCTGTTATCAAAAATCAAGTTTTTTAAAGAAATAATATTTGATGGTGGTGTGTTTTGGATTTTGAATTCTTTTACTGGATTGACATAACAAAGACATCTCCCTAAATTCAGAATGCCCCCAGGAAGATTGTTCCAGAAAGAGGGGCAGCATTAACTACATTGCAATATTTTTCCAAACAAAAATAAATGAGTGCATCTCAGATGTTTCCCTGTTTTCCACAATGAAACCACATTGTTCAGAAATGTGCTTTTGAATATTAGGATGCCAAAAAGTCTGTGATAATCAATATATGAATAATAAAAATAATCTGGATAAAATGAAATATCAGTAATTGTATCTAGAAACCAAAATTAAATTACTTGGCATATTTTTTTAAATGTCACATAAAAGAATTTGGTCACCCATTCTGCAATTGGATTCACATGGGTGGAGACCTTTTAAAGTCAATGGGACTCCACACATGTGCAGGAGTCTGCCCACATGAATCTAGATGCAAGACCAGAGATTCACTTCCTATCCCAATCAATTAAGCAGTTTCCGTGAATTTCTTGGGTGAAATCTGTCTCCACTGATGTCAACAGCAAAAATTCTATCGACTTCAATGAGACCAGGATTTCACCCCTTGTCTCTAACATTTTGTTTAAATGTATTTCATTTTGCCTCAAGATCTTTAGCTATTAAAAGCCCAATATATTGAAGAATTTCATTTCAAATCTGTGCTTTCATATTCAGCATTTGAAGGTAAAATGATATGATTATTTTTAATCTCCTCTGTTGCTATGTACTTTCACAGTTTGAGTACCTAATATGTGATGCAGAAAGTATTTCTGAAATGCATAAACATTTACCGACTCTCTCCTGTCTGCTTGTTTCTTGGACAAGTATTAAACGCATTAAGATCATGCACTCTAGCTCCAAACAGCTCTTTGCTATTTAAAGTGAATAAATAGAAACTCTAGTGACTTAGATATAAAAACTTCATTTTGAAATAAATATTGTTACAGTTTTAATAATATATTCGTGTCTTTTTATGTGATAATATGTATACAGGAAACTATAGATTGATTAGAAAACGTGAGCTGCTCCTGAATTTATAGGAATTTTATGAAGGGTGCTTTTGGCAATTTTTTCCATGTTCCCTTTGCACTGTCCTGGCAGATTGTACTGCCAGGACAGTGCAAAGCAGAATATTCTGCAATTCAGCACCATAAAAACCTGGATATCTTTTCCGTGTGGCTATCACAGTGCATTTGGACTTGGTTTCCTGGCAGTTGTGCTTGTAAATGTTATGTGCTTTATATGGACACAAAGAATCACAGAAAGGGTCAATTTATTCAAATACCAAACAAGGAATGGTTTTAGAATTAGGAAAAAAGCATTATCTTTAAAGCTACTCTGATTTACTGTGAAGTTTCTGCCTATGAGCTGATCCACCTACATCCTGCCTTGTTTCCTCCTGTAGATTTAAAAAAACAGTACACATATCCTCATAGCACTTTCCAGGTGAGGTTGCACAGTACTTCACAGGAGGCATTCAGTGTGTGACAGGCTCACGCCCTGAGAGAGGAGGAACAGAACCCAATTATATAATTGTCTAACATGTATTTACATTCATTTTTTATTAATTATTATTATTTCTGTTCAAGCAGCACCTTAGGATCCCAATCAGTAATCAGGGCCCCATTGTACTAGGCATTATACCAACAGATAACTCAAAAACAACTCGTGCCCAAAGAACTCATGAAATAAGACTCAGATATTATACAAGATGAATAAACTATAGAATGATGGCAAGATAAAATGCAGAAACTGTTACAGTGGCCTTAGGAGTCACAGGTGGTCAGGACAAAGGGATTAATTAAAAGTGATCTGCAAAAAGGCGGTGAAATTGGGGTTGATCTCCATTTTTCCTTTTTATGATACCCCAAGAGTGATATCCCCCATGATGAGGTGTCCACCCCACGTTGGCATACAAAGGGTTAATAGAGTCCTAAGGAAACTGTGTGGGAAGCAGCCAATAGGAGAGAGGCTGCAAGGAGCAGCCAATCATGGCCCAGTGGGTTCAGATAAAAGTAGCTGCAGGGCCAGAGTCAGTCTGTCACTGCTGGGAGCTTGAGGAGAGAAAACCGTGCCCTGAGTAGGCTGCAACTCCATAGTACCTTGGACAGAGCAGTGCAGGCAGGGACCTGGGGAATAGAGAAGGAGCTCCGGACAGGCTGCTGGTACTAAGTAGGGTGCTGTGGCCATGGGGAAGTGGCCCAGAGAAATGCAGTGATAATCAAGGCAAGGAACACAGTAGGTTACTGTGATTCAGAGGGTCTCTGGGCCAGGACTCAGAGCAGTTGGTAGGCCTACGTCCCTCCCACTCACCACTTTGGAAGTGCCCAGATAGTTGATGCAGATCCCCCAGAAGGTGACATGGCCAGAGGGTTGTGACTTGAAAAAGATACCGCGTTCCTTAGAGTGATGTGGGTCTGAGAGCAGCTCGGATGGCGAGCAAGGCACCATCGGGAGAGGGCATATCAACTTGCAGAGATAATCCCCAAGATGAACAGCAGGAGGCGTCACTGTGGTGGATCATGCCCCATCACACTCCCAAAAAACAATGTTTTTTTTTCCTTTTATAAACTTTAAAATATGTAAGGTCCCCAGAATTTGCTGGATGATTCTTTAGAAGACTAGAGAACTTGAGTGGGATCTTTCTCAGTGCTAAATTGAAGTAGCAGAGTGTAGAAACTTTCAGCAAGATCTTTAATCTGACCTGTCAGCTACTTAAGCAACACAGGAGTCTATTAATCTAAACTAAAACCAGAGTTTTAAACAGTCTGGCTACCAATTCCTTGCTCATGTTTCACTTCTTTGCTACTTCTGCTAATTGTGTTTCTTTAGTCTATATTTAAACTGGTATTTTGTGTAAAATACCAGTGTTTTAATGCTACTGGGTAAGACATACTTGGCTATACTTCTAGTGGATGCTAAAAAATGCTAGTTTGACCAAAAAAAGACACTGTTAATCCATTGCTTGTTAACTGTTATGGTTCTGGATAGGCTTGTTACCCATTGTAAATGTCTAATCAATTTTTGAATCCTATTAAGCTCTTGGCCTCAGTGATATCTTGTGACAAAGAGTTCCACAGGTTAAGTGTGCACTGTGAGGACAAGTATTTCCTTTTATCAGTCTTAAATTTACTCTCTTTTGATTTCATTGAGTGATTCCTAGTTCATGTATTGTAATAAAAGGAGAATGAGTGTCCAATCTAGTCTCTGTCATTCATTATGTTAAGTATCTTTATAATGTTCCATCTTATTCATCTCATCTTTGATGCAAACAGTCCAGTCTTTTCAGTCTCTCAAGTTATGAGACAAATTATACATCCTAATGCATGTTAGATGGCACACCAGAGTTTGACTCTGATCCTGCAAGATGGCAGGCTTGGAATTCTGTAATTTAGTCATTTCAGCAGGTACATAATAAATTAGAAGGATACAGTTAGACATTTTATTACCACCTTAACCCAGGAGAAATGACCCATCTTAGAAAAGCTATTTAATAGGCCTGTTCTTTTCCCAGCTATTCCTTACAATGTATATGTGATCAGTTTCCTTTCTAGTGGTTTTTATATTCCTTGGTAAATTAGGCATTAAATTAATATTACACATTCCATAAAATGCAGAATAAAAATAGAATATATCTTTTAGGCCCTGCCTTTCTTGGCAGATTTCCAGACAGTGACATGAGAAAAACTCCAACCTGCAGTTATTTATTTGGACAATTTCAGATCCTTCCATTTCAGTACTGGAATTCAGAGGGCAGCACTAGTCTGACCTCCCATTATGAGAAATGGCTTCTTAAATTACTGAGCTCAAACTTCCAGCACTGGTTCTATCTTAAATCTCAGCATTTACTGGACAGGATATGAAAGCAGAGTGTCCCAGGAGAGTGCTAGGGCAATGAAATCATTGTTTAGGATAGTTTTCGCCAGGTGCATTTTCCTTAGTAACTGTTAACTCCATTTAGTTTTTATAACTAATCTTTCCCATCATGTAACATTCTGAAAATATAAAATGATCACGTGGATAAACAAACAAAAAGATGGAAAACTAAACAAGTCAGTCAAAACCAGAGATATTAATAGAAAGGAACCAGATTTCTAGTTGGATTGGGAAGTTTTATAAGAGCCTGTGCTTTTTAATCAGCCATTGCAAAAATAAATAGTTTTTCTAATATCAACATTGAAACACGAGGGGCATGAGATGGTAAATGTGAATGCCCCCAATTTCCACATTAATTAAAAAAGTTTTCCAAAGTCAGTTGTACGTTCCTTTACGTTATTTCAAAGAGATCAGTTTATAATTTTAAGGCTCATTCCTGCACTTGCTACTGAGGCAGCACACCCCAGTGAAGCCAATGGGAGTTTTGCCTGTGTAGGAAGTGCAGGAAAGACCATAAACTAGACAAATAACAGCCAAGAGCACTTCACATTTACCTGTCAATCTGCCAAGGCTCAAATGTAAAAAACAGTGTGCAAAGTTGTGTCCATAAAAGGTCACATAAATTCCTTTCATGAAATCTAACACAATCAGCTATGCTGCCTACATTCAGCTATTGTCATGGCTAGGTTTTGTTTATGTTAAGATTTTATACAAGAAAAGAAGAGTCTTATATAAAGAGCAAATTATATGTACCCTTTTATATAACTCTATACATTAATCCCTGGTATTCTAGTGAAGTTAGACCAGAGATGAATCTGGCCCATTCTGTTTAATTATGCCTACAGCTATTTTTCATATACATTTTTCCATATATAGATTCATAGATTCTAGGACTGGAAGGGACGTCGAGGGGTCATTGAGTCCAGTCCCCTGCCCTCATGGCAGGACCAAATACTGTCTAGACCATCCCAGATAGACAGTTATCTAACCTACTCTTAAATATCTCCAGAGATGGAGATTCCACAACCAACCTAGGCAATTTATTCCAGTGTTTAACTACCCTGACAGTTAAGAACTTTTTCCTAATGTCCAACCTAAACCTCCCTTGCTGCAGTTTAAGCCCATTGCTTCTTGTTCTATCTTTAGAGGCTAAGGTGAACAAGTTTTCTTCTTCTTCCTTATGACACCCTTTTAGATACCTGAAAACTGCTATCATGTCCCCTCTCAGTCTTCTCTTTTCCAAACTAAACAAACCCAATTCTTTCAGCCTTCCCTCATAGGTCATGTTCTCAAGACCTTTAATCATTCTTGTTGCTCTTCTCTGGACCCTCTCTAATTTCTCCACATCTTTCTTGAAATGCGGTGCCTAGAACTGGACACAATACTCCAGTTGAGGCCTAACCAGTGCAGAGTAGAGCGGAAGAATGACTTCTCGTGTCTTGCTCACAACACACCTGTTAATGCATCCCAGAATCATGTTTGCTTTTTTTGCAACAGCATCACACTGTTGACTCGTATTTAGCTTGTGGTTCACTATAACCCCTAGATCCCTTTCTGCCCTACTCCTTCCTAGACAGTCTCTTCCCATTTTGTATGCGTGAAACTGATTTTTCCTGTCTAAGTGGAGCACTTTGCATTTGTCTTTGTTAAACTTCATCCTGTTTACCTCAGACCATTTCTCCAATTTGTCCAGATCATTTTGAATTATGACCCTGTCCTCCAAAGCAGTTGCAATCCCTCCCAGTTTGGTATCATCTGCAAACTTAATAAGCGTACTTTCTATTCCAATATCTAAGTCGTTGACGAAGATATTGAACAGAGCCAGTCCCAGAACAGACCCTTGCGGAACCCCACTTGTTATATCTTTCCAGCAGGATTGGGAAACATTAATAACTACTGTCAGAGTACGGTTATCCAGCCAGTTATGCACCCACCTTATAGTAGCCCCATCTAAATTGTATTTGCCTAGTTTATCGATAAGAATATCATGTGAGACCATATCAAATGCTTTACTAAAGTCTAGGTATGCCACATCCACCGCTTCTCCCTTATCCACAAGACTCATTATCCTCTCAAAGAAAGCTATCAGATTGGTTTGTCATGATTTGTTCTTTACAAATTCATGCTGGCTATTCCCTATCACCTTACCACCTTCCAAGTGTTCGCAGATTATTTCCTTAATTACTTGCCCCATTATCTTCCCTGGCACAGAAGTTAAACTAACTGGTCTGTAGTTTCCTGGATTGTTTTTTTCCCATTTTTATAGATGGGCACTATATTTGCCCTTTTCCAGTCTTCTGGAATCTCTCCTGTCTCCCATGATTTTCCAAAGATAATAGCTAGAGGGTCAGATACCTCCTCTATTAGCTCCTTGAGTATTCTGCGATGCATTTAATCAGGCCCTGGTGACTTGCAGGCATCTAACTTTTCTAAGTGATTTTTAACTTGTTCTTTTTTTTATTTTATCCTCTAAACTTACCCCCTTCCCATTAGCATTCACTATGTTAGTCATTCCTTCAGACTTCTCAATGAAGACCGAAACAAAGAAGTCATTAAGCATCTCTGCCATTTCCAAGTTTCCTATTACTCTTTCTCCCTCCTCACTGAGCAGTGGGCTACCCTGTCCTTGGTCTTCCTCTTGCTTCTAATGTATTCCCTTTATTCATGTAGCTAGTCTGAGCTCATAATGTTATTCCACAACACCATGACTGGGATCCCTGGTTTTTCTCTAACTGACAGTTCACTGAGAGATCAACAAGCTGCCGGGGAGAATTTATCATCCAAAAAGACACATACTTCTCTTGAATTATACTGGCCACTAGTTGTTACTTGTGGCACATTGTAATATACTATACCCAACACATCCCCTTTTATCAGACATATGCTTAAAGGATAATAATCATAACTGGTTTTCCTTGCATTTGTTAACTTTTGTATTTCTTAAATATTTCACCCCCTATATGGAATTCCAAAATATTAACACACAAAGAATCTTGAAATGATGCAGGTTTAATTTCTGAACATGGATACACTGATTTGTAACCTCACCTTCATAAGTTCACATTCTGATGTCCAAGAACTTCAGTACACAGGCACAGTGTTAGAGCTGATGGTTACAGATATGATATAAAAGTGAATGGTTAGAGATATATTATATAAATGGATGACCAAACCGTATCTTCTTCATAGCCAGTGGGTACTGGTCCTATATATGCTACAATTAATGGTGCAGTGGGAACTTTAAAAGCCATTAGGTCAAATGCTGTCCCCACTCATCTCTTCCCTTGTGTATAAAAGGCCGTACACACAATGAAACTGCCACGGTTACACTGCTTGGAGGGGACAAACTACAAAAAGACCACTTAGGGAGACTCTACTTTCATATGCTTCTCTCCAGGGAGGTTCAGAGAATGGCAGGGGGCAGCCACATGACACAAACTCTCATAGTTATCCCCTCAGTGGGCCCCACAAATATGCTCTCCATAAATGTATCATAGAGGCTTTTCAGTGGAGGCCCATCAAAATACCAATATATTTTGTGTACTTAGTCCTAGGATGTTTAATGTCTGAGGCCCCTGTGTAGACTGTTTAGCCCTATAGACCTGTGTCATGACCTGCTGATAACTATGACTATTAAGTCCTAGGATGTTAAGCATTACATTTGGGGGGGGGGGGGGTTATATTCTAATGGCTACCAGTATATAATAACTAGAGCCCTACCAAATTCACAGTCCATTTTAGTCAATTTCACGACCACAGGATTTTAAAAAATCATAAATTTCAAGATTGCAGCTATTTAATTCTGAAATTTCACAGTGTGGTAATTGTTGGGGTCATAACCCAAAAAAGCGTTTTTCAGGTGTTGTTGTTGTTTGGTCTACAGACTAACAGACACTTCTGAAAATCAGACCATTTATTTAAATATCTATATACAGTAACAGACCTACAGATCTAAGTTTAGGTCCCCATTTCTGAAAATTTTGGCCCAAGTGAAAAAATATACTTAGGTACTTCTGCACTGCCCTGTAGATCTGTGGTGCAGTGATCCCAGTGGGACACATACACACCACCCACACAGCACATATTAGTACCCCACAGTATAATTAGCAAAATGTGTCTCACTGTCTCTAAGAGATAACTGAGAAAGCCTTGATAACAGTGTTGGCCTGATCCCTACACAGCTTGTAATTTTTCCACTGAGCAGCTGAGATCAGTAAAATGTTTTAATTATATATTTCCATTTACCATACTGTTGCAACAGATAAGATTGTGTGTGTGTGTGTATATGTGTCAGCCTTTCCATTATAAATGTCTGTTCCCAAGGGGGTAGACATCCACAATAAACGTTCACATCGTGATGAACCTTGACATAGAAGCATTTTGTTTTTTAATCAAATTGATTAAAAAAAATTTGCAGTTAAAAGGGCTTGAGCCAACCTAAACAGTCTCCAGACCTGCCAGCACATGAAAGCTCCCTGTGCTCTGAAGGAATGGAGGCTACTCACAGTTCTTCAAAGAAACCCTCTCTCTCAGCAGCTAAGGAATGCCTGATCAGGACTCTGCACCTCTTTCTTCTCTAGATAGGTGTCTGCCACAATCTCACTGTTCAGAATTACTTCAGTGAACTTTCTCAGGAAGTCCTAGAGACATCCTTTCATGGGAGTAAGCGCTTCACTAGCTGATCCCACACCAGTCATCCACCCAATAACTTTAGATGGACCATAGCCCAGAGTTTACTCTAAAGAGCATTTCTACACTTACCTCCAGAGCAATCGATCCAGGGGGGGTTGATTTATCTCGTCTCTCATCGACGCTGGTACGAGCGAGAAGCGTAGGCGGAGTTGACAGAGGAGGATCAGCAATCAACTTACCCCAATGAAGTCAAGACAGTGAGTAGCTCTAAGTACGTCAACTTCAGCTATGCTATTTTTATTGTTGAAGTTGTGTAACTTAGACGGACTTAGCTCTCACACACACACCCATTATAGACCAGGCCTAAGGCTCTTCCCTAGTTGACAGGTCTAGCCCCAGAGTCAGTAGAGAAGAGCCATTTATATTAGCCATTTGGTTTCTTTCTTATTGTTTCAGTTTTTGTGAGGAACAAGCAGTTAGAAACTGCAGCTTTACCCTCTTAAGCTCTCCATAGCTTTCCTCCTACTCTGATGAGGGGGCTTAGGAGGGCTTTAGTTATGGTTATGTGAATAACTAGGTGAGAGTGGTTTTATACAACCAATTTTTTTTTTAGGAAAGGTCATTAAACCAAATCATTGTCTGAGAGAATGTTCAATGGAAGATGGGTGACGTTATTGCATACATGGTGCAGCTAGGGTTTCATTGCCATTTGCTTAATTTTTCTGGGCTGTGATTGGCTCAAATTCATCTTGGAGATTATAAATTTAACTCTCTAACTGGCTAGAGATGGTGCAAACCTGCTGAGTGATAATAAATAACTTCTTGAGTTGGACTTTTTTCAATAGTTCACATGATGCAAAACACCCCATTCATAAACAACCTCACGTTACTTGATCATGACAATTTCTGAAACAAAACTATGGTCACTCGTCTGTGGAGAACAAAACACAATCCTCCCAACAAGTCAACTAATTACATAACCATCAGAATGAAAAGGAGGAAAAATCTCTGTGCAATACAAGCTCTATAAAAGCCAGCATCTCAGCTGGGGTAAATGGCTGGGCCTCAGTGGGATTACTCCTGTGCTTAACGTTAGGTATGTGCATATGTAACCCATGCCTGCTTGATGTGGCACTCTGTCCCCTTTCATGGTGGCTAGACCACTAGAGATTGATGAGCCTGCTACAGGCTTGGCTAAGAGGAATATGCTTTTAAGCTCAGGCAGTAGAGGCTCATGCATTAAACTCCACAAATACCTGGTTTGATCCCAGCCAGTGATGACTGAGATTTGTCAGCATTACACTTACTTACCTTCCTGAATTGGAGCCAAATTCTTTTCAATGTGGCATTGTATTATAAAAAGATTGTGGTTAAATTCAGAAAGGGGCAATGTTGCTGTAATACAGTGGCTAGACCTACATAATCATCAATAGTTCTAACACAATAACCACCCTTCCACAAAGGCTATCAGTATGCTCAGAAACAAAGTGGAGAGAAGTTTACTAATAGCCTTTGCTACAAGAGCTGGTTTTTAAAAAGTGCTTTGAAAATTCAAATTTTTTCATTTTTTAAAAATTCACAATTTTTTTCACAAAATGTTTCATTTTTCAATGTAAAAATTTAATGAAGTTTTTTAAAAAATTGAAAAGTTTAGACGGGAAAATAAACGGTTTTCTCTCATTCTTTTACCTTTTCTCTCACTGGAAAAAGGAGTGAACAATGAGAGAAAATAGGATTTTAATCAAAAACTAATTTTTAATCAATATATATTAACTAATAGCCACTGAAAAAAAATCAAACTTACTAAAATATGTTAGACCCCACAAATGGACTTTCTTATTGGTGGACATGCACTCATTTAATTTTCTTCTACTATCCTCTTTTGGAAGAGCAACAAGACATGGCATACATATGCTCCCTGTGCAGATGCTTAGATATCAAGGGACAAAAGCTATGATACAGGTTTTTAAAATTATACCTTGATGGAGAGATGAGTGGTTGTTCTTGTGGGAAACATCTCCTTCACCTCCTGCACCTCGAGAATGTGAGCTATTCAGGCCCATAATTTCAAAGCTATTTATGTACCTAACTCCCATTGATTTCAAAGGGAGTTAGGAATATAAATGCCTTTGAGGATCTGGACCTGAGTGTCGTATTTACTAACTGCATTTTATTCCTGCAGGTCTTAAGGAAATTCTTAGATGTGATCTACACTTAAAATTTAGGTCAACATAGCTGTATCATTTAGTATATGAAAAATCCATACCCCTGAGCACTGTAGCTATGGCAGCCTAATGCCAGGGGCCAGTGTAGACGCAGCTACATCAATAGAAGAATGCTTCCATGAACCTACCTACCATCACTCAGGGAGGTGATGTTCCTGCAGCAACTGGGAAAAATCCTTACATCAGTGTAAGCTGTGTCTACTCTGCAGGGTTATGCTGACATAGCTATGGCGCCGTAGCTATGCTGGTGTAGCCCACTAGTGAAAACAAAGTGTCAGGCTAGAGAGACTATGGCAGGAGAGGCTCTTGTCATTCTATGTTCTGGATCTTTGTGGTAATATTTAAATTAAGCTGTCCTAGTTAAAGACATTACACTGCTCTACAGCCAAAATGCTTCTGAAATAAATGTAGTCCAACTTTACTAATTCTGGGTCACTGAGAACAAAAATGATGCTTAAAATTGTTGATTGACTCTAGTTTTCAAGATATGCTATTGGGTCAGTATATACGACCCTTGACTTGGGAATGGCGGAGGATAAGTGAGTTACAAAGGGAAGGGATCTCAATTTAAACCAGAAACGACTAAAATACATCTTTGACTGGATCTATGAATAAATCTATGACTGGGTTTGGACAGTACTTGCTTTTGAGGCAAAACAATGAATGATGCAATCTGAAGCTGGTATTGCGTCATACATGATATGAATTGCATCATGTTATTCCTAGAAGTCATGGATGATGCAATCATAAGGAAGCTTACATCACTCTGCTGAACAAATTGCCCTATATCAGCTCTAGAAATCATACAGTGTCGTGCTCTCTTCTTTGTCAGTGTTTGATTTTGCAAAGGGACACATTTCTGTTTAGCCAAAGTGAGCAGAGATGCCTCGTACTTGTGTGAACAATGCAGATAACTTCTGCTATGTTTGTGGTGAAGCGACTTTTGCATCACAAAAGCACAGTATAACCACTATGGTTAAGAAAGCCTATCCCCTTTATTTTGGCTGCAAAATTGGAGATCAGGACAAGAGGTGGGCCCCGCACATATGCTGCAACACTTGTGCAACAAATCTTGGCCAGTGGTTGAACAGGAAAAGGAAATCTATGCCTTTTGCAGTGCCAATGATTTGGAGAGAGCCAACAGATCATACCAGCAATTGTTACTTCTGCATGGTGCCTCCCTTTGGGAAAGATGTGTCAAAGAAGAAAAAGTCCACTGTGCATTATCCAAACATTCCATCAGCTATACGCCCAGTACCCCACGGAGAAGGACTGCCGGTTCCTGATGCACCAGAATCATTCTCACTTGAGTCAGATGAGGAAGAGGAAGAGGATGAAACTTCTGATCCTGAACCATCAATGTCACAGGACCCACATTTTCTCCCATCCTCCTCCTCTGAACCACACCTCATAACACAAGGTGAACTGAATGACCTTGTCAGGGATTTGGAACTACCCAAGAGTAAGGCAGAGCTGTTGGGCTCCAGATTACAGCAGTAGAATCTCCTGGCAGGCTATCAGGGCAAATGGAGCCCAGCAATGCTTGCAGACTATTGCTGGACAGTGACAAGAGATGCTCCATTTAATGAATACAAGAGACAAGCCAAGAAGGGCCGAGTAGACACTGAATAGGACTAAACTATGTACAGAATAGTTTTTTGCCTTTTGTTTCATAATACATTTTATTTATATAATCCTTTTACTGATTTTTAAAGTGTTACATAAACAGGACAGGTGAAATATTATCATGTAAAGCAACCATAAACACATGAAAAGACCTAGGTTTACAATTTATGATTAAAACTCTACTATCTACACAATATACATAGACATAAAATGTAAAAACTTAAATATCTTAGAAACAGTAGCCAATCAGTTGTTTTAATTGTCATATTTGAATTCAGCCCATCAAAATACATAATAAATATCACATTTTATCTCTGAAGCAGACGAGTTCTCAAAAATTGTAGACCAGTGTTATCAAAGCTTCTTAAATTTCTACAAGAGAATTTTTTTACCGTGAACCAATTTCTTACACCTTGCTCCTTGTACAATCAATGGAAACTATATTTTCACTATCCAAAAGGCTACAACACCTCTGACAGCCTCTGAGAAGAGATTACTACATAGTGTGGCTATTTGCAACCAGGAGTATCATTTTATTACAGTGAGAAACCATGGGGACCATTTATCTTTGACCTTTGGGAACAATACTCATGTGGCACTGAAATATGAGTTGACAATCTCCCATTACGGAAAGCAGTGTATTTAAATATTGTCTGTTTTCTGCTATGTACTATTATAACATTACTATGTCCTTGGCTATTTCATGTTTTATTTTGCAACATGCCTGATTGCTTCCAGAAAGCCTTCATTTGATTTTTTTTTAAAAACACTATGTCTCCATGTCTTTCTGCACAGTCATTTCTACTATAGCCCCTTATATGCTTGTATGTAAACCCCAAAGAGACATGATTGATGGTTATATATATTCTATATATAATGGAAGAATTTGTTCTTACCTGATCATTCCTTTTCAGGTATTCCACATCCACCGGTCATCACCTTGAGGTTTTCTATGTCTAAGGCATATAGCAAACCTGATTAGACTTGTCAAGGACTGGCAGGTGGCTCAGCTCCACACCCAGAAAATCCCACCAGTGAAAATTCCAGAGCTGTGAATACACTAAACAAGCTAGTTTACACTTAAATATTAGAACAACATAAATTCCGTGCATTGCAGAGACAAGACAGAGAAATATATCTTTATAAAGAGAGACAAAAAAGATCTTGCTGTTTTTGAGAAATCAGACTGATGGACTTGAGAACCTGAAGAAAGGAAAGTATCAGTTAAGAACTAATTCTTCTTTCTCCTGCATTCCCTTGGGCACGTAAAAAGTAACCAGTGAAAATTCTCTTAATGTACTGTGTATAAATATTGATGCTCCACAGGATGATAACATAAATGATTGTTTTACCAAGGCACCACAATGTGCAGTAAATACCCTTCTACCCAAGGCACCATCAGCCACTATTTGCAAATTTAGCTTGGTGGTGTTTTTTAAAGGAGCAGGCTTGATTTAGGAGGCTTCTTTGCAAATATCCTCATATAGAGAGATTGGATTGTGCATAACCCTTTAGCTAACACATCCCCATGCAGGCCTATGATGATTCAGTCAAACAGCAAACCAATTGGTCTTATTCATAGGAATAAGCTTTACCCCTTCCCATCCCAGAAACAAGGCTTGACAAATAGGGAGACAAGGTACAGTAACTACTCACTTAACGTTGTAGTTATGTTCCTGAAAAATGCTACTTTAAGCAAAACAGTGTTAAGCAAATCCAATTTCCCCATAAGAATTAATGTAAATAGTGGGGGTTAGGTTCCAGGGAAATGTTTTTCATCAGACAAAAAAACTATATATTATATAGATATACACACAGTATACATTTTAAACAAACAATTTAATATTGTTCACAGCTATGATGATTGTGAAGCTTGGTTGAGGTGGTGAAGTTAGAGGATGGAAGAAGGTGGGATATTTCCGAGGGAATGCCTTGCTGCTAAGCTAAATGATGAACTAGCACTAGGCTGAGTCCTCAAGGGTTAACATGTTGTTAACGTAGCCTCTCACTCTACAAGACAGCAGAAATGGGAGGGGAGATAGCACAGCAGAGATAGACATAGACCTTGTGTGCGGGAGAGAGAGAGAAATGCCCACTGCCCCTTTAAGTAAGTTGACCCACTCTTAAATGCATTGTCTTTTTAAGTGGATCAGGAAGTTGAGATAGCAGCTGCTGCCCTAGGCTCTCTCTGTCCATCAGTCTGTGTCCCCACCTTGTTCTATATGAAAAAGAAGGGGTAAGTGGGGTGTAGGATCGGGGGAAGTGGGACACCCTGATATTAGCCTCCCTTACCCCTATCCTCCCCCTCCCTCGCACAGCAAGCAGGAGGCTCGGGGAGCAGCTCCAAGGCAGAGGGCAGGAGCAGCACATGGCAGTGGGAGCCGGGAGATAGCTACAATTGCTAACCTGCTGGGCGGCTGCAGCACAGGGAACTTAGGGGAGCGGAAAGCTGATGGGGGGGCTGCCGGTCCACCCTGGTTTCAAGCCCCCACCAGCTAGCTGCAACAGGCTGCTCTTCCTGCAAGCAGTGGACAAAGCAGGTAGCTGTCAAATGATGTTAGAAGGGAGCATTGCACAACTTTAAACGAGCATGTTCCCTAATTGATCAGCAACATAACGAAACAATGGTAACCAGGACAACTTTAAGTGAGGAGTTACTGTAGAAAAGAACAGGCCTCAGACTTTTGGCTCTCCCTGCTGGGTCTACAGCCTTGAGGATTCACTTCTCACCTCAAGAAGTATTCCCATTTGCTGCGGAGTATCAAACAGGTAAGAGTTTGTTTAATGATACAAACAGCTGATACCATTAAATAAATTGACAGGTGGTCATTTGCTGAGCAAACACTGTAAAGTCAAAAGCACAAAAGTGATTTATTTTGGTTTCTCTTTTTAAAAAAATAAGTGATCACAGCAAATGCTTTTTATTTGTTTTGGAGGGTTTTTTTGGTCTTTTGGGAGTTTTTTTTGTTTTGTTTTATGCTTCAAATAGACTTTAGGAAAGCTAAACCAAAAAGAGGTGTTTTACTAAGCAATACTGTCTGAAAATCAGTAAAAGACTGCACAAGCATACACATGAAAGAATGGACAATAATATATGTTGGAAACATACATTTAGTTCTGACTCACAAAGAACTCTCACCACATAGATGACTTCTTTGCAGTCAGATTTGACTGATCAGGGTCAGTTTGTGCATAATTTTGTCTGACTCACTTTAGCAGTTATACAGCACCAGCTCCATCTCTTCAATATATAGCATAATCGGGACATGATGGGGGGAGGGAAGAATAAGGCACTTGTATCTCAATGACAGAGGCTGCTGAAGCAACATGCAATAGTAAGGAACAATAATGATGGCCAGTATGACAGTTTAGAGAAGTGATTTGGGGGCAGGGGACCCATAAGTTACAAGGCCAGAAGGGACCTGGCCCAACCTCCTGTATAACAGACCATAGGACTTCTCTGAATAAATTCCTGTATGAACTAGAGCATCCCTTTCAGAAAAACATCCAATCTGGATATAAAAATTGCCAGTGATGAAGAATCCATGACAACCCTTGGTGAGTGGTTCCAATATTATCCTCACTGTTAAATTTGCACCTTATTTCCAGTCTGAATGTGTCTAGCTTGTCAATTTGCAGTCATTGGATCTTGTTATACCTTTGTCTGCTAGATCCCTTTCAGTTTGGGATAGTCCTGCATGTAGTAAGGTGAATATGTAGATCTCATTGTTTAGATCTCCTGAAGAAATGGTAGGTGCCTACAAGGCTTCCTTTACATATTTCAGCAGTATCTTACAATTGGTATATCTGCAGAGGCTGGCAGCTATATACAGAACTGTGGATGAGTGGTTCTATTCCTACCCAGTGATCCCAGAGAATGACACTGGCCAGCTCAGCATCTGCAGGCATCTTATTCTATCACTACTCCTGTTTGTGAATGTGAGGCTGCCTCAGTGTACGAAGGGGAGAATGAAGGGATGATTTAGGCTGCAGCTCCATCATGTGCTAACATCCAGTCAGCTCACCTCCTTTTAGTTACATTGAGACAATGCACACCAGGCTCTCCCTCTCCCTTCCTCCTGTCAGTTCCATTCCTTCAGCCTTCTCTCTTCACTCATTTGTGCTCTCTTCATATGCATTGACCTCCTTCATACAGCAGTCTCCTCTCCTCCTCCAAATCCTTCAACACTCATTTATTAGGGTTGCTGTTTCCTCACTAGTCTCTGCTTATTGTAACAGGCTGTGTACATGTGAAAATTCCCTGGATGTCTTAATGTGAAAATCTATTCTATTTCTTCCTCACTTCTCTGTTCTATGTATTGCTCCTGGACACACACATTTGCCATATTTCACTTGTCTAAAGTAGCATGCTTGCCTGTGACACTCCAAAACTCCATGATTTCAACTGTGGTAGTAGTGAGAGATGTCTGATGGTCAGAAATGCTCTGAAAACAAAATATGAAGTAGGCTGGCACCCAGATTCTGCCATCATTTTAGTTTCGCTAAGGACAGGAGGGAAGAAATATGTTTCAAAACCTTAAACCTTTGCTTGTTGGTCATTTAATATTTGTTAATTGTGTGACAGTCTTATACGAATAGGCAAACAATAGATATTTTACAAATTGAAAAAAAAAAAAAGGACTGGGTAGAAGTTTTTTCCAAAATTAAAAAAAAAAAAAGTTACTTTTCTGGAATATTTTACTATGAAGGGTTCCTCCTACACATGACATGCACCTTGTTCAATTACATTCCAATTCTTTTCCATCAGCTACAGCACCTATCTGACTCTGGCTACAAAAAATGCTGTTTTGTTGCCTCACTGGTGCAATTATGTATATTATGATGCCTTTCTATTGTTAAATGAAGTATAGCAGTAGGTAAAAGCATTTTAAGAAAAAATCACCTCCATGATGTTGAATCCTGCCCCACTCACTTATAACATTGCTCAGAAGCCAACATCATTCATTCTCTGTCACGGTAGGTGTCTGTGTATGTGCTACTACAATAGGGAACAATTTTGATTTTACTTCATTAGTAACCAAAGTCTTAAGTGTCTACTATTGTAAAACCACTGCAGCTGTATTAGTCAGTGGAGCTGTTCTGGATTTATACCTGGAAAACTGAGATGAGACTCTATATTACTGTGCTGGACTTTCCTCCTTCAGATTAATTGATTGCTTTACCCTATACCAAAACCCAATATTGCTTCTAGATGTGAACATGACAACAAGAACCAAGTAGTTTACAGCTGACTGCTTTGATTTACTGTGATCAGTTTAGAAGCAGACTTGTTCAGTTTGAGATTATAGAAGTCAAAATGAATCAATTTCTGCTTATTTCAGCAGCAGTAAGAGAAACGCTTATCAAGTATACACATGAGCAGGGAAAGTTCACAGAAATAAGCTACAGAATTTAATGAAATAGACAAACAAGTGTTTTTTTAAGAAAAAGCACCAAGACGACCAACCAGTCATGTGAATTTAACCGAAAAGAGTTCCTGCCATCACCACCACCACCACAAAAAAAAAAAAAAAGTTAAATATATAATAGGTATACTGTATTTCCTTGTAGGCTCAATGATGCTGTCTTAGCTTGGTGAAACAGTGAGAGGAAAGATACTTTTACTGTTATTATTTTAAAACACATAGGAAATTCTACTCCTCCTGCAATATCTCAGTTTCTAGACACTTTAAACATGTTATTTTAAAACCAAAAAGCTTAACATATGGCTAATTAAACCTTCCAACTTGAAAATTTTCTTCATTTCTGACCAAAGATATAGTTATACTAAAAACTAGTTATTGATTAGAGGATTTTATTTTTCCTGTAAGTTACTGTAAGGTCTAACTAGCTTAGACTTCAAATAAATTAGAAATCAAAGTTAGACACTTCACATTTTCTCCTGTATTCAAAACACTTTTATACTTTTTACTGAACTCTTCCTTTCTTGCAATTTATATGCAAGATGAGTTCTGCTTAAGCAGAGCACATATCATAATGAACACAGCTAGTCACACTTAATAAATACACATTCATTGTTAGGAACCTGAACTCTACATATGTAGAATGTGTTTGATAGATTCCCAAATTACACAAAATCATGTAAAAACTGCTTTATTGGTTGCAGTTAACATGTTACAATACATATTGATCCCAAACATGAAATCAACCATTTATGACAAGGACAAGCAAGATCCCTGAAGAATTACATGAAATTGGACAAGGAGATGGTAATTAAGGAGGCATCTTGTAAACCGGAATCATTTCACTTTCTTGGGCATTGCAGCTACAAACAGTTCATAAATAGCATAGCATGTTCCTGAAATGGAAAGAGACAAAAGATTAAGTTTACAGAAAGGTACACATACAAACTGAGCTGCAAGTTAGCCTTTGCTTTGCAAAATCTCATTCTTTGAGTATATAGGATCCAATTAAGAGACAGACCTGACCTAAACCTCTCAGCAAGTGAGGGCCTCAACTCAAGCTTCACTTGAAGCACTGAAAAGCTTTTATCAATGACATTTTACCTTTGCTTCTCTTTTCAGGAGCAGCTTTAGAGTAAATTTATAATGTGCTTGCTTTGATTTTTTAAAATAAAGAAAACACTTGAAGTTGTATCTGTATGTGGCGAGTACTCCTAACAGATAGGTTGAAACTGAAACAAAACTTAAAGTTTTTAATTTACGCTGTACTAACACTTTGCTTGGCCTTATTATGGAGTGCATTTAACATACTTTACACACACACACACACACAATTGTACAAGAGACTTACCATTCACATTTTAAAAGACAACTACTTTTCAGGTTACCCAAGAAATATAACTGTTTAATAATACAGTTTTCTATCAAACCTTACCAAAAACCGTTAGAGCCATGGTGGTTCTATACAGCAAACCATCCATTAGTCCACCCTTAAGATGCACTGGCATTCCATTATCCTCCTAATGGAAATAAAAAAAAACAGGAAATGAATAATCTTGTGTGCATGCTGTTTTTAAGTTGTTCATTTTAGATATTCTAAATTTACCAAATTTACAAATAATTTGTTTTTGAGAGCTGAGCAGTCATATCATTCTTTCCAAGTACTGTTAGTTTTCATTATTTTTGAAGAATCCTTTCTAGCCAGTATGTTCCAACATATTTTTAAGTCAATAGCTTAAAAAGAGTCAATCTTGTACTTCAAGTTCTTTTTTTTTTTTTTTTGCACCAAAGTTCGATACTACATTCTGATACTACATTCTGGAAGTTGCAAAACTCAGCATCTTTCATTTCATTATATCAGTACCCTATGCTAATACAGCATCTTTAATCCACAAAATAAGCACTACTTACATATTTACAAAAACAATGAAGGGTCCGGTGGCACCTTAAAGACTAACAGATTTATTTGGGCATAAGCTTTCGTGGGTCAAAAAGCACCTCTTCAGATGCCTGGAGGCCTAAGTATTTTTGTTTTCAACCAACATTTTCTACTTTTCATTTGTTCTATGAACACACTTTTCCTATTTGGAACTATTTCATTTATCCCATCAGAAGGATATTTCAAGAAAGTGAAACAAGTTCATATATTTTAAACCATGTAGCATTATCACTCAAGCAGTCAGATTGTACAACAGTTGACAAGTCAAAAGATGCACCTTTTCCTATGTGCAGAGCATTTCAATAATATGAACACTACTCTTAGTCAATTTGAAACATTAGTTTTACAAGTTATTCCCAATTTAAAATGTGAAAGTAGATCTTTTCTCTACTTATTCCTCTAAATTATCTAATTAAATGCTAGAATAAAACTTCACAAAATATCAATACATTCTATCAAAATCTTTTCTATTCCAATAAAATTACACATTGATCATGCCTATTCAATACCTGAAAAAGCTTCTGCTTCTCCGGAACTCTGTTTGCAACCTGTCTGCGTGAAGCAGTGCTTATGGTCCTCTGGGAAATTTGCCGAAGAGCCTACAATTAGAACATATAGTATTTAAAAAAGGCAGTTATACTTATCCACAGCGAAGTGAAAAAGAGTTTTCCTAACTATTTACAGCTTACACATATTTCTAGAATTACAATGCTGAGGGGAGCTTAGCTTTCTGAAACTCAGGAAATGTGTAATACTAAGATTAGTCAACTGGAGGACTCAAGTTTTATGGAAGAGATTCAGGGGTTTTGTTGTTTGTTTTATTTCCATTCCAACAAACTATTACTGTTTAACTGTTAAAAGCAGAAGCTATAGTTGCAGGCCCTCCGTTCCTTCTCTTCTATGCCAAAGATCAGGCTTATGCTGCAGCACTAAAGAAAAACAATAGTCTTGATCAGTTTCATTTTGTTGTGCTGAGTCATGAGACTATACAAGTCTAGTATCACAGGGGTAGTCATGTTAGTCTGGATCTGTAAAAGCAGCAAAAAATCCTGTGGCACTTTATAGACTAACAGATGTTTTGAGCATGAGCTTTCGTGGGTGAATACCCACTTCGTCGGATGCATGACATACATCTGACGAAGTGGGTATTCACCCACGAAAACTCATGCTCCAAAACATCTGTTAGTCTATAAAGTGCCACAGGATTCTTTGCTGCTTTTACAAACCTAGAATCTCATTTAATTACCACAGCTCTGCCAGAAAAAGTTACGCTAATTGCAACAATTTTATCTTCCTTACAACTTTCTATTAAAGTCACCTTCCAAATGATCTCAGCCCAACATCTGATCAAAATTCATTTAGCCATTTCTGAGTTATGTACTCAACCATTCCAGCCTTGACAACTGACCACAAATCACTGCTGATCCCCTTACATAACAGGGGTGGAGTGACAGCCCAGCATTACAATGGCTCAAATTATTCATCTCCCACAGGGCTCAAAGAGTGGTAATATCAACTGCACCTTGTCCCCCAAAATACACCTGAAGTCTCAGACCCATCCTGTATTTCCTCATCTTCATGTAGGACCTCTAGAAGAGAAGGCAAGACACCAAGATTATGTCTACCTCGTTAAACACCCACAGCTGGTCTATATCAGAAGACTTGGGCTGCAGTGCTATTTAATTGTGATGAAAATGTTTATTTCTTTGCTACAATTCCTCTAACTGTAGTGTCTGCCCTAGTTGACAGTTTGAGACCTTGACCCAGCAAGTGCATCCCCACCAATAACCTGCCTAGATGGCAAGATCCCTCCAGGAGAATGCAGCTTACAAAACTCAGAATTAAATGTGTGACAGATTGAGATAATGCAAGAGGATCTCGGCACAGAATGAACTTCCAAAAGAGTCATGTCCAGAGTCTTCCCATCTTCAGCAGATGATGCAAGACCCTCCCTCCCTTTTCCACTACAGACCTTCATGTAGATATTTAATTTACCTGGGAAACCCATCCCATAGCAATGGAGCCACTCAGAAAACCCTAACATTAATAAGCAAAGAGGGGACAATATATGCTTTCCCACTTTTAAGACTGAAGACTATTTAACCCTTAAAAACTTGTGCCTAAGCATCACTAAGGAGGAGTGATCATTTGAAAACTTTATCTACTGGAATCATAACGGATTAAAAATTCACGCTAAGTCGCTCTTGCCCGTGATACTACGGGGCAGGGCGCTGCACCTGGGCTTTGTTTCTCAAACGTTCACGTCAGCTCATCGGGCAGCTACAGATCAAAAAGCAAAGACAACAAACAGGCTGCCTACATACGCCCCAACTGTGGCGTTTCCTGCTGTCTGACGCTGACCACAAGGTCGGGGGGACACCACCATGGGCCGAGGGAAGAGCCAACGGGACCCTGCTGCACCCTAGCAAGGCCCTTCCTCCGAGCCGCCAGCTCCCCGGAGCGCGCCGCGCCGGGCCGGGCCCCGGGCGGTCAGCGGGCCCCCGGGCCGCTCACGGTAAGGGAGACGGGGCAGGGCTCCGCTGCAGCCCTCGGCGCGCCAGGCCGCTCGCCGCCCTCCGCCAGAGGCGCTCCAGGAACAGCCCGCGGCGCGGCCTGGACGGCTCCGGGGCAGGGGACGCTGCGGCGGGGAGCGGAGAAGCGGGGGCTGAGCTGCCCACCCGCCCGACCCCGCTCACCAGCAGGTTCCGCAGCATCTTGGCTCTGGTCCCTTCACCTCGCACCGGGGAACAAGGACACCGGAAGCGGAAACCGCTCGCCTGGGGCTGGCCACCTACGGAAGCGCACAGCCTGCTATGGAGAGGAACGGAAAGTGGCTAGAGCGGCTCTACCAAAGTCATAGAGCGCCGCTAGTCATGTGGTACCCGCCCTCGGCTAGGCCTCCGGGCTCCGGCGCCTGCGCAGTGCAGAGTGAAGTGTAGTGGGGTGGGAGGTGTGTTCTCTGCTCTTGCCGTCACCTGACTATTCAGGATTAGTTAAAAGTCCCAAAGGCCCATCACGTTTTCCCAAACGTGGTTTGGCTTGTTCAGGGTAAGCCCCTGGGGGTCCTGAGATGCTTTGTTTACGTGAGTGTTGGAAGGTGTGACGGCTCGCAGCTCCAAGTGGCCGCCGTTCGGCGGTCCTGGCCAATGGCGCGGGCCAGGTCACCGCTTTCTGCAATTCCCATTGGCCAGGACCGGAGCTGCGAGCAGCCCTACCTGCGGACACTAAGCTAAACAAAGAGTTTTGCGGCCTGCCAGATGCTTACCCTGAACAAGCCATGAACCAGGTTTGGGAACCCCTGAACTTCAGACCATTTCTCCAGTTTGTCCAGATCATTTTGAATTTTAATCCTGTTCTCCAAAGCACTCGCAACCCTTCCCAGCTTGGTATTGTCGGCAAACTTCATAAGTGTACTCTGTATGCCAGTATTTAAATTACTGATGATACTGAACAGAATCAGACCCAGAACTGCAGGACCCCACTTGTTATGCCCTTCCAGCATAACTGTGAACCACTGACAACTACTCTCTGGGAACAGTTTTCCAGCTAGTTTTGCTACCACCTAATAGTAGTTCCATCTAGGTTGCATTTCCCTAGTTTGTTTATGAGAAAGTCATGTAAGACAGTATCAAAAGCTTTACTAAAGTCAAGATACATCACACCTGCCACTTCCCTCCTATCCACAAGGCTTGTTACTCTATCAAAGAAAGCTATTAGGTTGGTCTGACATGATTTGTTCTTGACAAATCCAGGTTGACTATTACTTATCACCTTATTATTTTCTAGGTGTTTCCAAATTGATTGATTATTTACTCCATTATCTTTCCAGGTACTGAAGTTAAGATAACTATTCTGTAATTACCCAGGTTGTCCTTATTCCCCTTTTTATAGACTGGCACTATATTAGCCCTCTTCCAGTCCTCTGAAATATCTCCCGTCTTCCGTGAGTTTTCCAAGATAATCGATAATGGCTCAGATATTTCCTCAGTCATATTGAGTATTCTAAGATGTATTTCATCAGGCCCTGGTGACTTGAAGACATCTAACTTGTCTAAGGCTATGTCTACAATGGCAATTGAATGACAAAACTTTTGCCTTTCAGACACCCCTTCCCCTCTCCAAAAAACAAAAGTTTTGCTGTGACAAGCACCAGTGTGAAGAGCGCATTGTCAGCAGGAGAACTGGGGATGAGTGGCTACACTGCACGCCTTTTACATGGCTGTAGTGACTCAGCTATGTCACTACATGTTAAAAATTACTTCGGCTGTGTCTACATTCACAGTCTTTGTTTAATCCTGAGCTGATGGTGTCAAATTTGCAAATGAACTGAAGTTCAGCAGTTTCTCTTCAGAGTCTGGTCCTGAAGTTTTTTTGCTGCAGGATGGCTACCTTTACATCTGCTACTGTGTGTCTAGGGAGGTTGAAGTGTTCTACAGGACCAGACTCCAAAGAGAAACTGCTGAACTTCAGTTCATTTGCAAATTTGACACCATCAGCTCAGGATTAAACAAAGACTGTGAATGGCTAGCCAACTACAAAAGCAGTTTCTTCTCCCTTGGTGTTCACACCTCAACTGCTAGAAGAGGGCCTCATCCTCCCTGAGTGAACTAACCTCGTTATCTCTAGGCTGATTCTCACTTGCATACTTTATACCTGCCTCTGGAAATTTCCACCACATGCGGCTGACAAAGTGGATATTCACCCACGAAAGCTCATGCTCCAGTATGTCTGTTAGTCTATAAGGTGCCACAGAACTCCTTGTAAATTTTTAAGGGCTTGACGGGAGAATTCAGTTGTGCTGACAGACTACCCCAGAATGTGTTGTGGCCCACCTTTGGGCTGCAGCTCACAGTTTGGGAACCCCTGGATTAGACAAACACCTGTCAGGAATGGTCTACTTATTACTTAGTCCTGCCCTGAGTGCAGGGGACTGGACTAGATGACCTATTGAGGTTCCTTCCAGTCCTATGTTTCTATGCCCAGAGACAGAAACGTATGCGTCCAGGGGACTTTTAGTCTGAAAATGTAGGTGCTGCACAATTTTAGACATGAATAGGGTTAGGCAGCAGCAAGCAGGAGCGAACCAGAACTTAGGTGTCTAAGTATGGGGGTTAGGCACCTACATAGTTCTGTGCATTCCATCCTGAGTATTATACCTAGAAAGTATAGAATGCTGTAATAAAGAGGGAGCTATATATGTTATTAGACCAATGGCTGCATACTTCTAGCATTCAAGAAGAGCTATTATAGTAGAAGGCACCTCTCAGGCTGTGTTGCTGCTTTTGTAAAATGTTTTCTTAAATTACTTGAACTGTAAACTCTGCATGGCATGTCTTCCTATAAGCGTATACAACATTCCTATTCCATTCAGGTTCTCATTCCACACTCATCCCCATATTATCTGAGCACTTAGCACAATAAGGTCTCTCAATCTCCAATGGGACCTTTAGGAGCTATTGCAATATTACTACTAAATAATTTACTCCATTTAATATCTGCTACATTTTTCCATTTAATAGCTGGACAATTCCATTCTGTTTGAAGCTGTAAACTCCTTTTTGTGGAATACTGTAAACACCCGATAATATTTTAATGCTATTGCCCATCAAAAGCATTCTTTATGATAGGAAGATCTACTTACAATTTGATCTGTGTGATGCATATGCTACTGAAGCCACTAGAGGGCTACTTCACTACTCAGAATGAGCAGAGCTAATGTGTGCTGGAGTAGCCAGTGGGGAGGCTGGGCAGATGTGGTGGGAGAGCTAATATCAAAATCATCTTAATAAATTTAGGAGCACTGGCAACACTAATGCTCTCGCTCTCTCTCTCTCTCTCTCACACACCCACCCACCCACACACACACACACACGAACTAGACAAGGAGAGTTCAAAAATCAAGACAGACCAAAACATAATTTAAAAAGAAAAAAAAAATTTTTTGTGAGTCTAACTCATGATTATTGAATCTTTGGGATTGGCAATACTGATAATTTTACAGTTTCTCAAAGACTAGATTGCATACAGTATTCATCAAAATGACGACATAGCAGTTCCATGTCTGTTGCCAGGGCCGGCTCCAGGCACCAGCATTCCAAGCTGGTGCTTGGGGCGGCAATCTTCAAGGGGCGGCAGTCCCTGTTGTTTTGCCCCCAGCAGCGCGCCGAATTGTCGCCCCGGACAGCAGGGGGAGTCCGTGTGCCCTTAGGGCAGCTCGCGCATTTCCGCAGTGGCTGCAGTTCAGCAGCAGCTTCTATGTTTAGCTGTCCAGGACTGCTTCAGCTAAACATAGAACCTGCCGCCTAATTGCCGCCGCCACGGAAACGCGCGTGCAGCCCTAAGGGCACACGGACTGCCCCCGCCTCCCGCGGCGGCAATTTGATGCGCTGCTTGTGGCGGCGAAAACTGTAGAGCCGGCCCTGTCCATCGCAATATGACCTTGCATTTGGCTGCATCAAAATATGTTGTTCAAAAGAGTCCAGTTTACTGTGGATCTAAATCACTCTGTAGAACCAACCTATTCTTATAATTATTTACCACTCAACCAATTCGTGTCATCTGCAAATTTGACCAGCAATGATTTATGTTCTCTTCCATTGTGAAAGGTTCTGAATAGAATTGGGCCAAGAACAGATTCCTATTGGAATCCTTGCTTCAATAATTTTCAAGTGAATCATTGATATCTCCAGCTTGCCATGTAAAAGTTGCTACCAACCCAAACACATCTGGACCTACATGATTGTTATTCTTTTTGAGGCATGCTATCTATTTACAACTTCTCTCCATCACAGCATATTTTGAACAGAACACAGCCTCAGGAAAAAGATGTTGGGAACCACAGTCTTACAGGAACACGTCTGAGGCTAAATTTAAGATAATATGCCTTTACGTCACTAAACAGACTAGGTCACACGGGTAATATGTTTCTAGGAGATGCTGTCTTAATTATAAAAATAATTTTCTTTCACTGCACTTCATCATGTAACTCTTTACACTCTTTACAAGAACAAAAGCTTACTGCATAGAAGACAAAATAAAATGGATAAACTAAAAATATTAGATTTAGTCAGGCTATTGGAAAAGAAGAGGTTACTCATCTTATGCAGTAATTGGAATTTTTTTTGAGCTGTGCCCCCCTCTGGACGCTCCACTTCAGGTGCACATGAGCTCCCATGTGCCTTTGATCAGAGATTTTTGGTAACAGTGCCCGTTTAGCCTCTGCACACTCTCTACACATCCTCATTCCCCATTCTGAGGATATATTGGGCTGCGTGGACAAACCATCCTTTGTTCCTTCTCTATCAAAGTCCCACAGAGGAAACTCTCAAGCATAAGGGAAGAAGGGTGGGTAATGGAGTACACATAGGGGGACACATCTCCAGTAACTGCACAAAGTGAGTAGCCTCTTCTCCTTCAAATAATGTCCTATGAGTGGTCCACAGCAGGTGACTCTCAAGCAGCATTCCCCAGGGAGAAGGGGGCTTCAGAGCAGAGTTTAACACTGAAGACAGAACTGCATTGCCAACTGCAGCATGTGATCTAGAGGTTTGAACCAAAGCACGGTGCTTGGAGGAAGTATGTACTGAAGTCCAGATTTCTGCAACTGGAACATCCTTAAGTAATGCCACAGAAGTAGAATGAGACCTTGTAGAATGGGCTAGCACACTAGGAGGAGGTTAAATGTTGGCAGGCTTGTAACATGAGATAATACACCCTGAAATCCACCTTGAAAGTCTTTGGGTGGAGATTGTAGATCCTTCGGGTCTATCCATAATTGAAATAAACAGTCTGGGAGACTTTCTGAATTGTTTAATTCTGTACAGATGGAAGGCTAACGTCCTTCTGACATCCAATGTCTGAAAGGCAGCTTCCTGCCTACTCCAATGGTATTTTGGGGGAAAAACTGTAAAATGAATGATCTGATTAATATGAAATTCAGAAGACACATTCGATAGACACTTATAATGTGATCCTAGTGATCTTTTCTTTGTAAAATACCACACAGGGGTGGGAATCTGCCATTAAAGCCCCCAGTTCTCCTATATTCCTGGCAGATGTGATGGCCACCAAGAAAGCTGTTTTCATAGATAGGTGAAACAACAAATGTGTGGTTAATGGCTCAAAGGAGTTTTTCATAAAGCAATTCAGGACAATGTTCAATTCCATTGGAGTAGATCTTCTAAGCTGTGGAAAAAGATTAATCAGTCCTCTGAGGAGTCTTGACATTGTGGGGTGGGTAAAAATCAAAAAGCCTTTGAAGGAACGTCAAAGGAACTAATAATAAGACCTGATCTTTTCAGTTCTAATGGGTAGTCTAGGATGGTGGAAAGAGAATGAAGAGGAGACAGTTGTCAACTGGTACACTGGACAGGAAAGGTCTTCCATTTCTTAAGGTAAATATGTTGTGTAGATGCTTTTCTACTGTTTAACGAAACCTGTTTCACCAATGTTGAACGGGGGTATCAAGGTACTATTCCCACTTTGAACTTTAGTGTCTAGAAAGCGGGGACCTGCATGTACCCCTCTAAGCTTAATTCCTATCTTAGATCTGATAGCGTTGCCACCAACCAGAAATTCCAGTGTCTGGTACACTCCCTATCCCCCCAAAATCTTCCCTGGGGGACCCAAGACCCAAACCCTTTGGGTCTTAAAACAAAGGGAAATAAACCATTCCCCCTCCTTTCCTTCTCCCAGACTTCCCCTCCCTGGGTTACCCTGAGAGATACACTGATCCAAACTCCTTGGATCCTAGAACAGAGAGGAATTAACCTTCCCCCCACCTCCTTTCCCCACACCAATCCCCTGGTGAGTTCAGACCCAATCCTCTTGGGTTTTAAACAGGGAAAAAATCAATCAGGTACTTAAAAAGAAAGCTTTTAATTAAAGAAAGAAAAAGTAAAAATTACCTCTGTAAAACCAGGATGGAAAATGTTTACAGGGTCTTCAGCTATACATAGACCAGAGGGACTCCCTCGCCCCTAGCCTAAGTTACAAGTTACAGCAAACAGAGGTAAAATATCCTTCCAGCAAAATACACATTTGCAAATAAAGAAAACAAACAAAAGACTAATCTGCCTTCTAGCTAGTACTTACTATTTTGAACATGCGAGACTGTTTTAGAAAGATTGGAAAAACCTGGTTGCACGTCTGGCCCCTCTTAGTCCCAGGAGAGAACAAAGAACAACACAAACAGCACAAACAAAGACTTCCCTCCACTAAGATTTGAAAGTATCTTGTCCCCCGATTGGTCCTTTGGTCAGGTGTCAGCCAGGTTCACTGAGCTTGTTAACTCTTTACAGGTAAACGAGACATTAACCCTTAACTATCTGTTTATGATGGGGGGGTCTCTCAAGAGCCATCGAGGAGCCGCGCCTGAAGTCGCAGTATTTCCAGATTAGGGTGATGCATCTGACTGGCATTCTGAGACAACAGATGAAAACCAGTTGGAAGTCTCAGTGGTGGACAAGAAGCAAGCCAAATGAGGTAAGGATATCAAACTTGTCTTGGCCAAGTCACCGCAAGTAAAATGACTTTGGCCCTCTCCTGCTTGATCTTGTTCAGTACTTTAAAAAATAACAGTGTAAAGAAGACCCATTGTCCATGAAATAAGGAAGGCATCCTCTAGTGACTGAGGGTCTAGTCCCCATCTGGAGCAAAATTTCTTGCATTTTGTTTTTGTGGCAATTGCAAAAAGGTCCACTTCTGGAAACCCCAAAATTACCATTCATAATTCTGGGATAAATGTTTGCAGAGGTTGTTGGTCTTGGTATTCTGTGTACCAGGGATGTAGGAAGCTGAGATGACTATTTCCAGAGTTTAATTGCTTTGGCACAAAATGAGGAAGCGTGAGCACCACCCTGATGACAGATGTGGAACATGCAGGCCCTGTTGTGTGTCATGAGCTTGATGGTCTTGACTCTGATCAAAGGAAGTAAATGAATACAAGAATCCCTGACAGATCTCAGTTCTAAAAGGTTGATGTGAAGATGCTTTTGGGGACACTATTTGCCCTGGATGGTGTGTGACCCTAGATGTGCCCCCATCATTCCAAGAGGAATGTGTCTCATGTTATAACAATGGTAGAAGGAGCCTAAATGAAAGGGACACCCAAACTTTGGAGGGGTCCTTCTACCGAATCAATGACTTCAGAACCTGATAGGGAACAGATACCTGCTTGTCCAGATTGTGCTTGTTCAGTACATAAACCGTCCTGGGCAATCCCTGGAGGCACTGAAGATGTAACTTGGCATGTTGGGTTATTAAAGTGCAAACTGCCACATGACACAGCAATTGGAGACAATTGCTGAGGTTTGAGGACTTATCTGAATTCTCAAAATGAGATTTCTTAGGATCACTAATCTGTCCATAAGTAGTTAAGCCCTTGCTGTCACAAGATCCAGAGAAGTTTCTATGAAATATATCTGCTGTACTGGGGTCAAAATGGACTTTTCAGGGTTGAGTCAGAGGCCTATGCTGCTGTTTATATTGCCAATAGGACCTTGTCGAGATAAGGAAAGACCATTATCTCTAGCTGACATAGGTGGGCAGATACAACCGCTGTGCTCTTTGGGAATACCTGTGACATGAGTAGACCTGTCAACCTGTGTATGATCCATAAAAACTTAACATGAGGCATTACAATTGTATCAGGACAAATTCATTCATATGTGAATTTCAAAGAGATGTACTAGACCAGCATCATTAACCCATTCATTTGCAGTAATAGAAACAAAGAGCAGTTGCTAAGTATATTTGTCTGTGTTTACCTATGTCCTGTTAAAAGTTTAACAATGTAACCAAATTATCTTGTAGATGCTAATTCCCTTTCATGTCTTAATTGCCTGACATTAAGTATGAAAATATGATCAGTTAACATTAAGAACAAAGATGTGAGATACTACAGGAAATGAATATTATCTATATTGTCTTCAGTATAACTAGCTCTGTTATAATGAAGGATCAGCTAATTGTCCTATGTGAATGAGTGTAACTAGTTTACTTGTGTATGCATAGGAAATAGAAGATAAGCTTGAAAGCAAAGGTCCACAGGCTATCTGCATGGCCTATTCTTCCTCAGAGGAAAACCCTGCTGTGATAATTGCTGTGAGGAGACTTGTCAGCCTGCTAGAGAGCTATAAAAGAGAAACTGTGGGTCTGATCCTTTCATCTCAGGTCTGCTTAAACTTTAACAGGGAAAGTCTAAGCCATAGGACCGAGATCTCCCAGTAGTTACTTGGATTATTCTGGAATTCTCATGGAAAAACTCTAACAGACTGTATACCTGAACTGCCTATTGGACTATAACCCTGTGGATTGAATCCAGAGAGACTTTTACAAATCAGCAGCCTCAGCATCTCTACTATGAAACAACTAAGGACGTTTTCCTCATTCATATGTATATTGATATTGTGCCCATTTATAACTCTCTTCTTTCTTTGATTAATAAATCTTAGATGTGTGTATTTTACCTGGTGGGTAATGTGTGATCCTTTGGGATTAGAAAGAACCTCACATATGGTGAATAACCCCTCACTATATTAGACTTGGCTGTCTAGATGGGCTGAAATGCCTAACGGGGGCTGTATTTGGCTTCTTGCTAAAAGTGTGGTGCTACAGGAGCACTTTTGTTACTAGTTTGGTGAATCTAATTATACAATAAAGCACCAGTTTGGGGGAGTCTCTGCCTATTTTTTTGCAATCTGCCCTGAGTGTGGCATTCTCAGTGTGGCCCATGTAGGCACCCAGTCACAATACCTTTGAGCAGAGGAGAGGCCAAAAGGGAGCGCACGCTATTGGGAGTGATCATGGTCAATTGTAGAACAAAAAAACCTTTTGTGAGCAGTGCAGAATTGATGTGGTTGCCCCATCTCAAAAAAAGATATATTGGAATTGGAAAAGGTTCAGAAAAGGGCAACAAAAATGATTAGGGGTAAAGAACAGCTTCCGTATGAGGAGAGATTAATATGACTGGGACTCTTCAGCTTGGAAAAGAGGCGACTAAGGAAGGATATGATAGCGGTCTATAAAATCACGAGTGATATAGAGAAAGTAAATAAGTGTTATTTACTCCTTCTCATAATACAAGAACAAGGGGCCTACAAATGAAATTAATAGGTAGCAGGTTTAAAACAAACACAAGAAAGTATTTTTTCACACAACACACTGTCAACCTCTGGAACTCCTTGCCAGAGGGTGTTGTGAAGGCCAATACAATAACGGGGTTCAAAAGGGAGCTAGACAGATTCATGGAAGATAGGTCCATCAATGGTTATTAGCCAGGATGGGCAGGAATGGTGTCTCTAGCCTGTTTGCCAGAAGCTGGGATTGGGTGACAGGGCATGGATCACTTGATGATAACCTGTCTGTTCATTCCCTTTGGGACACCTGCCATTGTCTACTGTCAGAGGACAGGATACTGGGTTTGATTGACCTTTGATCTGACCCGTATGGTCGTTCTTATAAAGCATAAATATTCATGATTTACATCACTTATTTCTTAATAATTCCTATATGTAAATATGATCTAACTGCTTAGATACTGCATAGCAACCTCATAGCTAAAGCCCCCCCAAAACTCCCTTTTGTGGAATCCTCTGGTATACTACACTTCTTGGTGGTTACTTGTTTGTCCCTCAAAATGAGTGCAAAATATCTGACCTGGCTACAGCGCTGCATGTACTCCACCTCGACGAGAGGAATAAAGAGAACAGTGCCAGCAGCGCTGGGGTGCCAGTGTAAACAGTGATTAATCTTACTATGCTGTAACTGATCTCCGGAACCTTCCCATAATGCTTTTAAGTAAAGATAACACTCTTTGTTTTGTTGTGAACTCGGGGCTCCCGGAGCTGCTTATCTGAAAAACAAACACAGCAACTGTTTGCAGTGAATGAGCAGAGGCAGGGGAATGTCCACAGCTAGTGTTTGCTTGAGGAGAGAAGCAGCACAGCGGGCGGGTCATTTCGGAGCAGCTGCTTATCTGGTCTGTGAGGAAGAAAACAAAGGCGGCTATTTGCATTCAGTGAATGAGAGAGGGGTGGGGGAAGGGGTCGGAACTCGCAAGGCAGGGAGCTAACACACAGTGTCAGCTCCAAAAATCCACTCTGTCTCTCCCACACTCCCTGTCACACTCCACCCCACCCCCCTCTTTTGAAAAGCATGTTGCAGCCACTTGAACGCTGGGATAGGTCCATAATGCACCACTCCCAACACCGATGCAAATGCGGCCACACTGCAGCGCTGGTAGCTGTCAGTGTGGCCACACTGCAGCGCTTTCCCTACACAGCTATACGAAGACAGCTTTAACTCCCAGCGCTGCATAGCTGCAAGTGTAGCCAAACCCAGTTAATTATTCACTCAGCCATTCACTCCCACTTATTTAGTTTCATTCTCATTGTTTAGAAAATAAAATTATAAAGAAGAATCAGATTGTATCAAACTGCCACAGCAGGTTTTGCATCAGCAATTGTCCTAATCTCAAATGATGGATGAGACCTCAGCTATAACAACATAGTTTTTAAGCACAGGTTACATTGTGTTTAAGATGAACAATGCCAAATACCAATAATAATGCTCATTGTAGTATCTGCCTGCATGAACCAATTAAGTAAGGATATATTAGTGTCTGCAGATATCACTTGCTGCTAATACATGCATCTACTTCTCCCCAAGGAGACTCCTGAATAGCAAGCCTAAGGCTGGCCTTCCATGCTTTTAAAGATAAACTCATAAAGCTAAAACCAAAATTGGGCAAGAGTATTCCAGGCCAAGACTAAGGGCATGGCTACATTTGCAGATGTAGAACCTTCGTAGAGAGCAGTAGGGAAAGCACTGCAATCTGTCCACACTGACAGTGCACTAGCGTGGCCACATTAGCAGCTCTTGCAATGGCCACAGAGAGCCGTGAATTGTGGTAGTTATCCCAGCATGTAAGTGACTGCAATGTGCTTTTCAAATGGGGAGTGGGGTGGAGTGTGACAGGGAGTGTGTTAGGGAGTGTGTTGTGTGTATGTGGGGAGAGAGACTGGGTTTTTGGGGGTCTGAGAGCATGTCAGCATGCTGCCTTAAGTTCAGATGCAGCAGATTCCCCGCCACCCTCCGCCAGCATTCCACAGTAATGGTTGCTTTGTCTCAGAGCACGTAAGTATGCCGGATGTTAGAAACGAGCTTTCAAAGGGCATATCCGCATTCCTGCAGCGATTACAAAGCATTTGACTTAAGGGGATTATGGGACGTTTCTGGAGGCTGATCAGAGCTCAGTAATGCAACACCCGGGTGTTCCAGCCAATGCGCCCCCAGTGTTAATCTTCTCGCTGAAGTGGAGTACCAGGACAGGACACTCTAGCTCTAGAGTCAGAGCGCTCTACGTGCCTTGGCAGTGTGGATGGGTAGTGAGCTAGGGGGCCCAGGGCTGCTTTAATGCACTCTAACTTGGAACTGTAGCCAAGCCCTTAGTACCAGTGCCACATACTCTGCCTCTTTCCCCTGCTAAAAGGCCCATGCCATGCATTGGCTTTTGACACTCAGGGCCTCCAAGTTTGAAATTGGTAATACAGAGCTGTGAGTGCAACAAGTAGTTAGCAGCTCCCAATTGGCCCAAGGTTCAAGTAACTTCTGATGTGGGAGATACTTGTAGGACCACTGCTTGAAATTGGATGGTTGCCCATAAATCTGCTTGCTTACAAATAATTGGGCTTTAACAAGAGATCCAGAGAGAGTTTAAGGACCTGATACTACACAGAATGGGAGCAAAAGGAGAGAGTCTCTCCAAGTATTTTTTCAAGGGAAGATTCTGCTCCATAAGCAGACTTTCATGTCAACAAGGACTTCAAGGAAATTCACTACTCCCCTGCACTGGGTGCACTGTCTCAGCTATGCCAAAATTAGAGGAAATTGGAAAATGTGCAATGGTAGTTAAATGAGGAACAGACATTCTGAGAGGACACTTTTGCCAATACCATTGTGTAGAATGTCTGATATGATGAACAAGGTCACATCTGCTCACATCCAAGTATAAGTGGAAAGACTCTAGACAGATATACTAAAGTCCCGGAGACTGACATTGCCCAGGGAAGGGTCAATCAGGGACACTGGAATTAGACCTATAAACAGACTGCATGCTGACAACCTGCAAGAGAAACAAGGTAAGGACCATGGAAGCTACTTGCTCAAGTGAAACTATGAGCTTTTACATATAGAAAGAACATATCTGAAACCTCTATAAGATTATTAGTTGAATCTAAACCAAGGCCTTTTACCTATTCACCAAGGCTTGTTTTAGCTTTACATTATATTCTTTCATGTTATTCTAGTTGTCTCTTATTTACTATGGTGTGTAAGCTTTATTTTGTAATTTGGGTCCTCAGATTGAGAACGTACAGCAGTGATTTTACTTCAAATAAAGGGAAACCCCTTTCTTAACTCTGATAAGAGCAGCAAAAAGTACCTCAGCTGATCCACGTAATTAAGATGACCTCCAAAGAGGGACAAGCATTCAGCAGGGGAATGCTGGGGGAGGAGAGACAGTCATGACTAACAGCAAGATTAGGGAATGAAGTTACATATTCTGCACACCAGAGGAAACAAATTGTCCTAGGAAAAATATCGTTCTCAAGCTAGTCAAAAGGTGATATTTACCTATTGCTAGAATCAAGTTTTCACCTGAAATGGCATTTCAGTTGTTGCATGTAATTCAAGAGGAAGTTCCTTACATTTAAAATATTGATTATGAACACAGCAAAATATATTCAGTTTACTTTTATTGAGCTGACAAATACCAGCCAAAAAACATTTATAAAAACAAAAATATTTAAATAACCAGTAATTGAGAGAAGTTCCCTTACTAGTTCAATGAATAAGATCTTGCAACTACTCTATAGTTTAAAGTGATCTTTTTAACCTAACATCTTTTGTGCAGCTTTTCTATTATGCTGTGTGGAGACATTAATCAAAGCTGTATACCCCAATTCTGTAGGACAATGACATTATGAAACTTCAACACTTTCAAAAAATCTTAAACTGTTCTTTTGGACATAAAATCAGCATGTGTTGCACTGCCACATTCTATCGTGCAGTCAACTACATAACATACCAACTAAAATTTATTTTATCAGTGAACAAACTATCTAAATCATTGGTTTAACTTTTGCCTCATTTCACATGGTATACAAAGGAACTATTTTCACTGCTAACTTGAAATACTACATAAGGAAACAAGCAATCCAGTAAAAAAAAAAAGGTCAGAGATCTTCTCAAAACTGATATACTAATACAGTATATTTCAGAAACTGACTACAAGTTAAGCTACTAAAATATGAACGAAGTTTTTGCCACAAGTGTATATGATTTCAGAAATACTAAAACTTGGCTAAATTGCATTGAAACTGTACATCTCATTCAGCAGAATACAATACATATTCATCCAGGTGAAAATAAGTTTAAGGACAAAAGTTTCATCATAAATCATTTGCAGCATTTATTCAATATTGAATATTCAGATATTTTATCAAGACAGTTACATGTAAAGTAACCTCTGCCATTTAAATTGCAATGTATAATGTGCATCATCTAAAATTACTAGAATGCAGTAGCTTACAATTTACAGTTAACTTTGAATGAACCAACAAAAATGAAACCAGTTTTAATATTGAGATTTGAGGGAACAGCATACACTACCTGTAACAGACTTTAAATGACTTTCATGTCAAGCTTACTCTATGTAAAAAGAAAAGGGACAGTCATTTCAATAACTATGAATTCTTTCAGTTTAGGATTTGAACACTTACCTTCAAAAGTAAATTTCAGTTTTATTTTTTCCAAATAACGAGGGAAACGAATATTACATTTGATTTACTACAACAAAGCCTGCTCTGAACATCTAAGCCCTGTTTTTAACTAGAGCAGGACAAGGAAGTTCCTCCACCAGCAAGATAGTTATTCCACCCAGATTTATGATTGGAAAGAACTTCTTCATTTTTTCTTGATTAATATCTTCAAGCTGCTCACAAAGAGCAAGATCACAAGTACAATGGGTAATCTGTTCTAAATATAACTTCAAGCAAAAGAAATATTTAGAACAAAGCTGCTTTTTTATCTCAACAACTGTTTTCAAGTGGAAACTAGACTTGGAAATTCACCCATACAGTCAGTTGACAGATCTCCTGACATTTTCAGGGGATGTTAGTTCCCATGCCAGGCACATCTGATATCTAAAATACAGAGAGTTATGTGAATTTGTAACAGCACTTTATGAAGATTTAATGTGTAACACACTTACACAGGAAATATTTTACAACTTTAATATATTAAACATCTCAGAAAGGAACATAAAGTCTATGCACACAATACAGTGACATGAACAAACACTAAAGACTTCTTATTTTTCCTTTTAATAGCACTGACATTGTGAATGGTTAACAAGTTATACTATATCCTAAAACTGCCTCCCTTCTCCACACAACCTATACATACAGTATCATATGGATATATTACAAAGCACAGAAACAAGCAGCAGATGCATTAAGGGAACAGGGGCTATATGCATCACATAGCCTGCCTAGGAAGAGGCCAACATCAGAAAACCATTTATGCAGTCAGCATAGATACAATCAGTATAGCTAATTAAATACCCGTCATTTTCAAAAGTCAATCCACAGCAAGGGGAAGAAAGGCTTTAGAGAAAGAAGCACCCAGCTTCAGAAGCAATATAAGCAGATTAAGCTATCAAAAACTGGGCCCACTCTGGACTGGCCTTGATGCACATGCAGTACATTTGTTTTCAGAATGCAAGATTAATTGGGAATGTCCGCACTAGTGTTTCGATTTCCGTATTTGTGATGAATGACTAGCAGCACAACTCCTAGAAAGAAGCATATGGACCCCACAGTGATGTAAGCGATTCCCAGAAATGGATTTTTGCCTCCCATCCATGATATGGTGCTCAGGATCATCCGTTTCCGTCCATCGAAACTGTGCACAGGGTAATCTGAAGAACGTATAGGAAAATTCATCCTAAATTCAGTCATTTAATTATAAGTATGGCTGGCATATTAAAACGTGAGATCATTTCAGTTGGTAACAGAATGTATCACACCCTGTCCCCAATATCTGATTTCCTTAGTGACCTAATTTTAATTCTCAGTTTTCATGTACTCTCCACTACTGTGCAGCAAAACGAAAGACAACAATAAGGCTCTCTCACTGACCAGTACACAGCTGCTAGTCACACAAATGATTAAGAACTCTTGTATGGACCCTGCTAAATTTTTAAGATCAACTTCTGCAACCTTCCTCCTGTCTGGTATTTTGGATTCTCACCTAACCTTCAATCTGTCATCTACTTTACCTGCTGCTCTGACCACATGCGTCTCAGTAAACCCCTTCACTGGCTTTCATTCACCTTGCAGGTCAATTTTAAGCATGTCCTGGGGCAGAGCCTCAGCTGGTGTAAACTGTCATAGATCCAATGACTACAGTTTACATGTCTGAAGGCAAAAAACCTGATGTACATTAAACAGATTCTGTATTTGCTGGAGCGGTTTGTGTCCATACTAGGAGGTAAGAAAGCTTCCACTTCCATTGATGTTCCTAAGACTCTGAGCTGGCTGGTGCTTCCTCAGAGCGTAATTGCCTCCCCTCTCTCTCCCTGCGGCTTTTGCGAACTGTTTATATCCTAGCTCCGTCACCTGCTAACTTCATTTGTCAACATGTTCTGCAAATTGGGGATGTTGACTGTTGGATCCACCTGAAGCTTGCCTCCTCTTTCATTAAAAGGAGGCAGTAGGCTATGCTGTAGGTCACTGGGGAAAGGTCCTTTCTTCCTATATTCCCAACAATTTCTCAGGTTCTCAGATTTAGCTTTGATAGGAGAATTAAGAGTGCCAGGTTACTAAAATGGCAGATAGATACTACAGTGATGAGCGTGGCTTAAGAGCCTGAATGGAACAGAATCGCTATACTGGTAAGCAGTGAGGCTCTTTGTCTTGGCAGATTCTTTAACCATCAAGTGAATTTCTCTTTATGATTAATGATCTGGAGGATGGCGTGGACTGTACCCTCAGCAAGTTTGCAGATGACACTAAACTCAGAGGAGTGGTAGATACGCTGGAGGGTAGGAATAGGATACAGAGGGATCTAGATAAATTAGAGGATTTGGCCAAAAGAAATCTGATGAGGTTCAACGAGGATGAGAGCAGCGTCCTGCACTTAGGCTGGAAGAATCCTATGCACTGCTACACACTAAGGACCAAATGGCTAGGCAGCCGTTCTGCAGAGAAGGACCTTGGGCTTACAGTGGACGAGAAGCTGGATATGAGTCGACAGTGTGCCCTTGTTGCCAAGAAGGCTAATGGCATTTTGGGCTGTATAAGTGGGGGCATTGCCAGCAGATCGACAGACGTGATCATTCCCCTCTATTCGACATTGGTGAGGCCTCATCTGGAGTACTGTGTACAGTTTTGGGCCCCACGCTACAAGAAGGAGGTGGAAAAATTGGAAAGAGTCCAGCGGAGGGCAACAAAAATGATTAGGGGGCTGGAGCACATGACTTATGAGAGGCTGAGGAAACTGGGATTGTTTAGTCTGCAAAAGAGAAGAATGAGGGGGATTTGATAGCTGCTTTCAACTACCTGAAACGGGGTTCCAAAGAGGATGGATCTAGACTGTTCTCAGTGGTAGCAGATGACAGAACAAGGAGTAATGATCTCAGGTTGCAGTGAGGGAGGTTCAGGTTGGATATTAGGAAAAACTTTTTCACTAAGAGGGTGGTGAAGCACTGGAATGGGTTACCTAGGGAGGTGGTGGAATCTCCTTCCTTATAGGTTTTTAAGGCCCGACTTGACAAAGCCCTGGCTGGGATGATTTAGTTGGGGATTGGTCCTGCTTTGAGCGGGGGGTTGGACTAAATGACCTCCTGAGGTCTCTTCCAGCCCTAGTATCTATGAAGTGGGGGGAGACGGTCCTTCATGTTCAAGGCTCCCACCTATTTCCTATTCTTTACACATTGTCTTTCCTTCTCCCTTCACTACACCCAAACCGCCTGCTTTACTTCTCCCCTTTTCGGTATGTCTTCACTGTAGAAGTAACTGAGATGACGGGATCTGGACATGATTATCAGCATAGATGTAGCACAGCCATAAAAGGCAACAGCACACAACTATACTGAGTGCATCCATTGGCCTGTGTCCACTTGGGAGCTGTACTCTCAAATGTGAAGCATTAAGACTTCTGTGGTAATATCCTATTGTTTAGTGCTGCATGGCTCTGTGAACTATTTCCACAGTGTTTTGTGGAAGAACCTGTCCGTCCTTTCTAGGCACCTGTAGATTTCGGACTACATCCTCCATTCTAACTTGTAGCATGGCCTGGATCCAACACATCTGCAGCTGGCATTAATGCAACTCTCATTCTGGAAACAGGAAGCAGATGCAGGCATGACATTGGTAGGGGGCATTCTGGCAGCAGCTTGTAACCCTGAGAATGCAGCACTGTGCCTTGCTAAGGAGATCACAAAGGCTGAATGCAGACATGGAGTAGTGGAGATAGTTGATGAGGTTTTAAACACTGTGGAATCCCCACAACCTAATGCTTCTGGAGTAGAACCACAAGCGGAGTGATGGGACTATACTGTCATGGAGATCTGGGATGAGGAGCAGAAAGCCCAGAATTTCCACATGAGGAAGGCCATATTCTTGGAGCTGCGTGAGGAGCTTGTCTTGGCCTCTTAGCACCAGGAAATGCAGAAGAGACAGAGAGCAAAAATACACAGCCTGGTGGAGGACTGTGGGAAGACAATGGCAGACTAGTAGTTCCTGAGTTGATTTGCCTGTGCCCACACTGCAAAGTGAACTGGTTATCAGACCATGCATAAACAGCACTTTGGCTTCAGCCTATAGCCCCAGACAGGGCAGCTAGCCAGGGCTGAAAGCATCCTGACTATACACACAGATCTCTAGCCCTGTTATGAACTAGGTTAGCAACAAAATCCAAGTACAAGCCCAAGTTAACTCTGCAGTGAAGACAAGCCCTAGGGGTCCTCCAGCTTCGTCTCTGAGTTTACCATGCAAGCCCTGTACCTGGAATCCATCGCTTGCATTGCCATGCCTCCGCCATCTCCTCAAAAGGCACTATCGTTGTCTCCTCAGTGACACATTAGACTGCATGATTGTCTTTATACCTGTCTAAAGGACTTAGCACATTACTGCCACTACATTCTGTACAAAAAACTAGCAGAAGTAAATGACTAAAGTTACAAAGTCAAGCACTCAAAAATTAAGAAATGCCAGGACTAAGGTTGCCAGAAGATGGATTTACATATCTTATGGATCAGGTTGCAACTGTATATCCTGAAATCTGTGCAGCAGCATGCATCTGAATTTCTTGACCAGGAACTGAAAACTCATAAATTAAACTAAAGAGATTACACTGTAGTGTGTCAGAAGATTCTAATTTTCTGGAATCAAAGTTAATTGGTTTAAACAGCTTGCAGACTCCACAAACATATCCTACATTCTTCCTGACCCAAAGTTATTTACAGTTTATGAAGTTTAAAAACTCAGGATGTTTGACAAAACTCATCAAGAAGTCTCTGCACATCTCAACATCCTCAGAGCTTCAAGTTTTCACAGCAAAAACCAACTCAAAAGCCTACAAAACAGTCTAAGGACCAGTTCTCATTTGAGGACAAATAAAAAATGTGAAATGTTTAGACCAGAAAGTTTCCATGTGTCTGATAAATGCCAGGTTTTTCTGTAGTGATTCATTTGGGCACTCTTTACAATATCAAACTGGTTACCTCCATTACAGATACTATGTTGCCTTCTTCAAACCAATTACCAGAGCAGTCTTCTTTGCACAAGTAGTAAACTGGGCTGATAATTTCATTAATTTACAAGTAGACGTGCTATGTGGTTCTGCTATGCAGCTAATAAAATAAAGCACAAAAAGGATATTAGTTATTCACAAACAACATCCTTCGCATTAGCTTCTCTGAATTCATATCAAAACAAAAAGTTTCATATCACACGTTCTCAGAACTGAAATACTGACAAATTCTGAAAGCTATAAATACATACATTCAAATATTCCGGGTGATATTAGCAGTTTTTAAAGTTTCAATAAAGGATACTGTATGTGATGTCCAAAGAGTACTTTCCAGCTTGTAAGGTAGGCTGCAAGTTATTTTTTCTCTCAATCAGGCGATAGAGTTTACGAAATGTAGGCAATGCTGCAGTACGCATCCACACAATAAAGTCTTCATTGATGAACCCATTGTTGTCTGCTTCGGAATCCAGCATATACACTGGTTTGGGCCAGTTCACAGGTTTTGTTGTGCCTAAAATTAAAGAATTCAATTAACTAGAAATATTTAGACAAAAGGTATATCTTGCAGATTTAGATACTGGTGTGCACTTAAGAACTTTTTTCTAAGACTCTGAAGTGTGTGTGCAATTCCAGATACTGGCATTCAAAAGATAATTTTGGTTTTGGCCAATTATACATCAATAGAAGGAATTAATACAGTTGCCAGAGGGTATGTTTATGACATTTATGTTTTGCTTGACAAACCACTAACTTTTACTTAAGACATTTTCTGGACTTTCTGAAAGATAGGCAGGGAATTATAACATGTTCTAATTCCAGCATTTCAAAATATCAGTTTCTTTCAATGACTGTACTGATTTTAAATCATTAATAAAAATACTACAGTAAAATAGAGACACACATAATTTCTGTCATTTTCAGACAATCATATATCTCTCTGCATGGCAAAAAAAGTGTTGAGCTTGGTACTCTTAGCAGAACGACAGCATAGTGATATTAGGATGCCCACTACAGTGCTTGTACTCGAAAAAAAAAATCAGTAACAATAGCTTTTAATTAAAATGCATTTCACATGTTTTCAGTATTTTGTTATTCAATTTAAAATTTTAAGATCTTACCTTGGAAAAGTGCTGTCAAATTATTTGTATTTCCAGAAGGATTCCTGAACTTAACATTTTTATCTGTCCACCAAGCAATACCTTTTTTATTCAAAGTAATAGGGATCCTTGTTTCATTATCAATGCGAAACAATTCCAATGTATCTAATATGAGAAATTCATGTTAGAGAAGGGGTAGAAAAACCTTCAATTGACTCTAGTTTAATCTGTTCAGGATTATTTGATATTTCCACAAAAACTAGAGAAGGCAGCATTTATAGCCATGACTATCAGAGTAAATGAATTGTTTCATAGGACACAATATATCATAGAATCATAACAATGTAGGAATAAAAGGGACCTTGATAGGTCTTCAAGTCCACAGCACTGAGGCAGCACTAAGTATTATCATCTAAACCATCCCTGACAGGTGTTTGTCTAACTTGTTCTTAAAAACCTCCAATGACAGAGCTTCCACAGCCTCCCTAGGTAATTTGTTCCAGTGCTTACCTACCCTTATAGTTAAGTTTTTCCTAATGTCTAACTTAAATCTCCCTTACTGCAATTTAAGCCCATTACTTCTTATCCTGTTCTCAGTGGTTAAGGAGAACAACTTCTCACTTCTTCTTAAAACACCTTTTATATACTTAAAGACAGTTACGTTTCCCCTCTGTCAAAGTCTTCTCTTCTCCAGACTAAACTAACCCTATTTTTTTTAAATTTTCCTTATAGGTTATGTTTTCTAGACCTTTAATCATTTTTGTTGCTCTTCTCTGGACTTCCTTCAGTTTGTCCACATCTTTCCTGAAGCATGGTGTCCAGAACTGGACACAATTCTCTAGTTGAAGCCTTATCAATGCTGAATAGAGTGTCAGAATTACTTTTTGTGTCTTGCTTATAACACTTCTGCTAATACATCCCAGCATGATGTTCACTCTTTTGGCAAGAGATTTAAATTGCTGATTCATTTAATTTGTGATGCACTACAACCCCCAGATCCTTTTCTGCAATATTCTTTCCTAGACAGTCATTTCTCATTTTGTATTTGTGCAACTGATTATTCCTTCCTAAGTGTAGTACTTCGCATTCATCCTTCTTGAATTTCATCCTAATTAATTTAACAACATTTCTCCATTTTGTCAAGATCAACCTGAATTCTAATTCTGTCCCCGAAAGGGCTTCCAACCATTCTCGGTTTGGTATCATCCACAAACTTCATATGCGTACTTTCTATGTAATAATCTAAATAATTTATGAGGATATTCCATAAAACCAGACCCAGGACAGATCCATGCAGGTGAGCCATTGATGACTACTAAGTCAAATTGCTAATGGCTCAGAGATCTCTTCAGTCAGTTCTTTATCTATTCTAGGATATATTTAATCATGTCTTGCCAACTTGATGACATCTAGCTTGTCTGTGTAATTAACTTGTTCTTTTCCTATGTTAGTCTCAGATCCTACGCCATTTACACTGCTGTTCACTACGTAAGTCATCCTATCGCTGTTTGTTTTCACCAAAAACAAACATAAAAGACATTTAACACTTCCGCCATTGCTGCAATTTCTTGTTTTTGTCTTTCCCTCCTCGTTAAGTAATGGGCCTACTGGGCCCTTGGTATTCCTCATGCTTCCCATGTATTTGTTACCCTTTATATTCCTGACTAGGTTAATCTTGGTTTGTGCATCAGTCTTTCTATTCTTGTCACCAAATTCTTGTGGCTTTTTTTTTTTTTATATTTGCCCTTTGTAATTTGACCTAGTTTCCACTTCTTGTATGTCTCTTTATTGAATTTCAGGTCACGGAAGATGTCCTGGTTAAGCCAGCATGGTCCCTACCAAACTTCCTATCTTTCCTACACATTGGGATAGTTTGCTCTTGTGTCCTTAATAATGTCTCTTTAAAAATCTGACAACTCTTGTGAACTCTTCCCCCGCCCCTTTGATTTGCTTCCCATGGGAGCTTACCTACCAATTCTCTGAGTTTGCTAAAGACTGTCTTCTTGAAGCCCATTGTCTTTATTCTGCTGTTTTCTCTTCTACTATTCCTCAGAATCATGACCTCTATCATTTCATGATCATTTTCACCCAAGCTGCCTTCCACTTTTAGATTACCAAACAGTTCCCTCTGTTTATCAGAATCAAATCTAGAATAGCCTCTTCCCCAGTTGCTTTTTCCACATGCTATAATAAAAAATTGTCACCAATGCATTCCAAGAACTTGTTGAATAAGCTATGCTGTGCTGTATTATTTTCCCAACAGATGTCTGGGTAGTTGAAATCCCCCATCACCACCAAATTCTGTGTTTTTGGATGGATTTTATTTATCATTATTCGTTGTTTAAAAAACAGCCTCATCCACCTTTTCTTCCTAGTTAGGTAGTCTACAGTAACACCTACCATGACATCACCCCTGTTTTATACCTCTTTTATCCTTACCTAGAGACTTGCAACAAGTCTATCTCCTACTTCCCTGTCAAACTCAGTGCAAGCGTATACATTTTTTAGATACAAAGCAATGCTTCCTCCTTTCTTTCTCCTGCCTGTTCTTCCTGAACAAGCTATACTCTCTATCTAATATTCGAGTCATGTGAATTATCCTACCAAGTTTATGCGACACCAATTATGTCGTAACTGTGATTCAATGGTATTTCTGATTCTTCCTGTTCATTCCCCATACTTTTCATATATATCTATTAGATTTCCTCCTCCGAAATTTCCTCTGCTCTCCTTTGTCCCTGCTGTGCTTGCCCACGTTTCCCCCTCAGACTCTGACCCTTCACTCAGATCTCCATATTTTATTTTATATACAGTACCACATATGTACTAGATAAACATAACAGCCAGTGCCATGTGGAAGTTATCCCCAAACCTTGCTGTCATAATTGAATGAATCTGATAACACAGTTTCAGAAGGAAAATAAGCAGTAGCAGTTCCCCTAGCATGTTTCCCCTTCCGCACTCAAGCATAACAAAATCTATTTGCTTTGCACAGTTAAAGCTTGTCTAATTTAAAGACAAAATCCTCTAACATTTTACATCAATTTCAAATAATTTATAGCACAATTTGATGTGTGTACCACATTGCAAAAGTGTCTTAATATTTTTATTACCATACCATTAAACATACTGTTGGCAATAGCTCCACAAGGAGCAATGGGTTTATTCTCACTCGTGCTGTAAGGCTCACACTCCTTACTGGGATGCTAATGTTTAAAAGAAAAGAAGAGATAATTAAGATCTGCAGCTAACTAATCTCACTGTAAACTACATTTTCTGCATCCTTTGAATAACATAATTTAAATTGCCAAGTCTAAACTATTTAAAATATCATTTTTAATATTAATTGTAATAGTTTTTACTCACTAAACAAAAACTAAATCAGAGTTTAGAACCCAAATAGTGCATACATTTTGTAGAATACCATTTTTTTTAATCAATGCTCTATATAGTGAAATTTTTGTATGTTTTTGATCTAATGCTTCAGAATAACCAAACTATATTTAAAACATATTTCCACCATTAAACCATTAAGACAATCTGAAAAAAGACTTAGGCACTTAACAGTAAAATATTTATATACTGATATAAGACCAATAGAGACTATAAAATGAAAATGTAAAAATGGTAACTCCTCCCCCAACTCGCCCTGTTTTGAGACAAAACATCCAAGTAAATAAAATTGACTTCAGTGGCACAACAGCCATTTACTGGAACTCTCCCACCCTTTTATAAAGGTCACAGGGAACAGAGAGTGAAGTATCTGCTAGAGCCACAAATAACTAACAATCTTGGCTATTAGCCGCTGATGGACCGATCTTCCATTAACTTATCTAATTCTTTTTTGAACTTTTGGCCTTCACAACATCCCCCGGCAACAAGTTCCACAGGTTGACTGTGCCTTGTGTGAAGAAGTACTTCCTTATGTTTATTTTAAACCTGCTGCTTATTAATTTCATTGGGTGACCCCTAATTCTTGTATTATATGAAAGGTAAATACCACTTTCTTATTCACTTTTTTCATAACATTCATGATTTTATAGATCTCTATTATATCCCCCCGCCCTAGTCAACTCTTTTCTAAGATGAACAGTCCCATTCTTTTTAATTTCTCCTCATACTCATTCTTTTTTGCCATTCCCTGTTCTTTTTCTAATTATAATATATCTTTTTTGAGAGGGGGTGACCAGAACTGCACACAGTATTCAAGATGTGTACCACGGATTTATATAGTTGCATTATGATATCTTCTGTCTTATTATCTATCCCTTTCCTAATGGTTCCTAAAATTGTTAGGTTTTTTGACTGCTGCTACACATTGAGCAGATGTTTTCAGAAAACTATCCACAATTACTCCAAGATCTCTTTCTTGAGTGGGAACAGCTAATTTAGACTCCATCATTTTGTATGCATAGTTGGGAATATGTTTTCCAATGTGCATTACTTTGCATCAATCAACATTGAATTTCATCTGCCATTTTGTTGCTCTGTCACCCAGATTTGAGAAATCACTTTCTAACTCTTTGCAGTCTGCTTTGGACTTAACTATCTTGAGTAATTTTGTATCGTTTGTAAACTTTGCCACCTTACTGTTAACCTCATTTCCCAGATCATTTATGAATATGTTTAACAGCGTAGGTCCCTGTACAGATCCTTAGGGGACCTCACTATTTACCTCTCTCCACAGTGAAAACTGACCATTTATCCCTATCCTTTTTGTTCCCACACTGCCTGTAGAAGATAAAGCATTCCTAAAGAGGACATGAGAAACTTCACATAGCTGTTTTGAACACATGCATTTTAGTATTGATATCTGATAACTAGTAGCTAATCAACTGGAATGCTGAATCTGAGTATCCAATTCTAAGCATTGAAAACTGCTAACTAGCTGGGCATTGTTCATTGTGAAAGATAAAACTTCAAACAGATCAAATAGAGCCAAACTGGTTTCACTGCCTGAAAAGCACAACAGATCTAAGGGCTTGTCTACATCAGAAAGTTGCAGCGCTGGTGAGGGAGTTACAGCGCTGCAACTTAGGAGGTGTACACATCTGCAGGGCACCACCAGCGCTGCAACTCCCTGTTTGCAGCGCTGGCCGTACTCCCGTTTTGTCTCGGGTGTAGAGGATCCAGCGCTGGTGATCCAGCGCTGGTAATCAAGTATAGTCACTTACCAGCGCTTTTCTTGACCTCCGTGGAATAAGCAGTTATCCCAGCATACCTGAGGAAGCCTCTGGTAATCAAGCTGGTCTCCTTCCCCGGCTTGCTCTCGCGTTCCCCGAACCCCGAGCAAGCAGGTCTCCTTCCCTGAGGTTTGCTGGGTGGTTCCGGGAAGGCGAGAGCAAACCGGGGAAGGAGACCAGCTTCGCCGCGGTTTGCTCTCGCGTTCCGCGAACCCCGAGCAAGCAGGTCTCCTTCCCTGAGGTTTGCTGGGTGGTTCCGGGAAGGCGAGAGCAAACCGGGAAAGGAGACCAGCTTCGCCGCGGTTTGCTCTCGCGTTCCGCGAACCACCCTGCAAACCGCAGGGAAGGAGACCTGCTTGTTCGGGGAACGCGAGAGCAAACCGCGGCGAAGCTGGTCTCCTTCCCCGGTTTGCTCTCGCGTTCGCCGAACCCCCGAGCAAGCAGGTCTCCTTCCCTGCGGTTTGCAGGGTGGTTCGCGGAACGCGAGAGCAAACCGCGGCGAAGCTGGTCTCCTTCCCCGGTTTGCTCTCGCCTTCCCCAAAACCCCTTGAAGCCGCCCAACAGCGCTGCAGTGTGGCCACATCTAACACCACTTGCAGCGCTGGTTGCTGTAAGTGTGGCCACTCTGCAGCGCTGGCCCTATACAGCTGTACTAATACAGCTGTAACAACCAGCGCTGCAAAATTTTAGATGTAGACATGGCCTAAGTTAATCAGAATTCATTTATTTGCAGTGAGCAATGATCAATCTACTGTATCACAATCCATCAGACAGAAGTACAGCTCTACCCCGTTATAACGCCATCCGATATAACACGAATTCGGATATAACATGGTAAAGCAGTGCTCTGGGGGTGGCGGGGCTGCATGCTGCAGTGGATCAAATCAAGTTCAATATAATACGGTTTATCTTATAATGCGGTAAGATTTTTTGGCTCCTGAGGACAGCGTTATATTGAGATAGAGGTGTATATAATGTCCATTAAGTGTAACATATATGAAGTCACCAATATAACTTTGATTCTTTGACAATGTCTCCTACTGCACAAAGAAAAGTGTCTATTTCACCTCAACGTTGAAAATGCTTCTGCAGCATATGGATTTATGTTATCTAATTATTACTGATGATTAGATTTGAGCATAAGTTTACTTACATGTAAAGAACTATTATCACCATTTAGTTGGCTGTCATCCCGAGACTTCACATAACGACGATGGTTTTGATAGAAGTTGGACAGTCCATAATACATAAACACATTGGTCTGCAAAACACAAGGTGGCAGATTGAAAGAGGATATTCAATAACACCAATACATAAGATAACGATCCATAAGATACATTAATGTGTTGATACAGCCAAGAAATTGACAAATCTTTACATATTGATGTTCTATATTTATTCTACATCAGTAATATTCATAATGTATTAGCTCAGAAGACAAATCAAAACAAAATGTTTTATACTGCGGGTATTGTATACTCAGCCTGGCATCTGAAAGACAAGTTGTGTCCTTCTAACCTCACATATCACAAGTCATCAAGAAGAAATCCTGAAATACCTTACATTCACTGTTTAACAATTCAGAGGCAACAATGAAAGTTTCTTCAGTGTCAATATCTAAGTTCAAGGGGCTTTCCCACACTTATTGTATCCAACACTAAGGCCCACATCCACAAAGGGACTTAGGCACAGCAATGCTGAGTACTGCTGTGCCTAACTTTTAGGCACCTAGAAAAATCACTGAAATAATGGAATCCACAAAGCCTGAGTTAGGTGCCTAGCCTAGCCTTTCTATACAATGAATGCGGAGAGATAGGTGACTAAAGCTGTGATCCACACAAGCCAGCAAGCTAGGTGGCTCCTTGCCTAACCTAGTCAATGGGTGATGCCAATGAGAGGGGTTTATCATAACTCCCACTCCTCCTTCTCATGGATTTTCACTGGCTAAATCTGGGCTGCAGGGAGGCATCTAAGCCTGCTTGTGATCCATAGCTGGGAAACTCCTCTCCTGGAGTCAAATGGCTTAGCGCCTAAGCCATTCTTGCATGAAACAACAGCGGAGCAGCAGCCACCTTTCTTATAACTTTTAGCCCAGTAGTTAGAGCACTCACTGGAATGTGAGAGACCCAGGCTCAATTCCTCCCCACTCCGTCTGAAGGGGAGAATGGATTTGAATAGTGGTCTTCCACTTGTCAGAAGAGCACTCCAACCACAGGACTATTGGGTATTCTAATCTGGGTCTCTCTCACTAACCACACAGGAGTGGTCAGGCAGCATCTGGTCACATGGTATTGCATAATTCAAGGAGTCTCAATTTTCCAAATCTTTACATTATACAGAGTGTTTCTAAAATTCACACAGAAACTCAAATTTTCTTTTAAAGCATAAGACCCCCAAACTTTTGTAAAACTGAATGCCCTTAGGGACTCATAAAACTAGTCTGCAAGCCTTGTTTACACTGAGTTTATTGTTAAAATCTGCTTTAGTTGCACTACCACCCACATTGTTTCATCAATGACTGGGAGTGCTAATGTAGACTGGCCATTTGTATCTTTACAACAGGTCATCTAACCCTGGTTAATGATAGTTAAAACATCAGCAGGCAGTCTATGCAAATGCTCCTACATATTGTACCATCAATGGTGCAACAGAAAGAGAATTTAATAAAAAGCTCAGTACAGACTGTCAAAATCTCACATAGTAAATCTATGGATTCATGACTTAAGGATCTAGTTAATGTTAAACATTTCTGGGTGATGCTAAATAAATTAAGACCTGATTCAAACCTGTTGCACTAGATGTAGTTTGTGGAGAAGACACAACACACAGGATTAGTTGATGGATGAAGAGAAGAGCAAAATAGGATTGAATTTTTAAGAATAAGGCAAGTATGATGTTCCTCTAACATAGAAATTTAGTTTTTTGACTTAACTAAGCAGATGTTAAGATAACTAGTACAATACCTTACAAAAGGAATGATAAAATGCAAAAGGCATGAACATAAAATTAAGAGTAATTCTGATAACAACTCACACACAAAGTAACAGACCTCAAAGGGTTGATTCAGTGTAAAGTTAATGGTGCAAGTACAAGGTGGTGTGCTATTCCAGGACACATTTAAACATTTGTTGCAGGGACTAGAAGAGTCGGTTCCTGTGTAATCAATCTGCAAGAGAAAGAGGATACTGAGTTACAATGAGAGAAAGATATAAATCATGATTGCTAAACCAAACAGACTGACGTAATCTCTGCTCTCAATCAACTCTATCTCAAATCCAAAGCATATTCTCACACAGAAGACTTCATATAGAATTAAGGTTTCACAAGCGGATTTTTCACATCACAGAAGGGAAAAAAAAAAACAGAATGTCTGTGCTAAAAACAAATCAACTCATGGAGGTTTACTTAATACATTGTTACTCCCCATTTAGGCACCTAAATGAGGAGGCAAGATTTTCAAAAGCACTCAGACCCCAATCTGGGAGCTGCTGGTTGCTTCTGAAAGGCTAGCTCTTAACATAAGATGTTAAGACAATGATGTTGGCATGTCTTTAAAGAAAGGTAGGAAGAATAGATTACCACTGGATAGTGGAGAATACCATCAGTGTTTATTTGATTGATTATGGATTACCTAACTTTTAAAATGATGTAATTCAAACAACATTAACATGAAGAGTTAAAAACCTCAGAGAATATATACATGGGTCAACTCATCATTCTGTTTGCTGTTTTAAACAAACTTTTATTACAAAGTACGTAAATACAAGAATTTTGTACTGTCCTGACAGAACAGTGATAATTTGACCAACTGTTTGGATGGTTTTCCAAAAAGCTATTGCACATTGTTTTGTCTGGTTCAGTGGTCCCCAACCTTTTTGTCTGGCAGGCGCCAGATGAAGGACTGTGGCGGCGGTGGAGCATCCGCCGAAATGCCGCTGAAATTTGGCGGCGATGCCTCTCGATGACGTCGCTTGTCAGTGGCAAGTGGTGTCATCGAGAGGTGTCGCCGCCGAAATGCCACAGAAATTTGGCGGCATTTTGGCAGATGCTCCACCGCCGGCCAGGATGCGGGCGCCATGGCGCCTGCAGGCACCGCGTTGGGGACCCCTGGTCTGGTCTATTTTTGCAGTTGAACCAACTGCTGACCCCCATTATCAACAATCCTTTTTCTAGTGTATACCAGGTTTGAGTGTCGGCAAGAAGGTTGAATTAAATAGAGTTATCTAAAAAATAAACAAGTTTTAGGCCCTGTGTTCACTTGAAAACAGCACCATTTCAGCAGTCTCTGTCAGCAATGTGTTTGGATAAAGATCTGAAACAGTGCTGCCCAGTCTGTCCTTATATATACAGGCAGTTAAACAGCAGCTGAACTAGTACTGTACTGACACCTGTTGTCAACAATTGATAGTTTTCCTATGACAAGCCAAACTTAGGGTGAAGTATCTTTCACAGAGATCTTAATACTCAGAGCCCACTAGTCAGCCAAAGAGTCCTACATAAAAAACAAAGCTTGTTATTTTAAGGTTAAAAAGGCAGGCAAGTTATATTTTAAAGTGTCAGGTCTTTAAACAACTGACTGTAAACTCTATGAAGCAGAAAATCACTCTCTCTCTTTCTACATGTCCGTATACCGACAATGGGACCATACTCTTGATTGGGGCCTCTTAGCTCTATGGTAATACAAATAATAAACAGTAATTGATAGTAGCAACAATGCAGAAAGAGAAAGAACAAACTCCATAATTTTTTTCATTTGTGGTCATCTATGATTGATAGTACACTTAACTGCCTTGTGATAGGTCAATTTTGTTCATCCTTACAAAGTAAATAATTGAACAATCATTCTGTATACATCATATTATTGACATTTTAAAAAAATTGCTTTAGACCCGGATCAGTTTGTCGGTATCTTTTAGAATTAATTTTCAATGTTATGTTTCAATTCCTGAATGATTCCTAAATAATTTAAATTTATCCAACACTTGTTGCACTGTTCCCAGGGTAGAGGAAAAGAAAGCAAGAAAAACTTGTAAGACATCGAAGACACCTTTTTGCTAGCCATATACATCGCTACCTTGATATAACATGAATTTGGATATAACGTGGTAAAGCAGTGCTTTGGGGGGGGGGGGGCACGCAGGGCTGCGCACTCCGGTGGATCAAAGCAAGTTCAATATAACATGGTTTCACCTATAACGCGGTAAGATTTTTTGGCTCCTAAGGACAGTGTTATATCGAGATAGAGATGTACTTGTTTTCCATCCAACAAAATTATTTATTTATTTTATTAACTGGACTGCTATGAACACACTACCCATCCTCTGAAGTATGTTCATGTGACCTAAACAGAATTTCAGAAAATGCTAGAAAAGCGACTCATGTAAAGGATATGTAATTTTATGTTACATTAAAGCTGTTGGAAAGCTTCTATATTTCTATTCATGACAAGTGGAATGGAAATCAGTGTGAAACCTATATTGATATTCGACATTTAGCTGAGTGATAAGTACTAACAAAGTATGCTTAAATTGCTTCTTATAAACCCCCCCTTCCTAAATAAAACCAATACAACCATTATTTTTTGAACAAGAGACAGTAACTTATACATAATTTTATGGAATAAACATGTTCGCGTACAGAAAGAAGTGGAATTATTCACTGACTCATACAGCTATAAGAACCAAGGTTCTCAAACTGTGGCCTATGGACCACCAGCTCCATTCAGGTGGTCCGCAGATAGCTCCCTCTAAGATGTGTGTGGCCACCCAGGTGCACAAGAGAAGCAAGCGTGGCTCCACTAATTAGATGCCTGGACCTTGAGAAGATGCACATGTAAGGTGATGTGGTGGCCTCTAGGGGGCATAGAGGGTAGGTGGGAGGGGGCAGTGGGGTGAGAAGAGGGAGTGGGGAAAATTTGGGATGTGCAGGGCTGCAGTGGCCAGAGAAAGGGGAGACTTTCCCCAGCTCCAGGGCTGCAGCTGCCCTCCTTTCCAGCCCCAGCTTGGGGGCTGCTGCGGCAGGGGAGAGAGGGCACATCCATTGCATCAGAAAGGTAAGACTACGGATATTAAAAAATGAGTTGTGTGCTTTTATTTGTAGAACAAAAAAAAAATCATTATTTTTTTTTTTATATATAGTGCTTTTAGCCAAGTACTTTACAATAGTTAACTAACGGTACAAACAACATTTGGAAAGATCATTAAGTGGACTTTCAGCAATTTTCAAGTGGTCTGTGAAAAAAAAAAGTTTGAGAACCATTGTATTAGAATATTCGACTGTTTGGTAAATATGGCTTTATTGGAAAATAAGCAATAAAGATATCAAATGTTGACATTACTTGACTAAATTTTACTTTAAAATGAAGTTGTTTCAAATCTGTAAAGTGCTTAACATGTTCATTTTGTTTTAAACCACAGAGTAGTTACCAAAAAAATTACATTGTTCATAAAAATTCTATGAGCTAGATTATACAGGTGTGCCTATCATTCACAGCTAAGGGGAAGAGAGGTGTGTCCATGGATGCGGATATCCGTGAACCATTTTTGCAGATCGTGGATGGATGTGGATCCAAATTTTATATCTAAAGCTCTGCAAACCTGCAGATATCTGCTTTATATCTGCAGATCATTTTTGCAGATCACGGATTGGATGCAGATACAAATTTTGAATCTGCGCAGGGCTCTATTTGTCAGCTCTGGATTATTTCAGAGTGGCATATAGGCTGCTCTAAAATATGCCAGCTAGCTATGGCTCTGAAGGGACAATATGTAAGCCAAAAATGGCCATGGCACATTCACATTCCAGCCACAACCCAGCCACACCCTTTATTCCATTCCAGGGACTGCAAGAAAACAACTAAAATGGTTTTACGCCAGTTAGGGATTTACCCATGCCAAGGGGATCCAGCAGGTCTGTTGCAGCACAAGGGGGCTAGACTGCAGAAGAAAATTTTGTTATATATCTTTAAAAAGACAATCATTAAAGAGTCTGGGAAATAAATGAATGATCCCCATTGGCATATAATCTTTTATCATCACAACATATACCTCATGCCATTGAACCTCAACTTGTCAAAAAAAACACTGGGACCAGATTTATTTATTTATTTTTAAATGAACATTCCTCTACAGCTAGCAGATCCATTTTATGTATTTATATAGACACTATGGTCTTAGTCTCAATATAAGAACCCAAAAATGAAAATGAACAGAATGATTCCCAACCAACTGAAAAAAGCAAATAGTACACAAAATGTAAGAAACTAGGCCAAAATTTTCAAAACTGGGAACTTTCAATTAAAGCTTCTTAGTCTATATTTAGGACCCAATCCCAAAAACACTTAACCGCATGTTTAACTTTAATCAGCGGGACTACTCATGCAAGAAATGTTAAGCACGTGTGCAAATGTTTGTTAGGTCAAGGTCCTAGACACCTAAATAAAAACAGTATATTTTTCAAAGATATTAGGTAACTGAAGCACCCGTGACCTCACACAGTATTTCTGCACTGCATCTGGCAGCTTGGGTTCACAGGCTTGTGTTAGCAGGGCCCCTGTTGGCATGATAAATATAGCTGTGTAGACATTGCTTTGACACTGTGGCTCCAGCTCTCAAGCCCACCCAACCTCTTAGGTTAGAAAGCCTGAGCTGCAACATTTATACAGCTTTTTTACCATACTAGTGTGAGCTCCACCAACACAAATCTGTGTCCTGCTACTGCTCTCTTTTTAATCAACAGTTTAGCTAAAGCTATTTTAAAGTTCAAAAGAACTCCGGTTGATATCTTCACCCTCTCTCTCTTTGTTGTTGTTCCTGGCAGACAACATAAGCTTCTCTGAGTTTTTTCTTGTTAGTTGTCATTCAGTAAGAGAATCCTTTGTATCCCCTTCCTTTAATGGAGTACATATTAAGGGCAAACTACTGCTACAAAGGCAAACAAGAATGCTTGCCAATAAAATAGCTAGAGACCAGAAGAGGTGAGATGGACTATAATGCCACAGCACAGAGTTCCTACATTTTCTTATGGGGTGCAGACAATTCAGTTTTGCAGAAGAACATTGGAACCTCCAGACAAGATGTTGCCCCAAACTGAATCTGGGATGGGTTGATGGTAAAAGGAAGGGGGGAAACATCTACAAACTGGCAGGTACTGGGGCTTATCAAGGTGATCTGGCAACGAAGGTCATGCACAGCTTGAATGTTTTGTCATGTCTGTTTTGTCATATCATGTCATGTCATGTTTTGTCATGTCATGTTGAAACAACAGTTCAGCTATGAAGGAGGATTCTCTGCAGCTTGAGGTCTTCAAACCACAATTTGAGGACTTCAATAACTCAGACATAGGTTAGGGATTTGTTACAGGAGTGGGTGGGTGAGATTCTGTGGCCTGCATCGTGCAGGAGGTCAGACTAGATGATCATAAATGTCCCTTCTGACCTTAAAGTCTATGAATCTATGAGACCTGGGCTGGAGAGCTTGCTCCCAGATGCAGTACAGACATACTCATTGAGGCTAGGAGGGCACAGCTTTTCTGAATATCTGACTACATAAATTTAGCTATCTAAATATAGATAGAAGGCCTTAACTTCAGTCATTCTGTTTTGAAAAATTTGCCCTTTGATTTTAAATATTTTTTGTTGTAATAATTTATTCTAGAACGAAACTAAGGAAATTTGTTTCTTTAAAGAAATGATGAACTATAATGGTGGCTGATGTGTTAGAAACAACAACTTTTTACTCTTGTTCCAATCATTAAAAGAACACTCAAATTTAGAGTTTACATGTCCATCCTAAGCGTTATTTCAAGAAAATGTCTTAAAGTTACTCTATCAAATCCAACCATGTTCTTTTAAGAAGCTCAGGGTTGATTTTGAGATGGAATGTGTGGCTCAATTCTGGGCAGAAAGGCATGTATATTTTTAGAAAGCAATTAAGAGCACACATAGTACTGGGAGAACATAAAGTACATTTCTACCTTAACTTTTAAATTCCTTGCCTTTGAGGGTTTCATTTATTTTTTTAAGTAGTCTGATGTTTATATTCTTTTGCATATTGCATTATAGTAGCGTTAACAAAGATATACAAATGAAAAATCTCAGACTCTTTCAATCTAGCTAATGAAATAATTTCCACAACTATTCCATCTTCACTCCTCAAGGAGGTTATCTCCACTGATTGACAGATAGAAGTGAACAATACTGTTTTTTATATAACTGGTATGACCTGATCTGCACACCAAAGTGTATTTTTAAGGGGCTCAGTCTGCAGCACATATGCACTTCACTTTATTGCTGTGAGTAATCCCACTATTTTAAGTGGGACTACTGAAAGCGGTAAAGTTAAGCATATATGTAAGTGTTTGCAAGATCAGGGTCTAAATCAACACAACGTAGAGTAGATAAGAGCTGATCAGATTTAACAATGATGGCAAGTTTGTTTTTGACGATGATGTGCAACTTTTCAGCTTGAGCTTTTTAAGAGTTGTAAAGCCAAAGCTTAAGGGTTTATATGAAAACTGTAGCTAAGTGCACCTTTACCTTGATATAACGCGGTCCTTGGGAGCCAAAATATCTTACCGCGTTATAGGTGAAACCATATTATATTGAACTTGCTTTGATCCACCAGAGTGCGCAGCTCCCCTGCCCCCCAGAGCACTGCTTAACTGCGTTATATCCAAATTTGGATATAACAGGTGGTGTTATATCGAGGTAGCGGTGAACCAAATGCAAAGCATTGCCTGAGTATTTATACTACAATATCACTGGAAAATGCAAACTGAAGAGCACACACCTTTGGTGCATTTACTGCTAAATTTCTGACATGTCAGGCTTCTAGGGAGCATGCATGCTAGGAAAAAATGTGTTTTTTATAATCACTAAATAAACACGACTTTTAACATGTTACAGATGTTTACCTCAGCCTGCTATTAGCATTAAACTATATTTGCCTTGTCCACACTGGGATTTACCATGTGTCAGTAAACATGTGGCAAAAAGCCACATTTTTTTTTACTGAAATCAAGGTCCTAGTGTTGAAATGTATGCTGATCAGGTTAGAGCAGCGGTCACCAACCTGTCAATCGCGATCGACTGGTTGATCCTACAGACTCTCCCAGTTGATCGCGATCTCTGGTGGTGTAGTGGGGCTGCCGCTAAGGCAGGCTCCCTGCCTGGTTTGTTCCCACGCCACTCCTGGAAGCTGCCAGTGCAGCCCCATGCGGGAGGAGGAGACAGGGGTCTCTGAGCACTGCTCCTGTCTGCAAGCACTGACCCTGGAGCTCCCATTGGCCGAGAATAGCCAATGGGAGCTGCGGGAGTGCTGCCTGCAGAGAGGGGCAGCAAGCCGAGCCACGTGCCCCCACCCACGGGGGCGTTGGGCCAGAGCAGGCAGGGAGCCTGCCTTAAGCTTGCTGTGCTGATGACTGGGAGCTGACCAAGGTAAGTGTCGCTCAGCAGGAGGCTTCACGCCAACCCCCAGGCCTGAGCCCCCTCCCAGAGCCAGCACCCCATAGCCCTCCTACACTCCAACATTCTGCCCCAGCCCAGAGCCCCCTCCTGCACCCAAACTCCCTCCCAGAACTTTCATCCTTCACTCCCTCCTGCACCCCAATCCTGTGCCCCCGGCTCAGCCCGGAGCCCCTCCCATACTGTGAACTCCTCGGCCCCAGCCCAGAGCCTGCCTCCCCTCCAGAACCCCAACCCCCTGCCCCAGGCTGGTGAAAGTGAGTGAGGGTGGGGGAGAGTGAATGATAGGGGATGGAGGGGTGGAGCCTCAGGGGGAAGGGGAGGGATAGATTCTGGGTTGCTCTTAAATTCAAGTGATCTTAGGTGTAAAAAAGTTGGGAGACCACTGAGCTAGAGAAATCAGTATCAAAGAAGGATGTTCAGGGTAGTAGGCAAGGTCATCTTCAGTATTTTGAGTCTACCACTCTATGTTCTTTCAACCTCCATTAGTTAATGCAAGAAATAAACAAGTAATTAAAAACAGAATGTTAACATCTGACCAAATTGAGAAACACAGTCATTTCCTACAGAAGTGATTTCTTCACGTCCAAAACCACATTGACCACAACAGCATGAAGAGACAAGAAGGATCTGGCAATGTCCAATGGAACAGCAGAACCTCTTTAATCCTGCAGGCTGCTAGACTATCATGCTACCTATAAAACCTACCTCATCTGACCGTGGTCTGAGAAATAGATGCTCCATGAGGAACAGTGGGTCTTCCAGTTATTACCCAGCCTGGGGACTTTTCTCTCTGTGTTTCAGAGTGGCATTTGTAACCTCAACCATAATGTGATAAATTATGGAAGGCAGAGAGCTATTAACGCCACACGCCTCCACCCCAGGCCAGTACTGTACAAGGTATTTCCCAGAAGTGGTCTGCCTGGCTTTAGCAAGCCCAGCTCCCTTTTCCGAACATTTCCTGCACTCAAAATCGCCCCAGCTCACCCTCTGCCAGGGTTTCACCGAGACGAGCGGGGCGAGGCGCGAGCTCAGACACCAGCTGAGAACAGGAGCCGGCAGCCCCGTCATCCTCCGCGGCCGGGAGAGCCCAGAGCCGGTAACCACCACGGGAGAGAGTTCTCCTCTCAGGGCAAAGACCCTCCGCCTCCCGGCTAACCGCCACCCCCACCCGGGCAGGGAGGGCAGCGCCGGTCCCCCAGCCCGACAGCCCGCTCCTCACCTCGTACTCGCGGATGTTGTTGGAGGTGACGAAGATGCCGATGCCGATGGGGATGAAGATGAGGCCGATGATGAAGAAGGCGGGCAGCACGGTGCCCGCGGTCAGGATGGGCTGCCAGGCCGGCAGGCGCTGCTGCTTGAATGCTGTGTTATCCGGCTTGCGGCTCTTCCCCGCCCCGCCGGGGGCCCCCACTCCCGACGGGTGCCCGTCCGCCTCCTCCTTCGCGTTGTAGTTCACCGCCATGGGGCCGCCGAGAAGGGGAAGCAGCCAGCGCCCCGCTCGGGAACTGAGGCCGCCTCCGCTCGGGCCAGTGAGGAAGGGGAGAGAACTGCGCCTGCGCGCGAGGAAGGGGACAGTTCCGCACCCACGGAGCCACTAACAACAAACAAACGTCACCAGCTCCCCTAACTGGGTGACCGGGACACCGTCTTCCGCCCAACCTGCGCATGCGCCGCCGCACTACACGAGGCAGGGGCTTGTTTGGATCTGGGGCGCATAATCGATGACGATAAGCTCCACTCTTCCGGCGTAGGCGGGGTTTCCTGCCCGTTCCCTGAAGGCGCATGCGGAAAAAGAGAGCGCGAGCGAGATTGCCCACGCATGCGCAATCTCCCCCGCCCCGGTTGGGGTGCACGACGCTCGGCGGGGAGGTGTCGCGTGAGCTTCCTGCTGTCGTCACTGTGGGCTGTTGCGGTGCGTTACGAAAACGACTCTTGTCCTGTTCAGAGACAGACGCCAACACGTCATGGGGCGGGGGGCGGACTCAGCTCCCCCAAGCTGCACCTCGGGATGTCGCCGCTCGCCCCGCTCAGGGCACTCTCGAGCCGTCCCTGGCCACCGGGAGCGGGCACGGATCAGCTCTGCCTCGCGAACGAGGCCGGGCGGCAGGACGCTAGTTTGGACACCGCAGCGCGGGAGCGCCACAAGCCCAGCCGGGCCCCCAGCGACCTTTGCTGGGCAGTGCCTGGCTCCAGGGGCCTTGCCCCGCCTCTGCTGCGCTAAGGGGCTGAGCCCTGCGTGCACTGGGAGAGCTGCCAACGGTGGGCCCTGCCAACGGCTTTTGTCAAATGCTTATTGCGAGGTTCAGCAATGAATGAGGAAGTGCTGGGGTCGGCTGTCTACACTGCTGCGGTAAATTGACCTATGCTACACAACTGCAGCAACGTGAATAACATAGCAGGAGTTGCCATACCTTAGGTCACGTTACCACAGGGACAACGCTGAGGGGGGGTCGATGGGAGAAACTCTTCCCTCCACTTACCATACGCTTCTGGTGAGAAGCTGACTGGAGAGCGACCTGCTGTCGATTTGCCGGATCTTCATTAGACCCGCTACGTTGACTGCTGGTGGATCAATGGCAGAGCCTGGAGCAGGGCTGTAGTGTAGACCTGCCCTGTTGTCAGGGGAGTGCACTATCCGCTGGACCCTCTCTCTGCTGGCCTAAGCTGAGGCAGGGGCAATGAAGCAAAAGAGACTAAGGGCTCGTCTACACTGGGGGGGGTCATTTGAACTAAGATACACAACTTCAGCTACTCTGTTCATGTAGTCAAGTACCAGAGGGGTAGCCCTGTTAGTCTGGATCTGTAAAAGCAGCAAAGAATCCTGTGGCATCTTAAAGACTAACAGATGTTTTGGAGCATGAGCTTTCGTGGGTGCCGAAGTGGGTATTCACCCACGAAAGCTCATGCTCCAAAACGTCTGTTAGTCTATAAGGTGCCAGAGGATTCTTTGCTGCTTCTATTCATGTAGCTGAAGTCCATGTATCTTAGTTCGACTTACCTGGCTGTTCTCATGGCGGCAAGTTGATTGCCGCGGCTCCGCTGTTGACTCTGCTTACTCCTCCTGCTGAGGAGGAGTATAGGATAGATGGATTACTACCTGTTGATCCGGTGTAGACGTGGTCTAAGAAGTCTCCTCTGCCTTCCCACCCACTTGCATCATCTGCTGTGTTAGTGCTGCTAAAATCACTACAAAGGTGGACTACTTTATTTTTGACTGTACTTAGTAAGTGGCTTTGGCTGGGTACCCACTATGGGAGCTAGTTTTGTTCTTTTGTCCAGTGTAACTATTTTTGTTAGGGGTATGATTGATTTTTTTTTAAACTGAAATCGTTATACCAGTACAGTCTCTAGTGGGGCTTTAGCTGTAGCAGTGTAGCTTATTCCCCCTTTTGTGAAGAAGAAAACTGTACTGAAATAAACACTTGTAGACAGATTATTACTGCATCCACCTTAGGGGAGTTGTATTACTTTATAGGTGTAGTCAAAGCAGTACAACATGTGTCTAGATAGGGTTACAGATTGATATTATTCCAGGATTTTAACTTGGGGGAAAGGGGACATCACATTTAAACAAGCAAAAATAAAATCACATGTAATTTTACCTAGTGGTGATAAACTGGCTAGGTCAAACATTTTTGCTTTGTGGAGGGCATTAGGCAAAGTGGATAGAAAATGGGAAATAAATACATTTTTTAAAAGAGTGTACACACACCAGTATTCCTTTTCCCCTTAATGCCCTTTCTCCATCCCAGCCTATCAGTGATATCCTGTACCTATGCAGAGCTCAGTGTAAGATTGGGGCCTTAATTTGTTACATTTGTTATCTAATCTTAAGTAGCTGTATCAAAGACTGGTAAAGAATGTTGAAATTAACTAAGTTACATTTGAGAGACCTTAAGATTGGATGTATATGTAGGTATAATAAAATTTTAAGAAGCTTGCCATGTGATATACTTCTTAATCTATATTACACATTGAGTCTGAAAAAGCTTTTATTTCTTATTGGTCAGTAACTAATTAAAAGATAGGAAACAAAGAGTACGAATAAATGCTCAGTTTTCAGAATGGAGAAAGGTAAATAGTGGTGTCCCCCTGCAGTCTGTACTGGGGACAGAACTGATTCATAAATTATCTGGAAAACGGGTTAAACGGTGAGGAGGTGGCAAAATTTGCAGATGATAAAGAACTATACAAGATACTTATGTCCAAAGAAGACCCCTAAGATTTAACAAAGGGATTTCACAAAACTGGGTCACTGGGCAACAAAATGGCAGATAAAATTCAGTGTTGAAAAATGCAAAGTAATGCACATTGGAAAACATAATCTCAACTATACATATAAAATGATGGGGTCTAAATTAGCTGTTACCACTAAAGAAAGAGATCTCGGGGTCATTGTGGCTAGTTTTCTGAAAACATCCACTTAATGTGCAGCAGCAATCAAAAAAGCTAATAGAATGTTGGAAATCACTAAGAAAGGAATAGATATGACAGAAAATGTCATATTGCCTCTATATAAGTCCATGGTATCCCCATATCTTGAGTACTGCATGCAGATCTGATTGCCTTATCTCAAAAAAGATATATTGGAATTGAAAGAAGTACAGAAATGGGCAACAAAAATTATTAGGGATATGGAACAACTTCCATATGAGGAGAGATTAATAAGACGGACTTTTCAGCATGGAAAAGATGACTAAAGCGCGGGGGCTATGATAGAAGTCTAAAGTCATGACTTGTGTGGAGAAAGTAAATAAGGAATTGTTTCTTACTCTTCACATAACATAAGAACTAGGGGTCACCCAAAGAAATGAGTAGGTAGCAGGTTTAAAACAAAAGGAAGGATTTCTTCACAGAAGGCACAGTCAACCTATGGACTCTTTGCCAGAGTATGTTGTGAGGGCCAAAACTGAGGGTGCAAAAAAGAACTAGGTAAGTTCATGGAGGATAGGCCCATCAATGGCTGTTAGCAGGTATGGGTTGGGATGCAAAACCATACTCTGAAGTTGCCCAAAGCTGGGAAATAGGCGACAGGATGGATCACTTGATGATTACCTGTTCTGTTCATTCTCTCTACAGCATCTGGCATTGGCCACTGTTGGAAGACAGGATGTTGACCTAGATGGACCATTGGTCTGACCCAGTATAGCTATTCTTAGATTCAGCAAGAATTTATTCCATCAGATTGTGAACTACTTTATAGTAAGAAAGCTATAATAAATAATATACATTAATAATTAAAGTGATAATTTATATTATATATTAATAATTAAAGCTATAATTAATATTCATAAAACAAAACTTGAAGTTTAGATACAAATGTACATTGTTAAACCCAATGAAGTATAATATAAAATACCCAAACACTGCTAGAGAATAAAATGTATCTAGTTGTCATAAAATACTTGAAATTTATGAACCTACAATATTCTTTTAAGGAAAAACAAACATTAATACAAAGTCAATTATTTAAAAAATGTTAACATTGTGACAAATAGAAAAAATCAGAGAATTCACAGTTGAAAATGGAGTGATCAATGTACCAAAGTTGATTTTCTGGTAGTTTCTGATTTTATACAATAAATGTTCTAATTTTAGTTCCCTTTTAAGTCCAGTGCTGCCTAGAAAGACATCAATTACAAAACTGCTATTGACTTTAACGGGAAGATTTATGTTTGCAGAACTGAAGAGTTTACATCACTCCCACTCCACCTCAAAAATTGAGTATATTTACTAAAAAAAAAAAAAAAAAAACTTGAACCATTATATTTCCTCACATAAAGCCATGTTAACAACTATTTAAAGTATCTGACTGACCATAGGGTCTTCTAAAGAAGATCATGTTCTTCACCAATTTTTCATTTTTTAACGTTGTTATTCATGGATTCAGTGTGGTATGTACAGTGGCTTAATCTGAAAACATCATGATTATTTCTTTTAAAAAATGCATGTATAGAAAATCATTTTTAGTATATTTTAATAGACTTTCAAAGTACCCCAAAACAGACTAGTTTTTCATATTTTGAAGTCAGGATTAAAATCTGAATTAGGTTGCATTTAAAGTCCGTAATACTAATTCACAGAAAGTTAAAGTTACCCTCCATATGAAAACTCTCTGCACAGGTATGATTTTCAACCAGAAGGTATTTGTTGTTTTACAGCTGCTTGCAACATGCCAGTTCAGTCAAACTTTATAATTCCACTCTCTATAGAAAAGCATAATTAGTACCTGTCTGTATGGTGTTTTATTTTGGCTGCTGCTCTCAGTTTCCCTCTTAGATAAATAAGACAGTTCATCCAAAATATTTTTAAAAACTGATTAGGGTAAAATAAACTATAACTGTATTTCTGTTAACCACCAGATTCACTTTTTAAACTTTTGAAAGTGTGAGTGTGGAGGGGTCGGATTGGGAGCGAGTATTCCTAAAAACAAAAGGAAAATGTTTCTTCACACATACCATAATGAGATTTCTTGTTAATCCAGATTGGGGGGGGGACTCATTTTACTGCTATTGAGACATTTATTCTACTTTTAAACCCAGAGAAACTATTTCAGTAGTGTTGCTATACTTTTCAAATCGCTGTCAGGTTCATTATAGATTAAGTCAAACCAGTTCTTACCCCAGATGAATATTCATTCACAGGTAAAGTTTTTTAAGGCAATGGGCTTGGTTTATCACTATGTTAATTCCCATTTTGTGCTGGTGTAACTTCATAGGCATCAGTGGCACATAAGTGGTTCTGATTCACCACTGTCTTACTCCCGTTTTACACTGCAAGTCAATATTCCTCAGTTCTGTGTAAGGAAATTGAAATATGCTATGTAAATTCTGGATGTCATTATAACTTTCTCATATTGGTTACCATATCAGCACTTTATACCCAGTGAAAGTGAACTCTATATAAAAAGTTTATACAAAACAAAAGAATATTAGGATTTCAGGAAACTTGAAACCAAGCTGTCACATAAAACTGAATGTAACTTCAGCTTTAAAAATGCTGTCAATAAGATATACAAGGGACAAGCATGTTCCTGCTATTCTACAGCTGTCAAATTTGCTGCAGAATCCCCCCTTCCCGCCCCAACCTTGCTGCAAAATTGTGCTCTAAAGTTTTGCCTTAAAAAAAACAGTCCAGCTTCAGTTGTTGTGAAATAACCTTGAAAAGACTATCTGAATGACTATAAACCAAATGTAATGTTACCTTCCAAAGTCTGCAGACAGCCTGATGGGTTATCTGCTTATTAAAATCTCAGTGAGATGTTAACATCTACTTACGACAAATTTAAAATGTCGTAATTGTTAACTGTTTCACTTTTGATCATTTCAGCAAAAAGGACTCGTTAATATGTTTATCCCACAATCTCAAACCACCTCCCCAAATGCCAAAAGCCCCAATAGCCCCGCATTCAGCTGCCAAATCCAGTTTTCCCCAGCAGCTTTACAGTACCATTATACACTAATAATATATAAGTCTGCAGCAAATTGGAAACTGAAAATGTGGGGAAAATGTAAAATAAAATGAATTTATTATAAAAAATAAATAGCATGAGGGATACCATACAGGTTCCATTCAATTTCATACATAAGTCATTTAAAAATCCATTTTTAATTCAAATGTAGCTGCCACAGAATTCTCATTATGCTTCAGAATGCAGCATCAGTCATCAAAGGGCCACTGCTGTAAAATTTAAGTTCACCTTGCAGTGGCATACGTGGAGTCTTGTTATATTATCATTTGGACAGCTTTACAATACAGTTTCCTTATATAGATGTGATATTTGATAGCATAGTGAAAACTCAAAGTTAGAAACAATGGCATCATTAATTATGCCAGATGCTAGATCTTTCTTCACAGCACTGACAATATCTGGATGCATGTAGTATGCACTGTGATATTGTAATGAAATACCAGCCTAAAGATGGTAACTACAAAAACCATACAATTCCTTTTTTATCAGTAGTACTTACTATAAAATAAAACCAACAAGATAAACTTCAACACTGTTAGCCTTATGGCATTTGTGGCATAATCCAAACACTTGGTTACATTTGTATTCTTGTGAAAATTTATTCGTTACAGTGTGGTGAAAATTGACTTTTTTCAGTACAGGCAGAAGTAAAAACATATTGTAAAATAATAATAATCACAGCTTAGTGAAAACTGGTTTACAATGTTTAAAAAGAATCTTTAAATTCAGGTAGTACTTCAGGGCTTTGGTTTGTTAGTACTCAGTTTTATGCTGAATTGCTGCACAGTGCAAGAAAAATTCTATACCAGTATACCCTATATGGCAGTCCTTTGAGCATTTAGTCTCACAGTCATATGGTGCAGGAAAATGTGTTACATACTATTTCTGTTAAAAATAAAGAAAGCTCTGTTCAGATTAAAATTTAAACTTCCTTTACTGTCGTTAATACAAAAATATCAATTGACACTAAGAATTTTGACAGTGTATTCTACAAATTAACATGCCATGGACAGTAGCAATTGGAAGTTTTGGGGAAAGTTACATTAAAGTGTTTTATAAAAATAAATTATATGGGAAACACCACCAAACAAAATCAAGCTGGTGCCTTAGGCTTTCCAAAATAAGAGTAACATTCAGCTGGCACCATAACTGCTTTTCTCTCTCTCTACATATTTTCAAATTATCAACAAGGCCATTATTTTTAAAAACTCTACAAATAATCATAATAATCCAATGGAAGCAGTAAAAAACTTCTGTCAGTGATCAGTAGCACAGGAGACAATGGTGATAGTGGTAGAGGGCTTCAACAGTGATCCATCCAACTGGTGTGGAGAGGAAGCACACATATAGAATACATTGGGTATGGTATCTCATCTAGAGTTCATGCGTAACTGATGAATGATGACACTCTCTAAGAGAAAAGAGCAAAACATTTGCTATTATATAATTGGAAATACAGGTAATTTTTAATAAAGTTAATAGAACTTAGCATTTATATAGTGCTTTTTTATCTTCAGAGACTCTTAAAGATTTTAATTAAACCTCACAACACTCCTGGGAGGTAGATGATATTCCCATATAAAAATGGGAGACTCAGATTGAGAAGAAATGTCCTGGACAGTGCTATAGAGGAAGTCTGGGTTAGAGCCAGGATTAGAACTCAGAAGTTTGAGACTCCAAATTCAATGCTCAGACCATATCTCTGTCATTATACCAAAAATGTAATTCAATTAAAATGTGTCTATAAAATGTGCATATTGACTGTCTATTCCCTCTTCTTCATAGGTTGCTTGTCCTCTTAAGCGCAGTTCATGTAAAGACTTACATGCAAAATTACTTTACATATCTCCATAGTCCCACTGAAGTCACTGAACTACTCACATGTTTAAAGACTTGCTTGTATGCTCAACTTCAAGTATGTAAGTAGTCTAAATCACTTATATGGGACTATTCGCATAGTGAAATCCTGGCTCTACTGAAGTCAGCAGTACTTTGCCATTGACTTCAGCAGAGCCAGGATTTCACACATAATATATAAAGCTATGTGTAGTCTTTGCAAGATCAGAGCTTAAGTTTGTACTGTGCGAACATAAGAGGTCCGTGATCCTGATCAGACTTTTGGTAGTATCACAACATATATTAAATAATTAATTAACTGTCCTATGGTCTAAATGTGTAGTACCACAACAAATATTAAATAATTAATTAACTGTCCTATGGTCTAAATGTGTTTCCATTGCACACAAGATGATATTTACTAAATCGGAGTTTAACCATAAATGTAAATTTCAATATGCCGTGCAGCTTTAAAGAAAAAATATTTATGGGTTTTAAATGATGAAATTGCAGTCAGACATTTAAAATTTAGTATAAGGTGCCTTCCAAAAGCATTTATTTATATAGCTGAAACTTCTTATATAAACTACTGTGATTATCTTCCCCTCCTTGTTTTCAAAAGCCATTTGCAAGATATGCAAAATAGAAATTCAGTGTATCCTTACCACTTTTATTAACATGTGCCTATGCCTCACCTTTAAAAAAAATACATTTGTAGAATGTTTGTGGGAATTGTACAATACTGTAATTTTAAAACAGAAAAAAATGTTCAAATATTTCATTTACCCTTTATGCCAGAACCTTGCCGCTAGATGGCATATATTCATTATTTTACTCATGGATAAAACAAGGCTAAAACAACAATTAGGAGAATGTGGGAACACAAGTGAACGATGGGATTTCCCAATAAAGTGAATTCTACATTTAATTTACCCTTTACATAAGGTTTTTCCATTCATATATGTCCATATTTCCTCCCAGATTTGAATAATGAACATACAGGAATCATAAACTGTAGTAAAAGTTAACCTTCACCACCAATGCAGTTTTATAACTTCAGGTCTTGGAGAATATGAAGCAAGGTAAAAGCTCTATTTGCTTAACATCAAATTTTATTCATATATGAACACATCTATTAATTTCAGTGGGAGTCACATGAGCTCATTTTAAGAACACGGTTCTTAATATCCAGTATATATATTAGATATCTATACACAGAGTTTGAAGACAAAATTTACAATTTAAAAACAAAAATTTAGTAGGCAAAAAATGCCTTCTTCCTTGTATAGGTCCAATTAATAATTGAACAGGGTAACTATAGTAAGGTTTCAAAATCAAAGTCTTCCTTTTATAGACCAAACATAGCAAGTATGCAGGGGGATGTCACAGACTTGAGAGGATTAAGAAGTCATACATTGTGAATACTTCCATTATTCATGTCTTCATTAATTTCTCTTACACCTCACCCCTTCCAACATTTGACTTTGTATTCTTGCTATTAAAATAGATGTCCAAAGAGGTGTAAAATTTTCATAGGATATATTCCAGGGATGGCCAAACTTACTGACACTCTGAGCCGCATACAACAATCTTCAGAAAGTGGAGAGCCAGGGCGCACCTGCTGGGGCTCGGGGCTTTTGCTCTATGGGAGGCATCTGCCAGGCCTTGGGGCTTCAGCCCCGCTCCTGCTAAGCCCTGAGCCCCAGTAGGTGCACCCCATGGGGCTGAAGCCCTAAGACCCCCCTTCCCCACTAGACAGAAGCCCCTACCCCATCACCCTGCTGAAAAGCAGAGGTCCCGAGCCCCCCCCCCCCCCCAGCCCCATCTGGTAGGTGGAGAAGGGAGGGCCCGGAGGGGCTCCATGAGCCACACTTTAATTGTAAAAGAGCCGCATGCAGCTCGTAAACCATGGTTTGGCCATCCCAGATATATTCTGGCATAGTGATGTAGGAATAATCTGGCAATGGCTAGAGAGAGTGCTTCTGGGACTATAAATCTTACAGCTTCCATGAGCTATAAGTTTACTTAAAGAAACAAAAACTTAATTAATTTGTTCTAAAGATAAAATTAAATGAAGACATCTGTATGGATAGGACCAAATTTAGATTTAAATTATATTGCTATAAATCAGAGGTTATTGTAGTTATTTGCATGTACACTGTTGTAAATGAGTTTAGAATCTGGCCCATAGTGAACAATTTGCATAAAGTCTGACCAATTCAGATAATAAAAGCAAATCAACTGCCATTTTAATATTTGAAATTTAAATTACATTTCCTTTTTACAATTTTTACATGAATGGATAGTACCAAATTATATTATATTGTCTCCAGTACATCTTTTTGTATAAGACCCAGTGACAAAAGTGGATCATGTACCAGTATAACTATTTCTGAACTTTTAAAATCATCTTTAGAAGAGTTTTTAATATAAGGAGTTGCTCATACCTGTATCTTGCAAGAAGCCAAAAAATAAAATAAAATAAACCCACACATGGTCCTACATGGCTTTGTTCCTGCAGCTGATAGCTCCCAGTTTGAAAGTAGTTAACCCTTTTGATGTTTTCCAAAAACCCAAATAAGAACAGAGACCAAGTAGTAAGATAGTTTCAAAGTGAAGTCAATATCTATAATGACAAATGTTAGAAAGAGCTCTGTCTGGGAGAGCTCCGTCGAAGTTAAGGGAATGAGCATTACTCACACAGATGGAAGAGAAAAACATTCCCCTAAAGGAGAATAAGTTTAAAAGATGAGCTCATAGAAACTACTGCCAGCATACTACAGGTTTCAAACTGACTTAGTCATGTCAGCAACTGATATGCGATAGGAACATATAATTGGTCTGAAAACCATCCTTATTGTTGTAGCCTGTGTAAAAAACCTGAAACATAGTAGGATGGTAGCCTTCCCTCTTTAAAGATGTGTTCTTAAAATTCTGATCAGTCACCGAACATTAGTGTTAACCTTGAGAGGATCTGAAAACATGTTTAACATAGTATTTAGTCTATAATTGGCATGAACCTTTGCAGACCAATGCAGTTTTAGAGATTATGCACATGATATTAATCACCATGTAAGTCGTTTAAAGTTAAAATACTGTCATGTACATTCTGTACAGTCATATATATAAACGTCACAAGATGTTTGCTTTTTTAATCACAGTGAAGGACTGTGATCAGAAAACAAAAAGAGTAAACAACTAAAGATCAAAGTGGCCATAAGAACTCAAGATATTGTTTGCTTATCATATTTTAAGATCTGAAAGAAACCCCTTAGACTAGAGATTGCATGTCATTATGAACCAAATTCTGCACACTTTCTCACGCTGAGCAGCACTTAGTCAGATCAGTATTTCTGTTTATGGCCATGAGACTACTCACATGAGCAAGCTGTACTTAGCATGAGTAAGGGTGACCGCACCTGGCCCTATATAATTCAGTAGAAACTTGTGTTAAGGATCAGATTTAAAATCAAATACAGGGAAATTCGGTTATGGAGGTTACTCTGTCCTTAACTCCACACACAGATGCTGGAACACTTTTGTGATGTAACCTGACTCATTCTTCTGAGACCTTTCTCACAGACAGAGATATTGTAACAGTCATGCTTCTTTCACTAGACAAAGTTTTAAGGTGCTGAGTGGCTTATCTTATTGTAGTCACTAACTATATTGCTACCTTCAGAGAAAAAGAGACTCTGAACTGTATTATCAAGACAGCTAAGCTTCAACTTTTAAAGACTTTTACAAGCCTTTGTTGTTGTTGTTGTTGTTGTAATTCCCTCCCCGCCCACAGCCTACTTAGAGTAGCAAACTTCAGGTACATGAAAACATATTACAAAGTGCTGAACTCACCTAATTTTTTAACCAAAGATGCACACTAAACTTAAAACAGATATCCATAAGTACTTATAGGCACATAGTTTTCTCCAGTTTATACAAAATATTTAATTTCCGTGAACCTCAGAATAAACCCTTATACATCAATACTTAGTAAATAATTTATCCTTTGGCTTACATCAACCCTTACATTTTATCTTTCTTTCCTTTTGAGAATCTTTGTAAATTGCGACCTGCCCTCTTCTTGCTAATATTTAAACAAGATTAGTATGTTTTCAGGGTCTTTTCCTACCAATATTCACAAGTTGTTACTTTTTGTTTGTTTGTGGGTTTTTTTTTTTTCCAGATTAGTTTCAGAAACATCCTTTTGCCTGGTTCTGATTCGTTGACCTTTTGCTAGGTTGGCTGTGGATCAGAGATTTTTCTCTGGTCTGGTCCTGGCAGTGGGCTCTGCCACTGAATCCTCAAAATACTAGTCTGACTTGTCAATTCTGTTTCGTCTGGGGTTGCTGGATTCCTTCTCACATGTCCTGATAACTCCACAAGTGCTACTTCTAGTTTGCCTCTCCAATTCCAGCTGTGCTGTGGTGGCACTGGATATCTAGTTTGATCTGATGGTTTCTTCTTCAGATAAAGCAGTCTCTCAAATCCCATCCAAAACTGATGCTGCTTTCAAAGGCAGGCACATTTAGACTATTGTCCCATATATATCATCACTTAAGTTAGGAAGAGCTAGTTTCTTTTTAAAAGCTATGAAAAAGAAGGCTTAAGCCATCCATAGTTCATTACTGTATCATACCACATTACCAGGGGGCTCATCTACTTTGCAGCATTTAAAATGACTGTTTTGAACTGAGTGGAAGATTTGGTTTAGCTCAGCATTTAGTGTTATAATGAGCTTTTAGCTTCATGTTATTATGTTTAGAACTTCTGCTGAAAAAGTTCTTATATTAGAAATAATAAGAACTCACTAATGATTAATTGACAAATTGAGGTATGGGGCATTTATTGGGCATAACAGTTAGCTGGAAGGAGTGATGCACTTCTGGTCAGTAACTCACAAATTCCCAAGAAGAAGCTCCAAGTTTGGTTCTGCTATTAGGAAAATTATATATATGAAGTCATGAGTCTGTTTTTCAGATGTCCTAGCACCTACGTTTCCAAAGTTAGTTAGAGATGCAGGTTAATGGAAGATGCTTGAAGACCTGTGAAAATCAGAATCAATACTTTTATGATGTTCATCAGAAGGACATGTGCATGAAAGAAGAATAAGAATGCCTTCAAGATAGTGAAGCTGGGGTAAGCTCTCTAACTGAAATATCAAGATCTTTAATAGGGTAGCAGCCAAAAGTGTGGATTAAGGATAAATATTGCCTGATTCTACCACCTTTTTGTTGCCCTCCACTGACAAACTCTTCTTTCAACCTCTCCTTCACAAGAGAAACTAATTACCCAATCCCTTGGTTCATTGCATTGATCCTGTACATCCTATTAACTTCATTTGCTTCCTTCAGCCACTTAACTTCTTCACTTAACATTATCCCTCAAATTCATTTTGCGTTACACTTGTATTCTTCATGCTGCATGAGTCATCTTCCTTTCTCATCTCTCCTCCAGCAAGGGCACTCACTGTTGTGGGACTCTTAATAGCTCACTCTAATGGTTGAATAATTATATATTTTTAAAATGCACCTTCTGGCTGAGACACAGCATGTCAAGTTACTTCAACCCAGAGTTCCTTTATTGTATCTTACTTGTGTGGAAATTGAGTTTTCTGGGGAAATTATGGTGCTATCAAACAAAATAATGACATCAATCATTTACATCCACATCCATTTCCATGCTGAAATACTTCCTTAAAACATGCTAAAAAAACCACAAACGGAACAAATGCAAATACTTCAGAACAAAACAAAACACAAACTGGTACTCCATAGCACTGTAAACTGGTTCTTTATTTGAGATAGACACATACCAGACTTCAGGGAACACGCTGGAATTCAGGGTAAGTTGGGTGCAAAGCCCTCTGTCCCCTACCCTCTGTATCTGAGCAGAGTTCTTCGTCAATTACTTTGCACCATTAACTGTCTGTATTAAGGACTGTTCTAAGACAGAAGAACTCTAGGCAGCTGATGTCAAACTACAGCACACTTTCTGATTATGGGCCTGATCCAAAGTAAACTGAAGTCAAAGGATTTGTCTACACTACCACGGTAAGTCAATCTAAGTTACACTACTTCAGTTAAGTGAATAACATAACTGAAGTTGACAAAACTAGATCCACTTATCGCAGTATCTACATCCTGCTGTGCTGACGGGAGATGCTCTCCTGCTGACTTACCTTACTCTTCTTGAGGAGCTGGAGTACAGGAGTCGATGGGAGAGCACTCTGCCATTGACTTAGCGGGTCTTCACCAGACCCACTAAATCGACACTGCTGCATTGATCACAACAATGCTAATCTAGCCAAAAGTATAGACAAGTCCAAAGAAAGTAATTCCATTGACATCCAGGGGTTTTGGATCAGGCCCATATTGTGGCTGTAACAAAAAATCAATTACATCAGTGCTTTCCAAATTGTGGTCTATGAATCACTGCTGATCTATAGAGAGATGGCTGATCACATGGTGCTGGCTCTTCCTCATTGTTTTAGCTATGAGACTTCATTAAAAGAGACCTAAAATACATGGCTTTTCTAGCATTACTTCTCTAGCCAAGCAATGCTTTAGTTGTCTCAGGAATGTTAAATGATCATGAAAAAGGAGGGAAAGTAGCCTGCGCAATTGTGAGTGAGATGGAAGGTGGTCCCATGAGACAATCTCTTAAGATGTGGCCCACCCTATCTATAAATTCAATAACCCCTGAATTAAGATCAATGTGTAAGTGAGGCTGCTCAGTCTGATTTCATTATCTGCAAACATTACGAGCCTCCAAGTAGCTTTTTAGCCCAGCATAGAAACAAAATTATATTGTTAAAGTCAAGACACACACACCTATTAGTCTGTTATGTTAAGTGACAGTTTCAGGACTTAATTAGTAAATGCAAACACCAGCAACTAACAGACAGGGGGTTGATTTCCATGGTAGCAGTAAAACCTGCACAACATACCCCCTTAGCCACTGCCCTCAGCCCTTCCCCCAGCCCAGGGAGGCAGAGCTGTTGGCTGAAGATTTCTTCAGTTCTATTTTCATAGACTGAGTCTCGGCACGAGGCTCGAATTTTGTCACATTTCCTGTTCCTGGGGCTGCCACTACTGGCTTTCCTGCTTTCATACCTTTTGACACAGGAATACGGGTGGGTGTAGGTCTCTGTGATGACCCATCCTGTCCTGTCTGCAAGAGAGAGAAAGAGAAAGGATATAATTGTAAACAAGATTTTTAGAAGTTTTCTTTAACAGATCCTAAATCTGTACAGTTCCTTATTTGTTTCTTCAAATTTTTAAAATATGCCTTGAAGCACTTATCCAGTGCACTGGGAGCCTCCCCCATGAATTAAAAATAACACCATAAACAAACAACTGGCCTCAAATATATCCACCCCTGCCCAGGCCCTCCTTAACAAAGACAGAGAAAAGATGGACTTTGCAAGCATGCCCAGAAGATTAACAAATCTAGGCTCTTGTGTACCAATGGTGGGGAGCAAGTTCCAAAACGGAGGGCCCCTCACAAGGAATGCCCTGCCACGCAGCTCCCTTTCACTTATATTGGGAGTGCCTCAGCTACTCTCAACAGTGGCAGAAAATCACAGGAAGACAGATCATATCTCAGGCAACTAGCTCACTGTGGGCACTTAAATTATTTAATTAGTATTCAACTTTGGAATCGGGGCATCTCCTTTGGTATAAGGGTGGTTGAATCCTTTGCAGCATCGGGGCCACCCAGAGGATTCAGGGGGCCTAGGGCAAAGCAGGGGAGCTGCGGTGCTTGTACTCACCCAGTGATGGAGGGCCCTTCAGTCGCTCCGCGTCTTCGGCAGTGCTGAAGGGCCCCCCACCGCTGAAATGCCACCGAAGACCCGGACCACCACCAGGCCAGGGCTCACGGGGCCCCTGCGGGACCCGGGGCCTGGGGCAAATTGCCCCATTTGCCCCCCCTCTGGGCAGCCCTGGGCAGCATATCTAAATATTAGTGGCATGAAGCAAGACAAAAGACCCTTAACAGTCTCTTAATGGCTTCTCGCTTAACATGCAAGCCACAAACTGCCAGAGAGAGCAGAAAAAAAAATTCTCTCTGGTTCCCTTTTAAAACCAACTGTTTCTCTCTGCTAAAAAGCCCTTAGCAGAGAAGAGAAAAATATAATATTCCTACTGGCTTCTGGATTCTGTCTATATCCCACCTGCTGCCACTCATGTCATAACCTTAGTCCCAGATTTGGACCTTAGCGTCCAAAATATGGGGGTTAGCATGAAAACCTCCAAGCTTAGTTACCAGCTTGGACCTGGTACCTGCTGCCACCACCCAAAAAATTAGAGTGTTTTGGGGCACTCTGGTCCCCCTGAAAAACCTTCCCTGGGGACCCCAAGACCCAAATCCCTTGAGTCTCAAAACAGAGGGAAATAATCCTTTTTCCCTTCCCCCCTCCAGGTGCTCCTGGAGAGATACACAGACACAAGCTCTGTGAATCCAAACAGAGTGATTCCCCCTCTCTGTTCCCAATCCTGGAAACAAAAAGTACTTTCCTATTCCCCCAGAGGGAATGCAAAATCAGGCTAGCAAATCCAACACACAGATCTCCCCGATTTCTTCCTCCCACCAATTCCCTGGTGAGTACAGACTCAATTTTCCCGAAGTAAAGAAAAACTCCAACAGGTCTTAAAAGAAAGCTTTATATAAAAAGAAAGAAAAATACATACAAATGGTCTCTCTGTATTAAGATGATACAATACAGGGTCAATTGCTTAAAAGAAATATGAATAAACAGCCTTATTCAAAAAGAATACAAATCAAAGCACTCCAGCACTTATATTAATGCAAATACCAAAGAAAAGAAACCATATAACTTACTATCTGATCTCTTTGTCCTTACACTTAGAAACAGAAGACTAGAAAGTAGAAACTACTTCTCCAAAGCTCAGAGAAAGCAGGCAGGCAGACAAAAAGACTCAGACACACAATTCCCTTCACCCAAAGTTGAAAAAATCCGGTTTCCTGATTGGTCCTCTGGTCAGGTGCTTCAGGTGAAAGAGACATTAACCCTTAGCTATCTGTTTATGACATGCCCCCCCTCTGGGCAGCCCTGGGCAGCATATCTAAATATTAGTGGCATGAAGCAAAACACCAACAGTGAAGAAGACACTTCGTATCAGAACAGTTACTGCACAATGGTGAATATCATGCTAGAGATGGACCCAAAATGCAGAGGTAAGATCAGGACTTTATTTTTCTGGTGTTCAGATCCAGTATTTTGAGTTGGCTTATTAGAGATGGGGGTCAAGTACAAGTTCTGGGTCCATACTTTCCTAAAGTTTGGAGCTGTTCAGATCCAGGGAATTGACCTAATCTTTTATTATTGAGAAAAGACAGGAAAAAGGAGAGAAAGTCTCTACTCTCTTACCTACATTGATGTAGACAAGACCAGCACCAATATGGGAAGAGATGAACTAGAAACCTAATAGGTCTTTACTATTTCCTGTTCATCTGACAGGCCAATGTATTCTGCAGCAAAAGAATTTGGAAGCTATTCTTTGCCATAGAACTATTGGCCAGAATCTAACCATCATGTAGAGAAAACGTGTATAGCCTTTCTTCGTGGTTGAGAAGAAAACATAATGCAAATGTAAACTGATGCAGCATTGCACATGCATTGCCCTATTTAGCTCAGTGGGCTGTTAAATTTGAAGCTTAATTAGCAATATTAGCTGCTTCACCACTGATCATTTTAAACAGAAAAAAAAATCAGTTGTTGTCCTAATCCCCAGGGCCGTCCTTAGGATTTATGGGGCCCTACGCAGTATTATTAAACTGGTGCCCCTATGCCGGATGGCAGCCCAAGCTCACAGCCTGGTGAGGGAGGGGGAAGAGGTACTTGACAGCAAAGGATAATGAGATGCCCAGCCTGCCTCATGGTGGCGGAGAGTCACAGTTCCCCGCAGAGACTTCGATGCACTCTCCTTCATGCAGAATGGACATGAAGAAAGTACCTAATTAAAAGCACTAAAATTTGGGAATAAAAAATGTCAGTCACAGGTTTTTTGATATGCCCTGAAGTTTGTCAGAGATTTATTTGCAAAAACTTCATAGTAAGGGTGAGTCAGCTGTCCTGCTGAATACAACATTACATATAATGGAATACATGATGCAGCTCTTCTCTGTTTTACATTTTCTTCATCAGTATTTCTAAGTTGAATTTATATTTTAAATGTACTCAAATCTTAAGCCAGCATTCCAGATTACTACATATTTAACTCACTGAAACAAAGACATTCTTTTAAATTAATCAGAGAGGTTTAGTGTGTTCATAACAATGTTCATTGCTTTTAGAAAAAGGGAACAGTAATTTACTTTGTGTGATCTCCATAACAAGAGACATGGTTATGAAATTTCACCAACTTTAAAAAAATATGTTTCCAAAGATTTTAGGTATAACAAGGATTTTGTCTTACTAAGGTACTGATTTTGCTGGAGGGTTCTTTTAAAACTAGTTTGTCGGATAGTCAGAAGTAAAGAAAGGGAACTCTTTGTCCAGCTATCTGGAAGGGAAGGACTGTTGTCCCTTTAAGGGCTCTCTTTAGTGGAGAGTGGGGGAAGAGGTGTTGAAGGGATGGACAAAAAGGACAGGAAGACTTGGAAGCACTTTTTTTTTTAACTATAGTAATTAAAATGTGCATTTTAGATAAGGGAGGTCTTTTGAAGGATTTATTTAAAAAACTATGTGTGAAGATCCACACATTTAAGGCTAAAGATGATTGTGCATCTAAAACTCTATGCAAGCATTTTTTAGAAATCTTTTATAATCTTCACCAGCTCACTAATGAAATATTTTTAAAGCAAATTTTAAACTAAGGTCCTGTAGACTGACATGTTCTGTGTAAATATTACATTAATGCACAACTGTTTTTGTCAGTAAAGTCAGAAACTGACAGTATAAAAATTGATTTGGGCATAAGCTTTCGTGGACATCTGATGAAATGGGTTCTAGTCCACAAAAGCTTATGCCCAAATAATTTGTTAGTCTTTGAGGTGACACAA